>NC_133585.1:35795623-36540251 GCF_964106895.1 Numenius arquata | reverse complement strand
TACTTTATATAATGTGGATACAGAGAGAGTGTGTGTATATATATGTTTGTGTATATATTGGAGAGAGGGAGAGTGGTGATTTTGCTAATTCTGAACTCTAACCTGCATAAAAATTTGTACTTAGAACACTATTTCTTGTTTCTCATAAGTTGAGGTCACTACTATATCTCTTATATCTGCAACAGCTGTCACTGCTTCTAGACAGTTTAGTTCTTTTTCCAAGTGCAATCATTTTGGACCAAAACAAATTTGATTTACTTCCAATTTAAGCCTCACTGGATTGTCAGTTCTCTTATCTTTAGCCATCCTGGGCTGTTATGTTTCTAACGTCAACCATTTGTAAAGACAACCCAAAACAGAAGTTTGGCCATCTGTGGTCATATTCGGATTAAGCATAAATTTAGAAAGACATAAACAAGTATCCACTGGTGCTTTACAGGAATAAAGCACTCTTCTGAACTAGAATGGAGACTATAAGAGGTTTATAATAGGGAGGAGATTTTTTTTCTGTTGTTGATGTGATTTCATCTTTTTTCCTGGTACATATAGTAGAAAGAAGAGGGAAGAAACAAGGTTTTGTTTAAAAATAAAAAAATAAAATGATGAAGTGTCATAAAGTCATCAGAAAGGTAAATGAAAAGCTGAACTTCTGTAACAGATTTTTTTAAAAAGTGGCTGTGCAAGATGACTTTCTCAGGCACTGAATAATATACATATTACTTAAAATACCAGCAAAAAATGAGACTGCTTTCTATAACTATTATTATTTAGAAGAAGAATTCAGTCTGTTATAGACAAACTTGAGGCTGTATGCTTCCATCATACAAAGCAGCTGAAACATGCATTTAAGCTCCTGACTGAGTATATGAATATTGACCTGGAATATAAGTATCAGCTGTTGATGATGAAAGAACTAAGAATTCTGGAGAATAAATTGCTACTGAATTCTTAAACTCATGCTCAGACTTTGAAGGAAAAAAATATATTTGAAGTGGTAATTTTTTCCCAGAAGTGTGTTATCTCAAGCATAAATAATTCACTAAAACATTAAGACACTTAGTATATTTCATGTATCCAGATGTCTGCCTGGGCTGCCTGCGCAAGAGCTGCTCTCTCACATTAAGGTTAACTTGAACCTGGAGGGAGCACTGAGGTGGATTTATTCAAGGGCCATCTACATCCTGCCTATTTTGTGATTTATTTTTCTAAGCTGGGGCAGACATCTGGAGCAGAGAATTGTAACATGCAGAAAGTTAGAAGAAAAAGAGAGAGAATGCTCTTTTCCCCTTTGTGATCCTTGTGCAACTCTGTTTTTCACAAAACACCAGAACCACAAATTGCCTTCCTCTCACTTTGCAAGGCCCTCTTCCTGCAGGGTTATCTGGAGGAAGAAACAGCCCTCCTTAATGCTAAGGATTTACCAAGTAAGACTGAATTAGAGCAACTGCAACCCACTGTCAGAGAAGTCCAGCTAGATCTTGGCTGCATATAGGGTATAAATGTATAAAATATATACAGATGTGTGTCTTATCACTGCATTCTTGAGGGTCAGGAGAGGGTGTGTGGTATAACATTGATACATACTGATGATTTGGAGAGCATGAGGCTTACCCTAACTGAGGCACTGTGTGAGGCCAGACGACATGGAGGCTGTTCCCTGCTCCTACCGAGACCTGGCCCTCCCCGGTGGGGTGTTACCAGCTGTCTGGCAGCTCCTGTGCTCCTAGAAACCAAGGGCCAAACCATGTACTAGCATAGTGCTGAAGTCAAAGACGCTTACAGAAGATTTGGCCACGAGCTCTGTGGAGGACGTTGCCTTTGACAAGTGAATGTCTGAGAATTTGGTGGGAGGCATTTGGCATCAGTACATGCTGGTGAAGTGAGGGATGTTTTTTCCACTGCTAGCTGAGTACTAGACAACACAGGAAAAACTTCAAAAGAGACACAGCTTATCCATCTCTTTTTGACTAATGGTTACTTGGATAAGCACCAAGGAGAGGGATTGGGAAGCCAAGAAACCCAGAGAATCAAGAAGTGCTGTGATGGACTGGAGGCCTGGGGCTGATGTTAACATTTCTCATAGTTGGAAGCATTTCCTGCTGCTGTGTTGATACAAACCACCTGCTGATACATCTTAATGGTGGGAAGATGGATAATCCAAGGTGTTCCCGTATGTCTTTGTTTTCCTGTAGTTTTAATCGCAGTTCAAAAGTGAGGGGTTTTTTTTTGTTTTGTTTTAATTTTACAGTAAATCAGCTCTTCTGCAGGTTAATTTAGCAAACCTTTCAAACACCATCTTCATGATACCTGTGTGACCAAACACACTGTGGAGACACAGTCCTAGCAAACTGTCAAGGACACATGGCTGAAACCCCTCTAGGAGCAGCTTCCATGAAAGGGGATTGAAAACTACTGGGGTTGTTGTATGGCAGGATTTGTAGTAGTAACTGCTGGAAAGTCTGAGAAAGTTGTAGACCTGGATTTTAGCAATTTGGTTTAAAAATTGGCATTGAGGAGTTTGTTACTCCTAATTTGAAATATCTCAAAAATTATTCTTACATTTTTCAAGGTTTTTCTCTAACCAGACTAACAATATAATTTAGGTTTGGTTATGGTTCTTGGATTTTATTTTTTTTTTTTGGTTGGTTGTTTTTTTTTTTAGGTGTTCCGAGTATGATGCTACTGAGGATCTCTAGAAACTGAAGTATTACTTATTGAATAAAGGCAATATTTGGATATACAGATGGCCCACAGTTACCTGCCATTGGATAGATGGTCTATCTTGTTTATGAAGTGCCTTATGTTCAGTATGACCCTTAAGTATGAGAGCAGCACTGGATAAAACAGCTTTTTCTCTCTTAAGAGGTAAGTTATTGAAACAATCTAGCTGGTTACAATACAAGACAAACACAAAAACGTAGGTAATTTAGATAAATGGAACAGGTTAGAAAATAGGTCTCCAAGATTTATTTTTGAAGTAGAGGGAAGGTAGGATTTAAGGCATTTTAACACGGAGTATGTTTTATGTAGTTTATGAAGGGGATTGGAAGCAGTGATAATTAATGGTTTGGGTGGAGGGGAAGTAGCTCTATGGGTGTAATTGTGTGTGAGATCTGAGCTGAGGAAGGGTGGTGGTAGGGATAACGTGGTTGAGACCACAAGAAAGGAAAACGCTACTGCCAAAATTGCTTTAGAGGAATATTAATGACTATATTAAGAGGTCAGAGTGCAGAAGAAAGTAGAATGGGAAAATAAAAACTGGCCTGTTTTCTATTTGATGAAGGAAAATATATTTAAAAAAAATAAAGAAAATTGGCAGATCTTGAGGCAAGTGCAGATAGCTTAGAGAATATGACCTTCCATTTTAGCTCTTTTATTTTTAGGTCTCGCAGGTATAAGTCCCAATGGCAAGTTTTTAAAGAGCTCTCAAGACCTGTAATTTTACTGGTAGCCACTTAGAGCTGCATAAGTTTTTAAAAAGATCATTTGATAAGGAATTTGAGCTCATTACCTTACCCACCCTTCCACCACTGGGTTGGGCCCCATCACGGGGGCCAGGACTTAGGAGACTCAGAAATATCAGGGCCCTGTCCTGTGAAACATAGTGTTTAAGCTGCAGGCAGCTCGGTGACAGGGCTTCCAGCCAGCCAAGGCTGCGCTCGTGTTGGGTGCTCCAGGATACAAGGGCTTGCTCCTGCCCTGCTGGCCGTGTCCCTCTTCCCAGAAGATGGAGCGCTGATCTATGCAACGCTGAAACACGATTTCCCAGGGCCGTCCTAAGGGTTTAATATCTGAGAGCTGTGAATGGCCTGCTGTGTGTGCAGGGGAAGAGAGCTACAAGAACTGTTTGAGTGAAACTATGGATGTTTGTCTTTAGAAAAGCTTTTTGGGTTTTGTGGTGGTGGTGGTTTTGTTTTTTTGTTTGTTTTAAAAAAAAAAAAAAAAAAACAAACCCACCTTCTTACAGGTTTAAGAACGATGTTTTCACCCCTTCCCTTCATCTCTCAGAATTGACCTTCATCATCTCTTCATCTGCCTTCCAAGAAAGAGGCAAGGACTTTGGAAGACTCTATAGTGCAATGACACAAACTGCCGTGAACGCAGATTCTGTTGCAGAAAGAAGGGCAAGAGGAAATGAGGAGTGTCTTTGCTGTTGGCTGTGACTGTCCAAAAGTCTCAGGTACGGTGCTGACAGTGGGATTTCTAGGAGAAATAGCAGTAAGTCTCATAAGTAGATGGGCAGCAAGAAGCTGGAGAACGTAAGGAGAGGGGAGGATAGTCATGAGGAACGGGGATGAAATCCCAGTGCATGGAGAGTGATGGCAAGCGTGTGACGCTCGGCCATGCCTGTAGCACTGCGAGGGGACGGCTGGCTGACAGGCTGGTGAACCTGCCTCTGCCCTGGGCCAGGCCGCTCCATCCTCTGCTTGTGCCATTCATCATCATTAAGGCTCTGGAGTGAGGGTGCGGGAAGCGGTGTAATTGTCACCAATTCTGGTAAAGAATTACAATTTATGGCTTGCGAGGGGTCAGAGTTGGGAAGGGAAGTTGACTGTCAACAAACTCCTTTATATACATGCTAGCAAAATTAGTATTGCAGGTGCTGGACAGTGTGTCTTGCTTTTGGCATTTATTTCTTTGTGCGGGTTGCTGTTATGTTAGCTCTGTGAAACGAAAGACCGGTGTTAGCTGTCCCAGTTTGGGATTATCTGGGGCTGGTTGTGCAGCTTTTGCAGTCAGAGCTAGACAGGAGATTTGGGGCACAAAGTGTGGGTTTGGAAACAAACCTCTTCATCCCGTTTTGTTGTCAGTCTCACGAAGAAAATGTATTTGATGGGTCAATACGCTTTAATAAAGTATGTATTTTAGAAACACTAGTAGTGTTGTTAGAAGGTCGGTGCCAGAATTTTCACGTTGCCTTTTGTTGATACCAGCTGATGGGTTTGCTACTGTTGAATGGGAACAGAACTGGTTTCTCTCTGGTACACGCACAGCAGTGAAATAGTTGCCACGTGGATTTTAACAGGTCAACACGTTTCATTATGTCGTGATTTACACAAATTTAACGCGATACAGAGGCCACATAACTTCTCCCGGTTTAAAATAACTCTCCAGTTATTTTTATTCATAAAGCCTGAGGAGAAGATGTCCGACCCTGGATATCTGGCACTCTTCTTGCGGCACGTTTCCCGCGGTGACCGGCGGCGGAAGCCGACGCTGGGCTTCCCCGGCCCCACTCCGCTCCCGGGACCTGCTGCCGCCGGCGCCTGCTCCCCCCCACAGCCCGAGGGAGCGGCCCCCGGCGCGGAGCGGGGGCGGTCGGGGGCGGGGCGGCGGCGGGGGCAGCCCGGTGCCGCCGGGGAGCCCGGCTCTCCCCATCCGCCCTCCTCTCTCTCTCCGGCCGACAGCGCCCTTGCGCAGCTCCTGCGGACCGGGACGGGACCCTCGGCCGGGCGGGGCCCGGCTCGGCGAGGCTGGACGGCAGCGGCAGGGGACGAGGCCGCCCGGGGCTGGCGGCGGGGGGCGGCGGGGGCCCGGGGCGGCGGGGCGCCGCCGGGGCCCGGCGCATGGCGGCGGCGGGGAGCATCACCACGCTGCCGGCGCTGCCCGACGATGGGGGCAGCGGAGCTTTCCCCCCCGGGCACTTCAAGGACCCCAAGCGGCTCTACTGCAAGAACGGCGGCTTCTTCCTGCGCATCAACCCCGACGGCAGGGTGGACGGCGTCCGGGAGAAGAGCGACCCGCACAGTGAGTGTCCCGGCGGGACGGGGCGGGCGGCCCCTCCGCCCGAGACAGCGGGGCTCCGAGCGGGGCCGGCGCCTCGGCCGCCGTCCCGCCCAAGCATCGGCAGCGAGCTTTGCTTAGAAAAAATGTAGAAATAGGCATAGGCTCGTCTGTAAATAACCGGGTGTATGCACAGACATACGGTTCGCGGCCGGGTGCCGCATCGGCACCGGTGGGATGCCCCGGTGCAAACTCTGGTTGGCATCTCTTCATTCAACCTGCTGCGGTACGGAGTTGGCTTAGGTACTTGAAAGCGCCTGGATTTGTTTGCGTGACAGAGAGACACTTGAGTGCTTTATACGGCAGCGGTGAATACATGAGTTGCATAAAGGTAGAAAGAAGGTTGGGGTTTTGTTACCGGTGCAGTAAGTCCTCGTGAATAAAAGTACTCGTAGTGTACAAGTACTCTTAGGAAAAAGAGGTGTTAATCTATTCAAGGAAGCAGGGTTTATTACTTTGGCTTAAAACATTGCATGCTGTGATTTTTACTTTTTTTTTTTTTCTTTAAACTTAATTAAGGACAGATAAAATGCAGATAAAACCTGTGGATTCCAGCAGAAGCAGTTTGCTCCCTGCTACCTGATCTGGTACACAGCCCGTGGGATGAGTGGCTAGTGTGGTCTGAGGGTTGGTGACCTGAGCTGGCCACACTGTCTGCGGTGCCAGGCACCCACTCCCCAACAGGTGGTCTCGCAGGGAATGTGGGGCAAGGTGCTGTTAGGCACCCAGGCTGTTCTTTGTCCCAAGAACAAAATGCCTTTTTGCAGACCTCAGAATATTTTGAAAGTATTCAGTATGGAGCTTTTGTGGATGCAGCGGCAAGTTTTTGAAATGCCCGTGAGGTATTTCCTTCAAAACAGGTACAAGTAGCTGTCTGCCAGATACGTAGTCTCAATGCAATTCCTGGTTTGAGAAAATTTTTTACTATGCAGCGTGTGCACCTCGACCAGGCAACATCCTGCCTGCAGGCACTTGGCATAAAGAGCAGGTGAAATGTCTTGACTGTGATTCTTCGTCTGTTTTGCACCTGTGCTCTGAGGGATAGAGGTGCAGGTGGGACTAAAGTCAGAGGAGGGAGAGGAGGAAGTGAGGAGACAGATCAAAGGTTTTAAAAATTATTTTCCACTTTGGTCATTCACTATTTGCAAAATGGTGAAATTGCAAAGAATTACTGTAACAGACTGTTCCCAAATAACAGTATTGCCAAGTTGGGCTTCAGTCTGAGGCTATTTTATTTTGAGACTCTTTGGTAGGAATATTGCACATACGATGGGCTGAATATATATATACAGAACAGTATATTTTGTGAAAGTTAGCATCCTTTGTTAGGCCAACTAAGATTTTTAGGAAAAGCTATAGGAGGCTTTCAGACTTGGTCTTATGTGTTTGCATCTCTTTCTCAGATACTGTTTTAAAGGGAAGTGTAGTCGATTTTGTGAGTAGTAACAAAATATATTTATTGTCAATACAGTGCAGTAAAGTACTGCATGTAGATTTTTTCAAATGTTGATGCCTAAAACAGAGCATTAACTTACCATATAGATAAGTGGTTTGATTTTTACACGTACCAGTCAGTTACTGTGCAGGATCAAGTCTGTGCTGGAAAGCATGCAATAGTATGTTCAGCTTGCTTTAGCCTTCTGTATTTGGGAAATGTGGGAATTCTTACAGGAAATAAGTCTCATTACTTCATCAAACATGTCATCTCACCCCTAGAAGTAGCTATGAAAATATGCTGGAAATTTGCTGCAAAGGGAGATGATGTTGAGTCGGGGACATACAAGGCTGAAGCTGGGTTTCTGGACATTGCCCCGGCTCAGATTCTCCCTTCATTCTGTACTCTGCTGTTTGCGGTGAGAAACGCCAGCAGTGGTGAGCGCTGCTCCGTGCTCACCTGGCTGGGCCAGGCTGCCCTGAGCAGTGGCAGTATTCATCATTGTCATCTTTTTCATCACAGAGCTCCCCCATAATCATCTCCTCTCACCCCCCTTTTTTATTATTCTGCCAGGGAAATTAGTACTAGTTTTACATTCTTGAGCCCTTCTAATGTGCGTTTTCTCTTCCTGTTTAGCCTTATCAATGCTAGAAATTTTTAAACTGCTTTCCTAGTAGTGAATTATGTGTGAAAATCTTTCTGGTGTTGGTGGTACTGCCTTACTCTTTCCCCTCAAATTTTCTCTTTTTTGCCCTATAGCTTTATTTTTGCAGTCATTTCTTTCTTGCTCTCCATTTTGTCTCTGTACTTTGTCTTTCTGCCTCTTTAGTATTCTCTGATCACTACTACTATTTCCCCTGTTGTTTGGCACTTGTTTCTCTGAAGCCCCTCTCTTACCCTTTTTCCTCTTGAGTGAATGGTGGCAACAGGTAAAGTAAAACCTGGGTTATAAATGAGTGGCTTGGCCTCTGCCCTGTGTTGCAGAAAGTCAACTGCTGGGGAGCTCCTCGGGTGCCCGTCAGCTTGGCACTGGCCATCTGCAGAAAATCCCTTTGTTTAAAAGGAACAGTTTGTAAGCGTGATACAGCTAAAGGGCTGGTGGGATTCACTTCCAGCAAGCGGACCTAGGCACAGGGGTGCCACCGTGCCTGAGTTGTTCCGTTGTCCCCTGCTGTCACGCACTCCTTTTCTCATTATCAGACAGCTCTTTCTTTGTTTGGTGTTTTTTTTTTTTTTTCTTGTTTTTTTCCTCTGGAAGAACTCAAGTTCTGAGAAATAGAGAAATCAGTACTTGAAGCGTCAGTGAGGCACGTTGCTACGGCATTACATGGGTCACATCCTTAGCATCTTTGCTGTAAGTGCGTCATTCGATACGAATCTGCGCCATGCTGAACTCTGACCCGGTGAATGCTGCTCTGTGGAAGTCCCTGTGAAATCTTGTGGTATGCCTGGCAGGTCACGTTGGCATGGCGGATGGCAATAAATCTTGGGCAACGTGAGAAGACTTGAAAAACAAAACAAACCAAAAAAAGCCAAAGAAAATATACACCTCAAATAACTCATGGTGTTTTTCTTAGTAAAGTAAAACGTTTTGTAAGATGGTTTTGAGAATAGAAGTATAATGGCTGCAGAGAATTTGGTTTAGAAATCTAATTAAAGGACAATTAGGAGAGATTCTTGTGGGAGTTGCTATTCTTATGAATTAGTTATACAAAATAGCACTTGATTAGCACATCCTCGTTTTTACTTTTAAAGGAAGTTCTTATTTTAGAAGGGGAATGGCTATCTCCTTATGTTTGAGACCAAAGCCTCGTACTGTAAACAAATTTCCATTATCCATGTCCTTTTCTGCTCCCCCGCTTCTGCCTCTAGTACTAAGGACGGCTTGTTCGAAGTTTACGGTCTGTTTTATATCATGGCACTGAGAATTTTGGCTGTTTTATGCTCACCCTGTTCACCTTGGTTTATTCATAATCGTGTTGTTAGTGAAATTGGGAATGGAAGTTGACGTCCCGTGTGCTGGAGGATTGGAATCGCATGATTCACGCAGCTAAAAAACAGGACAATACGTCTTACGTGGTTGATATTGCCACATCTGATGTGTGTTGTACAGCGACTTCAGTGAAGTGCCCCTTTGGACACACCCTGGGGACTTCTGCTGAGCCTTTTTTCCTTGAAGAGAGGTACATTTCAGACAAACAAGAAACAGAAGGCACTTTCTTAGCATTTTGTTGTTTAAAGCAAAACAAAAAACATGTATTTTTTGTTGTTGTTGATCAACAACTTTTGATTTATGCCCTGGAAAATGTACAAAGAACATAGTCTTTTTGGAAAGGGTTTTAGAAACCCTCTGGAGGTGTTTGCCTCAAAGAGGCTACAGTGCCGGTGAAGGGGAAAAGCAAGGGGAATGGAAAGGGAACACTTATCCATACATTTTAGAAAATGTCTAATAGCACAGATGGTTCCCTTCACAGTTTCCCTTGCTGAGAAATGGTTGGCGTTTATGTATTTCCGTAATTTCTCAAGCAGCTTTATTTCATGGGGAGCATAAACCAAGGTGTCCAAGGAACCCCGGGTCGTTCTTGTCCACTCGTTAATGAGGTGACAAGGCTACAGTCTGTCACTCGGAAAGGATTCAGCAGCGTGAGCTTTTATCAACCCTGCCGACGTCTGAAATACCTCCTTCCTGCTCAGTACCTGGCTATTCTTCCACAAATATCTGAAGAAAATGTAAAATAGGGTAATACTGGTCCAGGAAAATTTCTTCTTAAGAAAGTTCCTCTCATAAGCAGTTGTTAATGCTATGATTTTTACTTGTATCATACACAGCATTTAAATGGTTACGCTGTAAATACTTTGAAATATGCAGCCTTTTAACATATACCAGCTTAGTCAAGAAGATAGAAATCTGATCGCTGTTCACGCGAATGGAAGAAAACTAACTGTGATCCTCACAGAAAAATGTGAGCAAATGTCAATAAGTGTTTTAGTAAGAAGGTTCAGGACCCGGTGTTTAGTTTTTCATATATGCATAAGTTATTTGGCACTCAGATGATCTCCTCTCTCATTTCCGTGTCCCACAGACGTGGCCGGAGCTGTCGACAGGGCATCCTGTGCCAAATCTTAGCACTAGGTGAGGGTTGACTTCTTTTTTTTTTTTAAGAACCTGGTTCTAAACATCTGAATATATTGCTTCTACCCAAGTCCTTCTGAAAATGGATTCTTTTTGCGTTACTTTTGATCTGTTACACAGACCTTAACTGATTTGCCAAATACTAATGCTTTGCGACATAACACAAATTCTTTCTGGCTCTCTGATGTGGCTGTTCTAGACAATGAGATAGCAGAGAGCCCCCACTGCAAAAAAAGTTGAGAGTATGCTTCCTTTGCATCTTTCACATATTTTGTCATAGAAATATCATTGTGCTGTTTTCTGCATGGTCCTGCGGGGTAAATTAATGAAATGAGGGACAGACCACCTGTGTTGGCTGGGCACCCTGAGGGACAGTGCTTTTCGGGAGAGGATGCTCTTTTGTCTGTTATCGTGTCTGCTGATCCTCTTATCCAGGTTTTAGTGAGTTTTACCCACCCCGAAGGTGTGTGACCAAGTAACGGGTACACTCTGAAGATGGAGCAAGGCACATACAAAACGTCTCTGGGCAATGAACTGTCCTGTCTCTCCCAGCTGTTTTCCACCTGGTTTGGAAAGGGCTGTTGGAAGAGTGTGGAAGGTTCCCAGGGCACCACCATCTGCAGGTACACTAGAGGGCAGGATTTAGCCCTTAAATCTTCTCAAAGGCTTTAGAAATTAGGAATGCTTATACCTACTTACATATTCTTGTTTACAGAGAAAAATAGTCTAACTCCTGCTTAGCCATTGCACAGCCATTGCTGAATGAGTAAGACAAATACAGATAACATACAGTAGTTTGACGCTATACAGTGAAGTTATGGAGATATTCATATAAATACAGATTCTTGCAAAAGTTGTCTTTGTGACAATATGACCCTATGTGGGTAGATTAAAACTTCTGGTAAAAACTGCTGCGACGCATGTATGGCATTTATTGACGTCAGAATGGAGGCTCTGGGACGTTTGTCATCATGATAAAATGGAGCTGCGTATTCCTGAATTGCTCAGCAAGAAAAGGAGATCAGGCGGTTGTTAATTGTATTTATTTGGCTAATAAATGCTTGACATTTGTGCAGCTAGTTCTAAGAAAAATTTTATCCTGTGGTGGAGATATATTTTACAGGAGGGTAACTATGTTAGTAATGTTTTTTAAATGTATAATTTCTTTTGACATATGAGATGAAAAGACTGAACTGCAGCTAGTTAAAACCTGTGGATTTGGTTGTGGGGTGTGTTTTTTTTAAGTGTTAGGTGTATATTACTAAAGATTTTAAAAGGTGTTTAGATTCATGTTCTGTAATAAAAGCAGGTTCAAGTTCTGTTTTTTGTAATGAAACCAGGACAAATTCCAAGTGCACAGGCACTTGAATGGGCCAGAAGAGATGCAGCACTGGTTTTGGCAGTATAATTAACAGTCACAGGGTTCAAAAGATGCTTGAGGATAAACCCTAGAAAAATTTCGTCGTCTTGTGTTCAGTTTCCACAGAAGACATACACCTATCGTATTTTCTAAAACAAAGGGCACCTGTTCCACTGCAGTTTTTTTAGGCAGATTTTTTTTAAATTGCCCCTTAATTAATTATGTCTCAACCTGAATTTTAAATGGTAATATTTTCAGTGATGTTTTGTTTCTGTAAGCTTTTCCCAACTCCCTTGGATTAAATATATGGCAAGCAGCTTTAACAAATAATTATTCAGTGGTTTCTATGTACTTAAAGTTGTTAACACAGCAAAGTGAAAAAAGTAATAAGTTTCTTTGGAAGTTTTTCTGAGCTTAATATTTTTTTACGTTTTTCTTCTTTTTTTTATCCCCCAGAAAAATATTTTTCTGGTATTTCCTCATTTGTTCAAGCAGTTTGAACTAAATCCATGAATTCATCCATAACTTCTGACATGAACAAGAGAAGACTGAAATTTGTATTTTGATTATTATGGTTTTTAGCACTCTTGGGAGTGTTGCCCTGGGATCACTGGCCATCTGCTGTATGAAAATACTTGAGAGGTGATCGATTGTACTAAACTGCTTAATAATCCTAGAAACAATGGAGCTTTTTGATTGTTGGTGGCAGCATGTTTTGTGCAGTTATCTAGTAAAAACAAAACAGACTGTATAACTTTAACACAATTCGGTTTTGAAATAAAGGTTATCTCGAGAATGCGTAAGTTACTGTTACTGAAAAAAGTACATACTTGCATGAGATCTGTGAATTGTTGAACTATAGCAAGTGATATTTGAAATGTTTATGGCATGACTTTTGAAGCCTGAAAGTCAGTAATGTGATTGCATTTCAATTCAGATGGAGAATTAATAGCCTTTACTTTTATTGGTGTCCGTTTAAGACCGTGCATTTCAAAATAAAGCAACGTGGTTGTTTTCAGTAGTGTCTTTTGTCACAATATATGGGTAAACTTGAGTTCCTGTCTTTCTGCCTCCTGACTTCTTAATAAAAATATTTAGAGGGTCACTCTCTGGAGTGCTGGTGGCATTTCAGGATTATTATCTTATGTATTTTTGAGTTTGTTCGGGGTAGGGCCAGATTTTGACTGGAGCCTGATATGATCGTCACAGAATATAAATGAGATGATGTCTACAAAGTTGGGTGGAGGTCGTCTCGCACAAACTGTCAGGGTATGCTTCTGGTCGAGTGATCCAGTATGAACTTACCACTCATGTTTGACTTTTAGAGCTTGAAAACCACACTGCTTGAGTGATTCAAAGGAGAAAGACATTAAGGGTACTAGGAAAGGGCAAAGTAGGAACTAGATTCCGTAGGCAATTGTTGTGGCTATGTGGTTAATTTATGTTCTTACATAGTGGAGCTTGTTAGCTTGCCTCTTACCTTGTGATGAGACTTGAGCAGATCTTGTAAAACAGAGATTGTTAGGATTCCAGCTGGAATATGCAAGTCACAAAATCCTGATATGGCTATGAAATACTGCATGGTGTTGTGTTTTGTAAAAGCAAGAATAGATACCAGCTGTGATACAGCTTGAAAATATTTGCAGTCTGTTTCTTGGCTCTTTCCTTTCTACTCTTAGGCTGACCCATGATGCCTGATGTCCATCTGCAAACTTTTACCGTTCCGATGTGTTTTATTAGACATGCTGTTGCTGTTCTCTGGCAGCGTAGCTTTCCAGTTATTTTTGCTGATGTAGGATGTCCTTAACATACTGAAGTGTATAGGCATTGCAGCGTCTCAATCTGCGCTTGGTACAGCTCTTTCGGGGAAGTGTCTGTAGCCTCTCTTGGGACGGCGCCATTTTTTTGGCAGACTGTATCTTTTCTTGGTGTTTCTGGGTACCGGGGAACAAATACTCAAGTGTTTCATTTCTGTCCCATGTACCCTTTTCTCCTTCCCCTCCAACCCCCCAGTGTTGTGTTTTAACATCACCTTTTACATTGTCAGTGGTGACTGGCCAAGGGATCTTTTGGTCAAACACTTCAGCTGATCTAACAAGTTTCTGCTGCTAAAGGGGATGGTCTCGCCTCTTCCTTCCCCTGGTCTCAGCTGTGCTATAGTTGGCACCATCTCTAGAACTGAGTTCACCAAAGGGACAGATGGATTTCTTGAATTGGCAGTAAAGCATTTGCTCTCTCTCCATTAGTTTCTGAGCAATGTAATGCATTGAAGCAGCTCACTGAGATGTCAAGAAAAGTGCCAGAGCTGGTGTGAGGGAGGTGGTAGGAGTGTGCAACTGAGAAGGTGGGATGGAGGGAGAGGAACTGCCCCTTTCCAGCGGCAGTGAGTGGTTCGATTGTCACTGCCTGTCTTGTGGAACCATCTTATCTGTTAAAATGCAGGACAAGATAGTGTCTTCCTTGATGGATGACTTGAAGAGGATGAACAGAGTCCATGCAGTTGTCAACTATGTTGCGTTTCAGGTTACAACAGTAATTTTAGGACCTTATTATAATGAGTGTTAATACAGTCCCGCAGCTGTGGGAAGACCAATAATGAGGCTGAGATTTCTGGATGTAGAGAACCACACCTGTAGAGTGGTTTTGTGCAATACTCCACTGCGTCCTGTTGGTACCTGTGGCAACAGAGCTGGACACAAAAATGAGAGCATTTTTTAGCATGGAAAAAGCAGCCAGTGAGAGCCTTATAGAGGATGTCCAGGGAGAGGCTGTCATCTCTTTGGAAGTCACCTAGGGTATCCTGCTGCATAGACTTGTTAGGCTGAGCAGTTTCTGGGAAGTAGTATATGGATTCAGTTCATTGGGTTTCTCCAGCTGTAATGGAGCATTTGGGATGAATAGCTAAACATGCGTCTGGCTGGGCCTCCAAATATGTAAATATGAAGGATACATTTTGTGGTTTTACAGATGTTTACAGAGTCACTGTGGATGTTTTATTGACGGTAATGTAGTTTGTTCAGGAATATTGAGGAAAAAGACCTTAAATGCTTGTGTCCTTAGAAATGCAGGAATTCCTCAAAGCTGAAGAAGTCTACAGAGCTGTCCCATCTGCCAGTTTTAATTTATTTCAGTCCCAACCTTCTGTTTGCTTTACTGCTTCAAGAAGCAACATCTTCCAGAGCATTTAACTACCTGTGCTTGAGCTAGTACCAGTGATTGTGAGGTGTTACTATTTGCTATTGAAGAGCAGAGCAAAGAGTCTCAAAATGAGGCTGAACTTCAGCGATCAAGCTGTAGTACCACGGATCAGTATTGACTATATGATATTATATTAGGAGAAAATGCTGTTAGGAGTGAGAGATGTCTGGCCTGCCTGCTGCTTTGATGTGACAGAAGGTGAGACCGTGTGATTGCTGGTGCTTGTAGCCATGGCATACTTTAGGAGCACATTCTTGCAGGGAAGTCTGGAGCAGTGTGGAGATTTAAACCAACATAGTGCATACTAGTAATGGTCTGGCTGAAGTAGGAGAGAGCCATGTGGGTTCTTCTAAGCTGCAGGTTGTAAGGTCTCTCTTTTCTTGTCAGGAAAGTGCTCGTGTCCGTTCTTAGTATGGTTTGAAGGTATTCAGAATAAGCAGTGGGTTTTTATTCAGAGTCGGAAGCTGGGAAAGTGATTACAGCCTGATCCCTCTCTCTGTAGTCCTGCAGACCTGAGTTTTTGGCTCCCTAGTGGAGGCTGGGTCCCACTGTGTATTCTGTCTGCCTCCTCAGAGTGATCACAGGGGGCTGTAAAAGTGAAGAGTGTTACTCAAATATTTGAAGGGAAGTCCAAAAATGCACCGTGCATTT
The DNA here is from genome assembly GCF_964106895.1 of Numenius arquata. NCBI lineage: Eukaryota > Metazoa > Chordata > Aves > Charadriiformes > Scolopacidae > Numenius > Numenius arquata. Next base: position 36,524,690 of record NC_133585.1, on the reverse strand, counting down.
TATTTTTTGGTGTTGGGACATTTGGTTTCATACAAAGAACTCTTTATACTCAAGAGAGGCTGCATTCAAAAGCAAATTAGAGCCTTTTTGTGGAGACTGGTCCACTACTATTCTGGGTCAGCAGTGGTTGACAGCTGTTGTCCTTCACTGCAGCTCATGCTGTTCCCCGGTGGACACATTATTTAAATGTCAGCGTGGGGTGTTTGCCAGCTTGATGGAAGGGGATAAAATAGACGGAGGATGAAGTCAGTCTCCAGGCTTAATGTTGTCTTTGCATTGTCCTCGCAGTAAACGAGGTGGACAGACACCAGTGAAATACTGGATGTGCATGGATTTTGATTGTTGTTCTGTTGACTTTTGGCAAAAATATTTATTTAAAGACTCAGCAATTAATTCAATTTCATTGATATTGGAGATGGGGGGAAATGCAAAGCCAGCACAGTCACTGTCTCTTAACCGTTTGGCCAGATTAAGAACAATCAAATCTAAAGGGCAACTTAATTCATAGGAACTCCTTATCAGCTTGTTATTTCCTCCTACTCGCTCTCCTGTCTCCTTGGCACTCTGGGTGCCTGACACAATTCCTCTTTCACCACTGTGCTTCAGACTCTCTTGAAATCCAATTTGCTGATTCTTCTTGGCATTCCTAAAATCCAGCTTTTCCTTTCCAACTGTGACACTAAGGCTGATTTAAGCCTATGGGTTGGCAAATTCTCACCACTGCTCTGGCAGCCTTTTCCTTTCGTCTCATTGAATCTGTTACTGCTCCGACATCAGTTACAGCCCTAAAATACTATGTACTACTGAATGGTCGTTGTGTGAGTTGTACATGAAGAAGGAGCACTAAAAATACCTTTTAACTATGATATGTTTTAACTTCTCTGTTTTCTGAAGTGACATTCTTGGGCTTTTCAGGTTGTCCCTGTTTTTATGTGTGATTATTTTGCTGCAAGTGAAAAACAGGTCATAGTTACAAGGAGATTAGTGAATGCACAGTAAAGATAAAGAGCTGGAATTCTGCAAGTTCTGTATCCATCTTCTGATACTAGTCAGTGACATCGGTATGTTGGCTAAACGCTCGCACCAGCTTTGTTCTAAAGGTGAAAAACTGAAAGTGGTTGTTCTGTGATTTACTTAAGGGAACACTAAATGAAGTGAAAGCAGTTAAAAGAAACCTGATGGTTTACCCTTGTTAAGAAAAGCTCTGTGGGAAAAGTCCTAAAAACCATATGTGAACATGCATTCATTGTTTTGATAAGGAAACCCTCATTGTTCTAAATCAAGAATTTGGGGTAAAGGTATTGGTAACTTGGAAACTAGGCTTTACCTGTTCCCAGTAATGAATTAAGTTCTTCGCTGGTAAAGTTAGTATTTTTTTCTGCTTGGTTTTGCCCTGTTGACTTTAAATGATGCAGTCAGCTCATCTGCAATGAGAAGGAGACTGCAAACGGTGTGGCAGCTAGGTATGTAGAAGAATTTTACACGATGGTGTGCTTGCAGCATCTGGCGTTTGAAATCCTTGCGTAATGCCAAGCAATCGCTGTTTGCTTTATTCGGTAGCACAAAAAAAGTTGTGTTTTCTGAGCAGAATGCGGAAACTCTAATGCTTTTAACTTTTAAAGGACTTGATAAAGTTTGATCAACCAGTTTATGGGAGCCATGTGAAATGGAGAAATGTAATTGTGCGTGTTTTACACACGGGTGCACAGGCAAGGAGCGCTAAGACTTTTGCCAGAAATGTTGTATGGCACATTATTCTGAAATTGTTATTCTGAAATTGTTCTGCGGGATGGCTTTACTGTCCTTTGTATGAAACTTACAGGGAGCATTTGAGGATGCTGCGGATTTGGTAAGAGTGTTTCCCTGGGGAGGATTCCCAGTATGATAGGTACATGTTAGGTGGAGTTGGATATTTGTGGGAATTAAGGTTAAGATATAAATGAGAATAGATGTAGAACCTGAATAGGGATATAATTTTTATTGTATTCACTCTTTGTACTACTTAAAAAGACGAAAAGTCTTTACGTCTGTGAATGTGTTATGTGGTAGACTAGGTTAGCAAGTTGCTATTTAAACAGTTACACAAGTTATTATTCTGTTTAAAGCCTTGGATTTACTCTTGAGTGTAACCGGAACTTTTTGAAGTGTTCATATTTCAGAAGTGTATATTTTTGTTGTAGATGTTTACATTTTAAAGACCTTAGGTCTGTCTGTGAGTGGTTTTATGCCTCTGGCTGGCAAAAAGGAAAAAGATACACTTACAATGTTGTCATGCAAAAGTGAAGAAATGTGCCTTTGTACTGGAGCGTGACTCACTATTTCTCAGTGTGACACTTCATTTGCTTGATTGTTTTTGTTGCTGTTCTGTGGTTTTTGTTTATTAAAAGACCACCTCATCTGCTAAGGTTCGCTTGCTGTTTTTCATAATCTATTTCTCCTTTCTCCCCCACACACGTGGAACAGGTTTTAGGGAGCGTGTACTTCAGCAACTCTGCCCACGGCATGGTTGTTTGACGATGAGCGTGTGAAAGTGAGGAAAGAGTTATTTTCATATTTGCAGTCCCAAGACTGGGGATGCCTCGTACCTCAATGCACAGCTTATCAGTTAGCATAAGATGTTTATATACTTAATATGTCTTTGAGAAAGAGACATCAAAAAGTCTCAGACACTAGATGTGGGGGAGAGAGAAACAAAGATATTTCTAATTCCTAGAGACAAATTATAGTAGGCATCAGCAGCTCACGGGCTGGGGTTTGGATCTGACCCAGTAGGCAGCTTTGCCTCTGGGAATGCCAAAATGGGGGTATTAATCTCTGTGTGTATGCATGCATATGTCTCCTTGATGAACCAGCCCTTGGGTTTGGGAGGGTTTATTATGTTAGGTGTGGAGCGAGCACGCCCCACTCTGTATGTCTTACTTGGACACCTGGCTGGGAATAGATGTTGCCCCCAAGCATGAAGGAATCAGCCAACTTCAGCCATAGAGTATGCGGGAGTGGGAATTCAGTTGTAGGGTGTTGCAGTTAGCAAAGCGTTGTAGATTCTTATTTTTCCTCCCTGTTTTGTGAACTTCCTTGCATTTCTGATCCAGAGGTGATCCACCTCTCTAGCAGCGAGACTGCAAAAGAGTTGCTGCTTTCTTCTTTTCTGCGGGCACGAAGGCGCAGGAGGACGAGTGATGGGGAGCTAGCACAAGAGCTTCAGAAGAGCACTGTCATTCGGGGGCCTCCGGGAAGGATTTTCCTTACAGGGCCTCTGCAAATATGTTGGAGATGGGCCCTGAGCCTTTGGCTGGGGTTTAGCTTTTCCACAGCAGAGACTGTAGTAACGCTAGTCATTGATCCAGAGACGTGCAGCCAGGGATTTCAGGGGGTACATAAACTCTCCCTTCTTGTAAACTGAGTGAGAGGTGTTTTTGCTAATGACCTTTCTAGTTCAAATAAAGGGTCTGTATGTTAGTGAAAACGGCGGTTGAAATAGTATCAGACGGTTCCTCTCTTTCCAGGGTCCATAAGCTGCTCTGTTAGTTGCAGTGTCTGGGTAAGGTATGTGTTTGCTGTTGAGAAGTTTGCAAACTCAAAAAAATCTCTTCGAGCATTGGCTGATCAGTGTTTTTGGGCCCAGAGCCCTCTTGTTAGAATGTTGTCTTTAACATCACATTCTTGCAGGGAGTTAATAGTGAAAAGGGCTTCTCTCTCCTACTGCCTTAAGAAGGCTGATTCAGTGGGAGAGGCAGAGCAGTGAAGGGCTGCGTGTGCGGGTTGTAGGCAGTGTAATGATTTTGGGCGTCTCATCTCAGGGTATTCAGGGCAATGTTTGGGGTCCTGCAGGGAAGGGTGGGGGTACTGAAAGTGGATATCCAGGTTGCATGGTCCTGCCGTGCGAGCAGCGTTTTGGCGTAGGTGGGAGAACAGTGCAGACCGTGAAAGCAGCTTCTGCGCGAGTACGTGTGGCACAGTGGTTGTTCCTTATGGCAGCGAGAGGTGTGACTGCGAGAAACATCGGTGAACCCTTGTGAGCTTTGATTTAGCTTGTGTGTACGTTTGACAGTAGTGAAAATGTGGCAGCAGGGTTTTCACTGTGAAGGGATGGAGACCCTTGAGCAGGAGGCTGGACTAGATAGGATCCTTCCGACCTGAATTTTGTGTGGTTCTGAGACTGTGGCTGGGTACTTATGGTTTTAGTCCGCACTGAAGTCTGTTTGTAGAGATCTTTACTAGGTAGATTATAATGGAAGTATTGCTTAGGTTTTAATCTTACCTATATTTGCTGTGTAAGTGTATCCAAAGCCAGGAGCTCATGGTTGGTTTTTATTTTAGGGTTTCTCTGATGTCATGGTTAGATCTCCCATTTCCTTGCAGAGGAGTAGGAAAATGGAGGGGTTTTTTAATCCATTTGGCTAATATGTCTCAAATTCTACCTACTTAAGGTGTAGGAGTTTGCCTCGTGCTGCAGTACAGCACCCTCATGTACTGTACACTTACCGTGCCCCATCCTCCCTGCTGCTTGCACTTCACGTGTCTGCCTTGTATTTTTTTCCTAATGTGTTTGTCCCTTTCTTTCCCCACTACGACCTTTGTTTTCCGTCTCCCTTACTGATACTGTGGCATACTCCTGCCCCAGAGCATCTTAGCCAAGGCAGCTGCTATGAGTGAAATAAGTATCAGCATATGGCTGCTTTGTGCGCGGCGATTGCCCCAGGCAGAGGGCTTGGGATGCAGGATCCTGGCGGCACTGCTCCTCTGTGGCTGCCAGCACATGTCTGACGGGGAGGGTACGAGCTCAGCAGCGAGTAACTTCCAAAATGTGCAGCTTTACTTTTCTAAAGTATTAAGTTCCTAGATTTTGCCAATATCTTCTATATAAACCAATTTTGAAGGAGATTTTTGGCTGAACCCTTCATGATGCAGAGCAATGAAATCGTTTGGGACCATTTAAGTTAGTGCAGTATTATTTGGTTTGGGCCATAACAAAAGCTTTACTGGGTTGGGAGAACTGTAAAAGGACTTTAGAGTTTTCATTGTACATGTAATTTTTCAGTTCTAGTGCTCTGGGCAATGAAAGAAGTTTTGGAAAAAGTACACACTTTCTGTATTATCCGTATTTGCTAGCATCTTTTCTGTCCCTGTTGTGCTACTTGTCCATAAAATTCTTTTCTCCGCTGGCGTATGCAAAACTGCATTAGAAATACTTTTGTGAGCTCTTTAAGAAAAGATGGGGAAGATCCAGTTCATAACAGAAATACGAAACCTTGCCAACCACAATGCTATTAAATATTACTTTTCAACTTCTATATTCTTAGAAAAGTCTCTCCAAATTGTGAAATAAACGCGTCAAAAAATTTGTAACTCTTTCCCAAATATAGCGGCTAGTTTAAACTGCAAGTTGTAGGTCTGTTCTGACCATATATCCTGTGAAAGAGGCATAATCATGTATGCATAACTATAATTTTACATCCAAAATTCACTAATGACCCGAGTGCAAGCAGAAATCCGTGCCTGCAGAGCTCTGCTGGCTGCAGGGAAGGAACACATCGTGTTTTCTCTGTTTAACATGTTACAGGATCAGGACCTGGTCTAAAAAAAAGCAAACCTCCAACTGTTAAACGTGTTTAATGTATACATCAGGGAGTGATCGTGAGCTTGATCTTCTCTGAGTTATCTTACAACAAAAAGGAAAATGATTCTTTAGTCATTCTGCCTTTCAGATGCTGGTAAGAACCTCCTTGCCTGAGGGTCACTGTTGGAAAGGTCGCACCCAGAAATATCCTGTTTTAATGGAAGGGAAGTTGGCAAAAAAACCCAGATTCATCTTGTATGATCATCTGTGTGTATATATGGGTGCTCTGAAACAGCTGTATTTGTGCAGGAGGGGCTGTGTGTAGTGGGAGGTGGGGAAAACTCTGCCAGGCATTTCAGCGCATGTTGTAGTGTGGTTCAATGTCCTGTAATGCCACAAATTGCCCTGGTTTCAGTGGAAATTCAGGGTATGCTGGAACTCGTATTGTTCTTCAGCCAAAACAGCAGTGAATATGTGTTCTTAATACAACCTCTATGTATTGTGAAGAAAAAATGTCCCCCCCACCCCCCTTTTTTTTTATACTACTGGAAGGCATAGTAGATTCACTCAAGCTACATCCAAAGTGATGTTTTTTCCCAGTTAATGATTTCTCCTTAGGTAAATGTAATGCCACGTAGAGGCATAGATGATATTATAAGCAGGACATATGACTGTAAAATAAGATCTGGAAATTCTGAATATTAGATTACTGGTGGAAGAGCTGGGGCTCAGTGAGTTCTTTCAGCTCAGCTGCTGTAAGATGCAGAATTCCTGTGTTCCAGAAGTGGGATGCACCATTCTCAGTTAACAGCTGGAGACGGGATCAAACGTGGTCTGCCTGTGGAAAGCATTTTGCAGTTCAAGAACATGACAAACAGCTTGTGATTGTTTTGGTATGGGAATCCTTTTCCAAACTTGAGGAAAAACTCATTATGATAACAGAATGACTGAAAAAATAGTTGGACCCATAATTAAAAATTTCCGGCTTGCACATTTGCATGTTTTTCTTGTGCTGGACACTTGAGTTTTATGATGTTACCTGGGGGGTGCTGCTGCTACGAGGGTGAGTTAGCTGAGAAAGGGCCATGGCACAGCTAGCGGTACTTTACTCCCATGTTTATTATGGAATTGGAAAACATGGTTCTGAAGATTGTGATGGGATCTCCTGGTATTATGGAGACATTTGCTCATCGTGTACTTTCAGGTATTGTATATCTTTTCCCTATTATTGGAACTTTTATAGGCATTTCTTGATTTTGAGGCAGGTAGCTTTTAAACAATCCCCTTCTGATTAAAAATTTGTTTAGTGCTGTCTGTCCTGCAGGCTGTAAATACCTACTGATTTAATTTTGGTTTGAGAATTTTGTCTTTACGTGGCTTGTTCTCTTTCCATCTTATGATGCCACATCTGGTTTTGCGCTTTTAACTGTACAGCTTGTCAGAGAGCTGTACGGTGGCTTCTTCTGCGCTTGGTATCTTTTCTCCTGGGAAGATCTCCACTGCAGTATTATGGACCATGTTGTTATAGCCATAAATTGCGTGTTGTTAACTGATTCATTTGTTCGGGTAACAGGTTTGTGATTGTGCTGAATACAGGAACATGGAAATGGTTCAAAGGAGGTTTTTATTCAGCATACTTTTGTAATTTATCTTACAGTATTAGAAGTTTGTGTCAGAGGAGGGTTTTAAATTCATCTCCTGCATTTTAGTTCAGTGCTTTATCTTTATTTCATTCATATTTTCTAACCCTTTCTATATCTTCCTAAAGGTACAACTTTATCCTTCTTCCTCAGAGTTTCTACCCTGGCATGAAATTAAATTTGTATGTCTTGCACTTCAGTTCTTTGTAGTCAGCAGAAAAATGGAAGATTGATGATACTTCAGCTTATTATGAAGAGATACAAAAGAAAGGCTTAGTAATAGTAGTAAATTTATGGAGTCCTTTTTAGTTGTCAGTGCATAAAGGTCGCATTTTTTATTTCATAACTTTGTGATGACTTAGCCTCAGTCCTCAAGATACTTGCTCGGTGTGCCAAGTTCTGTGTTGTCACAAAAGCAGCAGGCATTGACCATAGCCTTGCACTTGGCGTTCGTCACAAATTAAAGGGCATGCTATGAATGTGAGCAGTGAAATAGCTTACTGCCATGCTGGAGGAGGGCCCTCCCAAAGGACTGCCAGAAATGGACTGGGAAAATGGGCCTTTTTGGCCCTCGCTTTGTTAATTGGCTGTTTCACAACAATCTGTGCTACTTTTTTGGATTACAGACTTCTTAATTGGTTTACTTTCATAGATCTGGTTTTGAGGTTCAAGGGTGCTGAAAACAAATATTATGAGTAGATCTCAAATGATGGCCTATGTCTGAACTATTGCTATTGGTGACCTAAAGGCAGCAAAAGATACAGGTCATCAGCGTCAAGAGTTCCATTTCTCTTCTGACCCATTGTACCAAGTTGCATGGAGCTAAACCTGAAATTGTTGCTTTTGGAGGTGACTGCATGGTCAAAATGTGTTCAATTAGTAAGGCCGTGTTGTATCTTGGCGTCTCCAAATCAACACAACACTGTGGCAAATACTTACCTTGCATTAATAAAGCCATAAAATAACACTGAAACCTGCAAAACTTACAGTACTAGTCTGGCTCTGTTTATTCATGTGTTTTTTGATTTGGAGAGGAAAACCCAGTGCAGCTGCTTTGGCTTTTGGGGCTTTCAGTATTGCAGTGCTTTTCAAACTCTGCAGGAAAATCTTTTCTTCCCCCCCCCCCCCGCCTCCTTTTTAAAGAGTTAGACTTTTCACAAGCTTCTCCGAACTATAAAAATATTTCTACAGGCCTTAAAAACCTTTACTATAAGTTTGTTTTTACAGAATCTGAACTTCTGGCCCGGTACGACGCTGTAGGAGTTGGTGTGCTTTTTTTTTCAGGAGAAAGTCACGAAGCATAATAAGTCCATAATGCAGTAATTAATATTACTTTTCAGATATTTCACACAGCTGTTTCTTGTTAAGTGTGCGGTGAAAGCTGTATGCTTGGGCACATCTCAAATGTCCATTTCCCCCAGTCCCTGCCCAGAGCACTTCTCTACGTTCTTGTGTCCCCAGAGGACAAGGAGTTGCACTGAAGGTTTTTGAAGCTGTTCTCAAGCCTGATTTTGGTCTAATAACTTGGGAGGGATGTATTTTGGATACTCGATTCCAGGATGCAATTAAACATTTCACCTAATATTTTACAACTACAAGAGGTTTCTGTATTCCTTGGAAGTCTGGAATTATTAGTGAATTATGAGTGTAAGAAACCATTTTGTCATCTTCAGAGTGCAGCATTTTTATTAATATGGCTTCAGTTGCGTATACAAATTAGTGGATTTACAAGCAACTCTTACCAATCTCTCTCTGTATCTAGCGAAAAATCAGATGAAATAATTTTAATGCTTAGAAATGTGTTTGCAGCAATTATCCTAAAGATTTCGTGTTCTTGGTATTTTTGGAGTTTCTTCAGTCGTGTCTTTAAGAGCAACAGAAGTAACTCAAGAAAAAGTTTCATTTGTATTGCAAAACTCTCTTTTTTCCCATAACAAAAAGCCAGCTAAGCAGCAACCTCTCTCTGAATCTCTAGAGATGCTGCCACTCCAAAATATACGGTCACTTCAAGCATTTATTCCAGTGGCTTAGAAGTTCAGGCTTTTTAAAACTGCATCGTTACATGGAAAAACCTCTATGCTCTGCAAAAGCAGGCAGGTGAACGAAGCTGGTGTCTGAGATGATGTGTACCAGTATTACCCATCAGACTTCCCCGCTAAGCGGTAACACCAGTCTCACTGTACAGAACCAGGTATGTGTTTCCCATGGACCCTTCAAAGAGAGAAATGGGCAAACACAAACTGATGCAAGTCCTGGGCTGAGTACTTCTGAGTGAATGGAGCACAGCTGTCGCTCCATCTAGCCAGGCTTTTATCGTGGTCGGATCTCTGTATAGTCTGTTCAAATAGAAAATGTTTTCAACTCATTCCCAAAATAATTTCTGGGATGCAGGCAGGACGCAGGAGAAGTTCTAGTCCAGTTTGTTTTTGGAAATGCCGATAGTTTCACACCAGATGACTCACATCCTCCGTTCGGACACTTGATGGACACATAACCAGTACCAGCTTGTGACATCCTGCTTGTTCCTTCTTTAGCTGCTGCAGCTCATTGGCAAAGGTCTTCTTTGTCTTCATACAGCCCAAGAAGGTGAAAAGCTGTTTCTCAGCTCTCCCTCATTTTTGATGCCTGTGTTGCAATCATCTTGCTTCCTGTTACAGAAGTATAGTTGCTCTTAAAAATTCCTGTTTATTGGAACTGTGGATGAGAGCACAGTATCGCACAGAAAAATAGTACTCATCTGGGCTCGCTTCTTATTGCTCTTTGAGTGAGAGGGTTTGCAGATGTGGGTTTCACTGGAATTAATGGCCATCCAGCATAGAGGAAAACCTAGGGGTTTTGGGAGATCAAATTTCTTGTGTTCTACTGTTACTGAAATGGTTGTGTTCGTTTTTAGCTGCAATCAGGTTGGATCCTATTGCCTGTGCAAACTGGCTCGATGGGATGGAGCTGCAGAGAACAGGCATGTATTTTCTGTGAAGGGGAGAAGGGAGGACCACACGTCAAGCTGCAGGCAGTCCAAAGAGCTCATATAAGCTGCTGTATGGGCTTTTTCCCCTCTTTTAAGTGATGTTTTAAATAATCAAAGTTAGGTTCTCAGAAGGAGATGTTCTAAAAATGGTTGGAATAGAACAGGATCTTCTGTGAGGTTTAGGACGACATGTACTTTGCTTCCTCTTCCTTCTCTTCTCCAGAAAAATGGTGGTTCCAACACAGTGTTTGGATTTCTTTTGAGCCACAAATACCAAAATCATGTAGAAGGCGTCTGGTGGATTTTATATGGTATTGGGTGTAGTTTCTTGCGTTTTGCAGTATTGCCCATCCTGTGTAGCTAATGGTTGAAAAACCTGACCTTTGAGGTACAGTGTCACAGCTACTCCTGTTGAGGTTAGGCTGAAATGCAGTGTAGATGCAACTTCCTGGCTCCACTGTTTTAAACACTTAAAGGCTTGATTAATTTGTTGTTCTGAATGCAATGATGTGAACAACCAGGGAAGAAAAACAGCAAACAGCTCATCTGGATTTAGGTGGAGGCCACTTTTGGCTTATAGCTTGAAACAAGCCACAGGTGAAAGAGAAAACATTTGTGTTAATCTGAACTAGCTGAAAAATCAGTTTAGACTTTGAGTTAATTCACAGGCAGTAGCTAAAAGCTGTGTGACACGACCTTACCAATTTTTTAAAAAAATAACTGTTCATTTTTTAAAAATAATTGATTTAAATAAATCCACTTTTTGTTCCTAATGTGTATAACACCATTTCTTGTGTCTTTGTTGTCCTTATCCACTTTTGCAGTTCTGCTTGTTTATTGGTTGTATGATGTAACACTAATTGATACGGTTCTGTTAGGAACCGCTAGAATATCTAGCGAGTGATACGGTCCTGAATGGTCTTAATCATAGCCCAGACTCACACCTCTGACAATCTAGCTGTATAGGGCTGCATGTCTGGTGTTGTTCTATAAACATTAAGAAATACCTCCGTAAGAAAATTGCCATGAAAATTTTCTATTTTTTCTGAGCAGTTGACCATGCCGTAAGTGGTCCTTCAAGGAATTTCATGGGTTTTTAAATTGCTTTTATGTGAAATGAAGATAGAAGGATAACTCATGCTTATTGTGGCCAATTCGACAGTAGCTACTTACTTTGTAATAAGCATTTTCTTTGATGAAAAATGGCATCAAAAAGCTGGAGATTGGAAGCTTACTATCTAGGCTGCAAGCTGAAGCTCATGCTGTCTCTGGTTTCAGGCTTGGAGCAGTAGGATTCACTGTCAAGTGCTGAAATATCATGATGGCTGTGAAAATGTGCTTTTTTTTTTTTTTCTTTCTTCACAGTCAAACTGCAACTCCAAGCAGAAGAAAGAGGAGTGGTGTCAATCAAAGGTGTAAGTGCCAATCGCTTTCTGGCTATGAAGGAGGATGGCAGGTTGCTGGCCTTGGTAAGCAGTGGTTTTTTTAATATATATCTCTAGATGTGTCTATTTGTATTGGTAGGTCTTCTCCTCACTCTGTATTGAGCAGCCTCTCCTCCAGCAGGACTTACTCAGCTTCTCTGTGTGTGATTTACCAGGGAGAAATTAGCTCTGCTAATTTTGGTCAATTAATAGAACTATGAACTTAGGAAGAGATGAGTATGTCTGCCCTCGCCTAGAAGCTGCAAAATTTAACTGGAATGGCCTGTCTGAGAGAGAAAACTTATAGTGGTCATGTATAGAAGGAAACTATAAGAACAAATGAAGAATGAAGTCTCTCCTTCTCTCCCCTTCCCCCCCCCCCCCGCCAAGTAATTTTTTTCTCTTTCACTTCCTTTCACATAAGGTGATGTAAAGACCCTTTTAAGGTAGAAAATAAAGCCAATTTTTTAAAATTTTGACTTATATGTTTTTGATAGTAATGTCAATCTACTGTTTTCTCATTTTCCTCTTTGTAAAGAATCAAATTTTTTTGGACATGTGTACTTCTAAACTAGGAAACTGGCAAGAAAAACATTTTTGGAAATGTGACGATAAAATTAAAAACCTAAAGTTATTAAGTGTAGGTAAATTAAACCAGTCTCTAGACTAGTTTTAAACTCCATGTATTTTACTGGTACCAGCTTAATTTTAAACTGTTTTAAAGCCACTATGTTTAGCAGACTCTGAGAGTTAATAAGGTCTCCTAGAGGTAGATTATAAATTTTGCTTTTAGAGCTGCGGTTAACATTAATTTTGCTTATGAGACGTAGATACTGTAAATCTCTTGTCCATATTTATAATCTTCAGTGCAGACAAACTTTCAGTGCTTGTGAAGGGGCACTGCAGGGCATCCTACTAGAATTTCAGTTTGAAATAATCCCTGGTGCTTTGCCGTCTTCAGCACAGCCCCATTCAGCTTCTGCGCAAGCCCCCACCAGTACCAGGGGTTAATAATAAGGTGCATTCCTAACCCCAGCTGACCTACAGCTAATGAGAGACCCGTGCCAAGGGCTGCAGAAATTACTTGTGATTTCCCTGAGTTCTGCCTCTGCCCCGGTGACATTATCCTGAAGGTAAATGAAACACTCAAGCACTTTTACACGAGCAGGGGTCCCTGCTGCGTTCCTCAGCACCGTGCCTCTCTGGCTCCAGAAAGCCTGTTTTGCTTATGGCTGCGAATACAGTTAAAGAACCTGTTTCAAGTTACAGCGTTATTTACTCGGGTATTGTGTGACAGCTCAGTTGAAGAAAATGTGAGTAGTTGTCTACTGTGCTATTCTTGAATTAAGGATAATTGGGAATTTCCTGTGGTGCTGGTCTGGTGGCATTCGGCTTCCGTTCAAATTGCCCTCCTTACCCTGAGAGCCAGGGAATGGTCAAAATAGGGTGTTTAGCACCAATTGTAAAATTATAAACAGCTGGGTGTGTTTATATTTGGGATTTCCAACCTGCTGTTGTTGCAGGGTGGGTTTTGGTTGTAGAACGTGCTTCCCTTGCAGCTATATGCAGCGATTTTAACTGCTTAGTTCTTGTAAGGCGACGTGCTTGGAAAGTATCTGCCTTTCACTCGGAATTACTCTCTCTAATCTGGTAAAGTTGGATCACTTTGTCCTTCTCGCTTAAGCTTATAAAACATTTGTTTTGTTTTGCTTTGTTTCTGGAAATGGGTATTACTTGAATCGTGTTTACTGCAAACAGTGCTTTCTACAGCTCTTCATTTTTGCTGTTCATGGGTGAAAACTCTCTACTATTTAAGATTTTGTTTCAACCAGCCTGATGAATACTGCTGCAATTCCATGATCATTTTCTGCAGCACAAGCAATGTTTTTTCCATGAGGATTTCTGTATTATGACTTCCAGCAGTTTGTGGCCAATTGTGCCTATAAATGCGTTCGTGAAACTGTTCCTAATTGCCAGCGCTTCTTTTCAGTTTGAGCAGCGCTGTGTTTCAGCGAGAGCTCTCGAAGTGCGTTTGCTGGAAATCTTTGCGGTGAAGTGAGCTCATCAGTGCTCATGAATTCGTATCTGCTGAAACCTTTGGTTATTTCTTTTAAAACATTACGGAACTTTAATTTCTAAACACCTATTTAGTTCTCTAATCCACTAATCACTCAAGCACTATTCTGTCCTTTTTAACATGTTTTGTTTCTCTTTTTTTATTACTTTTCAGTGTCAAGGACCAATTTGCCTTGTATCCTTGTTTTATAAATGTATCAGCATCTTCAAAAATACTTTCACAAATTATTATTTAACTATTAAACTTCTTCACTATTTTTTATACTATACTTCTTCACTATTTTTATATACTATATTTTAACTATTAAACTTCTTCACGGTGAGGGTGGCAGAGCCCTGGAACAGGCTGCCCAGGGAGGTTGTGGAGTCCCCTTCTTTGGAGATTTTCAAGACCCGCCTGGATGCAGTCCTGAGTAACATGCTCTGACATGCTCTGGGCAATCCTGCTTCAGCAGGGGAGTTGGACTAGATGATCTCTATGGTCCCTTCCAACTCTAAAAATTCAGTGAAATTCAGTGAAATTATTTAGTCCTGGTTTTCATCTAGTTGGATGCTTTTGTAATTACTTTGTTGAGACATGTCTTTGTGGTTTGTTCCGAGTTGGATTTTGCAAAACGATTTATTGTGTAGCCAGCATATCGCTGTGTACGCTGGTGACTTGCGTGGTGGTGCAGCGGGTGCCGCCTTGTCTTGGAAGCTGGATGTTAACGGCGTTTAATTTAGCAGCTTCATGCTCCCTGCTTACTAACAGACTCCGTTACTGTACTCGGGGGGAGAGGTAATCTTTACCAGGTCAGTCACTGGAGGAAATGGCTGGTTGCTAATGCAGCCAGTTAAAACCTCCTCTTGGAAGATGCTGTTGTATCTAAAAATATTTGTGCAGAAATGTATCGATTCTATCAGATTTTTAATGGAAAAATTGAAATGTTTCATTTCTGATATGGCTTATTTTGACTTTCCAGTTTCATTTAATTATAATGATGAAATATTTTTGCTTTATTTTTGCAGAATTAAATGTTTTTGATTATTTAATTTCATGAAGTCGTTTCTCAAAATTCCCCATGATAGGAAAAATTGCACTTTTGACTAACTCTTATATTTAATGAGAAATAATTTGTTATTTAAGGATATGACCTGTTTGTTTGCCTGTTGTGCTTATGTGGTTTCGCTATGAGTGGACAGGTTTTGCCAGACTGAAGAACTTGACTTGAAAGGGAAATTCTTCTCTTTTGGGTGTTATGGATTAAAATCATGGTACAAGAATATTTGTGAGAATAACCATTGTTTCCTGGCCCTTTCGTAGTTAGAAAAGGCTAAAAGTGATCATCACCCTTCTCGGGTCATACTCCATCTGCAGTGGTAGTTACAGGTTAACCCTCTGGTTTCGGTTTTGAGCATGAGCAGGCTTGAGGAATTTTAATTCTTAATCCGAGTCCAGAATGTCAAAGATAGTTAATTGGCATAATGTGATACTAAGGAAGATGCAGTTTGCACTGAAAAATCAATCAGTGGGTGGTGTTTGGCTGTGCAAATAAAGGAGAAAAAACATTGTTGTAGGAATTTGCTGCCTTTTTCGGTCAGTTAATCTTCCCTGGGTGAATCACCTGGAGGATTTCAGTGGTTACTGGAAGCAGAGACACACGGTAGAGCGTGGTACCAGCAGGGCTATGACCACCACTGCTAACGGCAAAAGCTCCTGTACTCAGCATTTTATTAGTCGCTCGGACTTCTCAAGTGTTTCCCCTCCCTTTAGCCTTTTCATGAAGGGCTGTAGAGTTGAGGTATTTCATGAGGTACTCTGAAAGCTGTCGCTGCCAGGTCACCACTTTGAATGCAGCCTAGACCAAAGTCTATTTAAAAAAAAAAATAAATTTGATATCTAGGGTTTTTCCAGGGGCTGAGGTTCACAACGCGGTGTCTGGCATCCCACTGTGCTGGACAGCAGTCCAGCTTCCCAAAGGTCGCCTCTGGCAGATGTTAAGGAATACACAGTTCATGAAGCTTGAACTATCATTTGTCACCTAAGCATTTGCTTTTATGTCAAAATATTTACACTGGCAACGTACTGTAGGAAAGCACTGGTATCACATATACTTTGCCGAGAAATAAGGACTTGCGTGTCCAGAGCGATTCGCATGGCTCATTTCAAAATATCTTTATTTTATCTATATTTTTTCTTTTTTCATCCTTTTTTGATTATTTTTTTAAAACACCCATAAATTGCCTGAAAATTTTTTTGAGGAGTTTAATCTGTTTTACTTTTTCAACCTCTCTTGGCGTTTCCAGAGGTGCCACTGCTTTGGGAAGGAGGCGCAGGCGAGGCGTGAGCCGGCTGCCATGGTCTCTTTACCAGAATTTACAGCTGGGGCAATTGTGCTGAACTTCCCTAAACTCTGGTTAAAGTTTGGTTTTGTTCTTAAATGCTGCTTTTTTTTTTTTTTAGTACGGTTTCTGTGCCCTCTTAAGGCTACTGTAATCCATTTCAGGCTGGATCTGTGGCTTGAGATGATTAATGCATCTGTTTTCACATTGCTGGAATGAACGGCATTAAAATACAATTTATCTTGAGAAAGATTATTTAAAATACAAATAATACAAAAATTATTAATTTTATTTCTGCAATTTGAAATGTAAAAATATTAGTGAGTTATAGAAATGAGAAATTGCATAAGGATTTTCTCTTAAGTTGTTTTCCTTAGAAACCAAAATTTGTATTTGAAAATGGCTGGAGGAAAAAACGATTCTATTTGAAGACTTGTTTGGAGACAGATCGCTTTATTCCAGACTGTATTTGAATGACTTAATTGCTTGTAGCTACAGAATCTTGGCGTATCTGAGGACTTACTCTTCTCTTGTATGTTCTCGTGTGTACTGTATGAAGTCTAAGTTTTCCAAGCTCACTTGTTAGTTCTTGTTGGATACTTCATATATTCATGAATATTAACAGCAGATTGTAACGAAGAGTAGCCTGCTTGTTTAGGAAGTTGCTTCACATTCCCTGTCTCCTCTCCAAGATTTTTGCATGCTTTCTTTCTGATGACTAGCTTTTCTCCTCGTCGGGCATTCCCAAGTATTTTCTGGGTAAGTGAGTGAGTGTGACTGAATTGGTGGGCTGACAGATGCTGTGTGTGAAAAGAAAGTGCCCCCACCTGCTCCAGTAGGTTTCTGCAGTGTTGAACTTCTGCCATCTGTGTCGTGGAGAAAAGACTTTCTCTCGCTTTCAAGTGCTGGTCCCGCAGGCGGGTTTGCCGCAGTGAGAGCGCTGCTGTCCACTGACAGGGGCTCTGCTGTTGTGAACCCGCCTTGGGATAACTGCAGTTGAACACCAGCAGTCATCCTCTTCCTACAGAATGAGATCTTGCCTGAAGCTGTTTGCTAGTCCTCTAACATTCTCCATACAGAGGAACCGTGTGGTTTCTTGCTGGTGGATTTCAGACAGTGAATAAGTGTACCTGTTTTCTGTGGTCTATGAACAGCTATAAATAGTAATCATAGGTAAACTAGCTTGGGTTTAAGTCCCCCGGGCAGTAACAGCTCTCCAGAAGAATTTGTGGGTTATGGTTTTGCAAAAGCTAATGCCTACCTTACGTGATCTCACTGACAGGAATGGGATCACATGAAAATGAAGACTCTCTCTTCAGTACGGTCACCTCGAGGCGGGGTGGGGGGGTTCTGCTGTGTGTGGAATAAAGTATATCACACTCTATTCCTTAATGGCAGGCTTACCTTTGGAGGGCTGTAGATGCAGTTGAGTCTCTTCTCATGGTGATGAAGTACAGTGTATAAGGAAAGACATACCTAGTAATTCCCCTAATAGGTCTCCCAGCCTCCAACCAATCTCAGCTTTGGGCCCTTCTCAGCCAGGAATGGTTTTTACCTAGTTAGTAAATTTCAGTGAATTTCTTTTCCGTGAACTTGCCCAAAAGTGACCTGAATCCATGTAAGCTGGGGAAAACCGTAACTTCCTGTGGCAAGAAGCTCCACAGCTCAACTTCCACCTGTTGTGTGAAGAACCACCTTCTTTTTTATTTGTAGGTGTGACAGCGTGTTAATTCCATGCAGGTGGAGTTGTTATTGAAGACTTATTTCCAGAAGCAGAGTAATTCTGTAGATGTACTTCTAAACACTAGTAGAGTATGCTTGGTCTCTATGTGGAACAGAACTCTTTGCCAGGTCTGATCTTTTCTTAAAATTACTTTAAAAGTTTTGAATTTTAAAAAAATCGTGAAGTGATGCAGGCTTGCTACTGTTTCAGAGCGCTATGAATACAGACTTGAATTAGCTTTAGGAATGTTAAACCTCAAAATGAGAAAATAGGCAAAGGCTGAAACTATGCCGTACTATTTCTCTATCTGATAAAAAGGTTGCTTTGAGGAAGGCAAGGAAATGCTCCCTTTTCTCTTACATCCTGCTTTTCTTTTGGGTTAAGGTGTAACCTAGGATGAGATGGCAGAACTGTTGAGCTCGGAAGTCAGGCTCTCTCAGTAGGTGCTAAGGGACAGGGTTCTTCATTTGTCTGACGGAGCTTCAGATCAGACCAGACCTACACAGTGACAACAAACTACAATCTGCTTGGTCTGCGTTAAAGACAGTAAATTAATCATAGTCAAAAACTGTATTTTTACAAGAAGTCTTTCTTTAAATGTGAAGCATTTCAGTTGAATTTCTTAAAACCAAATGTATTGCTAACTTGCATTCTCAGTCCCATGAATCTGAAGAATTGATTTTTTTGATGGAATATCAATAATCCTTTTCTTTTTCCCTTTTAGAAATGTGCAACAGAAGAATGTTTCTTTTTTGAGCGTTTGGAATCTAATAACTATAACACTTACCGATCGCGCAAATACTCTGATTGGTACGTGGCACTGAAAAGAACTGGACAGTACAAACCTGGACCAAAGACTGGACCTGGACAGAAAGCAATCCTTTTTCTTCCCATGTCTGCTAAAAGCTGATTTCCATGGCGGATTCCGAGCACATACGCCACACTACACTAAAGACATCAAGATTCCTACTCCTCTCCACAGTAGCAAAAATATAAGCAATTATTTGCTAATATTAACTACTTTTGCAGATACCAGATTAAAACATGAATGTTTCATACTGTCTTTATATTGCTCTTTAAACCTGTTGTACCAGTGTGTGTGGAGGTAAAATTACTTGGAAAATACATTTTCAGGATCAGTAACACTTCTGTTTTCTGCTAGATCTCTTATGTAGAGCTATTTTATTTACCTTATGTTTGCTTTACAGAGTAAAGGAAACCAAATCCGATGCAAACTTACAGCAATATTTACCTTTAAAAATAATTTATATCTCTATAGCTTACTAGAGAATAAATAATTACTTTCTAATAATTACCTAAAAAATTCCATGGATAATTTTAATATGGTCTAAATAACACTAAAGTAATAAATGTAAATTATTAATCTACTGAAATGTGAAATGTACTGCTATCATGTAATGTTTCTGTAGGACTCAGGCAGCTCCCTGTGGTATAGTTTGTAGAATCGGCCTGTGTAGACAGCTGGAAACTCTCTCGTGGTTATATCAATCTTATCAAACCCTTCCCGGTATCCGTAAAGTAAGAGTTTAGCTACGTTGCTGGTGATGGGAGTAGCATCTTTCGTCCTAACAAGCTCCACGAGGTCCATCCATTCACACCTGAGGCACTCCTGCTGGCAGAAGCTGATGTTGAAGGAGGAGGGCTCCAGGCGACAGATGATGTACATATCTGACTTCCCGAAGGCTCCAGGGTGTTGGTGTTGCTGCCTTATGCTTAGGATGGACTTGAACTCTGACTTGATGCCAGTCTCTTCAAAAACCTCTCGAACTGCTGTGTCTCCTAGGTGAAAAGAGCAATCCTTACGATACACAGAAGAATACCTTAACGCTCTCTAAGCCTTTTGATCGTGGAAAATTTCAAACTCAAAACGTTCTCTGTTCTGCTTCATAAGCTGTTCAGAATGTAAGCCTGTTTGTTTCGACACAAGGATAAGCTGATTTTTTTGGTCCCCAGTTGCTCTATGCCTTGCTTGTGTATATCCGACAGAATGATGAAAGTAAGGAACTTTCGATACTACTGTACAGGGCGTGGTTTTGAAACAGACATTCTGATGGTCGCTGGCTCCACTGGTTTCATAATCCAAGATAGCACTGCACCCTTTTCTCAGTCCTCTGAATCTCAGCCCTCATCTCTCTCCTCGCCTCTGCCCAGTTTCAGATTCAGACCCCGTGCAGCTGAACACCTGTACGTATGTCAGATCACGCGATCAAATTGCTAAGTTTTATTGCACTTTGCCAGAAGGAGTAACAAAATAGGTAAAAATACTGTTTGCAGAAAGTTGGCACTAAGTTATTTTCAAAATGTATCTTAAGTGTCTAGTGCCATTTGAAACGTGCCATAGTACCAGTATACCATGTGGAAATTTTCTTGCAGAAAACACGCTGCATCCATGCTGCACGTGTACATTTTGTGTACATCAGCCACAGTGATGTAGGTGTCACCTTTGCCGTAACTTAAAGGGTCAAGAAGGTCTGTGTACTGCAATTACAGCAGAATTACCCATCTATTCAGGACTCTACAAAAAGATTTTTCTCTTGAACAGCAACTTAAATTGAAAAGCCCAAATAGATTTTTTTTTTTTAATTTTTTTTTTTAGTCAAGTCAAATCCTACTGGTAGGTAAAATACCAGCTTTTTCCAAATCTATGTAAACTCATAGTTGTGTCTTGTTTGAGTAGTAAATGCATACAGCTGTTTTGCAGTGTTACCTGCTTCAGTTAGTTCATTTTCAGAAAGAAATGAGCGTGTTGGCTTACGTCTGAAAGCAAAACACGTTTTACAAGACTTTGTAGAGATTTGCCTTCCTATGGAAGCTTGCATTGTGACATGTCAAAGGTGAACAAAACAGACATTTTAGGGCTAGTTTCAAATATTGGAAATAATTTCAGGACATACAGTGGCTAGCAATATATAAACAAAACAATTTATCCAGCAGAGGCCAAACAACTCAGTGTTAATGGCCCTGATTCTGCACATACTTCTGCCTCAGCTCAACTTCCATCCTGCAATGGAACGAGCTGTGTGAAGCTTACACCAAGCGTATAGAGGTCTGTGTGGGATTGGAGACCCATTAATACATGGTGCCTGCAAACATTTATATTTGTGACTTTATTACAGTAGTATTTAGTTAAAAGGCTACTGCATATGGGGAAGAAGTACATGGGGGAAGACACTCATTTACCATTACTGGCCCTGCATTTTATGTGGGCCAGAGAGGCCTCTGCAGTTCTCTGGTTTAAAATAGTGGTTGTGAAGCAGACTCCACGTGGCAAGTGGTTTTATTATTAGGCAAGGGGCTGTAGTACACAAAAGCGCTCAAAGAAGGTAAACAATTGTGATCATGAGGAATGCTGAGGCAGGCTATGGTAAAAGAAATTAAATAATTAGGAATTCCATTTAAGCATTGAGCTTTGCTTTTAGATAAAGTGCCTTTTTCTGTTTCCCTTTTATTTAAATGTGTATATACCTATAAATATATAATGACAGTTAAACTAGAAGAAACACTAGGGCTTGAGTTTCAGAAATACTCAAATACAAAAATATGTGCACTTTGCTTAATCTGCATTATGAAACTATTCAAATTACTTGCGCAAGTCAGTTTGTACTCATTAAAATAGGCAGCCATGTATTTTGTCACTTCATACAATTACAGGACTTTCAAGCATTGTAGTTGCAATTTGTAATTGTAAATTGAAATGTATTCCCTTGAATTACTGTGATTTTATAAGGTTTTATGTAAGGATGAAAAAAGTAGAATTAATCTCTATTATATTTTATGCTTCACTAATTTATATCTTCTTGTAATATTAAGATGTGATGGAGAGAATCGTAACTTTTATTCTCGTATAGTTTAGTAGTGGCAGGAGGGGAGTTGTAAGAGACTTGTTTCCTCCCAGGTGTTTCTCAACACCTACATCCAGGCTCCAGCCATAATCTCACCTCTTACTTGAGGGATGGCCGCTGGCTTACTCGGTGTTCCTCTGGCAAAGCTGTTGCCAGTTCTACTTGTTCTTTTTCCTCAGTACAAAAATCTCTCTGGCATCTCCTAGAAGTGGAGCCTGGCTAGACAACAAACATGGCTTTTGGATTCTTCTGAAAACACCGATCCATTTCACTATATGTACTTGCATTGTCAAGCAAATAATTCTGATTTCTATCACTGTGTTTGACAAAAAGACTTAAAATGTGACTCATGAGTTATGAAAACTACAACTCAGCCGTATCCCACTCACTAGAAACTTTCTCCATGAATTGAAATAATGAACTGGAATACAAGCCCTCCACATGTTGTAGGAAGACTGCTCAAAATAGTAGATATTTCTAAGATACGCAACAGTCAGGGAATCTGGGCTTGATACCCAGTTTGCCAGAGTTGCTGCATTGCTCTGGGCAACATTTTTGAGTTCTGCATTTTTGAGTTACTGGAAGAATGTGTTCATACCTGAATATTGATGTGGGGCTAAATTAATATAAGCAAATATACAAGAGCTACCTAATAACTGCAGTGTAATTTAACAGTTAACCAGTCTGTGGATCGTAATTTTAAGGGGTGAGATACAAGGAGAAAAAGCACCATTTTCTCTCTGTTCATAAACACCCTTGTTCATTCACCTCTGAACATCACTGCAGCAGTGTTCATCATCACCTGTGCTGGGCAGAGATGACAGGTTTCATTAAATCAGCATTGTTTTTTAATACAGAAGTGCCTTAAGTCTCTGGTTGAAAGTAGGTGCCTGGGACTCAGGCGCTGCATTTAATGCTGGTCCTGTGCCAAAGAACTCTTGTTCATTTCATTTGTTTAGACTAAGGGTGGAAGGAAGCAAGTGTACTTATTTCTGTTTTGCACGTAAAAATGGAGAGCTGGAAATTTTTGCCTAGTGCATTGTAGAGCTCGCTGTGCTGGATTCCAGTGCGAGCTGAGAGCTCCCCGTTTCAGCTTTATTTGGGTTATATTCCGATTACCTTAATCCTCTGCACTTTTGGCTCATATTACAGCGTATCCAGCAAACCTACAAAAAATAAGCTGGCTTCAAGCACTTATTTAAGAGAAATTGTGGAAAAGGGTAAATGTTGTAAACACAAAGCTTCTCTGCCCTGAACATAACGTTACCCCATTACCATTACGGTCATGGGATCACGTCACTTCATCTATTCACCGTTAATTCAAAGAAGTGATTAGGCATAGGAGTGATGTGGGTCACGATGTTTTTCAGTACCATTAATGTCTTTATAATTCTGTTGACGTCTGACCTGTTGTCCTAGCACTTACCAATGTCTTCGCCTGGATTAGAGAGACCTCCTGGAAATTTCCACGCATTTAGAGTCTGTATTGGAGGAAAAAAAATATTACTGAAGTAGGCAGCCTGTTTCGTACTCTCTAGTATGAAGGAGACAATTAACATGTGACCTTTTTTGTTGCTGAAGTTGCAGTATTGTGATTACTCTTACGAACATCACTAAGGCTTTAAGTAGAAACTACTTTCTTCTTGCTAAAGTGGTGTTCAGAGATATCTACAGTCTGTAGGAAATATTGGAACAAAACATCTACTGATTGAAAATACAAACTGTCTAACAGTCATTAGACAACGTTGCTGCTAGATAACTAGATAGAGTAGTTGAATATTAAAAAAAAGCTGCTACAGACTATATAATCTTATATTTAATCACTAACGTATTCCACTTCCATGGTTTTGGCTTTTAAAAAATGTATATATATTTAATCTTACAAACAGGTATTATGATTGTAGTACTGTTCTATACTGCACTGGCTTTAAGATAACTTTGTGTGTCTGTAATAACCATTTAGTGTAATTTGTCGTTTGTTTTCATGGAATACAAAAACTGAGGCCTTGTGTGTGATATGTAGAAGCATTTATTGAATTGCAATAAAGTTCAGTACTTAAAAACAGAATGTGAAGCGCAGACTTGGTGCTGTTAGTGATACTGGTAAAGGACTCCCAGTTCCTACACCTCTTGCAAATGCATAAAGATTTGTAGGTTTTACCTTTACACCTATGTAAAGGTTTTCCTTTTACTTCTTTCCTTGTTAAAAGTTTATATAGGAAGAAGTTAACCTTCAACTAGAAATTAACACAGTAAAAAGGTACACTCTGGGGAAAAAAAAGAGGTGGCTTCTCTTGTACATGCAGCACAGAGAGGGAAGTTGCGTGCTTTCCAGTGATTTGAAATCCCACCGACTTCACTGGAAAATGTTTTTTTCTGGGCACTCTTAAAGGGCTTGGATAGGAATTTAACATAACAGATTAAAAATAGTGCAGATGGAAAATACATATATTTGTCTGTTGGCTTTCAGATTTGCTTTCAGTTCCTGGAAATTTTTCTTTATGTGCTGTGGAATTGTCCTTTCATGATTAAACCCAAACAGCTCTAAAAATTGCACTAGCTGTTTAAATTTATTTTTTTTAAGCTTTCAGAACATAATTTTTATTAAAGGTTACCATTTCAGGGAAATCTTTCATTTCATGGAGAAGAAGAAGGGAGAGGAGTGGTGGAACTGAGAGTGGGAAACAGACACCCTCCGAGCCAATTTGCTTGCACTGGAATATTTTCTTTGTTCACTGCACAAGAAATGTGTGGGTATTCATATGCTTCGGTGTTTATGCTTACTTTTATCCACTTGCTACAAGAGAGCTGTAAAGAGGAGAATCAGAAATAATCATTTTTTCCTTTCACCTCCCTCCCTCCCTGTGTGAGGTGTCCGCTTTGTTCTGGAAAGGTGAGCTGAAATCGTTGACCTGGAATATATCCATCCCGCTTTCCAGAATGGGCTGGAGGGCGGATGGTGCCAGGCTGGTTCCTCTTGTGTTTTGAGGCCAGAGGCTAAGGAGGTAATGTCTGGCGAGTATGGAATTGCACCTACAACCTGCACAGAGCATCGACATCTCACTGTAAAACTGGATAGAGATACCTGCATTTCAAATGCCCGTGGGCGAGCTTTAACAAAACCACAGCGTTAAGAAGTTAAACCTTAAGCCTCCTGGACTTAGGAAACTTCAAAATATGCAGAATGTGTGATTTCCGCTTTTACTCTTTGTTTTAAGACATTTACTAAAAGGTAAGCATTCAGTTTTATAATTTCTGTGTGCTTCAAAGGAAAAATAAAGGTAGCATTTCTAAAGTTTACAATGTGCTGTTCTGTTCCTGGAGACTCACTAGAACCGGAACTGCTTTTGGATCCTACAGCTTGCATGCTGGGTTTATCTTTTCATTGGTAATTACTGAATGTAAACCTGAAGGTCCTGCTATAGAGAAGTCCTTGAAATTTTAGTTTATGGTAAGTAAAATCATAAAATTAATAGTTTACAGGAAAAAAGAAAAGGGTGTTTCTCTTCCTCTGAGCTCTTGCGTTACAAGTGGAACACGCTTTATGATTGAACCTGCATATGAAAGCAGCCCCTTTCACTGAAGTTGATTAACTGTGACGTAGTCACCAAGGAACTGATGTTTCCATCATCTGAGATCTGAGAAGAGATCTCTTAGTAGGTATTTCAGGAAAGATAGAAAAATGTAGCCAGTGAGATTCTGGCATAGTTTAACTATATAAAATGTAAATGATGCATCCAAGTTACTTCATACTTCAGTTAGCGTATGTAAGTTTTGATTGTTTCCGTGTTAAAATTGCAGTTAATCTCACTGTACCAGGGGCGCTCTTATTTAATTTGCAAATGGAAGCTAAGTATTTTTTAAATGGAATAGCACAGGCAGCTGCTAATGAGCCTGTGAGCATTCTGCACTTGCTGTATTAGAACCCAGGCTGGCCTGATGGTGGCTGAGAGCCGTTACCGGTGATGGGTGCTTGGTCACCTCACGCCACATCACACGGCCCACCACCACCACACTAACACTCTCTGGTTAGGCATTCTCAGTAGCGAGGTCAAGCATCTCACTTAGCGAGAAATGAATGATCTTTACACCTGCTCTACAAAGGTGGTGTCAAGGTCATGGCCAACCATGTTACTGCTTATTTAAAGCCACAAGCATGCCTGGAATTTTCAAAACCAAACAAAATCAGAATCCTTCTCCCAAAATCTGCTTTGAGCCACAGGGGTTTTCCAGAGGTCTGCACGGATCCTACCACAAGGTCAGGGATTCTTGGGTCAGGAGAAAACACAAAACTCAAAGCAAAAAGGATACTGATTCAACTACCAGTTAGAACTAGCAACAAAGGCGTTGATTTTCAAAGTCTATTTTTTTCCCTTCAAATGCAATCTGTTGATAGATGTGTTGCAAGACACACACAAATTAACTACCACAATTTTGTACTAGAATGAAAAGCAGATCTTTGTACTATAGAGTAGGCTTATCTAAATGAACGTCTCTATTATGTAACCCTATCACAAACTTACCTTATTTCTGTCTTGTACCACCAACACCTTTCCAGTGCTTTCATCCAGAACAGCACCTAGTAGACAGATAATATTGAAAAAGATTAAGACTGACTACATTCAGTCTTAACAACCATAATTTAACATGTTTTGATAAAGCAGGACAAACCCCTAATGATACTCAGTTTACAGTTAGCAAGATTTGTCTGGATGAATCACAGAAAGTGGTTTGTCGGTGGAAAACTGATACACAATGAAATATTAAAAAAGGTTAAGTATCCTGTATAAAAATTCAAAGTTAGCAGCACCAACAAAAATACTTCCCACATTTAAGTTCCAGACTAGACAAGAAATGAAAAGAATAATTTGCTTGTGTTAATATTATCACAACTAAAGAATGCAAGATTGAAGACGTCTTCCAAATAACCTAGCAAAGCAGCTTGCGTCAGCAGAGACGTGTCTGTAACCTTGCTCAAAGAACAGAAATTTTTCCAGCGATTCTGGCCGAGTAGCCACAGTGGGTGAGAACCCTTCTCCAGTGAAATTCACGATGAAACTCCTCCCTGTTTTCTGGTTAATAATACACAAGGTTTAGTAGTCACTGGGCTGACTATACCGATGATGTTCAACTGGTTGACTATAAACTGATACTGTACTACCCAGCTAAGAACTCATGATAGGAACTGCACAGTAATCTGAGTCCATTTGTTAATCAAAACGCATTGCTTCCAATTGGAAAAGTGACACTTTCACTTGATTCATACATCCTGATTTTTTTAAAACTGTTAAGTTCAGCTTTTCCTTTTGTGCTCATGCTCAGGCCATGACTTTCTCCCACAGATTACAAGTTTTCCTACTTTTTAAAACCCAAGTGCTTTCATGTTTAGTCATCATGTCACACTCACTGGTCATACTTTCACAATGTCTTCCCTTTAAAACAGGTATTTTTCTCAGACTTTAAAGTGTGCTGTGGTGAGCAGAATGAGTACAGTGGTGCAGCTTACCAGGCTCTTGTCCACGTCAGTCATGGATGGGCTTCAAATTAGTAGGTAACAATAAAAAAATGCTTGTATCATTTTACAGCAGGAAGAAGAGTGGATGGACAGATCTGTGATGATATACGCATTTAAAATGCTATGGGGACACACTTCCACAGAAGGGAATTATTAAGGAATGAGTGTCCAGCTCAAAACATCCTGTTTTTTAATAATACATGGCAGATTTATGTGTAGGAGGAATATTTAAAAGATGAAATACCAATCTTCCTTCAAGATATGTCAAAGGACATGCTTGAAGAGGGTAGTCACATATCTGTCTCCCCGTGGCTTCTGACTTTGTGATTTCATTCCTCCTGCACATATTTAGCAGTGCCCAGGTTCAAGTACTGCACCGATTAAAAGAGGGAACAAAAGGAAAGCAGGAGCTACTTTGATGCATGCTGTGATTACAGGGATTATTTTCTAGAAAAGACATTCTTCAGCCAAATGGTTTGCTGAGACCAAGGAGGACTGCTGAAGCCAGGAAACTGCAGTTTGAATCAAACAGAAAGAACGTCCTCTCCACTGTTCCCCAGAAATCAATGCCTGTGAATGTAATTTTTGGCAGTGAAATTCTCTGTGAGATGTCCAGAACCTCTGCTAGATGATACCTAAATCCAAAGCAAAAAGAAAGGAAAAACACTAATGGGATTTGCTGTCTGGTCTCTTTTTCTCAAGTGTAACTCGGGAGTCCCTCTGCTGGGGCTCACTGGGCCACACCTGGTTATAGTATCTGTGGGATGAGAGCCTGGCGCCAGCCTCTGAACTGTGGTTTTAAAAACTCCCCCTCTTGCTACAAATGTGGTACCTGGAGCTTTAAATCACCCAATGCCAGGATGACTTTCTGGAAAGGTTTACACTTGTAGCCTAACCAAGTAATTGCTATTTCAACACTGCTTTGTTTTCAGTGTTCTCTTTTGGGAAATAGGTAAGAAAATTATTTAATAAAAAAAATATTCCTTAGACAACTCCAGACAATGAGTAATGGCAGGGGGGGGAGGGGGGAGGGGAAGGAATTATCTTCATTCTACCTGTTTTCTTTATGACTGATGTAAACATGTACGAAAAGATATTCAGAGTTGTAGAGCACTTGTCATCCATGTAATGAGTGCACGCCATGACTGCTTGCATTGTAAACATCAGCAGACCAGAATAGGTACTACTTTGTAAAACAACTTGGGAACTGCTTTTAAATCACTTGTGATTCCTTGGACTATCATAACCTATCTAACTCCATCTTCCTGTGCAGTTTGCCATTTATGCAGCTGCTCATTTTACACGTTTCCTTAAGTAAGAGGACTGGCCAAGGCTATCGATCATGCATGTGTGTGAGTGTGTAGAGACCCTTCTCTCCAACTCCAATGACTTTGTTTCAACAGCTAGATTAAGGTAGGTAGCAATGAAAAGAACACCTGTGTTGTAAAGGCTTATACTACACGTGAGGGAGAAGAGAATGACTTTTACTTTTTTCTCTCCTTCTACTTTCCTTCCTCACTTGTCCTCCTATGCCATTGTTATGTGGGACATTTACAAACACGTCACTTTCTGGATGGCAGAACACTTCCTCCTAGGAGGTGGAGAATTTTGGAAATGCTTTTCAAAAACATCTTAATCATTTCATACACCAGAAGCTTTTCCGTGCCTTGACATATTTGGAAAATCCTGCCGCCTACAAACGGATGCAGTAAGCTTGTTGGAAGACACATCACATATTCCACTATTTCTAAACAATAATGGCCAAGCCCAATGAGTAACGTTTGCTACTCTCTCTGCTTGGCGACTCTGATCTAGTCTGGCAAAATATGACCTGACCTTGCTTATTCACACCTTTGTCATCGCTTGGCTAGATGATGCCGAGGCACTAGCCCAGGCTGCGCAGCACTCGCTGTGTGGTGAACTCCAGACAGGACAAAAACCAGCTGCTGGTCTAGTTGGCAATGCAGGCTCGCTACATGCTGTCCGCTCCCAGTGCCGGGTTCCTGCAGGCCAGCAAACCACCCGCAACGCCTCCACTGGGTATTTTCAGGATGCTCAAGGGACTAAGTCCTGTATTTAACTGACTGGCCACAGCTTTGAGATGAAGACTCTCATCAGCACGTTTGCTTTTCTTTACTTCAGAAACTTTCTAAACCACAGTTTTTTGTGCAGGAGATAAAAATGCCTAAGGTTTGGCACATACACACAATACAAATGCATGTATTTAAATAATGTAATATTTCAATAAAATTAATTAAAAATAGAATGAAGGCCTTCCACTACCCAGGCTCTCCCTCCTGAAATAGAAAGATAACAGAATAACCGTATGTTAGGTGGTATCCATGCTGCTTAGTGTATTCTTGGACTCTGTTCCAGATCCACTGATAATGAGTCGAACAGAGGGTAAAAAAAAATACTGCAGTCATTATTTCACACACAAAAATCTGTTTGTTTACCTGCACAAATGCCCTCCTTAAGTCTTTACCTCTTTTAAAGAAACTCCCAATAATTAATAAAAACATACACGTTTGAAAATTGGTAGCAAAACCCACATACATTATATGTTGTGCAATTTTTAAACCTGTCTAATAAATTATGAAATCCATATACCTGCATTTATGAAACTTTCTTCTCTCAAAGTTTTTTCCTTACTTGCAGAGTGCAAAGTGTTTATCTCAAAGTACAACAGCAAATTATGCTTTGAAAGTGCATTTTTCATATTTTCAAATGTTTGAGAGCTTTTCAAAGTTATGAGTTTTCTTGTATTACATCCTTCCTGATAACCATCAGGCTCACAACACGTTACATGATTTTCTTTTAAATAGAACTTTCAGCTATGCAAAACCTACTTCAAAAAAATCCCCTTTCAGTTAATCATGTTTCCTCAAACATGCAAGTTTTAACTGTAAGGAGTAACACGGTGCTTTTGCTAGGAGAATGCATTATCTTACTCGAGTTTAATGCCACATATTTTAATGGTGAGATCTTCATACCTCAGGAAAACATGCTCTAACATGTCCATTGAAAAAATCCAAGCCCATCTTCAGCTTCTATGCTGCCCTCTGCCGGCTTTGGAACTGAAAACTCCTACTACTGGTAGCAGCAGCACTGGTTTTGTAACTGAAGGCTTTGTTTTTCCAAAACTTACTTTCACCTGACCTGCTGCTACATAGAATAATCCAGTTTTTATAAATCCATACTAACTAGATTTTTCAAATTGCTATTTATGGGGCTTAAAACCACTTGTTGAAGAATGAACGTCCCTGCAAACCAAGGACAAACAAGTCAAGCTTTTAACAGGAGAGATCTGCTGTCCCTCTGCTGTAACTGCTGAGT
Organism: Numenius arquata; assembly: GCF_964106895.1. Lineage (NCBI taxonomy): Eukaryota > Metazoa > Chordata > Aves > Charadriiformes > Scolopacidae > Numenius > Numenius arquata. The sequence continues at coordinate 36,494,263 of NC_133585.1, read as the reverse complement.
GTTATATAGCCTTTACCAGTGCACGAGGGATACTGGTACTACTTCAGATTACAGGAGATTACTGAATGATGGGACAGGTAATTGCATATCTGTGGAAGACTGCTGAGAGAGGGGGCAAAACCATGCAAATTTGGTGAAGCCAAGTTCAAGCTGACTCATCGTCAGTTCCCTGTGCTGTATAAGAAAAAAAAAAAAAAAAAAGGAACACCGTCTTACCTAGTTCCTTGGGAATTTCCTCCGTTTTCAGAGCAACTCCTTTCCAACTGTGGTTGTGGGAGGTCCAGATGGGTAAGAGTATGATGGCCAGATGTTTGTTTGTTTGTAAAATATACTTGTTTGGGTTGTGGACTTCCAAGCACAGCTTGGAGCAGCTTTTGGACTGTTGTAATTTAGCCTAACATTTGTACTAGCTCCTAAACAATCCCTGTTGGGTCAAGTTCGCCCCATTTACGGACCCTAATTTGAGCATAGTTTAGACAGATGCATATATTAAGCATCTAGAGTAAGGACAGGGAGCAGAGAAGTGAATTTTTTCTTAATGTTTGTAGTTACTTTTTCACTTTAAAAAAACTGCTTGAACCTTGAAATCCTACCACTCTTACTCGCAAGCAAAAAGCCAATATATGGTTCTCAAAATGGTGTTCAAAACCAGTATTCGTGAGGTAATTTCAAAGCTTTAGGACCACATTTTCTTCCCCCTGAGCTGTTTACTGTTTTCTCAGACTGGAATTGTTTCAAGGAAACTCTCTTTCTTGGCCAGTTTTTAACAACACACAGGGATGTACAGGCGCAATTACATGCTTCACTTTGTAAAGTTACCCAAAGAGTAAGCAGCTGGTTTCCAAGCATTGGCTGTGCAGAGGAACAGTCGATTTCCTACTGAACCTGGTCCTAGGGCCTTGTTTGAAAGGCTTTTTGTGGATCCAACTGCTTTTGTAACTAACCTGCAACCCCCAGCTGGTGGGTGGCGTACCCTGGTAGCCTGCTGGGCCCTTCTCCCAGCCACAGCGTCAAGGTGGACGAGCCCTGTTCGGCGTGATGGAAAGCAAAGCCTTGCGAAGCGGCTGCCTCTGCAAACCTGCTCTGGAGGATGGGGACGTGCAGCCAGACGGCCAGGCGTCCTTCCTCCCGCCACTGGGCCACCGCGCCTGCAAGAGAGCGAGGAGAGGAGGGTAATGGTTGCTGCCACTCCCAGACCCCCCGCCTTGTCTTTGTTCCCTCCGGTCTTACACTTTGTCGCGCACGACAATTGGGATTAACGCATGAAAATCTGTATTTTCACCTCATTTACTACAGGGTCAAACTACCGTCAAGTGTGTGATGGTTTGAGGACCCCACAAGAATTTATTGTTGTTCAGACGATTGTGACATTCACAGTATGAAATAACCCTCTTGGCCTGCTTGGGTCAAGTGCCTGGGCCTCACTCCCCCTGATACCCCGCACCTGGCTAACTTGAAAACACCGAGACCTTGAAATCCACATCCCATAGCTGGCTATAAAGTAAATACTTTCACAAATTCAGACACTAGAGTCTTCTAAAAGCACGGTTTTCTCAGGCATGAGAAATTAGTCCTGCGTCGCTCAAACCAGGACACGGTGTAGGAACGTGACAGGAGGAGTGGGGGCGCCGCCATCTTGGCACCCTACGAGGTGCGATTTGGCCTTTACACGTAAAACGACGGCTTTCGTGTTGCGATCGGCCATAAGGCACGGGAAAGGCATCTTCGCTGCCTTCCACCGCCTCTGCCCACATCCTCCGCCACACCTCGGTGGCTGGGTGTGTTTGTGGAGGACGAGGACCGCCCGCCTGGCGCAGCGGCGGCTCAGAGAGCTCTCTCACGAGTCGAGCCACCATGGGGAAACCCGCCGCCCCCCATCCCATCCCATCCCACCCCGCCGGTCCCCGCCCGGCACTTGCCCCGCAGCCACCGCCCGAAGGCAGCCTGCTCCAGGCGGAGGGGAGGGCGCAGCTCCGCCAGATCCACGCTCACCCCCCCGAACTTGTCCGGCCGCGGCCGCAACCCCGCCAGGGCCCCCCAGCCCCGCACCCGCCACAGCCTCACCATGGCCGGGCAGGGCGGCGGGAAGCGGCCGCCCCCTGGGCGGTGCCGCCCTCTGCTCCCGGAACCGCTCGGCGGCAGTCGCCGGGGCAGCATGTCCGCCTCCTCCAGAAGGAAGAGCAAGGGGCGGCCGGTCCCGGGCAGCGGTGGTGGCTGTTCCCCGGGGGCCATCCCTTCCCCTGGCTCTGCCCAGGGCGGGCCGCTGCCGCTGGGCGTCGCCGATGCCGTGGAGGCCGGTACGGGGGTGCGGGCGGCGGGAACGGGCTGAGGGCGGCTCGTTTGAAAATGAGTCCCTGCTAAGCCGGGCTCCCGCTGGCGGGGCCTGGCGGGACCCAGGGGCTGCCCCGTCCCCTCACAAAGACGGGACCTGCGGGAGCGGGGGGGGGAGGGAGGTCTCTCAGGCAAGGCTGAGACACCGTGAAATTCGCCTTTTATTACGGTGTGGAAGAGTAATGGCCTCCGCAGAGGGCTAAAACTGGGTGGGAAATCCAGTAAGCAGCAGCGTTGTAACCGTGTGTGGTTTTGGGCCTGTCAGAAACACCCGCGGTGTTTTACAGCGCGGTTCCCACCCAGGAGAAAGACATTGATGTGCTGGAGCGTGTCCAGAGAGGGATGAGGAAACTGGTGAGGGGTCTGGAGAACGAGTCTTATGAGGAGAGGCTGAGGGAGCTGGGGTTGTTCAGCCTGGAGAAAAGGAGGCTGAGGGGAGACCTTATCGCTCTCTACAACTGCCTGAAAGGAGGGTGTAGAGGGGTGGGGGTTGGTCTCTTCTCCCAAGAACAGGTGAATAGGACAAGAGGAAATGGCCTCAAGTTATGCCAGGGAAGGTTTAGATTCGATATTAGGAAAAATTTCTTCACTGAAAGGGTTGTCTAGCATTGGAACAGGCTGCCCAGGGAAGCAGTTGAATCGCCATCCCTGGAGGTATTTAAAAGATGTGTAGAAATGGTGCTGAGGGACATGATTTAGTGGTGGTTTTGTCAGTGTTAGGTTGATGGTTGGACTCAATAATCTGAAAGGTACCTTCCAACAGAGACGATTCCATGAGGGTCCCTGTGCTTCCCTCACGGCTGTCGCTGCCTCTCATGAGGGACTGGAAGGGTTTTGCTAGATTGGAGAGTGCGAGAAATGCTGAATTCATCCAATAGGTAGGGAAAAAATGATGCTTTTTATTTTTCCTCCTGCAAATGCTAGAAGATGACAAAGTTCCAAAAATGTTGCGAAGAGCCCTTGCCCAGCTGTCACTGAGCAGCATGAAGTCTGCAAACATCTGCATAGGTCGTCCGGTCTTGCTTACCTCTGCTGAGGGGCGACAAGAGGTGAGAGTCCTTCTTCTTCCTACAAGTGCTTTTCTTGTGCTTTCAGTGTGTTTCTGTTGTATTCAATAGGGACCAAAATGGAGCATGCATTGATAAAGGTAATGGATGTACTTTTCCATGTTTTCTACACTGTAGTTACATCTTTATTCTGAGTACTGAAAAAAATCCATGCTGCTGCTTTTTTTTCAAGAAATTTGTCATGTGTGTGACTGTATGTATTGTACATTGTATATTACATATGCACACATGTTTCTTTTGTTTGCAAAGAAAGAGTATAGCCCTTTACTCTTCTTTCTTCATTGATCTGCACTGTTTCCTAGTCAGCACACTGTATGCTTTTGTGCAGAACGTGTAGAGTCATGGTGGAATCTTTTAATCTCCTTTGTAGGAAAAATATAACCTCTTCCTTAAAAAGTGTCTTGGATCATACCTTAAGAACTCACTGCTATTTGTATCTTACTCTATGGCACCAGGTTTTAACCTAATCCTTCTTCCCTCTCAGTCCATGTTTTTTATAATAGGATATTGCTTACTTTAACTGGAGGTCTGGAAATGGGGGAAAAAAAAAAATCTCAACTGACAGTTATTTGCTCTGAAACTCTTCCTAGGTCTGTACTGCTTGGCCCACCACAGGCTTTCCAGGTGGGAAAGTAGGGCTGAGTGAAACCACACAGAAGAACCTGAAAGTAAATCCAGGTGAAGCGGTAACTGTGCAGCCTGTGACTGGTGCAGTCATCCAGGCAGAGGAAGTCGAGGTAAAGTTGAGGTATGGAACTTGTTATAACGTAGTGATGCGCTATGTGGTGTCTGCTTTGCACTGCAGACTCTTACCTCTTAGGAGATACTGTTTTTCTCTCCTGCTTCGATGGAGTTAGTACCCACACAAAGTCAAACATGCAGACGTTTGCAGGAGTAAGACTGAAATTTAGTGACTGGTGGCTAGCTGCTGCTGTCACCTCCTCTGTGGGCAGAGTGGCTCAGCTGTTGTACAAGATCTCAGCTGAGGAGTGGTGCTGTTGTGGAGAATATAATGACACTAAGTGCGTTAGTCTGAAGAGATTCCTCTTTTTATGTTAGATTAATGAATAGTAAGGGTAGCCCAGCACCTCCTGAAGCATAGGTCATGCTGCCTGCCTTGCATTTGCATTAGGCAAGGATGTATAACTGAATGATCAAGGCAGATTCTTTAAACTTTCAAGTCACTTATAAAGGATAATTGAGGATAATTATCCTCAAATAATGAGGATAATTTCTGCTTGTAGAGTTGATATTGGGTTAAAAGGGGGCCATGTTGCTGCTGTTGTCATTAGGAAGTATATGGCAAACTGCTGTCTGGGGAGCTCTTGTTGAAAAGTCGCGTTGCAGTTAAGAGAACAGGCTGACAGGTTGGGGAGAGTGAAGTATTTTTTTTTTTTTTAACCACTTACTTCAAAACTTCACCTTTGTATATGCACGGTTTTATGGGCAGCTTTTATTTAATGGAATATTTTCTAGGATTGGAAACTCTCAGAGGTATGTTTTTGTTTTTACCTTGAAATTCACCCAAAAAGGGAGAAAAGGGTGCAAATCACAAATGTCTTGAAATCATGAAAGCTTTGAGAAATTAGCAGTTTACTGATCTGCTGAATGACTTCCTATGTTTGTCATTCTTCTAACATTGCACAGAGTCAGCATTTGGGTTCATAAAGAATCTAATTATAGTTATTTTCTAAATAAAGTTATTTCACAGTGTACTTTTGAAAGTGTCCAATACTTTAATTCCTATAAATTAACTTCACGGCCCTGTCAAACCTCTGTTTTCAAACATGGTGTTGTCATTGTCCATTTTAAGGGGGAGATGCTGTGTTCTAGCATACTGACTCTCAGAAATGTTGGTGAGGCAGTCTTGCTTTTTGTCAGTAATGTAACCAGTTTAGTTTTAATTAGTTTCACTGATTAGCAAACTATGAGCAGCCAAGTCGACTTCCTGGCATCAGCTTGCTTTGCCCTCCGTGCCTCTCTTCTCACCAGAAAATGAAAAAGAAATGATATCTTTACGGCTTTTTGTTATGGCTATTTTAATCCTCTAGAAAGTTTTATTATTATTACATACTGTTTGGTTATAGGGGTGGTTGAAAACACTAATTTCATTGAAAAGAAACAACCCCATGTTAAATTAAGTAATTGAACCTAATTTGTTTATATTTCCCTATGTTAATCTCCAATGCATTCTTTCTTTAAACTTGTTACTTTTACTGAAATGTAAGCTAAGGATGAGGTCAGAGGAACTGCATGTAACTTCTGAAATATTTATGATTACTGTAATTACTGCCTCTCAGGCAGTCAAGAGTAAGGCTCTGATGATTGTTATACGTATGTACCACCAGATTAAAAGTCATATAAATGACTGTTTTCCTAGAAGCATTCTAGGAGAGAAAACATGAAAACTGTAATTGGTCTGTTTTAAGCCTCTTAATTTACTACAAACCATAGTGCCATCCTATCATGTAACAATATAGATTATTAAAAGAAATAAACTGAAATCCCATTATTCGAGTACTGCCTCAGTTTCTACACACTTCAGAGGTGTAGTTCATTGTATCCAAATTACTACCTCTGGAGAGTTGCTTGCATGCATAATTTAGCTTTTTCTTCCAGTGAAAAAATCAATTCCCGACCTCAGACCCCAACAACGAGATTGAGTACGTGTTTACTTGCCAGGAGCAGCTATGATATCTTGAGAGCTCTCCTCTAAGTTAGCATCACATCCCTCTTTCCCTCAAGTCGCTTTCTTCATCAGTAGAATGGAAAACAGGCTTTTATTTCTAGGTTTAGAGCTCCCCCCGTTGATCATACCTTTATTTGCAGCAGCTGTGTCTGCTTTAAACGTCTTTGGTGCTGCTGCTGTTCAGCTCCTGGTGTAATGCTTTTTATCATACAGGTCTGAGTGCTTACAAAAGTTGTGGATATTTGTCTGCAAAACGGCTGTAGTGAAACCTTTATTTTTTTGGTGAAAACAGCAGGGCTAACGTGTGGGGCTTGTATAGATTGGCTGGAGGAGGTAAATCCTAAAGAATTAAAAAAATAAATGCACGCTTTTATGGGCTTTAATAAAAGATAAAGCTCCAAATGAAACAGGAAATAGATTGTATGGATAAACCATCACTGAAAAATGGTTGAATCGCCACAGCCTTATAAGTTGCAGTGCAGAGTATCTGAGGAATAGGGGGAGTTAATGATGTCTGTGCTCTCAGTGAGCTGTAAATGTGATGTAAAATGGTTTAATATGAACACCAGAGAAAGCCATTCACATAAGTCACCTCTTACCTTTCATTTGCTCTGGGCTAAGGGCACACGTGTTCAGTCATGCGTTAAATCCCAGTGATAAGATGGTGTTTGAGAATGCTGTATGCGTGGCCAGGGCTGGTGAGGAAAGTGGTTTAAGGCTTATCTGTTGAGTCAGTTATACTTGATTAAATAAAAGACTAGAAAATGCATCGTGGGGAAAACTTGTACTGTTTTGATAGTGGATGTGCAGTGCTTAAGGCATGCACGGTTTTGCAAGTGTTGAAGGTGCTAGTTTAATGTATGTGTGTTTGCAGGGCTGAAAGAGACCTACCTTATCTGTAATTTTTTCAATTCAGTAAATGTAACAGTGGCCATTCTGCCTGGTGAGATGAGAAGCACGCGTTCCACATTTGTAATCTTAAGAAATGATAAATATAACCTATGGTATTGTTTATTACAGCATTTTATATGGAAAAACTAACCCAAAACTAAGTATGTATGCTTCTTTTGTTACTATGTGTCTAGGATCTTCAGAGTCAAGATGATATGATCATACAGTTAAGACTGTAAAATGCTCATCCATCTTTTCTGTTCATGGGGTTAAATCATATACTGTAAAACAGGTGGTATTCATCATCATGGTGCTTTAGTGGTGTGGACTGTTGGTTTTGAAGTAGTTACTGCTTGGAAAAATTGATATTTTTTTTTTTTCCTTCCTGCCACAGGGACAAAGATGCCACCATTAATGCCGAGGATATGTCTGTCTGTCTACTGAGAAACCTAGGTATAAGTTTTGTTGCTCTCTTTTGACTGTAGTAAATCATCCAAGTTTTGGATAAAAGCAAACACTTCTTAATCAAGGGCTTATAGCAAAATAGAGACCGTTATTCTGCTTGCACTTCTTTTAGGGACTTGTCTTTGGGCTAAATAATTTTGCCATGCTGTAAATATGTGATTTGCATTAATCATGATTCCATTCCTTCTGTCCATTGTACATATTGCTGGGTCATGTTATGGTTGTTTAGCAATCATTGCTGGCCTTCCAGCTGATACCGTGATGTACTTCAGTTTTCACTTGCACTGTGAAGAAGAGAGTGCAATACTGTGCATTGAAAAGAAGAAAAGGCATCAGTATTAACATGAAATCCCATACTCTGAATCTTTTTTGGTTTTTTTTGTTTTTTTATGTAGGTGGTAAATAAGCAAAACTGCACTTCATTGGGTGGTAGATGTGTATAAGTAAGGCAAAAAAAGCAAAATAAGTTATTCAAGGTAGTGCTACTCAAAGCACTCACGATAAGTTGTTCTACTCAAAGGGTATCTTCTGGTTGAGGAATTAGTAACAGTATTGCTACGCTAAGAAGCAGGAAACGTGAGCTGCATTCCAAATTCATGAGTTTGGCTACAAATAATAAATCTTGTTTACATTTTTGCCCTTGTTTTTTTGTGCCTGTAGGGTGCGTTCAGATCACATTTCCAAATCTTTCTCTGTCAACGCAAAGGCTAAAGCCTTACTTTTTTTAGGCCAAGACTCTCAAAGAAGGTGCGATAACATGAAATATTGTGAACCTGTAAGGCACGCAGAAAACAAAAAATTTTTGCTTCTTGCAATACTAATTCCATAATCTCCTTTTATATGCTGTCTGAAATTTAAAATGCTGAAATTAATGAGTTTACTGTGAGAGATTACATGTGATACTGACAAATGTTTATCCAGTGTGTACAAAATGATCATTTAAATTACTTGAAATTACCTAGCTACCTTTTGATATGTTAATTTATAACAGGTTAAAATCAGGATTTAAGCTTCCTGATACAGAATTATTCTGATACAAGAATGTCTGAATGTTATTGCTGCCAAAGTAGATTGAAATTTCTTAATCTTTGTCTTTTGTTTTGTCTTTTTTGATCTTCTTGTAGATGGGAAAATAGTTTTACCAGGAAACCTCTTGGCTTTCGCTTTCTATGGCAAACTTTGTAACATCGTGGTGATGAAAGTGAAAGGAACTGATGGGGCAGAGCTGACTGCCCAGGGCAGTGCTATTTCCAGTGATATGCATGAGCCAGACCTTGAAAGATCTGATTTGGAGATGAGTACATTAGATTTGTCCTTACAGTTTGGCAAGATGGACATTGACGATAGTCCAGGGTTTGCATCTACGAGCACACCAAGCAAACCGATGGATCTAGGTTCACCAGTTACACCCAGTTCGGCTGTGGTAGCCAGTGGTCAAGACTCTGGTCAGGGAGATAAAACCTGCAACAAGGGAGATGGTGTAGACCTCACCGATGATCTGGAGTTGGCTGGGAAAGGAGGCAGAGAGGGACGCCCACTAACTGGCAAAAGTGGAGCAGTAAGCAATACAGACACTTTTTATTTCATTTCCTCAAGAACTAGGATCAATTTTATTGAAAAAAGGACCAATGTAGCAGAAGACGGTGATTGTGAATCCCGAGTCACCTATGACATGATAGGAGGTTTAAGCAGCCAGCTCAGAACTATCAGAGAAACAGTTGAACTGCCCTTGAAGCAAGCTGAACTGTTCAAGAGTTACGGTATGATGCCTAAGAGTTGCCTTTCTTCATTTGATACTAGATTTTTTTCTTTAATGTGACTTTATTTTAAAAAAAAAAAACAATCCAACAAGTTATTCCAGGGATATGCACTGAATTTTATGTATATAAAATCTGATCTGGTATACTTGTGTGTCCAAACAATGTAAAACTGTTTTATAATTATACTGTATGAATACAATGAAGATGTTATGATTAACTTGTGTGAAAAAATAGTTCTAGGGTTCCTGCAAAATTTTAAGGAAGTGTTTGAGCCTGTTTACTCAAAATGCTCAGTGTTTTTAGTATGGAATTCCAGGGTGGAAAAACTAACACGATTACTGTTGCCATGTGTAAAATTGTATCTAACATAAATATGAATTTAGAGGATTTTTGTGACAAAGGTAAAACTCTGTACTGTGCATTTATTACAAATGGATATGTAGATAAAGCAGGCATTTCTGCTCATTGTACTTCTCTAGGTGTGCATTGCTGTGAGATGGGGCTCTTACATGATATTAAAGACATTTATAGGTTTTTGAGGCTTTTTATTTCTCTACCTTACCTCTTCCCACACATGCTTTAGAGGCAATTTCAGTGATCACTGGGACAATTTCCATAAAACACAGGTGCCTTTTCCGGTGTGTGTTGCTTGGGTGTGATTGGCAGGTGTCAGTGGGATGGTGTGAGGCATCTTCATCCACGTGTGGTCCAGCTCAATTTGCTGACCTCCAACCTCGGCATCACCTCATGGCTTTATGTTAGCAGAAAGTTTGCTTCAGCATCAGCATACTTCATACTTAGTTCCAAAAGTGCTTGATCAGATTCTGTACTAATTACATGAGATGATAGTGTTTCCTCACCAGTTAGAAACCTTTATTAACCATCCAAACCTTGGGAGTCCTTGTCTGTTTGTGAGGACCAAGGCTGTCAGCTGAGGTGAGACCTTTGGTTCAGCAGCTCTGTTTCTTGCCAGTACCAGAAACACCACACGAGGGAGCAGCACATGCTTTAATGGACTCTCATGAAGTAACCTGTCTGTAAAGACGCTATTTCTATCCTCTGTCAGTTAGCAGATAATTTTTGTCTTTTTGAGTATATTAGTTCTTAAGATTTGGGTTTTCTGTCCACCCGAGCTGTATTGTTCTCTGTCACCACTGGGATGTGACTTGCCCTTCAAGCATCATTCCCTGCCTGGTATTGCAGTAGCCAGCTGATGTTTCTTCTTTGGCCGTGTTTCAGCAATGTCTTTTGTGCCAGGGTCAGTCCTTTGTCAAACATTTTTCTCTTCTTTTTTGCTTTCTAATTTTTTACCTTCCGGTTTTGGGTTTGTGCCCATTTGATCTATTTTTTTTCCTCTTTACCTGGGATCATAATGCAGTTACCTATAGTTTCTGTCCACTTTTAACTGTACACAGTAGTACCTTGTTCTTCTAGTGTCCCTTATGTTCTGTGCCCGAATGTTTCTATCTGTTTCGGCTCTTAACATTTGCCATTAAAGAGGCAAATTCATCCTTTCGATGTGTATTTTTCATCTTTTTGTAAGTATTCTTGAATCATGCCTCACGGTGTTCCTGAAATTTTTTGGAGTGTTGAAGAGAAGTGGTTTTCTGATGTTGGAATATTGTAATCATGAATAACTTAAAGTACATTCATGGATGTTAGGTACTCAGTCCCATAACTTTTTTGAAAAAAACCTCACACAAACACCACAAGGCATAGGGAGAAATACAATATTGAACTACTGAAAAATATAACTGTTTAAATAGTTGCTTTTTAAGCAGAATCATTTGGACATAAAAAGTAAAAAATGTAGATGTATGTCCCATATAAGAGTGCTCTTCCCACTGAAAGCCTACAATTTTATAAAAATAATGTGTCTATTAAAGAAGTTAATGCTGAGGTCAAGTTGTAATCAGTAATAACTGGGACAGTGAAATGTGCAAGTGCAGGTTGTTCACTCCGGCATTTATCACAAATAACTTTTGTCTCTGTGTGCTTGTGCTTGTTTAAAGGAATCCCTCCTCCTAGAGGAGTGCTATTATATGGCCCTCCAGGTACCGGGAAGACTATGATTGCCAAAGCCATTGCAAATGAGGTTGGTGCTCACGTTACCGTTATTAACGGTCCTGAAATAATAAGCAAGTAAGTCCACCCAATTTATTTTCATTAATTCTATAAATATATTAGCCCAAAATCTGTCCTGGAACCTCTCCGTTGTGGATAGATGTAGGTGTAGAATTTGCTATGGGCTATCTGCCCAAGTGAGTCAAAAACAAACGGGAAAGGGTTCTCTCAAGTAGGGCTTATGTTTCTTCTCGTAATAAGAGGTTTATGGGATTTGGCCAAGAAATTTGTGTAAGGCATGGACTAAATTAAAGAGAAGACTAAAACTGCATCTGCAATTGTGTGTTTTTTAGTTCTGCAACAAGAAGAGTGACTTGTTAAAGCATATTTGAAATTAAGATGACACGGCACAAATTAGTTCCAGGGAACTAATTTTTTTTTTTTTTTTTGTTCTTTAAAAATGTAGATAAAATTGTTTCTAACACAGAAGAGATAAGCTTTTCCCTTTAATTTTTTTTTTTTTAGTTACAAGATAGTTATGTCTTTCCCTGTGTCCCATTTTACCTTAATTTCTAGTCCTTGTGGAAATAAAGATTATTGTAGATTTGCATATACTTCAGGACTTTGAAAGGGTGCGCTATGACTTTTTGGAGCACATGAGCAGTAATTTTCCGAGTTGCCTGGAAAAGACCAAAAAATGTTTTTTATTAAAATATTTTAATTATTATAGGTTTTATGGGGAGTCTGAATCAAGATTGCGTCAGATATTTGCTGAAGCTTCTCTGCGGTATGTTCTTTTGGATAGTTTTATTCGCTTTCACTTATTTGCGGTATTGATTCCAATGTTAATGTTCTTAAAAGAAAAACATTTGCAAGAATCTTTGAATTGTAATTTTTTCCTGCAGTGGTTTTTAAAAGGAAATAAATTTGTTTATATAGAGCTTAGCTAGAAGGAAAGCAGTGAAATTCTAGTATGCCTATTAAATGCTTTTGGACACTACCCTTTTTAAAAGACTCTTACAGATGGTGCCAAATCGCTCAATCTGTATCGTTAGTGTATTGTGCGCTTATTTCAACAGATGGAAGCGTGAGCCGGAGTTTCACGTGGGTCCAAATCTTTCTGTCTAGTTTTATCTTTGGAGACCAATGTAGTTCTGTGCTGAGACATGGAAGTCAGCTCTAAATGAGCTAGTGTTGATACTGGATATTGCGTGCCTCTGGATTAGGGTACCATTCTGCCCAAATTTATTAGACCTGGTTAAGGCAGTCTTTAGACTTCCAGATGATTGTTGTTCATAATACATTAGCAAAAGACTTTCGCGTCCTGTATTTATAGAAGCAGCAAATAAAACGCTGTCTTTTTACTCATGAAATAGGTATATTCAGTGTTGTCTCTGGGAGAGAGCCATAGAAAAGTAGATTGGTAGGTCATCTTAGAGATATTAGTTGTCTAATGTATTAGTCATTTTAGTTACCTCTTTGAGAAACACCATATTCAAGGGTGAAACTTTCAGTTGCCTAAAGGAGGGGAATGCTTGTTAATTTTTGTAGGAACTGGATGTTTTCCATAAAAAACTTTGCACTTCTCTGCCTTGGTGTTTTAAATCTTCCTGAGCACCTTAACTTTTTTTTTTCTTTTTCCAGTCGTCCCTCCATTATATTTATAGATGAGTTGGATGCACTCTGTCCGAAGAGAGAAGGGGCTCAGAATGAAGTTGAAAAGAGAGTTGTTGCTTCATTGCTGACGTTAATGGATGGGATTGGCTCAGTAAGTAGATTGTATTGAGACAATCAATGTGTATGGGGACTAGCTCAAAAAAATTTTTTTTCTGCTATAATGCAGCCAGTTTTAGATGTGTCATTTGGAGAAAAAGAATATAGGCTGAGGTGAGACTTTATATAGTAATCCAATGCTTATTGGATGCTAAACAGAAGACGTAGGAGGGGAATGTCTCCTGATAACTGTGAGATTAAAAGAAAGTAAGTTTTCTTCTATTCACTGTCTTTCCTTTGCATTCTCCCACTCTTGTAGTTTTGGAGATAAAATTGAAATTTTAATGATAGCCCACCATTGAACTAAGACAGGTATTTTTAATTGCTCTGAAATCAAAGTAATCAAAATACTTCTGGTGATATGTAGGCTGCATTATTAAAGGCAACAACACCTGTTTTGAGATTGCCATAGTAATATTTAGGACATAAACAAAGGCCTACTGAAGAAAGAGTAAATTTAATTGACCTGAGTACATTAATGATTAAGCCTATAAATTTTGCCCATCTCTCATCTATTATTTTATTATTATTAGTGGGAAATATGAAAGAAATCTGTCCATGGTATGAAAACTCGTTTCTGCTGTTTATGTAATCTGCAAGTTTCTCATTATTTTCCTGCACAATAGTTTGAGTTTCCCAGTTTGGAGTTGTTCAAAGGCAGAACATACTTTCTGATGGCACAGACTGATGGTATTCTGACTGGAGAAAGTTCTTTGTTCACAAAAAGCAAATGGCACTGCAGGAGACCTCCTAACTGATTTTGCCTCAGTCTGAAAGTGTAAAAGCAGAGGTTGAACAAATCAGTTAGGATTTTTGACCTTGCCTTTCTTGCTGAACTTACAGGAAGCTTTATTACCTCCTGTCTCTGCTGGGTTGATACCTTAAACGATTTGTTTCCCAACCTTGTTTATTCATGGTCTGCTGATAACTTTTTGTTCTTGTGCCAATGTTGCCTTTTAGCTTAAACACTTCCTTTTTTTTTTCCTTGGTGCTTACTTTTGTGATACAGGAAAGCAGGTTCTTGGGGATTAAAGTGGGGGACACAGGGATGAGGGCATCTTGGGGTAAAGTTTCTCTTGTATTACCTGTATGTGTGTGCAGCCTATAGTATCACTAAACTGCAATAGGTTGGATGGGTGACCTGTGAGTTATATGTTCTGAAAAGCTTGCTTTGTTCTCTTAGAGCTAGTATCCGGATTTTAGTGTGTGTAATAGATGGGAAAAGTAAGCAAGAAATATGTTTATAAGTTGCATGACATTTGACTGTATTTTAAAATTAATATTTTGCATTATTTGATGCCTTCAGGAGGGCAGTGAAGGGCAGCTCTTGGTACTTGGGGCCACTAATCGTCCTCATGCACTGGATGCAGCGCTGCGCAGACCTGGGCGTTTTGATAAAGAGATAGAAATTGGAATTCCTAATGCCCAAGACCGCCTGGACATACTCCAAAAGCTTCTCAAGAAGGTTCCCCATTCGCTCACAGCAGCGGAGTTGGCACAACTGGCTGATAGTGCACATGGTTACGTGGGTGCAGACTTAGCAGCCTTGTGCAAGGAAGCAGGTAAGACTTTGTGTATCGTATTTAGGATCTTACTTTATTGTTAGTCTCTTTATTTGTTTAAAAGAATAAAAATCCACAGTCTGTACTAATAGCTTTTAAAACAATGCCATTTAATTAATGTTTGTGTTAAATAAAACATAGCCAAGTATGGAGTGTGAGGAACACCAGTCTGCTCCTGGGCAGAACTCTTTTGAGTATTAATAGATTTTAAAATTGAATGCTAAGATTAATAACAGTGGGGAATCCCCCGTGCCATTTCTAGCATATTAGATAGATAGCTGTCTCTCACTAAGGTTTAGTGAGTTAAGCGACATATCCCTAAGAGTTTTTCTACTCTCGAGCCTACCCCTTCCATACAAAAATCCCAAATCACTTAGGCCAGACAACTTGTCCTGCAAATCCTGGTTCCCAGGATGCTGAGACTGTGGGCCTGAGCGGTGTTTACTGTGGCTCCCTTCCTTATTTTGTGCCTGTGTTTCATTTGCGTGCAGATGAGGAGCTTGTGGTGGGGCTAGGGGACTGTATGCACCTGCGTCGGGTTGTGCAGTGGAGCTGGGAGAGCTGGAGAGCACGCCCTGAGCTGGGGGCTGGAAAACGTCCCTTGGCCTCCGGTATAGGCATAGCCCTGGAGAATTATCCACTCATCGTGCAGCCAGGGTTCAGTATGTTCCAGGGAATACTTAAACATGAGTTCACTTCTGTTTTCATTGGATGAAATATTAAAAGTATGCTCTATCAATTACATTTTGCTAGAATGCGTCTGCGCGGTTTAAGTGTTGGACCTAAATCTACCCATGAGCAGCCTTTTAAAACAGTCTAGTCAAAATATGACTCTTCAGCTCTGCTTACTTATATTTGCTCCCTTGTAGTTGGCAAATATATGTTTGCTGTATGTACTGGTTACTTTTATTTCCTTTGGCACTGGATCAGCTTCCTCTGGCAGTGGCACAGTGCACAGTTAATTCTTGCATCAGAATTAACTATGAAGATGATGGAAGTTTTATTAGGGGTGATGCCACCTGGAACCGCAAGATTTTTACTTGTCAGTTTCCAGAATTTTTAAGGGATAGTTCCCAAATATGAATTTGTGGACTTTTGTATGGATCAAGAAGAAAAAAATACGTACGGACACAGACTATTCTTTTTACAGGATTCTTCTGTTGGCTTTGGTTGTGTTTTAAGCTCTGTTTTTTAAGTTAGCAAACATTCTTTTCAAAACAAATATATACAAACAACAACAAAGATAAACTTCCTTTTTCTTTTCCTTCCTCTGTGTTTTTGGAAGCCTGTCAGTCTGCCTGTGTCACAGTCAGTCCTCACATAGTAAATACTTAACTAATGTAATCTAAAGTTTTCAGTGAAAAGCGGTGTAGTTTCAGTTCCAAACATAACCCAGCCTAGGCTTTACTTGTGCATGTGCACATTGGTTCTGGACACTTCATAATCCAGCTGCAAATAGGCAACATTTATGCACTTTGTGAGGGCCTTTCAGAAAATAAATTTTTAATGTTGTGCAAATTGAACACTATGTAGATCCAAAACTTCTGGCATCTACCTGCGACTGAGTGCAGGACATGCTGTTCCCTGGGAGCTTTGCATCCAAAGCCAGTGGTGGGAAGGAGGGAAGGAGGATGTCTTCTTTCTATTGACCTTCTTTCCTAAAGTTTGAATCCATGCTGTGACATTTCCTTGTCATTTGTTAACTTGGAGTGACCTCTGCTGGGGAGAATATAGTCCAGCGCTGTTAACTCTTTGCAGCCCACATGTATTTTTCCTTTTCAAATTGCTGCAGAAGCATGATTCGGTCAAAGTATTACATAAACTGAATTTAAGTTACTCGTGGTTAAGGAACATTCTTAGTTGGGTTCTTTTTCTCTGATTAAGCTCTTGATATCTACTTTTTATATTAAATTTTCAACACCTTGTAAAATATTACTGCTTTCACTGGAATTAAACTTAGAAAAGACTAGCTATTATAAGGTAATATTTCTCCTCAGCAGAGCGGGGTTATTCCATATGGCAAATTTTCCAATGTTTTGTCTAGTCTTGTTTGTTGTTCCAAGCAATGGGCTTCTATTGCTTCACTTAAGAAACTGTGCCTTAGGCCAAGATAGCTTGCTGTCCAGGAATGCTCTCTGATATTCAGCCTAAGTTTTCCTTGTTTAGTTTTATCCCATTATTTGTATTTACATCCTTGTATAACACGTTCACTCTCCCTCCTTAGTGTTTACACCCTTCAGATATCTCCAGGCTGTTCTCGTGTCCCCTACCTCCTCATTCATTACTGAGCCAAACTGTAAATATTTAGTTCTTTTAGTCTTTCCTCATAAATAAGTCCTTCCTGCCTTCTGAGAAATTATGTTGACTTTCTCTGAACTCCGTCCAGTTTGTCAATAACCTTTTGGTAATGTAGGGCTCAAAATTGAACATAATATTTCATATGTATTACAACATAAAACATGATAGAAACATATAGTTAAGACTGCTGGTGTATGTTTCTAAATAACCAAATTGCTTAATATTCAGGCAATATCTGAGTAAAGAGTTCTTTCACAAATTTTAAGCTTACTTGTGCTACTTGCACGTGATGTGTGTGTAAGTAGAGGTGAAACATGGAAACTAGTTTAGAAGCAGGAGTTCTGAACTCAGAAATACATATTCAGTTTTTAGTATAAAGTTATTGTCGCTTGCTAATGGTATTGCAGTAGTGGTCCTTGGGAGACTCTTGAGTCCTGGTTACCCCACATATATGTTTAGGTACTTCATTTGTGGCTGGAAAGCCTGGAAGTTTACAAGCTAAATATGTTTATATTCTTAATAAAAAGTTTAGATCATTTCCAAAGGACTCATCCTTCCTTATCTTTATACTTCAGCTCTGTTTTTTTAACACATGCATAATATTGTATATATGCTGCTTCTATAAGCCAAGGGTGTAGTAATTAATGTAACATGGTAAATGTAGTAATTGTAGGTCTATGATAGGCAAACTTTTCATTTTTGCATCTATAGTTAGGTTTCCTAAGATACTCTATTATAAAAGCTTTGATGTTTGTCTTCTGTATAATTCTGAAGAATGTGTGTTAATGAAAAGTAAGTAGCTATTGTAGAGTTAAACATATTCCAACTGTTCTCTTGGCAGAACTTGTTTGTTCTCTGGTGCAAGAATTGCTCAGTGGTACTTCTGGGTCAGATGGGCAAGTTTTCTATTTTGTTCAGCAACTCCATACGTTTTCATGGAAGTCATTAAGAAGTTTTAGGAGCCTTTATTGTTCAGCTTGCACTGAATGTTTCTAGGCCCCTGTGTATATGGGGCATACAGAATTGTGGTGGTGTGTATGCTGGAATGGGCAAGGAGAGGAAAGGTGGATAAGAAACCTGAAGAATCTGTGCAGTGTGCTCTGGACTTTTCCAAACAGGGTATTATGACCAAACACCTGTGAAATATTTATATATATAGATAAATACAATAATCAGTTCAGGGTGTTTTTATTTGATCTGCTGAATTTTTAAAATATTAGTGGATTTTTCTTCCAATAACTACTTTTCCTCTACTAAAGATACAGTTCTAGCTTTCCACAAAATGAAACCACAAAAATTTGTGACTTTAGAGGAAAAATACCAGGTATCATGAAGCTTACAGTATTGTTGCAGGAGTTGACAACAGGGAGACAGGCATCAGATCTGTATGTGTCTCTATTTCAACCTTAATTGTTGAGCAGAGTGCTTGTATCCTCCCTCACATGTTGAGCAAGTATTATTTGTCTGTTTTACAAATACCTGTGGTCATTCCAGCAAAATTAAAAGTAAACCTGGTATTTCTAACGTGGCAAGTATCACTAGCTTAGATGCAATGCTTTCAGAATTAGCATACTTGATCTCTGTTCAAGGTTAGAAGTCACCTGTAGTGACTATGTTGGAGAAATTGGGATTTGCTGTTCTCTGCTGCCAAGCAATATGTTTGCGATTTCCGCAATTAACTGTGTGCTTTTGTATAGGTTAACAGCATAGTATGGAAAACATCCAAATACCTTGATGGGCACCGGACCACACCCTTTGGACATCAGCTTGCAAGGGGCTGCTTACGGTAGACTCATGAGGCCTCGAGTACCCTCTGAAGGATTCATCTGCACAGAATTGTTGATAAGAGAAGGGCTCAGTTATGTGTGCAGCTGTGAAAGTCATATTCTTAAGACTGGGAGAGGTCTACTGTGTCCTAAATTATTTAGTAGATTACCATTTAGTGTGAACAGCTGCCTTCTGAATTGTTGTATCTCAAGCAGAGGCAGTGTCTAGAAGATAGGTTCTGCCATATCCTGGCATATAATGTCAGTGTTTATGTGCCCCTACGATCTTATTGCTTCTGCTTTAATTAACTGGCCACACAGTCTTTTATTAATTCTCTAAAAAATTATAATTATTTTAATTTAAAAACAAAGATAAGCACTGCACTTTTTTTTTGAAAAACATAAGAAATGTTAATTATGTAGCAGGGACATGAATGGTATAAACTGTACTGAATGTTAGAAGATGCTTAGCAACAAAGGTTTCCAAATATAGCAATTTATTATAAACTTATCCTTCTATGGCTGCCTGTAGCATTTCAAGAGGGTGAATATAAATATAGCTTGATTTCTTCAAGAAGTGGGTTCAGTCATATTGTTTACAGAGAAAGGAAGTATTTGCTTTGTAACTCTTAGAATTTATCTTGAACATCCTTGTTCATTACACATAATTTCAGTGTGCTGATATAAAACACTTGGACTGTGATAAGATAGCATCATGAGGAGAGGAAGAACAAATGTCTTTGTTTAAATAGTGGTTTCTCTTGCAATAACATCTATTTGGTTCCAGTGAGGATGCTGCATTGCAAGTACTGAAACTTTAAGACTTCTGTGAAAGAAGCACTACTCACTTTTTTTTGCATTTAAGTTTTTTTTTTTCAAATTGCCTGACTGTAATACAGTTAAAGGAATTACCTTGCTTCGTCTTTAGGATTATAACAGTTCACTGGCTTGAGCTGGCTGTTACAAAAAATGTTACAGAAATAAGGAATTGAGCTATATCTTTAACCAGTATGAATCAGCATTGCTCTGCTGAATCTGTGAAGCTACTTGCAGAGATGTATGATACCGTCTGTTGTCTTATGTTCATAATTTTAAAAATCCTGTTGTTTGGAGCTCTTATTGTTCATGGTATTCATTTGGCTCTTTAATTACCCCTGCGTTTTGATGAATAATACAGCTGGGATAGAGAGACTTTATGGTGTTTAATTGATAGCTTTCTGTATTGATTATATCTAGATATTAGATCTGTAAAAGTATGAGTTATTCAGGGAGATGGTGTAGTTAGCTTTTGTTGGAGCTGAGAAACTTCCTGCTATATCTTTTACAACCCAAAAAGGAGTTTCTGCAATCCACTGGCATTAAAAAGAAAAATAAAAAAATATTAGGCAACTGAAGGGCTGGCTCCTAGGCTTTTTGTTTTTCCCTGTAACTGATGGGGAAGCAAATTCCCCTGAAACCCAGGAATGCCTCTTTGTTAGATCTATGTGTTGTTTTTTTTTCCCCAGCTTCTGCAGTTTTGGTAGCCTGGCCACCTGCAGGAAACGTGAGCTGTTTGGGCTAATGTGATTAACAGTGAGTCTCTGTGCACCCTGAGGACCAGCCTCTGACTGGTCTTTCAATTAGACGAACGCTGAGTTCAATATGTGGCTTCTCAGCCTTGTATCTCAAATCCGAGTTCTTCAGTTCAGCTCTTCATTTTCAGTCACAGTCTTGATGAAACAGCCTAGTGTTAGGGCATCGAAAATATATATCCTTTCTTTAAGCCATAAAGGTTCAGTCTGAACCTTTCCCAACACGATTTGGACCTTATTTCTGATGGGGGTGTACAACAAATGTAAATATTTTTCTTGGATTATAATCCTAAATGTAGGAATGTGGGCTGAGACACTGTTGAAAGTGTAGATTTTGACAAAGGTGGTTGATGACCAAGGCAATGGGATTGTTTGTTTTGCAGGGTGCTTTTTGGTTTGTTTTCAAATTAACTGATGGCAGTTACAGATTTTAAAGGGAAAGCACTGCTTGACATGCTATAGTTATTTTATTCCCATGTGGAAAGTGACTGAAATTACCATGTCTATGTTGTTTGTTGGTGTATTTTATTTTAATTTTGTTTTAGCACAGAAAAAGATTGATTTGCTGTTGCAAACAATCTGTTATTGCA
This sequence comes from Numenius arquata, assembly GCF_964106895.1. Lineage (NCBI taxonomy): Eukaryota > Metazoa > Chordata > Aves > Charadriiformes > Scolopacidae > Numenius > Numenius arquata. The sequence continues at coordinate 36,473,436 of NC_133585.1, read as the reverse complement.
TTCTCTGACTGAATACTGCTTCCCATGGGACATTCAAAACGAGGTGGGAAAGGCCACTTGCCTTTTTATAAAAAGGTCGTGTAGAAAATGTGGGAGTTTGGGGAACATTAATAACATGTATAGTCAGATGGTCAATACCAGAAAATGTATTCTTATGAAATTGAGAGATTTTGGGAGAAATAGCAGAACATTGGATTTTGAAATGCACTGAAAAGTCCAGACACGATACAGAAGTAAAGCTATGAATTAATTTTTGGACTGGAACAATTGAGTTTTCTGACACTGTGTTCTATCATGCTAATTTATGGTGTAAGAAGACCCGAGAAAATCCAATCCCCATCTTCAAGGTTCATGAGTTTTAAGTTAGTTCTGTGTTTTGTAATTTTAAAGTTGGGTCCTTAATGCAGAAGCTGTTTGTAAACCAGAACAACTGACCCAGTTTTCCGTCTTAACAGGTTATGAACAAATGCGTCCTTGCTTGCACGCACACATAACAAAGCAATGTGGCTTTTTTGGACTCAGACTGTAACATATGTTTTTTGGTTGTTTCTTAGAGCACTAATGACGGCTTTCATGCAGAAGTGGCTACATCTGGCTGCTGTGAGTGGCTTGAAGGAACATGCTTGAGACTGGGTGGAGTGTGTTGACCTTATTTTTGTCTGTGGAATCCCTTGCCCTGTTTCTTAGAATTTTATCCCTGAAACATCTTGTGGGGCAAAGTCAAAGTCAAAATTAGTTTTAGAATTGCTGTCTTAGACATTTGAAATAGCTCAACTACTTTCCTAAGACTCCACAAAAATTGTGTTATTTTAGATGCATAGGATTAGATTCTCACCCTTTTACGTTGGTTCGGTGTCATTCTGATGTGATTGCAAAATTTCTGAATCTCTTTTCACCCTGTGTCTTTGCATATGCTGAATGCACAGATGTTTCCTTAGCATGACTATCTTTGTATCCAGAGCGTCTTGTTCTGTTTGCCTCTCTGAAGAGACGCTGGTGGGTATTATATTCCTTTTTGTAGTTTTTTCTTATATAAAATCTTTGGCCTTTTTTTTTTTTTTTTTGCTTTTGTAGGGGTACTTGATTTTTTATTATTTCTCCATATGGAGAACATTGCACTTACTGCAGTCAGGGCATGTGAACTTTTGGTTTTCATCATAACTACTTTAAGTGTGTTTTTATTTGAAACTGTCTTGCAGTTAATTGGATGACGGGATTGCTGACTTCATATACACAGTTGTGGGTTGAGTACTTAATAATCTGTTTAAAGCACATCCCATTCTGTCTGCTGATATTTATATAAGCAGGAAATAAAGAATACTTCAGAAGAGTCAATCAATAACCGTCATTAATATTTTAAACTGACCTTCATGGCAGATAGACATCATGTTCTTGCTTCTGCAGCTTCAGTGGTACAGAAGAAATTATATTATTCATGTGTGCAATGTGTATAGAAACTTCAGCATTTGAATTGATCAGAGGGTCAGCCCCAAAACAAGTTGTTTGGTTTGAAGGGTGAGCAGGCGCAGGATGCCAAAGTAGCCTGTGTTGGTGCAGCCCTACCTGTGCAGAATGGTGGTTGTGAAATGGCAGTCAGAACGTCATTCCTCAGCTTGCATGTCCTGAAAACTTAGCGTTGTGTCATTTTGATTAAGAACAGAATAAATTTAGGGCAGATACTATTTTAGGCTGGGTCATTGGCCAAGCTGTGGTGGGAACAGACAGTTCTGTGTGGCCCCTTTTTATTTTCTAGACCTGAGAATTAACACAATGCTGGTAACCCAGCTCAAAGCCACAGTGAGAGGAGTCATGTGCTAGTCGCTATTCTGCTTATCGCGTTTTGCATCCCTCAGGGGCTTCAGCTCCCTGCATGTGAAGCTGGATGAGAGCTGTGTGCTAAGCAATGTTATTCCTGTAGCAACAGAAAAAATCCTCAGATGTCTGTATAGCCTTTGAATGAATGAAAATGTTTTAACCAAGATTAAACTGATTTTTGAAGACACTCTGCAGTCCACTGTCTTATAAATTGTCCTATGGGTTTAGTTTTTTCTGCAATGATCTGAGCTGCTTGTTTCCCTGTGTTAACTTTGAAGGTTTTGCACACCCAAGAACCGAAGACAACTTCTTGACCTTTAATCTCTGAGAAGGGTTTGGCAGATCTGTGGACTTTCTTCTTGGTAATACACCATGCTGTACGCAGAGTCATTCATCTTAACTGGCATTTTGCTAACTGAAAAGTAGTGATCCAGGGGAATAGGACAAAGTGTGGGGTAGACAGTTAAATTGGGTGCATGAATGTTACAGAATCACAATGGTGTGGCCAAGAAGACCAATGGCATCCTGGGGTGCATCAAGAAGAGTGTGGCCAGCAGGTCAAGGGAGGTTATCCTCCCCCTCTACTCTGCTCTGGAGTACTGTGTACGGTTCTGGGCTCCCCAATTCAAGAAGGACAGGGAACTACTAGATCGAGGGAATGGAGCACCTCTCTTATGAGGGAAGGGTCTTTTTAGTCTGGAGAAGACTTGGGGGGGATCTGATCAATGCCTATAAATACTTAAAGGATGGGTGTCAAGAGGTTGGGGCCAGTCTTTTTTCAGTGGTGCCCAGTGACAGGACAAGAGGTAACGAGCACAAACTTGAACATAGGAAGTTCCATGAGGAGGAACTTCATTACTTTGAGGGTGCCGGAGCACTGGAACAAGCTGCCCAGAGAGGTGGTGGAGTCTCCATCCTGGAGACATCCAAAACCTGCCTGGACAAGTTCCTGTGCAACCTGCTCTAGGTGGACCTGCTCTGGCAGGGGAGTTGGACTAGAGATCTCCAGAGGTCCCTTCCAGCCCCGTATCATTCTGTGATTCTGTATTCTGCAGACTTGCTGCCTCTTCCTCTCCCATCATATCTTTTCTAATTTTCCACCTCCTGCCAGCTGAAGGAGGATAACTGTGGTCACTGTTATTGCTGACCAACACACAAGCACTGCGGTGTTTTTCTCCTGCTAACAGAGGTCATGTTCACTGCAGCCCTTCGGTAACTTGGCATTAAATTATCGCAGGTTCATAGTGATGCAGAAAGTTATTCTATGTCCTGGTTCTGGAGCAGGCTGCAGTTATGAATTGGAAGGATGTATTTGGACCAAAATGATTTTTTCTCCAAGATACCAGCATGCTTTTGGGGAAATTACTTGTTTGAAAGGTGTATTACATTTTAAGAAGCCTTCAGTAACTTCTTTTAATGTTGGAAAGGCAATAGTTTTTCATTTTGTTCTCTCTCCTGTTTTTTCATGATATGTCTGATACTCATTTATGCCACTTTGTTTTGTTTTAGGCAGAATTTCATTTGACACAGTCGTATTTCTAGATTCGGGTATCATTTGAATTTTAGCTAACACTTCACTCCTTAGTTCTCTTGAAATTTTGTTTAATCAGTTGTCTTGCTCTTACATTCTTTAAGTAACCATAATATGGGAACATCTAGAGCTCAAGTACAGTATCATTTCTGTGACGCAATTGGTATGCATTTTTTTTCTTTCGGCTTTTGTGCTGAGTCTGGTTTCAAATATAACTTGAACGGTAATAGGCTCTGTTTCAAATATATTTGAGGTGCAATTGTTCCCATACTAAAAATCTGCAGGAGTTTCATTCCCCTCATAGTACATAGAGAGGGACTGACCACGTTATGATTCATCTTGCTCCATCTTGCTTTGCTGGCTTTAGAAAGATCTGAACTTAGAGTAGGTCTGATCTGAATGCTTAGAGTAGGTGTTCATCTTCAGGTTGCAAAGTTGCAAACTTTCTCAGTATCTGAGTAAAAAATGTTTTCCATAGCTGTGCTTTTTTTTTTTTTTTCCCCTGAATAAACTAGCATCAGCTGTACTTCAGACAAGCTCTTTGTGTAGAAATGGTACTATAGGAGAAAAGTTCAATGTTTTCTGGCTCCCTGTCAGGCTTCAGGTAAAATGATTTCCTGGAATATATAATAGAAAAATTAGGATCTGAAAGCAGTCTTAGTTCTTTTGTTTAATTGATAAAAGATCATAAAAGATCCTCTGGTGAAATGTCGCTTAATTTTTATGTCTGTGTTAGTTCTGCAGGAGTAAAATCTGTTAGCAGTAGGCATTTGTGTTTAGAATGGGGGACAGAACTTAAATTTCAGGCAAAGTTTTCATAGTTCTTCTGACTTTAACTTTTAGGTATATTCTGACTTGACAACATTCCTAATTACAATTCATAGATTCATAGATTCATAGATTGGTCCAGGCCGGAAGGGACCTCCAAAGGTCATCTAGTCCGACCTCCCCGCAGTCAGCAGGGACACCCCCAACTAGACCAGGTTGCCCAGGGCCTCGTCGAGCTTCACCTTGAATATCTCAAGGGAAGGGGCCTCGACCACCTCCCTGGGCAACCTGTTCCAGTGTTCCACCACCCTCATGGTAAAGAACTTTTTCCTAATATCCAATCTAAATCTCCCCTTCTCCAACTTAAAACCATTGCCCCTCGTCCTGTCACTGCAGGCCTTTGTAAACAGACCCTCCCCAGCCTTCCTGTAGGCCCCCCTCAGGTACTGGAAGGCCGCTATGAGGTCTCCCCGGAGCCTCCTTTTCTCCAAGCTGAACAACCCCAGCTCCCTCAGCCTGTCCTCATAGGAGAGGTGCTCTAGCCCCCTGATCATTTTGGTGGCCCTCCTCTGGACCCGCTCCATCAGGTCCATGTCCTTTCTATATTGAGGGCTCCAGACCTGCACACAGTACTCCAGGTGAGGTCTCACCAGAGCAAAGTGGCAGAATCACCTCTCTGGATCTGCTGGCAACACTTCTTTTGATGCAGCCCAGGATGTGATAAATTAGACCGGCATTTAGCCACTAACTGTTGCTTCTTGTCTTTCTGCCCTTGCTATTTGGTAGCCTGGCTGTCCTTGTTTTTCTTCTAACACACGTGAGGCTAACCTTAGCTTAGGTACATTTACATATGAGAACAGACTAGAAACAAGCAGTCTGCTATTCTTTATTTCCCTCCATTAGCGTTGTCTTAGGATAAATGATGTGTGTGTACCTGATCTGTGAATAAACTGTTTCCTGTATGAAAGAAGTTTTGAAAATACAGTTGCTCCTTCCTTCCTTTCCCTCCCCTGTCGTACCTCTTAGCAACTTTTAGTCAGCTCCATAGACATGTTACAGCAAATGCCGGAGCTCCTCACAAAGGACTATAAATTGCGTACATAATCCCTACAGTAGATTAGTGCTCAGGTTAGCCGAATGAATTTGCAATGTTATGGTTACAAGGGATTTAAGGGCATTATCCTTCCTGTGCAAACAGTAGATGGAAGTTCTTCAGGGATTTTTCCCATGTAGCACTGGCAGCTAAAGCCAGATTGCAGAATGTGGTTTCAAGAGCACAAGCAAGGATTTCTGCTTCCTGAAATTTTTCTAAATAGGCATGCATTTTATGTACAGATTAAATAAAAAATAAATAAGTTAAAAAATATATGTATAGGAGTCTGGTCCATGGATTACTTTTTTTCATTCCTTGGTAAATTTGTTGGTGCGTTTGATTCTGTGATTCCATACTTATACACATTGGGGAGGGAGGAAAAAAAGACAAAATCAACAAAAAACAAACAAACAAACAAAAAAACCCAAAAAACCCCACACCAGCCCCCCTTCCAAATTTTAGAAGTTTCTTAGGATGCAAATGGAAGAACACATCTGAATTTTTCAGCTATTGTGAATGGTGGTTCCTACCTGCAGGCAAGAGGAAAGCTTGCTAGTGGTCCACAGACATCAGGTGCTTGCCTGGTGCTGTTTTTCGGCTGTCTGGGGAGTAAAGGGAAAAAGATCCTTTGCCTAGACACATCCTTGCTGTCCCTACGTCCCTGGCAGCTGCTCTTCTAACTGCCTCGTGCTGTCTCACCGTGGTGGGTAAGAGGGCTGGTTTGCTGGGTCTGCACAGGATGAAAGATTGACTCAGCAGGTGAGGATGTGTTTGTGGGACATTCTCAGGGGAGCAGTGGCGAGGCTTCCATCTGCTTGGGGAAACAGGCTTTGCCTGTGTTACTGTATACTTATGCATAACTGCAAACAACATACAGACACGTTCCCTCTTTTTTTTTTTTTTTTCTTGGATTTGACCATCCAATATCGTGATGTAATGAAGTGCTATAAACTCCCTTTGTTTATGAGGCTATGATGTGTTCAAGAATATGTGTGATTTGTAGTATATGACACTTGAAGTTCTATAAAAGACTTCCGAGTATAATTTTGGGATTGTTGTCATGAATGAGTGCAGAAAGCCATGCTGATTAAAAATTGCTAAATATAAAGCAGAAGAACTCCTGATCTCAAAAATATTAAACACTGGAATAACTGTTGCATCCTTTGCTTGTGAAGTCAGATATGCTCCTCTTAACGGTTTCTGAAGTTCAAAGTTGATTTTAAGTTATAGGAAATGCTTTTTCTATGCATAGAAAACTGTTAAATTTTGAAGTATTGTATATAAAGATCTAGAAGTAGAGGAAAATGTCCCATCCAGTGCCATTAGGAAGCTGAAATCTTTCCGTACACTGTTGAGCATTCCAGTTCCAGCCATACAGGAGAGTATCATGTTGGATCTGACAGCTGTCACAGGGAGAAATGGTGTGTGTCTTCTGGGTTTGGCCATAATAATTTGGGAGGGAAATGCCAGATTAGCAGGGAAAGAAGAAACATTTCCTTTTGTAAACAATCTTACAAGAAGGTTACAATTTCTTTGAAGCTACTTACAAATTCTGGTATTAGGATTCTGGTAGAGTAAGTCTAGACAAGATGGATTTGCAGAAGAAATAGCTGATGGGCAGTGAAAGATGCATGATTAACAATTTTGTTTTGTTCAGTTTGTTTCCTCAAGTGTTATGTATATTCTGTTTTTGAAACCTAAAGTATATATGTTTGTCATTTTGAGTGGATGCTTTCTATTATTTACAGTAGTGTATAATTATACACAGACTCTGACAAATATAGCAGTGTCATAGAGTCTATTTTTAGGCTCAGACATTTGTGATTATGATCTAATGTGCCAACACTTAGCCAAGCTATGAGCAAGAAAATCTTACAGCGAAACAATGCTATTCACCTCATGCATAGCCTGGTACCAAAGAAGCATCATCTGTACCAGGACAGGGCGTTCTGCTGTTTTTTTTCCCCTCTGTCCACTTGGTTTCCTCTGTTCTAGACAGACAGGATGAGTTGGTGAGGTAGAGCACACAGTTGCTGGACTGGAACAAATTGTTTATTTTCCATTGTTTGTAATCATGCATGACTTACTATGCTTGTTTCTTTTCATTTTTTTATTTTTATTTTTTTAAACTGGGATTTTCCATTTATACTCCACGGAGAATCAGTGTTGTTCGCTCGGCTGCCTTCCGAGTTAAGTTTCTGCTCAGCATAGGGTTGTCCTAGGAACCAGTCCTGTATCCCTTTACTAGAAAGAGGTGGCCCATGCCTGTGCGAGCAGTCTCACTGACCATATGGCACACTAAGTCTGAGTCCTTCCTCCCCATCCTGCTGGAACCAAACAGTGAAAACCTACTCGCCTACTCCTGAGCCTCCTCAAGCCACTGCCAAAAGGCTATTGATATTCATTAATCCTTAAAAATGAAGTAGCATCTGAAAAGGAGCAAGCAAAGCTGAAACAAATGCTGTGCTCCGAGTCAGTTTACAGCAACAGCACATACTCAAACCAAAACATTCCCATGTGAAAGATACACAACAGCTAAGCTGGGATGCTCGATGTTTTCTGAGGTACTATGTCTGAATCTTCAGTTTATCTGCGTTATAACTTCTGTAGTGATAAACTTGGGTTTGCTGTAGTGTTTCACCCCCTTTGCTTCTGCGTTGCTTCTAGCAGTGTGTTTTGCACCCTACCCTGCATTTCCTTACATTAAATGCCTCTTTCAGTGTCTCAAGACAAGGATGTGTTTTTCTGCCTCCGGCAAGCCACTGGCTGTATCTTTCTCCTGTTAAATAAGACTTTTTTTCCCCTCTGGTTAGAGGTCAATGTGAAGTGCAGGAAAGAATGATTATGATAACAGGAGGAAACAGGAAGAATCATGCTTACTTTTTCAATCTGTTTTTTATTATTGTTTTAATGTAAAACATTGTTTCAATTAAATGCTGACCTGTGCAGTGGTGTGTGCGTGCACATGCTGAAATGAATTCAGGCTTTGTTTGGAAAGCTGTGACCTCTTTATTCCTGGATCAAGGCTGTTGCGTTTCAAACCCACTGCTGAGTACTGAAATTTCACTTGTACTTCTAGTAGCACCGGCAGTAAAGATCCTTAAGAACGGTATTCTCCTTGGGCATTTTTATGTGCTGTTCTCTCTCAATTTTTAAAATAAACTTGTTTGGTTTTAAGAATTCTTCATGTCATGAAAAAACATAACTGTGGCATGATTAAAATGCTAATTTTAATCTGAGCTAAAACTGGTACCTGATGGAGCAGATATGTATAGAAATGAGGAGGAGAGATCTTTATCCGTTACTTGTTTTCTCTATCACTTAATTTCATGCTATGTTATCTATTCTTTTTTTTTTTTTTAAAGTGAGAGTGCCATGTGAATTGACTTCACCAAAAAGTAAAGATGGGACTCAACCCCAGTACCAGCTCCTGCCCTGCAAAGAGCTAGCTGCAATGACACTAGAATAAGATGTTGAGTTTGTTATTTGCTTGGATGTAAATTTTAAATCTGGAGGGGTGAATCTATGTTGTCTTGCTTAAGTTTTTTTGTTGCTTAAAATGAACTGTTTCAGAGGAAGGAAGAAGCGGGGGAGGAATAACATGAAAATTGTCTGGGTTGTTAAAATGAGTCAGTTACATTTTATACTCGTCCTCTGGTAACCAGATTTTCATTTTCCTCCTTGGTCTCGTGGAATGTTTTTATTTATATATCTTATTAGTTCTGGATGTTCTGTGCAAGGGGAAACCTGAATTACAAATTTTTATTTTTTTTTCATTATTGTATTAAGAGCCTGGGTATTGAATGCAGGTGCTCAGACTCTGCCATAATTGGCAGTTTATGGAGAGTCACCAGCTGTACTGCTTCACAGGGGAGATATTATAGCTCTTCACACGTTGTATATATTGTAGGAAATGCCGAATTCCTGTCATTGTCAGAAACTTTGCATGTCCACATCTACCAGTGCCTCTGTAGAAAAAAAGATAACAATCCGCTGAAAGTTAAAACCATGTCTATTTTCAGAAACAGCTTATGCCTTTTATTGTCCTTTCATGTAGCACTAATTGATGTTTTGTTTGTTTAAATGTAGAAAAGATTTAACAAATGTTTGTCTTTTTATGGTCATGCAAGGCAAACTGGTGTCGTACTTACTGCCTCATTTTTTTGTAACACGTGACAACAGATATTACAGATCTGCATTTGTGTGATTGTGTGTATACCTCTATACAGCATTATACTTACCATGCAAAAATATACTAAATGACATATTTAATAGTTCCAGTTCACAGAACAGGGTTGGAAATGCAAACAATAGAACTCCAAATTGTGTTAGACCTTAAAAGGCATAATTATACAGTGGGAAAACCATGATGCTTCTGGACATCTTACACAACGGGAGCTGTAGTTGCTCCCTCTGGGAAATGCTTGGGAGCTGCAGATGGTACTGCTTGGTCCTGCCCGAGGGATATTGATATACTGATGTGTGAGTGGGAGGGACTTCTGCACCTTTTGAAGGATTGAATTATAGGGGGAAGCTAGGAATTGGTATTGAGGTTTATAGGTATTGTATATGGGTGATTTGGCCAAACAAAGGGGAAGGTAAAAGCTATGCCTGCATTTGAAAAGCGCGATTGCTGAAAGGAATGAAAAGCTATTGAGTGTTGCAGGGAACGTTTGTTGCATATCAAGAAAAATACAGGTATCTATCTGGCATCTTACTAGATAGCAAAATAGAATTCCAATGAAAGTAAAAGAAATCTCATCAATTTGTTTTTAAGAGCAGCTTGGAAAACAGTCCTAATATAATAGAGGAATGGACAAGGTTGCAGATGTCTTATGTGAGCTGATTTAATATTTGCCTTGAATATTTGTTATCCCTCTTCCTCTGTGGTTTAGAAATGTGTTTGGATTGATGTGTGGACATTTGGAGGTTTTGTCCTGTTAGCTTCACACCTGTGTTCCTGGAGATGAGGCTGTTTCATTCTGTCTTTTGAAACAGATTTAGTTTATATTCTGTCTGTGGTCATTAAATCCCCTTTTTCTTGCTCCTTTCATTGGAAGTGTCTTGCATGTTCTTTTGACCTAGTTAAGGCTCAGTGTTGAGATGTTCCTTTGAACATCATTTCCTTTCCAGTACTGCTGTGTGCTTGTGTGTTGTACACTTCATGCTTGTGAGAACCAGGAAGAAATCTACGTATTTCCATGGTTTGTTTTTTTTGTTTGTTTGTTTTTAATAGGTTTGTACGCATTGCGGAGAGCACTGGGGAAAAGACCTAACCTGTTGGACAACGAGGTGGCTGGGTCAGTGATGATTGCTTTCAATGACTTCCTGCAGGGGATGAATGATGTCAGGCCCAGCGCCATGAGGGAGGTGGCAGTTGATGTGCCAAAAGTAAGTTGTTGGTTTTTTTTTTTTGCAATTCACCAGCAACATTGTTAGAGCCACGTTAAGAGTTGCAGTTAGGCGTTGAAATGCCCTGCCAAAAGAGAGGGATTTTGTGAAGTTTAAGTCTCAATTTACCAATAAATGTTGTGCATCATCTTTTTGTTTGCATATTTGTTTATTTAATTATAATCTTGAAGACCCATTTACAGAAGCTTAAGTTCTTAATACTTTAGGAAGAGTTGGTATCACCTGATCTGCAGTTTTATATGCTGAGTGGGTTAATAAAGTAAAAAACTTCAGATGTCTGTTCAAAGCAGATCCTGAATAACTATGAAAGCTGGAGACTTTTGTAAAGCTGACACAAACTTAAGCAGAAACCATTAGCATTTGTAACCGAAGTGTATTGAAACAAAGCCATGAAGAGATTGATCGCTATGATTTTATATAAAGCAGTTGACTAATTCTACACACAGTTCATACTGCCGTGACCTTAATGTCTTCAGTGGCATTACCTGGTTTTAACTGAGGGCAGAAATAGATACTGTTGGTAGGTTATCACTGCCAAGTGGTTACCCATCAGGGGCTGGGTTCATCTTTACACCGCTCGCTGCCCTCTGTTATGTATTACAGTAGTTGAGTAGCAGACACAACATAAATTAGGTTAAAGAACTGATCTGGTTTAAGAAGACTCTGATCTGGCTTAAGAAGATTCAGCAAAAGAAAATGTTGTATTTATTCTTACTAAATCTTGACTCTGCAAGCTGTTGTGCTGGTGTTTCTCAGCAGCTCCCCAAGCCCTAAAAGAAAACATTTCTGTCTTATTGCATGAAGATGAGTCATCTGGGAATTAGATTGCACAACTGTAGACCCTTATTCCCAAACTATAGGAATGGGAAATAAAATCTGCGAACAGGATGCTGCACACAGCCAGCTCGGATATCACACTTGGCTTGTTAAGAGTCCACGCTGTGCAGTGAAGTGCTGGGTGGAAGTGCCTGGGCTGGCCCCAGACGGCTTTTCCTGGAAATGTTGCAGTTGCATCAATATCCGCAAGGGCTAATTAGTTCTGCTGAGAACCAAAGTTACTAATTCTCTCATTGCTTATTGTGTTATTGGCTCTTGGGCTCATGCCATTATCCCTTTTCGACATACCAGCCTGTTTGGAGCCAGATGGAGTGCTGCTAAACAGCACAATAAAGACAGATAGAGCAAGGTCTTGAGGTACTGCAGGAAATCTGTTCTGAATCCAGGTCAACCTACTACTCAGTCTCCTTTTGTCCACTAAACCATCCTACCAGTGGCTTCCTTGGTTGTCACTTGTTTTTATTTGTTAAACACCAGCTGAGTCACTGGCATAATACTGAAATTCATTTCTTTATTGAAGGGAAAATAACAACATAGTGCAGATTCCTTTTGTGCTGAGAGCACCTGCATTTTTACAAAATCCATATTCTGTGAAGATGTAGGGCCATCTGCTTGGTGCCTGGGATGAGTTTAAAGTGAAATCTAAAGTACTGGATGCAACAGATTTTGTGTCCTCCCACATCATCTACCAAAGGAGGTGCTGTAATTCAGTTTAACCATTATTTTGGGCTGCAGAGCTACCAGCTTATCAAAATGAAGGTACCTGTGTGTGCTCAGAAGCAGTCTGAATAGCTGAAAAAACTGACACAGCTGCCCATGAAAGTCACTGTGTAAATCCAGCGTTGCAACACCTTCCCCATTTTTCCCCCCCAAGGCTAATTACTCCATTACCATTTGTATTTGAGGTAGGGAAGTGCCCTAAGTCAGCTCAAGTCCATGGGTTAGTTGAAGGAACTTGGTTATGCTGTGGTTAGGTGGCTGGGACCTTACAGATGGCAGTGCAGGTGAAGCAAGCAATGGGAATCCAAACTGCAGCTGCCTGGTTAGGGCTGCTTGCCGGGGGCTTGAGATCTGATGCAGGAACACTTGCAAGCATCTGAAACTCATTCATGTACTTTAGCATAGCGTAACTATTTTAGAAAAAATTGACCACTGTGTGGTTTAGAGACATGCACTATGCACAAGCAAAAACAAATAATTAAAAAAATAAATCTATTTATTGTTATTATTAAACTTAGTTTAGTGTAATTTGCTCTTTATTAACAAATAAATGTCTTATTATCACCTGATTGTTAGTGTCTGAGTGCCAGTCACTTAGCATTTAATGTACTGTTATCCAGAGAACTTACATGGTTGACCAGCTGGAATGTATAGAGCTTCACCTGGGGATGGATGAAGACAAGACAGAGAGCTTATGGGTCAGGATTAAAGGGAGCACGGGGGCAGGGGATGTTACAGTAGGAGTCTGCTACAGGCCACCAGATCAAAGTGACAGCGAGGATGTGGCCCTCTACAAACAGATAGGGGCAGCATCGCGCTCACACGCTCTGGTCCTCATGGGGGACTTCAACCACCCCGACATCTGTTGGAAGGACAACACAGCAGAGCACAGGAAATCCAGGAAGTTCTTAGAATGTGTCGACGACAACTTTCTTCTGCAAATAATAGAGGAACCAACGAGGAAAGGAGCAGTGCTGGACCTTGTCCTCACCAACAAGGAGGGGCTGGTCGGGAATGTCAAATTCAAGGGTAGCCTCGGCTGCAGTGACCATGAGATGATAGAATTCAAGATTCATAAGGCAGCAAGGAGGGTGCGCAGCAAGCTGGCTACCCTGGACTTCAAAAGAGCAGACTTTGATCTCCTGAGAGATCTGATTGGTAAGGTAGCGTGGGAAAAAGAACTGGAAGGGAGAGGGGCCCAAAAAAGCTGGGTGGTATTTAAGGATTGCCTCCTCCAAGCTCAGGAGAGGTGCATCCCAAAAAAGAAGAAATCGGGCAAAATAGCCAGTAGGCCGGCGTGGATGAACAAGGAACTGCTGGACAAACTCAGGACCAAAAAGGAGGCCTATAGAGGGTGGAAGCAGGGAAAGGTAGACTGGGAAGAATACAGAGAAGCTGTCCGAGTCACCAGAAACCTGATCAGGCAAGCGAAAGCCCAGGCAGAACTAAATCTAGCCAGGGATGTGAAAAATAACAAGAAGAACTTCTATAGATATATCAGGGATAAAAATAAGACGAGGGAAGCTGTGGGTCCCCTCCGGAAGGAAACGGGAGACCTGGTCACCCAGGATATGGATAAGGCTGAGCTACTGAATGACTTCTTTGCCTCAGTCTTCACTGGCAAGGGCCCTAACCACACTGCCCAAGTCACGGAGGGCAAGAACAGGGGCTCTGGGAATGAAGAAGCACCCACAGTACAAGAAGACGAGGTTCGAGACCTCTTAAAGAACCTGAAGGTGCATAAGTCCATGGGACCTGATGAAATCCATCCACGGGTTCTGAGAGAACTGGCGGACGAAGTTGCTAAGCCCCTCTCCATCATATTTGAGAAATCGTGGCAGTCTGGTGAAGTTCCCACTGACTGGAAAAAAGGGAACATAACTCCAATATTCAAAAAAGGAAACAAAGAAGACCCGGGAAACTACAGGCCGGTCAGTCTCACCTCTGTGCCTGGCAAGATCATGGAGCAGATCCTCCTGAAATCCTTGCTAAGGCACATGGAGAATAAAGAAGTGATTGGAAACAGCCAACATGGCTTCACCAAGGGCAAATCGTGCCTGACAAATTTGGTGGCCTTTTACAATACTGCCACAGACTTGGTAGACAAGGGCAGAGCGACTGATGTCATTTACCTGGACTTATGCAAAGCATTTGACACTGTCCCGCACGACATCCTGGTCTCAAAATTGGAAACTCATGGATTCGATGGATGGACCACTCGGTGGATAGGGAACTGGCTGGATGGCCGCATCCAAAGGGTTACAATCAATGGCTCAATGTCCAGGTGGCGGCCAGTAACGAGTGGTGTTCCGCAGGGGTCGGTACTGGGACCAGTACTGTTTAACATCTCTGTCGGTGACATGGACAGTGGGATAGAGTGCACCCTCAGCAAGTTTGCTGATGACACCAAGCTCGGTGGCGCAGTTGACACGCTGGAGGGAAGGGATGCCATCCAGAGGGACCTAGACAGGCTGGAGAGGTGGGCTCGTGCAAATTGCATGAAGTTCAACCAAGCCAAGTGCAGGGTCCTGCACCTGGGACGTGGCAACCCCAGGCACAAATACAAGTTGGGTGGAGAATGGCTGGAGAGCAGCCCCGAGGAGAAGGACTTGGGAGTGCTTATGGATGAGAAGCTCAACATGAGCAGGCAGTGTGCACTGGCAGCCCAGAGAGCCAACCGTGTCCTGGGCTGCATCAGGAGAAGTGTGGCCAGCAGGTCTCGCGAGGTGATTCTGCCCCTCTACTCTGCGCTCGTGAGACCCCACCTGGAGTACTGTGTCCAGCTTTGGAGTCCTCAACACAGAAAGGACATGGACCTGTTGGAACGGGTCCAGCGGAGGGCCACGAGGATGATCAGAGGGATGGAGCACCTCTCCTATGAAGACAGACTGAGAGAGCTGGGGTTGTTCAGCCTGGAGAAGAGAAGGCTCCGGGGAGACCTTATAACAGCCTATCAATACCTGAAGGGAGCCTACAGAAGAGCTGAAGAGGGACTCTTTGTCAGGAAGAGTGGTGACAGGACAAGGGGCAATGGTTTTAAATTGGAAGAGAAGAGATTTAGATTAGATATAAGGAAGAAATTCTTTACAGTGAGGGTGGTGAGGCACTGGAACAGGTTGCCCAGAGAAGTTGTGGATGCCCCATCCCTGGAAGTGTTCAAGGCCAGGCTGGATGGGGCTTTGAGCAACCTGCTCTAGTGAGAGGTGTCCCTGCCCATGGCGGGGGGGTTGGAACTAGGTGATCTTTGAGGTCCTTTCCAACTCTAGCCATTCTATGATTCTATGATTCTATGATTCTATGATTTATTGTTTGGAACACGGTTTGTAGCAGAAAATGTAATACAGCTTCTAATTCCGTGGATACCTTTTTTTAAGAGGAGTATGCAACATTTTATGTTGTATGCTTCTAGTAATGATTTTTTGGTATGTCTTAATCTAATTTTACAGACTTATTTTTGTTTCTCTGATTAAAGTTGCATATTTAGCTGCTCTGGTTGAAGCTGTGTGTTTGATTGTGCTAACGTTTGCAGATAATTGGATGCTGGAGTACTAGGTTTCAGTAGAAACCCAAGTATCTAAGAAGCCAAATGAATGCAAAGGCAGAGCCATTAATTAGTTGCAACATCTTGTGTCGATGATGCTGTGTCCTAGAATGCTTTGCTGTTTGTTATGCTTGAATGTCTACTCCTGCAACACCTGTGGGAAACCTTAAAATTACTTGCTTGCCACAGAACTGATGCTAATATTCCTCATTTCTGTAAGAAGTTCTTCCTTTTTACTAATTTACCCCTCTTCTCAATACAGTGTTTTCAGTCCACGGATTTGGGCCACTTACCCATTCAACACTTTACTTAATTGTCTCTTGGCCAGAGTGTACTGTGATATGTTACTTATGTGCTCTGCAGTAATTCATACCAACAGAAACTGCTTTACTTACACTTTTTGTTGCATTCTTATCAAAATGTAAAAATTATAACTGAGTGTACAGGAAACAAAAACAAAACAATGAACCAGATAGGAGTCCAGCTTTCTTCAAGAAACCTAAAACTTGTGCTTTGTTTTTGTTTTTCCTGGCTAATGTATCTTTGTACATAGTATTTTGTGAAATCATCCTGTATGATTAATGTCCAGATAAATACTTTCTGTCTGTAAGGATAGACTTTTCTTCCCCTGCTCTGCTTGCCCCAGAAGCTATCCAGCTAGATAGTTAATTGTGTGGGGAAATTTGTTAGAAAATCAGGGGTTACATTCCTTCTTGTTTTGAAGTCTGACCTTAACACTGTTTGTCATCTAAAAAAATCCGTGCTAAAAATAACTTCAAACACTAAATAAATGATCAGTTATGAGATTTTTTCCAAAGAAAAGACAGAAGTCTGAGCTACATTAATAATATCAGCTTTTTTGCTGTTTATTGCAGATATATTATTCACTTGGCAGCCCCCTTTGTGTGGATGGAACATTTGGGCTATGCAGTCAGTTACAAGTAAAACCATTGATGTACATGCTGAATTAAACTGAGACTGCTGTGATTTTTAAATTTCTGTTTTTCAGATGGTGGGTTTTTTTGGTATTTCATTGCTTTGCTGTAGGCATGTGTCAGTTGAATGAGAAGAGTTCAATGTAGCTTCTAAATAAATCCACAAGTAAACGAATTTTGTTGAAGGGCTCCTTCCCTTACAGTCATGACACCTTTGCCGTTTATGGGCTGCTGATTTTTCTGAAGCTGGTATCACCTCTGATACTGAACAAAAATAATTACTTGTTTTATCATGAACTCCAAATTGTTTCATCAACACAGAGCTTGTTCTCTGAAATCTGCAGAACTTTGAGTAGGCTGTAAAGAAAACGTAGTTTGCAAATCAGTGTTTTAGGTCCTAAAATTAAGCCATAGTTCCCTGGCTGTTTAGAAGGCTACTATGCTAAATTGCTCTATTGCAGTCTTGTCTTATTTAAAACTTGGAAAAGCCTCGTTATGCGTATACTTGGGGTAGTAGCTAAAGAATAAGGAAATATATTAGAAGTGGCTTGTTTGAGTCACCTCAAGCAAGTCAGTTCTTGGTGTCTGAGGATATTTGATAACCTTTATAGAATGCTTTGCAGTCTTCTCCTGAAAAGTGCTCTATGACAAACTAGTTATTATGTTTTTTGTCATTGATGTAAAGTGTGCTTTTTTTTTTATTCCAGACGTATTCAAAATTACTGGTGAGGAAAATAGCCAAAGTGAAGTGAGTTTGGAGTGGTAGACTGAAAGCGAGGTTGTGTGCAGGAGGGGCCGTTGGAGGTGGACGTGCCACCATGTGCTTTTTTTTGTGTTGTCCTTTCTGCGTTCTTTTGTCCTTCCACTTGTGCCGGGATTGCTGTGTGTGTTGGCTGTGACCAAGGCATATGCAAAATACTTGCTGCCTGGTTCCATGTAGCATCTTGTTTTCTGTTTTTACAGAGCCTTTCTCGAACTTTGCTGTGTGTTACAACCTTTTTAGAAGGCTGCTTTTTCTGCAGCAGGGATTTAGGAGAAAGGGGGTGCACGTTATAAATCAGGAAGTTAATACTTCAGCTCTTTGGAGAGTTGCACTGTAGTTGCTGTTCCTCCCTCTCCTATGGGTCTCTCTGAAATTTTTGTAGAGTGCTATGGGTTTTGCTTGCCTGTTTCACTCCCTGTACTGTAATTCAACACTCAGATTTGTGTCTTTGCAGCCAAAAGGTTCTGGATGAGACATCCTTTGCATGTCTGCTTTATTTCTTTATTGTTGCTGCTTAACAGCCTCTGGGGAGTTGCTGCTCTTCTGTATTCTGAGCTCTGTTGACCTGGGGAGAGCTAAAGCTTATGGCAGTAATGAAATCTTGGTATCTCACGCACTGTAACATAGCACTGTCTTTGTACGTGTAACCTCAGCCCCAAGGCTAGTCTTTAAAACCATTTCCACAGTGACAGAATATCACACTTCATTGCTTATGGTGCAAGACCTTTCCTTTGAGTTCACGTGCAGGTAACAGAAGTGTAGCTAGCTGTCCCAATGCGCACATGGAATTTGTGTTAATTGCAGTCGGGAAGTTACTGAGGATTTGTGTGCAAAACCAATCCACCTACCTTCCAACCGTTTATGAATCTAAGAGAGTTCTTTTTTTTGGGTGTTTTCTTGTTGGTGGACTGTTTTTTCCTCCTAATTATCTCTATCCTTTTGAAATAAGGGAAAAAATATCTGTTTTGTGTAGGACTTGACCAGAATGTGAAGGTAGCTATTTATTAGCTATTTTTGCTTTTAACACCATTGCTGCTTGAATTCCATACCTTATATTATAGAAATTCTAAATAAGTTAACCGAATTTTTGACCAGTTAATTATTAATATTTTTTTAAACTCATAATGGGCAAACTCACATTTAGTGGCCTTATTTGTATGTCATGACCCAGTTGTCTCCCTTTCCTCCCCTTCCTGATTTTAAATGTAAGCAAAATCAGAGTAAGTCTCCAGATTACTGAAAACAACCTTCATGTAAGGTGGCTCTACTTCACCTTTTCTGTCCAATTCTATCACTTGTGTTGATATTAAATGACATATAGTGGATTTGAAAAATCATTTGAATAATGCCTCAGAAAACTTGTGCGAATAGTCCGAATATTTGCCAGAAGGTAAAAATAACGTTTAGGTTTTTTCTCCCTGGCTTTTTGCATGTGTGCAAAGTACTGCTAGTGGATTTTGCCTTCTGTTGCTGAAAGTTATAGGGAATTCCTGATGGCTTAATTAGTTTTAGTTCTTGTTCATGTTTGTTAAAATCTTTGTCTAGCTAGAAAGACATGAAGATAGGAATGACTAGTCTGTGGATTACCAGAGTAATGAGTAATACCAGTAAATTACCATGAGTAAGGATTGATACTGAAAGATGGGAACGCGCTTATGTTATGTGTCTTCTTCCGTCAGAAAAAGTTGTTTAAAAGTGCCAAGATTTAGTTCTGTGCAGTTTACAGAGGTGCTAGGTAGAATTAAGGGTTGTAGGGACAGGTAATACGTATTTAAAACATAGTGCATAAATCAAATTTAAAACATTGACACTGTTTCAGATCTGACTCAGAAACACTGGCTTTTAGAATAAAGGAAGATTGAGATTAACTGTCCTGAGTTCGATTATGTTACTCAACCATGAAATTTGAGTGAAAAGGGGTGTTTTGCGTGGGTGGAACAGTGGCAAGATGCAAGTGAGGTACCTGACATGCATCTTCACTTTTTATAAACTTGTATGTTTGCTTCATTGTAATTAAAAATCTGCAGGTGGATTTCTGTCTCTTACTGTGAAAACTCAGGTGGGAAGGGAGGATTCTTCTTACCTTTAAGCACTTAACTGAGGTGCCTAAATTGGACATCTCCTCACCATATGTTCCCTCTAAAGGGAAGAGAGAAAAACTGGGTGTGAGACCACCTGTCTGACTTCTGAAAGAGATTTTGTACTATAGCTGAATCGCTCTGTGAAGTCTCTTTCTCTTTTGACTGTGTTGGTAGCCCAAGGTGCCTGACTTCGAGCTGGGGCTCAAAGTCAGGAGGTAGGAATTCATGCTCTTGTTTCCTTCTTTCTTTCCACAGTGTTGTGGAGTTTCGCCCTTTACTGTTTTTGTTGAATTCATACGAACGCTTTCATTTCAAGACTAGAGACTTGTGCACAGCCCATTTTCATCTGTTTGCTACCATTTCTTTAATCTGATTTGTGCAGTTAGTCTTCCTCGTAGCAGGAAGCAGCACTTCAGAAAGGAATACTGGCAGGTTGCAAAGTTACCAGAAGTGGCATGCTGTTTAGGTAATGCCCCAGCTCAAATGCTTTCCTTGCCCTGCTAGTGGGATGCTCTGCTGTGTCTGGTTCAGTCTTCACTTCGCTCTGACCTTTACTGAATTTGTGTTTCTTTTCTGTTTTGTTTTTTTTTTTTTTTTCTTTCCATAGGGGAGTCCTGCATTTGGCAGATCCCTCTGCTCTCAGATCCTCCTTAGTAGGCAGTGTGATCAGCTCTACATATGTCATAGTTCCCCAGGCTTATAAAGTAATTATTTAAAAACCAGAAGCTGCTGGTCACTAGGAAAAAGAAAGAGGGAGTTTTTGTTTCTTTTCTTTTTTTTTCTTTTCTTTTTTTTTTTTTTTTTTCCCTCTGGAGTGCCTGTAACATGTTCCTGATGTGAGAGAGATGATGTTCTCCAGGCAGCAGATCGGCAGCTCTTCACCTTCCAGTTAGCCTTTAAACTGGGAATATTTATGAGGGGTTGACCCATGTGTATTGATCTTTGCTGTTTGCTCTCTGCTGTCTTTGTAGTTTTCTTGTATGTCAAAGTCTGACCATCAAGGAGAAGTTTTATTTTGTTACCAGTTTGCTTGGACTTAGGTAAAAGTGCTTGCACCACATCCAAATGCTCTTTTTCTTCCACTTCAGTAGTAGACTGAATTGTCTCTTTCAGGGACTTTCTACTTTTAGTTTCCGCTCTGTGTAATGGTATCAGGAAAATAGCAATAGGGACAAGCCAGGAGTCACACCAATTTTCAAGTCAGGAGAAAGGTGATACATTGTCTCTTAGTAATACTCTGCTTGCCTTTCAAGTGTGGCTAACTTTCCAGAGCTGAAGGGTGATTTATGTCTAGTAAATTGTTGGAAGAGTGTTTTAAGGCAGAAGATCATTTGATTTAGGTGCATCTTGACAAGTTTAATATTTGAAGTGGATGGGAATGGATGGTGACAGAGTGAAGAACAGGCTGGGGGATGTGGGGAAAAGTCTCAGGCTTGTTGTCAGTGATGTGGGGAGAGGTATAGCAGGTTTGCTGTTTTGGGTAGGATGTATTAGTTCTATCCTGATGTATACCTGACAAGCCTGTCTCGTGTCTTCAGCAGAGCAAATTTAACTGCAGTTGGGTTCGAGGGTTGCTTTTTTGTGTGTGGTTGTTCTTTTTTTTGTAGATACTTGTCTATTTGGAGGATTGTGGGGTTTTTTTAAGCTTCTAGTCAAATCTCCAGTGCCAAAGTCCTGTGTGAGAGTGATAGTGTTGGCAAGTGCAGGAACCCCCAAAACTTCTAAAACTCAGTCCTGTTCAGCTTAGTGGGGTTATACAGCAGGGATCAGGGCCTTACTCTGCAGGTATAAATAAAACCACTTTGAGCTCATACAGCCCTTTTCTTCAGGGAAAACATCAAAGTAATTTATAAATTCTCTATCAGCATTACATTAAAAAACCAAGAGAACTGAGTTGTGACTTTGCTAAGTGATCACACAAAGTGTTTCTGCCTGTATGATGATGCTGTGATTTTGTTATTTTTACGTGTTCTGTTATTGATCTTTGAAGTAGATACAAAATATTTTGCCTACATCCTCCTGCATAAATGAAGTCTAATCCCCTTTTACTTTGTGTGACTTCATTAATAATTGCTTCTTGTTTAAAAAAAGGCTTTTTGAAGAAGTGACTCGTTAAAAACAACTTCATGAAATAACCATGAAATAACCATGAAATAACCAATTCTACAGAGCATTTTTTGCTTTCTTTTCTTTTTTAATTGTCTTGCTCCATTGTATGAATTCAGCAAAATGGTCTGCTTTGCAGGTATCTTGGTCAGACATAGGAGGACTAGAAGACGTCAAGCTGAAATTGAAGCAGGCAGTTGAATGGCCTCTCAAACATCCCGACTCCTTCATCCGAATGGGGATTCAGCCTCCAAAAGGTGTGCTGCTTTACGGACCTCCTGGGTGCTCAAAAACAATGATAGCAAAAGCTTTGGCTCATGAAAGTGGCCTCAACTTCTTGGCAGTGAAGGTAGGTCATTTAGTCTTACATCTTCTTAACTCCTGTGTAATTGTTGATAGTTCACCAATGTCCAGTGCTAGAATCCAGTGGCTCTTAGAGTTTCTAATCATTATATATGCTACAGCAAACATCTTGTAAATATCAAGTGTAAGGTTTGTGTTTTCTTATGAAAAGGACTAGTGCTTTTCTTGTATCCTTTTAAGAAATTTATTATTTAATTTCTCACTGCACAGAAATTATATGTTGGATGAGTGGGTAAACTGTATAGTGACATCTTAATTATTGGCATTATTTAAAATCATTTAAAAATGGAAACAATTAAGTTCTTGAAGCAGTAGAAATGAAATATGACTCTGGAGTCTGGGTAGTTCTTGCTGTACTGAATACTTGCATGGAAATGTTATCATCTCATCTCTTACATTCCTTCTCATTCCTCAGGAAAGTCACTTTCTTTATCTTACTGTTAATTTTTCATTACAGATTTTTTCTTGCCCTATTTGCCTTTTTTCAGGCCATCAGTTTTTAGAAAGTTTGCAAAACCAGTTATATCTGGAGTACTCTTGGATAATTCTCTCAGCATTAAGAAATACTTTAAAGTACAGAAAAATTCTGGATTTCATTGCCTATGAATCAGTGTAATTGATTACTGTGGGCTGTATGGAAAATGCATGAATGGAACTTATTTAATAATAATACTGAGCTTCAACGCATAGGAAGGAAAAAAAAAAGATAGCAGAGTGATTCCACATGGGGTAGTCTTGCAGCTGTGTCAGAATGCTAATGAAGTGCAAGAGAAAACATTTGTTTTAAGTGTTTTAAAAGTATCTCCTTCTCAGCAGTGAGATCACGTACTCTTGTCTGTTGACCATCTCTTTACTCACAAAGCCTTCTGTGGTGTTAGTTTCTGCACAGCTTCCTCCTCTGCTGATCCTTTCAGACACGCTGTAACTGTAGCTCTGGATCCTGTCCTCTCTGGGAGCAGAGGCAGTCGCACCGACCCTGGAGCCAGCAGCCCTTCGTTGCCTGTGCTCCCTGCTATTGCAGGCTTGCCTCTGGGTCATGGTCACATCAACAAGAGCAGCCTTGAAAACCTCAGCCCTTAAGAAACTCTACCTTTACTGCCTCTTCCATAAAGACAAAGTAGTTCTTTGTATTTCAAAGTTACTGGTAAACAGGGTAACCTTTTCCTCCTGCACTGCTTAAAAGAAAACATTCCTCGTTGTCTTCCCCAAGGCTCTGATGCCTGAGAGGGCGGAGAAAAAAAGGTAGCAGTCTGAGGAAAAAAAACAAAAAACAAAACAAAACAAAAACAACAAAAAAGGGGCAGTTAAAAATGAATGTTGTTGCTATCCTATATTCATCAGTCATAGCTACATCAGACTTTTTTACTGATGCAGTTAATTGTCCAAAAGTAAAATGTGGCACATGCTGAATAGGAGGTATCTGAAGGTGCACTGATATGAAATGCTTTTGTACAGTAATGCAGCGTTTCTTCATGGTGTGGTTCTGGTGGTGCAAACCCCTCTGTCATTGACAAGCTGCAGCAGAAGTGGCTGGCTTGGGGAAACTGCCTTTTATTGGCCTGGAACCGGTCGAATATTCAATGTACAGATGTTTCAAGAAGCACATCTCTGGAGCATGTCCAACCTTGGATATGTTGACTCCAGGAAGGGAGCATAGCCCACTTTCTCTAACTTCACATTTGCTTCCTGGACAGAAAAGGCAACATCCATCATGTACTAAATGTGTTAAATATCATTGTCTGTAGCATTTCTTAAAGCAGAACAGGCATGAATTAATTTCCACTGCATGTGTTCCTGCAATAAATCCAAAGTAGATGAATATATGTTTTTTGGGGGGTTTTGGGTGGGTTTTGTTGTTTTTTTTTTTTTGAGAGAGGAGATTTTTCTTTTGTTGCTTATAGTCCTATTAATTTTCCTGTTCTCTACGTTATGTCTCAAATATCCGTCTCTGGAACTGATATCAGGCTTTTTGAAATGGAAGTGTGTTTCTTGATAATTTACTTTTCAGACTTGCATTTTCTTTCCAGTCTCTCCTGCCCGAAATAAGTAATTTTGATGAAAACTGTCTGCTGTAAAGCCTGTAGGATACTCTTTCAGGATAGTTTAGGTGGCTCAGGTTCTTGTATCCTTCTTGAGAACGGACTGCAGAGAGGAGGAATAGCCCCAGCTATGGGAGCCTGTTGCTGGATGCTGTCTCTTCCTGTGTCTGAAACCTGAGAGGAAATAAAGTACGTTATGTGCGGTGCTTACTTGGTCCAGTGATTTTTGGAAGATGGACCCATTATGTCTGCACGCTACGTTTAAGATACGTGGGTGCAGTAAGTTCAGCTTTCTCAAGACGTGCTGAATGTCCTCTACTTTTCTAAGTTGGCTGTCCTGCTTGGGTGCAGCAGGTATCACCCCTGCCCCAGCCTGGCTCCAGGAAGGCTTTGCACTGTTTTCCAGATGTGCCTATGCAATGTATGTGCAGTTTGGACAGCTGGCTCTGTTAAATGAGGTACTTTAGCCTAGGTTATATGTAATCTGTTAAAAAGTGACATTTCCACGTGTCTTGGGCATGTCTGGTTGTCATAATGCTATATGAGGCATGGTCGAAGCAGTGCAGCCTCCAGCCCATGTCTGACTTGCCACCATTAAGTTTTAGAAGATGGGCAAGGTCTAGATGTAATTTCTGAGCAGAGGAGCTGAAGAAAATAACGTGATAACAGATGTTTGAAGTTGCATCCTGTTCTCTCCTGAAATCTATTGTGAAGTTTGAATGGTTAGTGTTACAATGAATGTGGCTCTTTTGTAAACAAGCTCTTTGATATGTGGCCAAAACTTTTTATAGCTGTATTTTCACCAAGATTGGTGACCTTTTGATTTTCCAGAGACAAGCAGTTGTGTGGTTGGTTTGTTTTACAAAGCAATCTTGCATATAATTCCTAAGGGGAATTGTTTATTTTTATTCCTTCACTTGATTTTCTTTGTCTCTAACACAATATATCTGCTAAATTTACTGGGGAGGAGGTTGTCAACTACTTTCCAGGGGATGTCTCTTCCTGCTCCCTCCCACCACTCCTTTTTCCTAAGTCTCTTGCAGCGTTGAGGCTTTTCAGGGTTTTAGTGGATATCTTGATTATTCCCTCCTCCTAAACCTCTGTTACAAGACAGCTGAATTGTTCTCAGCCTCTTACAGAGTTTTCAGTGTTTTGTGGTCATGGATACAAACGAGTATAAGAGTCTGTGAAGGAATGAATTAGGATAATTTTTTCATTCTTCAGGACTGAACTTATCAGTAGTCTTGACTTATCAGTAGTTTTTGACTTTGAATTCATATTTCAATCACCCTTCGATGCACTTTTATGCTTCTTCACACTTCTTTTGTACTCGCCCCAAAGTTTGTAATTTTCTTCTGAAATGTATTTTGTGCGTTTCTTTTAATAATAAGAAAATAATATACAGATATTGGATGTATCAATAGGATGGGAGATATAAATTTAAGCTTCTGCTAGACTGATGACATCTCTTTGTTACGTACAATTGTCTCTGACTTTTTTGCTTTAGATGTCATCTAGCTTTCTGAAACTGAACATGAAGAAAATGAAAACCTTTGTCACTGTGTTATTTCTGTGAGCTTTTTTGCCCCTCTTTTGACTGTTACATGGTGGGTATCTCTCTGTACTGTTTTGACAGTTTCTGTACTTAAGGTCAGCTTTGACTGGCTGCTTTTTTGAGATACATGTTGATTAGACCACTAAGATTTTATGGTGATATTATAAGAATATTTTTGGAGGAAACTTCCATATATTGCTGTATGGCATAGATAATTATATCTGCATTTGTCTTGCATCTTAGTGTTAGGTCCCGGGTTCTCACACTTAGTTTATTTAGATTTGTTATGACTGCCCTCTTGGATTTTTTTTTTCGATTTTATTTTTAGGAAAACCTGTATCATTGTGTTGTACTAAGAAACTAATGAATATTACTTTTGTTCATGGATTTTTCTGTTGATTTTCTGGGAAGCACCCAGTTCTGTTTTCTGTCCAACAAGCAGATTATCTGAGTTTACAAAATAAATAAGAAGAATTATGTAACTTCTATATGCTTGTAATGGGTTTGGAAGCATCATTTTTCCTCTTGCTGCTTAGTGCTTTTTAATATTTGTCTGCTTAAAATCAAAACAAAGGCAAAAACTCACTTAGTGACAAAAAAACAGGTTAAATTTTCAGAAAATTTAGACTTCTAAAGTCTAAATTCCAAGAAGTTAAACCCCTTGGAATTCAGCTAAGTGAGAACACTAATTGTTGTAAACATTGATGAAGCAATAATAAAAAAAAACCAACAACAAAGAAACAACCCAAAAAAACCCCAACCCAAACCCACTCGTGACAGTAAGTAGTGTTTAAGGACGTTAACACTCAGCAAAACAACGGCACATATGATGTGTACTATACTGCTCTAAAATATTATTTGCATTGGTTAGGAGCTCCAACTATGGTGTGGAAAAAAACCCAAAAGGTTAGAAAATATTCCTGACGTTTTATTTGTTACTTTAGAGCTCGGGCTGAAGGATTTTTTTTTTTCTTTTTTCAATTAGCAGTAATTACAAAAATATACGCTGTTCTCAGAGTTCCGACTTCACCTTGGCTTGGTTTAACTTCCTGTATCCCTCTGCCGATGCTTTTGTACCACTCCCTGTGCTTGACATGTGCTTAAGCTTAGTTTGTCATCTGGGTCAATTACGTCAAAATATTTTCCAATTGAAGTTTCCTCTGCCTTTCCCTTCAGCTCTTGGCTGTGGCAGCTCAAACAGATGCATGGGGCTTGGAAAGGCCGCCTGCTTTGCTTTGGGAAGAACTGTCACTGAATTTTGGGGAGATAGTTTAGCCTTCGGATGGGGATTTCAGTGAGCAGAAGCATGAAATAAGAAAGCTTGGTGTCTCTGACTAGTTAAGCAAAATATTTAAGAGAAATGAAGCAGCATTATCATTTTATGAGAAACTCTGGCAAACACTTGATAATATTTCCAAAAAGAAATATAGTAACGCATTTGCAGTAACTTTAAGTTAATTAGGAGATAGTGAAGCTAACTGTAGTTGAAAAATGTAACATTTTTTACAAGGGATAGAACAATTTGAGATACTTGAATGAACTCTTTTAATCTTGAAGCTATCTGCGTGTTTTACTCATCTAAAAAATAAAATAAGGCATTCATCCATTCTTACCTTAAGCTTCCCAAAAGTGAATGTGCAGGCAGAAAATGATTCAAAGGTAATCCCCTGTCTCTGTTTCCTTGACGCTCCTCAATTGCTTTGTAAGATTAATTTTTATTAGTGCTTAGTTTCTCTCTCTCTCTTTTCAAAGTTATCAAGGGTTTGTCAGCAATCAGGATATAGTAAAAGTAGCAATCGCAGAATGGGGTGTTGCTGGAGGGGTGAAGTGTCAGCAGCGGAATAGGTTTTGCAGCGCAGATGGCTAATTTTGTGTCCTCTTGCTGTCTGATTTCTGATCCCACGTGGATACTGCCCCAATGGTGCCAGGCCTGGTCCTAGGCAAAGTAGCGGATGGCAGCTGTTTCACCTGTAGCTAAAAGTGGTAGTGAATAGGAATGGGTGCTAAAGTCCGTGACGAATGGGAATGACTTGCAGAGGGATTTCTCTGTGGACGGGAGAGGTGAGCGGGATGGGTTTACTTTTAGATTTACTTCAACTCTGTCGCAATAGAATTTCACCTCTGACTTGATACTGCTGTGCCTGTGCTGGTGCAACCCTCCGCAAGCATGCAAAATCCTGGTAAATTTGAGTGGCAGCTGTGCCTGAGCGCTGAAGAGGGCCCTCTCTGAAGGCACTGGTGCATGCAGTGAATTTAATTCGATGTTTCCAGTCAGTTTACTCCACGCTACAAATACTGGCTTCTGTATTGTGTAAAGAAGCCTCAAATGGTTGTCATTAATGTTTGCTAATCAAGGCAGATGGCAAACAAGTGAGTTCTGAGGCATGCCAATAAAGAAAAGTGGATATTATATTTGCCTTTGCGGTTTGATTATACTGCATTTAGCAACTTCACTGCAAGGATTGAGGATGACAATTTTTTGCCAGCGTACTCCCTTAGATATTTTGGACCCCACAAGCACCTGTTGAAATTGAGGTTTTTAAAACACCAGACAGGTGTTGACAAGTTTTTAAGGTCCTCTGGAATGCAACGCAGAAGGAGGGGAAGCAATTAAAATGGTTCACGGCACTCAGCCTGGAGTTTACTTGGGCTGAGAAGCTGGGTATAATGCTGATTAAATCATTAAACAGCATTGAAAGAGAAGTAGGCTTTATTCTTAACAAGCAAATATAATGCGTTTTCTGAGCAAATATTTTTCTATGTAGCGTAACTAATTATCAAGTCACACATGTACAACCTTTGCATTAGAAATAGCCTTACTGTTAGAATAAAGGAAGTCTCACTGTTTATCTTGTTAACTCTCTTTCCTGCAGCCAGCCCAAGTCATGTGTTGCACTGGTTTGACTGTGGTAGGGATGGGATAGCATTTCACTGTTGAGATTACAGTATCAAAAGTAACTAATTTTTGAGTCTCTTCCAAATCAGTTAATGTTGTTATAGCAGATCATCTCACCTGCATTGTCATGGAACTGGAAAGAATTTTTTATTTTTAAAAAAAAGGGAAGCCAAAATGCTGGTTTTAACTCCGTGAAAGATGCCCTGGTAGGGGTGGGATCAAGCTTCGCTCCTCTGAGCTGGCTGTCTACTCTCCTCCTGCAGTCTGATGAGAAATTAGCACATCAGAGTGAGGTGCATTGCATCTGTGATGTAGATGACTGTCTGTCTGTCCAAATCAGTTAATATGAATGTCTAACTCAGATGCAGATGTCTGAGTGTGGGCAATGAACGTTGCCCTAGGTACACATTGTCAACAGTTGAAAACTAATTTTGGCACCCCTTGTCTTTTTTTCTTTTTCTTTTTTTTTTTTTTTTGAGATTCACACTACAGTTTCTAGATACTTCATTTGAAATTACATATTAATTATGACTGATGGTTTTGTTTAATATCTGTTTGATTATTTCTACTTTGAACATTGCAAAGAAGGAATTGTGCATTACCTATTGTAGAGTAATAATCTGTAGGATGTGATATAAATTCTCTAATTACTTGGATTTTTTAAAAATATGAATTGCACTCTATGACTAACATAGTTTGGTGTGTCTGTGTTAGAGCTTAGAACCTGCATGTGAGGTTATGGCATTATTTTTGAAGAGAGTAGACAGTGCTGTACTCTGGAGGAATCTGGAGCTGTGTCCATCTGGCTCAACAACCGCAAGTACGTAACTTGCCTGATTGTCAAAATAGTAAAAAAATTATTTCTAGAGAAAAGACACCAACTAAATTTCCTATCAGTTAAAAGTCACTACCCCAGTATTTTCAGGTGGAAAAAATATGCAAGAGGTTTTAAGCACTGCTTAGAAAAATTACTGATACTTTTTAACTTCAGGGATACCAGATGTTTCTCTTGCAGTTTAAAAACACTTTGAGAACTTCTGTCATAACCATGTGTGCACAAGCTTATCTCATGTTGCAGCCTGTATACAGGGGTTTTATCTTTTGTTCAGTTAATATTTCAAGAGCTTATTCTGATTATATTTTACATGTAAGGAATTTTTTTTTTTCTTGCTTTTTTATTTAAAAATAAAAAAACAAGAAAGGAGAAAAATCCACACCCAATCCGGACCATAAACAGGTGAGAGGTTTCATGATACAAGGGGAAAGTATCTTGTAAATGAGGATGGATTAGTCTTTAAACAGAGCATACTTGCGAATTCTCTCTAGTTTGAGGCTGAATAAACAAACACAGCAGTTTACAGTGTGCCTGAATTGGCTGATTTTATACTATCAGTCTGGATATAGCTCACAAATGGTATGCTTATATGCATGGCTAAGCTACAACTGCTTCTGCTAATTTCCTGTTTCAATTCTTTTGCTGGTTTTGGAGTCACTGGGCAAATGACCAGAAGGAACAGGTTTTATTTCTTCACGTCCCTTCCTATGGAAGATGGCTGGTTGCAGAAGAAAACAGAGCTATGCATCATTAAACCGGACCATTTGTTACTAGCACCTTTTGGTCTGTATATCAACAGCTATAAACAGCTTTTAAAGGAATCATTATGCTCAACTCTGGGCCAAAAATGATGTTTAAACAAATGTTGACTCGCAGACTAAGTCAGGCTCATGTCATTTGATTTTCAAAGAATTAGAAAAGCATTGAATAATAATTAAAAATACCTTCTGGTATTTGTTGAGTGGCCTCCAACATCAAAGCAAACTTCCTAAAAAGAGAAGGTGAGCTTTGAGAAAATTGGAAGCTGTGTCAGCTGTCAGCAGGTGACTTTGTGGTGGCCTGTAGATTGCTTGTCATGCAGATCTGTCTTTTGAAAGAACTGCCATCAATCTTGGCTAAAGGACAGTCCATTTGCATACAGGGTAAGGCAGAGGTTCAGCTCAGGTGGGACCAGAGCTAACCCAGTTCAGTTTCTACATCCAGCTGCTTTGAACATTTCTAGCTTTTTGTGTTGTGGTTTTAAGTGTTTGCATGAGATGAAATGTATACCAATTCCTCCTCTTCAGTGAGTGCTTTCTCTTGCTTTGGAGTCTTTGCCTTTATTGCCATGTATAATAAGAGTTCCAAACTGCTTGCAAGAAAAACCATGGTTCTGAATGGCAGTTTTGGTGTCACCCATGAGTGGTGAACTAGGAGACCTTGAAATCCATTTTTATTAAGATTCTCCATGAAGAGGCACGGGTCATTAAAAAGCAGTGGTCTTTCACATGGAGTTGCTGCTTAATGAAGAGAAAAATGGAGAAAAACTTCATGTCAAAGCTTACAGCAAAACCATGCATTCAAAATAATTCTCTTTGGAAACATTTTAAACAGTATTTATTGCTTTGATGTTGCCTTGATCATATTTTAATGTTTAATTAAAAATAAAACTCCAAGCATCTGGAATTATGTTGTACCTTAAAGCTCAAAGAGTGTAGTTTTGGTTTTAAGTGTTTTTTTGCTCAGACAAAAGAAAAGAAAATGTCAGGCTATTTGATGTTGCGTCATACTAGAGGAGTACACTATTGGCACTCATGCATATGATGTTGGTTTCCATGAGAATACTGATGTGAATGAAGATTACTTATGAGAATAAGGGCGTGAAAGAGAAGGACCACAGGCTCTGTGAAAAAGTTAGTAAAAGAAATCTGTAATTGTGGGTAGAACCTGCAGAGGTTTCTCAGTGCATCAGCTCAATTTAACAGAAAGCTGAACAGAAAGAGAAGGCTGTGCCCTTGTTCCTTAAGGATTTGATAGGCCCATGCTATCGGATTCCTCATCTGCACCGAACGTGATGAATGGCGAGGGCCTGGAGCAGCTGGGTGCTGTCTCTTTGAGCTGCATGCTTGTTGTGCACAGACTGCTGCATGCTTCCCATGTTGGGTGTCCACAGGAGGAAAAGGCTTTGTGTTTCTCTCTCTTACCTTGTTTTTTCCTTCTCTCTTTCTTTCCTGCTTGCTTCAATTATGTGTTTGAATAATTCTGTTTCCACCCAAGTGTCCAACAGACTCAAATTTTGAAGTTGTTGAAAGCCTGCAGGTGACACTTTAACTTTAGGTACTGCAGCAGTTGCTTTAAGGGTGGATGTTGATGAAAGGAAGCAATGCTAATTGTATCATTTATGTTTCCTTCAGGCAAGGCATGCAGTGCTCTTCTTCCAACCCTTATATGAATGCTTTTACTTGTGTGGTACACTAGGTCTGGCTACTGCAGTATCTCACCTGTTCTTTTGGATAATGGACAACTCTTTGAAAATAAATAAATAAAAATAGTGGCATAGCCTGCATACTTTGCTGATATCAAATAACTTGTGCTTTTCTTTGTAGAAAAAATATGTTTTTCCCATACATATGCTCATGTACTTTCCAATGGTGCCAGTGTGAGTGTAGAGTCAGTGCATTAACTGTTATTGTAAGAGTGAAAATGAGTGTGGAGAAGGGAGACTGCAAAAAAAAGTGTGCTGCGTTTTTAGAATAATAAATCTGCATTCTACCAGCCTGGGTACAAAGTCCAGACCATCTAATTCAAAGAGGTGTTGTAACAGAAGCTCTGTTGCTGCCAGTGTATATATGTGCATTTGCCACACGTTCTTAGTTCTAGCATACCTGCTCTTTAAAGCTGCCTTACTGCTCTGATCCGAGTGTTACCTGAAGGTACTCTCAGCTGTGAAGCATAGGAAGGTTGTTCAGTTTTCTGACTGTGAAGGAGGATGTAGTTTCTGCTGGTGAAACTACGAGGACACCTGTTCCCTGGAAAATAGATTGAAGCCACTGGCTCTTTTCATTAAGGGCAGGGGATAATCATCGTTAGTTGTGGCTGCAGGTCAATGTTGATGCAAACCAGGCTGAAGTCAATGAGTCATTACCAATCCCACGAGAATCTTAGTCCCATTAGAAAGCATTATTTAAGCAGCCTCTGCTACAGGATATAGCAGAACAGAAAATACACTGACAATTCTCCATTGTTTTATATTTATAATTTTAAGTACCTGTTCAAGACTTGAACGTTGACCCTGTGGTCTCCAGTCTGTTCCTAGTGGACAGGGCTGTGAGTATAAACAGGCACCACAGCAGCTGGCACTAATAATCTTGCTTGGCAGTCCCGGCAGAGAGGAGAAGGAATGCGAATGAGCTAAGACACTGAACAGCTTTCTCACTGGGGATGGAGTGCCTCATGGATGGGTTTCAGGTGTGCTGCTATGGCAGCTTCTTCTTTCTGGATCTGCAAACTGTCAAGTTCAAAGCAGCACTGTTAAACATAGGTTTAAGTCACTGTTTTGGTGCTTGGCTAGACAGGGTGCATGTTGAGAGCGCAAGTAAGTGCTTTTCTGTAGTTCATCTTTCTGGCTGATTTGCAGTCCCCTTGTTGCTGAGACAACTTTTAAGAAGCCCAAAGTGTTTATTTTTTTGGTTAATTCCATTTCTCATGAAAGTACTAGAAAAGTATTATGATGAGAGGACTAACCTACATACATAGTTACATGCATGCACAGTGCTATGACAAATGGAGGAAAACTTGGTACAGGTAGAAGGTAAGTCTAAAAATGCACAAATAAGGCTTTCAAATGACAAATTAATGAAATTCCTTGTAAAAGAGCATCAGTAATGTAGCACTGGCAGATTGTCTCAATCATTTTGTATGTAAATGTAATGTGCTTTTTAAACTTTTTTTTTTTTTTTTAATAATTTTGCAGGGACCTGAACTGATGAATAAATATGTTGGTGAGTCTGAACGAGCAGTGAGAGAGGTGAGAAGGGGCAAGCTATACATAATGTTATATGTTAAGCTTTCTTGGCATTCGAATTCTTCTCTGCTAAGGCTACCTTTAAAGTTTAAAAAAAATCTCCTTCTAGTTTAAGTTTAAAAAAGAAAAGGGAAAAGCAGAAGGGATATTTTGTGTTGTTTAACTTCCTCCTGCATCGGCCTAGTGATGCATGTCAAATTTGGGACCAAGTAGCAGCTTTCAGTATAAGCCTGCATCATGCATTATCATGAATAACTTCTAAAATTTCTGTTTTTAAAAAACAACAACAAAAAAAGACAAAAGTATGTTGTGTGATGCTCTGTAGCTTTTGAGGTGTGCAAGGGATGATAGCATTCTGCAAAATTTTCCATCCCTTAAAACTGAGTGTTTCATTGTTGTTTTTGTAGATCTTCAGGAAAGCCAGAGCAGTGTCTCCTTCAATTCTTTTCTTTGATGAAATAGATGCCTTGGCAGTTGAAAGGGGAAAGTAAGTAATCCTGTTACAAAAATCACAGATGTTATTTTCTGATTAATTACTCTTACATTGTGCAATCACAAGTGTATTACCTTTCTAGAATTATTTTATTAAATATATTCATTCCACATGCAGAAGGATAGCATTTGTGACTTCTACTCAAGCGTATTTAACTTGGCATAAACAGGTAAGCTAGTGGAGTTCCTCCTTTCTCATCTCATTAGCAGGAATGATTCTACTGGTTCTCATGCCCTTTGGCTGTTTTCTGTGGTTTTAGCTTGCATTTATTTCCCGTAACTAACTCCTTTCTTTTCCCAGGGTTGTTGCACTGGCCTAAAATAGTGTTTCCATCAAGAAAACAATATGATCATATGCTATATAACATAGAATTTCCAAGGAGACTACTCATATGCCTAAATTTACACTTACATTTAAACATTTCGTCAGACTGGGAAAAAACTTCATGAAAAGATTTGTGAACACTTATGTCCTTTCATGTATGACATTAAAAGGGATTATTGTGCAAACAGCCGATAATGTTCTTTTTTAATATCCTACTTCGTGGCAATTCCAAGAGATGTTTAGCTCTTGTCTGAAGGAGGATTACAGCAGGTTTTAGTTGTTACCGTGGCATTTAAGAAGTGACAGGTTCTGTAAGTGGCCTGTCTTGGGGGATACCTTCTTATAAAATACTGTTACGTGTTGTGAGTGGGTACTTTTTTTTCTGTGTTGCTTTGCATGAAAAAATATCAAATATGTGCAAATAGAAAGTATTTGTCCAGTTTAAAGACACAACTTCATTTTTCTGGAAAAGAAGCTACCTCGGCATCCATACAGATTCCTTTACATTGCAGAAGGGCCATCTGTACCGGCAGGAAAGCATAAAAGGTGTCATTCTGACATTTCAGTGACACAAATTGTTTATGTTACAGGAGATGGCATCATGTGCAGCATAGAGCTGCCCTGTGATACTACTAAGAAGTGAACACATTTTCTGTTGAAAATGCAAAATCTGATAGAAGTCTTCATCAGCATCCTTCTCATATGTAATGTATGCAACTGTGAAATTTGTAAACTTCCTAGAAATCTAGCCACCCTGTGGTATTCACTGAAACACCTGCCTGCTTATCACAATAGAGAAGTTGCAAAAATGTGTGCTGGAATCAACCCAATAGAGGCGGGGGGAATATCTCCCCCTGCTGCAATTCTTAATGTGTTTAGCTTTCAGAAACACCACTTCATCAAGATAAAACCTTTTGGAAGAATAAGCCATAGTACATTTTAATCAGCCTTTTCACACAGTGCCCTAGAGGTGTTGAAGTTTGTTTGTTTGCTTGCTTTATTCTTTTAGGGAGTAAACAACCCAATTTTACCTTACCTGGAACTGTCTGTGGGGGGTAGTAGGCCTGGCACAGCTTGCTGAAGAATGTGGTATGACCTGCTGCTGCAGTAGTGTTGTTCTGGAGACATCTGGTTTTGGAGCTTTAAAAAGAACAGGGTGGGACACACAAATATTTCATTGTCAAATCTGAACCAGATGGGAGGTAAAATATGTAGCAGAGTTCTCATAAAATTCATCTGAAATTAAATGGTGTAGGAAACCAGACAAGGCACTTATTAGAAATGGCCTTTTTTTACAGGCTGACTTTGCACAGTAGGAATTTGCAAATGCATTAGAGATGCTAACAATTTGTGGCCTCTGGAGATCCATTTCCTGTACTATTACTAACCATGCTAAGTTTTCAAGGAAACACCTGTTTATATTGTCTCCCTATTCCCTCTGTTGGTTGAATTAGTTTTCTCTGCCTTGGCAGTGAAAACCACTCTGTGATGCAGCTTTGTAAATGTTTTCCCTCTCGGTTTAAATCCTTGTAAGGATGCTGTGGGCTTTGTGCAGAATATGCTGCATCTCAAAAGTCTGGGTAGGTAACCTCTCCTGATCCTAATGGGATGTCTCCAGAGATACAGAGAAGCCTAAACTGTTAAGTTGTGAGTAGTTTTATGCCCAGTTCAGATCTGAAATACAGATGCAAAATAACATTGAGTAAT
Organism: Numenius arquata; assembly: GCF_964106895.1. Lineage (NCBI taxonomy): Eukaryota > Metazoa > Chordata > Aves > Charadriiformes > Scolopacidae > Numenius > Numenius arquata. Next base: position 36,437,619 of record NC_133585.1, on the reverse strand, counting down.
TGCTTAGTGCTTTTGCTCTTCAAAGCACTTTGCCCAGTATTCATTAACCCATTATTACTTGTTTAGATTTGAATAAACATAAATGTTTTGCTCCCAGCCTTCTGTAGTGATCACTAACAATCAGCAAACGCATACAGACTAATAGACTTTGTAATTAATTCTAATACAGATAAGTCAAGAAAGCTAAATAATTTTCTTGTTTGCACCATTCAATATAATGTCTCCTTTACATCACGTAGTGGAGTCTCTGTCACTGCACAAGCCATTGCTCCACGGCAAATGCTGTAACTGCATTCAGATATGCCACAGTGTTTTATTTGTTATACATTCCCAAGCCATAATTCCATAATTTTAATACATATAATGCTCTACCTAATGCAACTGTCTCCTGTAGCAGTTTTTGTTTTAGAAATTTTTGTTTAAAAAATATTTCTTATTAGTTACAAGAAACAATACTTTGAAGTCAGCAAAAATTATGTTAATTGACATTGTTCAGTGGCAAAATGTAGTATTTTTGAAAAGATTATTTCTTATTCAGCCTGCTTAGAAGTTCCATATGTTTTATCTATATGAATTAAACTCCTGGGTTTTTTTTTTCTTCTTGTCTGTCCACACCCCCCTCCCAATTTTGCACGTAGGCAGCAACCTAATATGTATTAATCAAAGAATTAAAATTGTGGGCTGGATACATACCAGTCTCAAAGAGAATTCACAAAAATATGATCCTGCCCGTCTGAAGAAAAATGGTTCAGTGTAAAGAGCAGTTGCTGGATGGAGAAGTCTGGGGGTCCTTGATGCAAGAAGATGAGAGGGTGATTCTGAATGAGTCTTCAATGTGGTAGTGAAGACATAATTTGAGCTGTATTCATTTCTGCCTTTTGTTCTGTTAAGCTGTGCTTCTAATGGTCTCGGAAGATTTTTCCTTCTCTGTCTGGTTTATGTTGAGATGTTAGAGGAAGTTTAGAGAGAATTGAAAATAAAAAATTAGGGGCAGAATGGACTGACTGAGAAAAATGACTGAGAAAAAGAGAGGCATTCACTATAACTGATTCTAAAGAATAGGTGATAAATCTGTGGAAGAAAAGATGGTAGGAAGTTAGAGGTGTCACGATGAGTTTTGAGTAGGAAAAATGATTGAGATAGGAAAAACTTCTGCAAATCAGAAAGGCTTTTGGTAGAGGAGTTAGTCATATGGGAGAAGCTCCAGTAACCTACCACTTGACATCTTTCAAACAAACCTGGCGTGGATTCATGGATTAACGTGCAGCAGAGAGCAGTTGTGCACCGGGAGAGGTGAACTATGTGATGCACGGAGCCTTTTCCACCCTTCTGTAGTTCTAATTAGCGTTTGCTTCCACGTGCGGTTTAGGACCTTTTTTTCTCTCTCCTTACTTTTGAAAGATGTCGTTATGACTTTTTGTAGGAAAGACTGTGCTGAAGCGAGACCTGCAGGACTGGTCCAGATACAGCAGCGCATGAGGAAGAAAGTTTGCCTCGCAGTAATCCCTTGCCTGGACAAAGCTTGAGAGGCTTTACAAATTGCACAGCTGCAAAGAGTTATGGGTATTTGTTATCCCTTGGTATCCTGACCATGTAAAACCTAATTCTTCTGGCCATTAGAGGTTGCCAAGAGGGAAATGGGTTGGTAATTAGACTTGAAAGTGATGAATGAATGTGGGTCTGTGTAAATGCAGCACAGACAGTCTGTTTGCTGAACTTAAGGAATCTCTGTGCTTTGGAAATGGGACATTGTTTATATAAGTAGGATTTTTAGGATTTTTGGGCAAGAGACATATTTGTTCCTTTTCTTGTTTTTCAGAAGCAAAGCATTTTCCTCTTCAACTGCAAATCTTTGTAATGTAAGATGGGAAATGTTGTAGACTGATGTGAAAGACACTGATAAATTCCATTTTCAAACGGGAAAAAAAATAGAAATACAAGGGACAAAATTGGTACCTTGCATTTGACTTGTGGAGACCAAAACAAGTTGGTAGATGAGTAATGGTAACCTTTTCAGAGTGGGGGTAGGCAAAGTGGAGTGGCTTTGGTAGCAGTCCCCTGAAACTACAGTATGATGATGCTTTTCCGGGGAGGTATGTTATCCTCTATGCTGGGGGAGAAGGATAGTTATGTTCCTATGCCACAATTTAAATTGCTCAGAACCTCTGAAAAGATGTACTGTGTTTACTTAAAATACTTGCAGTCTTAATTTTAGAGGCCCTCAGGCTTCTAAATGAAGGAACTTCTCTTCTGTACTATGCCACCTCTGCTTTTAACAGTGACGGTGAGAAATTTTCTGGTTTTAAACCAAGCTGTCTGTCTTCCTGGAATATTTTAGCAAATATTTTATACTGTACACTTTAGCACATATTACACTGTACACTTGAACTTACCGTAGCATTTTTGTATCTATGCAAATTCCCTCTGTCATCAAGGAGGTGAGTGTATTGCATCCTAGCAATGAAACCTACAGGCTGGACCCTGCAGGGACAGAGCAAAGTGGCATTAGGTAGGATAGAGATTCTGAGCAGAAAACCACCTTACACTGTGTAAATTACCAGTAGTAGAGCTGGAGGAGGCATTGTCACCCTAATTTTACTCATGCAAAGGTGAAAGGGAGTGAACAAAGAGTGCATGGAAGAAATGGAATTTCCCTGTGCCATACTTGTGTTGTGAGGGACCCAATTCTAGCAGCTGGCACAGTCAGGCAAGGAGTTTTGCATTTCTGGCTTATATTGGCACTGCTTGTCCCAGAATTGGGGAACATCAGCTGATTCCCTGCAATATCGGAGCTGTGTTTGCATGTGATAGAGAGTTGAGGCATTCAAAACTTTTATGACTGCTGTCTGAATTTTTTAAAGGTTTGGAATTTGGTATCCAAATAGAAATATTGTCTGGGAAAAAAGCTGCGCATCCAGTGCCAGCTTTCTATTTCAGGCCTAGCAGGAGTGGTGAAAAAGTAAACTTTTGAAATGATTTAATTGTACAGTAAAGCTTGTAATTTACTTTGGAATAGCGATTTTAACAAATAGCGTTACCCATAGGTTGTGTGTATATGTGATAAGTGCCTGCAATCCCTTTAATGTTAAAATGAAACTCATTAACACTTCTTGTCTAGTAAGAATCCTTTATCACAATGTGTTTTAGATCTGTGTGCCTTCCTTTTTGTAAGTAATCGTAGCCAGTAATCTGTAACTTTGCCAGCCTGTATTATAATTCAGATATTTGAAGTCAGCAGAGACTTTCCTTGGCATCAGTGGAAGCAGGACTGGATCTGTACACCCTTTTCTTGAAGTCATTCAAGTGTTTGGATAAATGCACAGGGCTTATAGGGGCTAATCAATTCTGTTAATGTAGATAATATTACTGCAGTACTTGGTAGCACTGTGGCAAAGTTGACTGGCAGCAACGTGCTTCAGCCAAAGACATGAATTTGAGCCTCTGTTTGAATTCCTGCCAGAGGCCCAGTTGAAACAGGTTCCGAGATTAGAGGGATGAGAAGTGGGCATATGTGGTGACTGCCTCAATTCCCAGTATGGCGTTGGCTATGGAAAAAGGTCAGCTTACCCGTGCTAAATGGGCCCAAGCAGGCTACAGCTGCCTGCGGGGTTAGGGCTATAATGATTGAAGGGTTTTTTTATTTCAAAAAAAAATTAAATGCAAGGGGAACATAGTTTAATTTATAAGTTTTAATTACAATTTATTCCAGATGCAAGTGAATCTCTTATACTTAAATATTGTTATAATGAAATGAAATCCAGTCTAGTTAGTTACTTCGAGGACTGTAATACTTCCAACTTAAACTGTACTTGCTTCATTGGTAGACATGATTGATTACAGTTTTCAACTTGATTAACTTCCAGGAATGCGCAGAAGAAAAATGCTGAAGAAAACAGAAGGAAAGGAAATGGGAAATTTACTGTGCATCAGGTGTGTGTTTTGAGGTTTTTTTTTTGTTTTTTTTTTTAGGCAAAGTCAGTGTTAACAGAATAGGAGAACTCTTGACGTTAGCATCCTTCCTGTTTCAGCTAGATGGTGCTAGGGCCAGTGGAAAGCAAAGTCTAACGTCCGTCTTTCATGGATGTGCGTCTGCAATTAGCTGCAGGCAGATGGAAATGGATGATGGATCACCATCTAGGTACCTAAGGATTTGGAGATGTGCTTAGGGAAGGCCCTCTGGAAGAAAGCCTGTTGATTCCAAACCCATGTCTAACTGGCTCCTTTCCTCTTTTTCTCTCCTTTCATTGCGTTTCATTTTTCTGGGCCTACTTCACTAACTTCTGGAAGCTGCAATAATAAGAAGTTCAGGCGAACAAAAAAGGATGGTTGCATGACCGTGGAGGGTGTTTCTGCAGTGGTCTGTAGGCCATTTGTTTCTAAGTCACCTGCTGACAGCTGAGCACTGTTTCCTGGTTTCACAAAGCTCATCTTCTCTTTTTAGGAAGACTGCTTAGAAGTTGGAGGTCGCTCAAGGAGTAGTAGGAGGTTTTTTATTTTTCTGTGCTTTTTTAATGTCTTAAAAACCAAATGACATGAACTGCACTTAATCAGTGAATCGACAATTGGCAAAACATCATTTTGGCCTGGAGGTGACTGTAAAGCTAAATACCCAGTCTCTGAATTTCCCAGACTTCCACAGGTTTCCTCTGGAGATTTCCCTTCTGTAGTACTTGAATTTTGCTCTTGAAGAACCAGGGAAGATGTGAAACAATATTGTGGGTAACAGCTGATACAGGTGTGTAGAGAATATGACAGCATCTAATTGTAGGGTGCTGATGGAGGGAAGGGTTTAGGATTATCTTCTTTCAGAGTTTTTCTGATGATACAGGCAGGAAAAATCTCTCCTATGGGGAAAGTTTCTTATCTTAGCACTGAAGTGGGTATTTTTTTTCCTTTTTTTTTTTTTTTTTTAATGAATAGGCAAAATATTTAACTGATAACATACAAGAGTTGCATGCTGTATATTTCTCCTAGACTTTTTAATGACATCCAAGCCTGTAGTATCTGTAGTGGTCTGAGTTAATAGTATGCATTGAAGTTCTACTATACATGTGCCAGAAGTGAATTTGGACCAGTGTTTTAATAATGATTGCTTAGGCCTGCGTATGCTTGTTATGCCTTTTTGTTTTATGAAATACCTCTTTTGTGGTGAGTATATGTACAGGAATCAATTAGTAATTGTGGATGACAGTTTTGCAGCTCAAAACAGGAATTGTGCTTGTAAGCAGAAATAAGTATGTGATGTAAAAGGTACTGTGATTTTGAGGGAGAGAGGGAAAACTGCTATAGGGAAAAAATAGTGATATTATGCTGCTTATGTAAACATGCATGTCTTTGTAAACCTAGTATATTTAGTGAAGTTTGGGGTTTGAAGGCCCAGTAATATTCAAGGGAAACAGAGCTAACATAAGGACCCACTCTGCTATCTTTAGATATAAGTATATTCTGACTTAATTAATGTTTCAGCAGGGTATATCTGTGTGGAAGAGCCTGCTTTTTCTAAATAGCATGGCAGTGTCCATTCTGCTGGACAAATTGTCCCACTGATAGAATTTTTGAGTGAAATTTGATATCTGGGAAGATGCTGCAATTATTATTTTTCTGGTAATGCTATTGGAGTAGATTACTGGGGGTTTTTTTGTGTGGTGTTTTTTTTTTTTTTTTTTCTAATGCTGTGGAAAACCTTGAACTGCCAAAGCTATATTTCACCAGAGTTTGTGAGGGAAAGAAATAAAACAGTGTGACAGTTAATTATGATCATGCAGTTGGACTGAAAAGACGGACTTGGCAGGTGCTCCTTGCTGACAGGTTACCCCTGCAAAGCCCTGACAGAAATGTCAGACTCAATAAAAATCCCTCAGACTGTGTGAGTGAGGCAACTCTTACGTGGGAGTGTGCTGGCAGGGGCTTTGGTATTTCAGGAACCTTTTACCTCCGTAGTTTGTGGAGAAGTTTAGAGTTCTGCCAGAAAGGTCAGTTTCAACCTATATTAATTTTTTGATATCAACTATTTTGTCATGTCAATGAGTTTTACATTTGTTTTGATATGAAATTATTTCCAGAGATTCCAGTGAAAGAATTATTTGAGATGATAGCACGTCCACAAGTATTTTTAAAACCCATAAATTTTGATTATGATTGCAATTCTTTTGCTAAGGGGAAAAAAAATAATAAAGGCATCTTTTATCTGTATGTAAATCTTGCCTGATATGACGTTTTGGAAGAGAGGCTGGGCTGTACTTCCTTCTCACAAAACCTGCGTTATAGATTTCAGCTGTGTGGAGATTAATCCCTCTGCAGTAATTTATCCTGGATACTTCTCCTGAGGTCTGCCTCTTTGACCTTGCAGATCTGCCTGAGGTAGGGTCATCTGTACAGAAATGGGGCTTTTCAGGAGAGGGGCCCTCAGAGACTTCCTTCTGCTTTTGTAGCTTCACAGTTACTGTGAATTTAAGAGTGCTCCAAATGTTGTTGTGTGACTATTTCCTGCATTCCTACATCTACAGTTATAGTAGTATAATTAAAGGTCCTGATTCTCAAGCTCAGGTGTTCAGACAGGCTTCAGTGCCACTGAAGTCAGTGGTGAGATGAAGAGTCATTGGTTCTCCTTAACAGGATTTAAATTGTTATTGAGACTTAAATACATTTTCCACTGAAAATAACATCTGGTGTTCTGAAAAAACATTCATTCCATTGGCTTTGGAAGTGTTCTAAGTTGTCAGATGATGCATGTCTAAGTGTACATTTGCATTAGCCTGCAGGGGTGATGCTTACCAAATTTTGTCATGAGGTGAAACCGTAACGACTGCATTTTGGTTTTCAAATATTAAAAAATCTGGTAGATAAAGGGAGGAGGGGGAAAGGAAGAAAAGGAAGTTAAATAAGTAAAAACGTATAAAACAAGAAGCCAGTTGCTGTCAAAAAAAATGCTTATAGCAAGAAGGGTAACAGATTTAAATCTGGTGATATCATACATCTGGTTATGTCTGGAAAAAAAATCTCCTTGACTTGAAGCACTATATAAGCTAGTGAACTGTATGCGCTCCATGATGCAGTGATAGAATCGGGCTGCAGTTGCTTTTATATCCTCAGGAAGAAGTATAAGAGTGGCTTAAGATGTTCAAGGGGAAATGTCGGTGCCCACTGAGATCTGAAATCCAGCTGGTTAGAACGGTCATTGGATAAGGCCGAAGGAGATAAGAAAAGGTGCTATGGAGACCCTTCAGCTGCTATATTGAATTTGGAGCTGGAGCTCACAATCTCTCAGTTCCATCAGACAAGGCCAGAATTAGTTCAGATTAATTGTGAGGCTTTGGTACACTGTAGAATGCATGTTGTATTCTGTCAAAATGTGCATTGGAAGTACCTTTAGTGAAATAAAATACCAAGGACAGGTTTTGTTTCCCATATTCACCTCCAGTAGTCTGCTTTAATCCACAGATAGTCTTACCTGATGAGCTTTTCCTATTCAGGAAGCTTCTCTGTTGGTAAGTGAAGTGCCTGTGCTGGAGCGCATGTGTGCTTGGTCTGAGACTGGTGGGACACCTCCAGGATTAGCTTAAATATCACACAGGGGAGAGGATATCTGGCTCTAACTAATGTAATAAACTAGTAAGCAAACACATTTTTTGCCTTTAAAACTCCTTCACTAAGGATTTTAAAGAAAGAGGGGTTGGCAAAAAGATTAAAATAACAAACAGCCTATAGACTGATGTATTTCATTAGGGCAACGCAAGAGATTACTTGAAATTCCCAGGCCCTTGTGGAACAGCCAGACTCCGCTTTGCTCACACGTTTTTTATTTTGAAGCGGAGGGTATTTCTGGTTAGGGCACGGCTCGTGCGTACGCACAGCCGTGCACACATGGCCCTGCGTGGATTATGTGAGCGGCTTAATTCCGACTGCCTGGATTTGCAGGCGGCGTGTTGACAGGAAATTAGTTTGTACTAGGACGTGCCTTTTGAGGACTATTTCCATTCAGTTGCGATGATGACATCAACGTGTGGAGGTCAAGTAGGGGGGGTTAAAGACAGTCCCTTGGCTGGAAGTTGGTTTTGGCAGCGCCTCCGTGGGACTGGAGGGTTAATCATAACTTGTTTCTCTGGCTGCCGTTTGCGTCAAAAGTCCGGGCAGCCTTAATGAACGTAGCCTATGTTAATTTGAAACCCTTGCTGGGAAATCATGGGAAAATGGAAAAACGCATGCTTGCGTGTCACCCTTCAGATTAACAGCTTGGGCAGCACTAGGGCTCTCGGACCACATGGTGCAGCTCTGAGCAGCTGGTAAAGAGATCTCTCGCTGTAAACCTGTGCCTGCCTGTGATTTTTATAGGGTATCCTGTTAAGCCAAAAGCTAATTTACTATAGACTCTGTGCTAAAAATGGTGCATCGTATGACAGCTTGGTGAACTATGTAAATAAAAGCACTGAAATTGGAGATTCCTGGTGTCATAGGTCCCAGACACCTCTTCATTTGGTATTTTTATTATTCATAGATTTTGTGTATGTGGTTTTAATTTTTTTTTTTTTTACTCCACTTTTAACAGATAATAATAAAGCCCCTAGTAATGCATTGGTATCCCCCTTGATGGTTTCAGTGGTATTATGCCATCAGTGATTGCTTAACTGCAATTTTATGATTATGCCCTAATTGCATGAAAGACTTTGCAATGTACATTCCCCTGTAACAGTGGGGGTTTCTTTAAAATAAACACTTCTTTAATTTATTTTTTTTTTCAGTCTGAAGCTTGTAAGAGAAATGTTTATATTGGGAAAAGATGTAATATCCGCTCTAGCCACCTCTCTTCAAAACCAAATATTTCTTTGTTTCCTAAAAAAGAAAATAAAAAAAATTAGTATTTCTCCCAAAGTCTTCTAGCTTCAGATCATCTCACATAATGTTAACATTTTGGTCCCAGTCTTGCCATTATTCCTTTGCTTAGCTTTTTCTTGTGTGCAGTCTATTGGGTATAAAGTTGAATAAATGTGAAACTTATGCAAGATGGGAGGCCTGAATCCCTACTGAGACTGGCTTATGTTACAGAGTTGATTTTAATTTCCTTTAAGCTCTAGGTCCTTCGAAAAGCATTTACTATCCTTGTCCAACACCTGAAGTGTTTTATCATGTTCAGCCCTCTATAAGTCAATGGGACTGTGACCCATGGGTATGTTAGAAACTCTGTAATATCACTTGGGAATTTCTAACATGGCTGCAGCAAACAAAAAAGCTGACAACTGGCTGACCCAAGTCCCTGCTCTAATATGTCTTAGCAACCTAAATATTCTGCTAGCCAACATTTATTATAGCTCCTCAAAGATGTTTTCCAGACTAGGTGTGATGAGTTAACTGTTTTGCACTAGAAGATTACAGAACCAGTTGTAGAATAGGAAAGTTAGAGAATTTATTTGGAGATCTGTACAGCAGCAATGGGGTCATTACTGTTGCTTTGGCTCTGGGACATTTAGGAAGCAGTCTGATTGCAGGCGTGCGGCTGGTGGGTGGCAGTGCTGCAGCAATATATATGTGTGTAATAACTATGCAACTATACGCATGTATTCTCTATCTGTTGGAAATAATTGGAACACTTATATTTTAAAATCTAATATTTATTTTTGGAAACTAGCATTCGGCAGGGTAATTGTACATTGTTTGTGTATGTAGGTACTTGTATATCATAGAATCATATATCCGCATAAACATTTAGGAGTACTTTTGGAAGAAGTTTGAGATTAAAAAATTTTCCTAATGCTATGTAGATTTGGTGTGACGGTAGAAAAATGTACACTGCGGGAAGAAACCTGGCTTCATTTTAAGTGTCAGACTTTGCTTCTTAGCGTGAAGTTAGAAGGATCCAGAAGAATTGGAGAGATTAATTTTTTAAAATTGTACTGAAAAGGGCCTGTTTAAGGGTAGAGAGAGGAAGCCCTCCTGTGTGCAGTGGAGGAGGGAATAGCTGTGGAAGAGCCGTCCCGTCGGTGAAGGAAGATGTAGGTGTATGCATGCCCGTCCACAAGTGAAGGTTGTGTCAAAAACAGTGAGGCTTTTGGTGTGTGCCAAGAGCAGGGTTCCTGGTTTCTGGCAAAGGAGGGTAAACCCCTTTTTCAGCGCTATCTGGGAGTCCCCAGTCGCTGTCCCCAGCCTGCTTCAGCTTCCCTGCCCCTGCTCAGCAGAGGGAACTTTTGGGATGAGCAGCTGCCTGCACTTGCCCTGGCCTCCTGTATTTATATAGAGCTGGGTGCTAGAAGAAACACATATATATCATTTGTGTAGTGCGTCTGCCGACATATGAGTGTATACAGTTGTCTGTGTATGGTCCTAGCATCTCCTAGGTCTAGTATCCTTTCAAAAATAAGGAATTATATGGTGTGTAGTCACCTATTTTTTGTAATGTTTCAGAAATAAAGCCCTTTTATGCAGAATTAGAAGGATGTTATAAAGAACACAACTGTTCATGAGATGGGTTATTTATCACAACATACGTGCCTGGTCTCTTGGTTTGATTTATGCAATGTCTTCCTTTTCCACATTCTTTGTTATTCGTTTGAATATATGCACACACACACACACACACATATACAAATGTATGTGCACACATATTTGTATGTCGAAGAATTGTCTAGGAAGAAGGTGATACATCATTTGGTTATTCTTCTTAAAATATTAGAAGGTTTAGTGAAAATAATAAGAGTTTATTTCTATCATGCTTTTTGTTACATAGAGTTAAGCAATTTGAGCAAATTTTCCATATACTTCAAGGTTACCAGAGTTAACTCCAAACTAAAAAAATAAATGCGTAGAATAGTTTATGCTTTCTCTGTTTAGGTTTTTCACATATTGGTGATTTCAAAACTGAAGTTTTCTATTTCTCAGTCTTGTTTTTTTTTTTTTCCTGGTATCTGGAAAATCAGCTGAGTTAAAGGACTGACAATGCTATTATGAGGCCGTTGGTCAACACTCAATTTATTCTCATTTGATGGGGAGAACATAAAAATGCAGAGCAACTCTGCAAAATGCATAGCTACCTAATTTTTTTATACTGCATGGGGTGCTGTAAGGGCTCACTTGGATAGTGCTAAAAATGAAAGTTTGTTTGACTAGTAAAGAAGCCGCATGAATTCAGTTATCTTAAAAAATGTTTATTTTGGACATCCACATTGTGTTAAATCCTTTACAACCTACATAGCAGGGTCGTAAGTCAAAAAAACTCAGTTGCTTTACTGAATACCAGGAAATCTTTTGAAGGACTAATTTTCCAATTTGCTTTTACTCACTTCATATGGCTGATACTGTTTCAGGGATTGAAGGTGAAATAAAAATTAGAAAGAATGAAGATAAAAAGATGGATCCCTGTAAACTGAAAAGAAAGGTATATTCTTTCCTTACTCTAATTTCCTAGGAAGGGAAAGCTAATGCTATGACTTTTTTTTAAATCAGCTCTTCAGGTGCTGGAAATGTAGCAGACCGTGTCTTGGCTCAGTTGTTAACGGAAATGGATGGGATAGAACAGCTGAAGGACGTGACAATTTTGGCAGCTACAAACAGACCGGACATGATAGACAAGGTACGAATAGATGCACTGTCGTATATCCTTTTCTCTTGAGAAGACCAGATTTTGGTATAATTTCGTTCTCTTTTACTCTCCAAACTGTTGTCTAATCAATTTGATGATTAAGAGCAGAAATTTGAAAATGAAGACAAGGCAAAGGAAAGGATTATGTCACTTAGCTTTTTTTTTTTTTTCTCTACAGAATTTTAACAGAAACAAAATGTTTTGTGATAACCTTAAGTATCTATTTCCTAGAAGAAATTTTCCTTAAATCAAGCTCATTGAACTTGTGCAATAACATTTCTGTCAAACTGCTTCTGTGGTTTTTGCTTCTGTTGTGTTTGTTTATGCAGGAGTCTGTTGGAGTTTGTTGGTTTCATTAGTTACTTCCTTTTAAAAGATTAAATATCTCCTTGGTGCCATTAGCCTGCTGCCAGCAATACGCTTTCCAACTGTAAACAGTGCAATTTCTCCTTAGATCCTGCGGCAGCTCTGCTGGAGCTACAAGAACATTTCAAGTTTGCAAAAACGGGAGGGTTGTAACACTTACTGCAGAAAACCTCCAAACACAAAACCAACCCAGCAGCCCTCTAGAAAATCCCCTTTAAAACCGTCTACCGCTGCTGTGTCTTCTCATCGTTAAGTGCAGTAGACAGACCAGTCTGAAGTGATTTCCTTTAAGATACGTTTTGTAGTGTTGGTAAGATTCTTTATTCCACAACTTTTCACCTGAAAAACGTTCATGATTGTGCTGACAAGTTAATGAAATTTATTTTTCCTGATCTTTTCTAGGGTTTCTTGTAAGTTTCTTAAATATTTTTAATGTTAGCAAATTCTCCCATTTTAAGCTGTTTCTGGAGTAGTCTTTTCTGTTTGTCTTGGAGCATTCAGGCATAAAATACATATGAAGGGCACACTTCGAAAGTAAAGTTCATATATACATGAAGTCTTGAAAAAACCACTTGTGTTTTGGCTCCGAACTCAGCCTCTTCCCTTTTGAACTGAAGGAGGCCACAGAGCTCTTGGTGTCTTGACAAAGGCTTACTTAGAACTTGGTTATACACTATCTGTGAGCCTGCCGTGGCAAAGTAGAGCTATCAAAGGGTTTTCAGTAAAAGATGATAAAACGCATCAGTGAAAAATATGCTCATGCAAAATTGAAATTTTCAAGATTTCACTTCTTGTCAAATTGATTTCAGTTTTGACTATTCTTTGGGGTCAGACTAAGCTGAATTTGAAAAAGATCTGTTTGTTGAACAGAAGGTAAGTTTCTTTCTGAGTCAGTTCAACATTGTACTGTTATCTCCATCACCACCTGGGAATTCAGTTCTCTGTCATTCTCCTTTTTGCTGGATTTCTCTTGGGCCCACAGTGAATGCTGTTTTCTTATATTTTAGTTTTTATTGGAAATATTGGCACACCAGGACAGTATTTATTTGAAATTCTGGCATTATCAGCACAGTACTACCATGTGTTGATGGTACAACCCTGCAATACTGAGAACTAAGTTAGATAGAACCTCAGTTACTAAATATATGCCAACTGTACTTGTATCACTGATGCAAATCCAGACCTCTTAGCCTGGGATTGAAGGTTTTCATTTTAATATGGTGGGTAAAAATTGACATCTTTTGTGCATGTGAATTTTGTGGGAGTGGTGAACTTTTGAGAGCGAACAGCATAGTTGTGTTTAGATGACAACATATCTGATGTGTTCTTTCCTCAAGTAAAGCTGATAGTCTTGACTCTAAATGTAAAGAAAAGGAAAAAGTAATCACACAGTATCAAGTTGTGTGATTATACGAATTTTGTTAGCAAGAAACCATGAATGGATATTTTAGATTTTTATTTAAAACAGAGATATAATGGGGAAAAAAAAGAGTTCTGGTAACTTTGTAGAAGGTATTCACTTACAGAATAGCAGAGTGAAATTTCACCAATCTGGAGAAAGGGGGATTTTAAGTAAGATTTAAAGGGACTGAAGAATCACATTTGCTCACATCTTGCTTCATCCAGACCAGACAGGCTATAGTAGGCCAACATCTTCTCCTGGGTCTATGCAATATTTACAGTGCATGAGTTGCATTTTTTTTTTTTCGCTAGAAGAAAGAAGACTGACACCAGAAAGCGTGTGTATTGTGAACTGCACTTAACGGGAAATCTTTCAATATAGGCTTTTAATTTACTTTGTGATCGATAATCCCTTTGAAAAGGTAACATTTTTTTAAGTCAATATAATATTTTATATGGAAATATCAGCTCAGTTCTGTATAACAATAACTGAGTGTTCTGTTTCCATAGGTGTATGATGACTATACATTAACTTTTAATGCATGAACTTTAAATGTAGTCTAAAGGCAAAGGTAGACTCTGTTCTCTACTTCCAGGGACTGGGAAGATGTCTGGGATACTTTTTGTGGATATCTTTTAGCTTTTCAAACCAAGAAATCCTTGAGGAATGCATGCTTTGTAAGTTTTGTATTATACGCTTACAAAATCAGGAGTAATTGATTCAGCATCTTCATTTACGTGGCTGCTTCTTAACTGACAAATATCTGGTGATTAACCTTCTGTCATTTGAAAGCAGCACGTGGGAATAGCAAACATAGGGGTGTTCCTCTGAGCCTACTGCAGACTTCATCATCCCTGCAAACACTGCAGTATGTTGTTTTCAGCTAGTGAATAGATTTTGAGTCAGACTTTATAAAGTTATGTTTAATGGTAAACTTGTTTTGACTTGTTAAAAATGTCATCTATTAATAAGGTAATTTCTCTAAGATGTCATGATTGTATTGAAATATTATTCCAGCCTTAAGTTGTGTCCCATGCTTGTAGCACTTAACTACTTTGCATCCCATTCATGTGATGCTGGAAATACTTTGGGATAGTTTCCATTTTTCATAAGAAAACAAAACCGGCACGTACTGTTTTCAGCCATGTATGATACAGAAAGTGATTTCTCTTGGAAGGGAAATATTCTGGAACAAGATGTTCTGAACATTCTTTGAAAGTGATACAGAAGCAAAACACTCTCAGTCAGTAATAGCAGTAAAATCTTCCCTTTTATTCTTCATTTTATAAGTAGAATTCATGAGTAATAATTGGAAAAATGCTTTTCGTTTTTGGTGACTTACCCACTCAGAAGTGATTTTTAGTACTTAAAACATTTTACAGTAACTATGGAGCTGCTTACAATTCAAAGCTTGTGTGTTTTCCCGTGTATCAGTTGGCTTAACAGGAGAGATCACTCATCCCCACAAACCTCGTGCAAAATACCTTGAACACTGTGTATTACTTACTTAGCTTGAAATTAAATGTTTTATTCAGACATGTATGTGGACAAGTTTTCAGGCGTAGTCTGACGAGATTTGCATGGAAGAAAACCTAGGCCAACTCATAAGGATTTGTGTCCCCGTTTTTTCTTTTTCAGTGGAACGTGTTTTCCTAGCCTTTTGGTACTCGGCTTATTTCTTGGGTGAGAAGGGTGAATTGCTATCATTACCTGCCCATGCAGAGATTTTTTTCCTCTTAAGTGGTGTTTCAATCTCCATTAGCAAGGGTACAGCGACGGAAGAGAGACTGTCAGATCCCCAGGGACCTTGGTGAATATTTTAGCACAGGAAGCAAGACGCATATTGCTGCGGCATCAGATAGTTTTACCTCCTGCTGGGTCAAATTTGAATGTCAAACACATTAGCTGTGAAGTAAAACACGAGGCGCTGAGAGAAGTGATGGCCTGTGGTATAGGATGACATTCTGGTGCTCCTGACAGCTTCACTTCTCCTTATCGTGGGGTGCAGAAAAGATGTATCCTCAAATATGCTATTTGCATAAGAATGACAGGATGTGATAGGACAAATGAAGATTAATGAGATGCTGTGCTGTCAGTGTTGCCCATTGTCTCTAGATTGATGATGGTCTGGATTTTGTCCGCGTTCATGGGCTTCAGTGTAGTTTAAAACAGAAACTACCCTGGCACATTGAATACTGAAGAGCTGAATCTTTATGCATGCTTTGTTAGTATAGGAGGGCTTGAAGTATCTTGTGCGCTGGTATCAGAACATGTTCTGTGTATTGTGCCAGCGCAGAGGATTTTTGCTGCCTCCTTTTGAATATTTATTTTGCTTTTTTAAAAATTCCTGCTCCCTAGCCTTCCTCTTCACTTTCTTCCGCTTCTGTCTCCTCTTCCTTCACCTGCAAGTTTTGCTGTTCCTTAAATAAGCTCTGTTGGCTTCCATGTATTAACCACTGGGGTTTGAATTCAGCTTATTTAGTTTAAAAACCGTGGGGATACTATTGAGTTGTCCGTTCTGCTTATGTGAACAAAATAAAACAAAACTGCAGCCTGTATTCCTCCTAGCAACTGCTGAGCAGTTTGGAAGAGTCTTTGGGGCAGAGAAGTCAAACAGAGGTTCATCAAGTTGATCTGACCCTCAAAATGTTGATTACTGTGTGTTATGGGACACCCTTAATTTAAAGTAGCTTGTTTTGATGAAAATAAAAAATGCATGATAGAGCCATTTGGCAGAATCAGTAAAGAAAGTATAATTTCTTGCCTGCAGCAAAAGTAAATAATCTTTCCTCTTTAAAAACATCAAAGTTCTGCCTTTCTGAAGGCTTATGGAAGAAATTCAAATATTTAGGTTTGCAGTTTTACAAGTTAAAAGGAATAGGAAAGAATTTTGCATATTTATTCATTATTGTCTGGAAATGTATATGGGCTGTTACAAAGCACGTGATGCTACAAGCATATTTAGCAGTTGGATGCAGTAGCACAAACTTAACTCACTACCATGTAATATAGTTTCCTATTTATATATTTGTCTATTTGTGATTTCCATTTTGGTGAGATATATCTTACTAAAGGTTCTTCCTGTGTTACAGCTTTGACTTGGTAGGATTTCAGTTTTCCCAAATATTGTAGAACTGTACAGTTACAAGCCACATAATCCACCCATCATGTGCTATGTTTCTCTCTGTGACACCCCTCCACCCCCTCCATTTGACCAAAGATCATAAAATACTCTAGGTTGGAAGGGGCCCTTGGGGGTCTTCTGGTCCAGCCTCCTGCTTGAGCAGGGTCAACTTCAGTGTTAGGTGAGGTTGCTCAAGGCTGGTCCTGGAGAGTTTTGAGTTTCTCCAAGGATGGAGTTTTCACAGCCTCTGGGCACCTGCTGAGCAGCACCTTTGTGGGGAAGATTTTTTTCCCTTATATTTAACAGTTTAGGTTGCTGTAACTTGTGCCTACTGTGTACCTCTGAGAAGTGACTGGTCTTCTCAACAAACCATCCCGTCATTCCTTACTGCTTTAGGTATGTGAACACAGATAGCGTTGTACATGGAATTATGAAGGAGAATTTGATTTCTTTTCTGTCCCTAGTACTCAGGTGCGAAACCCCTGACTCAAGCTGTACCTGAAAGAAGGTCCCACCTATGCTAAGCTGCTTTAGTACTCTGGAGGAGGAAATGTAAATATCTAGCTTTTCATTGTGCTCTGCACTGGATTTGGCTCAAGGATGAGCAGTAAAGCATCCCTTGGCCTTGCAGTGATTCAGTATGAGCAGAGGAACGGGGGTATGTCTCTGGCTGTCATTTCTCAGCATTACTTCTGTACAGATTTCATCCAGATTTGGAAGATGGGGGCACAAAACTAGGTGCTTTTTAGAAGATGTGCTGGACACTTACTGCTTGGCAAAGTATTTTATGACAGTTGAATAAATTAGTACAAAGTAACACTGATTGGAGTGAAATCTTTTTACATATTTAATTTGGCACAGCCAGGTTACTGGAGATGAAATCCAGCCTCAGGACTGGTAGGGATAACTAACAGGTAAGTTAGAATCATAGAATGGTTTGGGTTGGAAGGGACCTTAAAGGCTATCTAGTTATACACCCCCACCCCCCACTGCCATGGGCAGGGACATCTCCCACTAGTCCAGGTTGCTCAAAGCCCCATCCAGCCTGGCCTTGAACACCTCCAGGGATGGGGCATCCACAACTTCTCTGGGCAACCTGAGAAGTGTCTCACCACTTTCACGGTAAAGCATTTCTTCCTAATATCTAATCTAAATCTACTCCCAGTTGCTAAACTGCTTTCCCTGACTGATATCGTATTACTGAAACCAGTCTTATTTGTAGATGGCTTTGTAGGCATCACAGGAGTAGAACGGGGGCGGGGGGAGGGGGGGAATATTTTAGAATAGGAATCCAAGTACTTAAATGGAACCGCCATGTCTCTCCACACTGCCGAACCATTAATTATTATTTTTTTCCTTTAAATGCTGAAAGGCCTCTCTGCTTGTTAAAAGGCACTCCTCATATTCTTGTAAAGCCCTGGGATTAAAAATAGAGAGTGAGATTTTGTGGGTCTCCTTTTCAGTCAGCCAGCACCTAGAGTGCTTACATCATTTTGCCCAGGTGCAAGTATGGTTCTTTGAAATAACAGAAGATGTGGGATTTCTTTTGAAGACAAGATTGTTCTGGAGCATATAATAAATTTTCAGAAAATGAAGCTGTAGGGAGAAATGATATCAAACTACATGCCATTGAAAAGAGGATCTGATATTCTAAAATAGTTTCACAATCTTGGCACCATCACATTTTCCATCAATTGGTTTTCTCTGGTATGTGTTTGGGTTTTTACATTTTATGTTGTTAAACTTGCAACTCTGACTAGGGCAAAGAGGTGCTCTGGAAAGTAGCTGTTTCTCAGAGGTCTAATTTTGCCTTTTCTAATATCAAATGTTTACACTTCAGGTGACTAAGAGTTTACTAAGTTTATTTTTAAAAAAAAGAATGGCAGAAAAATGAATGAAATGATTTAAAAGTCATCACACATTCTTTTCACCTGTCAAACTGAAATGACTAAATAGCCACAGTTGATGAGCACTGCTGCTCACTGGCCAGAACTTCAAGTTGATGATTTGAGTCTGGATTGCACAGTGAACCCATAGTGCCTAAAGAGCCTGACTGCTCCATTTGAATACAGAGGTAGTTTCTGTCTTCATGTACATATGTATGAAATTTCTCTTTAAGTCAAGAACTAGGTTTTAAGATTCACCTGAATCTCTCTCCCTCTCCCTTACCCCGCCTCCTTCCTCACTGATGAAAACTTTTTCTCGTGAGTACAGCAAATAAAATATTTCCAGGTGTGCAAAAGTGATTTTTGTTTCCAACTATTCGATTGTCAGAGTGTGCAGGGCTGAGTAGTAAATCAGCCTTAAGGCTGCTATGGTTTTAAAAAACAAAATCTTAGTGGTGACAGCTGAAGAGCACAGTGACTTTTTCACTCAAGATTTATTACTTGCCTGAAAAGAAGGGTTGGAGGGAAAACTTGCTGGGCTGCATATTTTCTCCTTTAAGAGATATACTATAGGGCCAGGATAAGTTGGCTTTATTTTATCTGTGAAAACATACATCCAAACAATGTATGTAAAAATATAATAGTTTTACTTCAAATAGAATGGAAAAGTAAATATGCCTGCTCTTTAAAATGGAAAGCATTCCTTACATCAACTCAGTCATGTATTTTAGATTCATACTTTCTCTGCAACACATGCCAGAAAACTTACTTGAAGGTATCAAACTGTATTTATTTCGTTTAGAAAAGTACAAAGATGAGAAAGTAAAGGCTAAGGGCCAAAGTTTGTTCTTATTCATACCTCGTAGATTCACAAGGTCCAGATGAGGAACACAGCATGTTAGAAAGCCTCCAGATTATCAACAAAGTGGGAAATTCGAAAAGCTCTCAGATTCATGTTTTTTGTGTAAATACCATCCTTCAGTTCAGTGAGTCTGTAACTGTGATGTCAGGTGGATTTTTTTGGTGGCTGTTTTTTTTGTGGTTTTTTTTTTTTAAACAGTAACATGGAAATTGCACTGTATTTTTAAGATAACATGGGAATATATGGGGATTAAATAATCACGCCTGTAAAAATGAGGTGCATTCAAGCAGTATGTGTAGACTAGGTATGAATTTCTAATTTTTGGGTTAGGTCAACTCTTTTCTTCCTGTGAGGTTAGTGACAAAGCAAGAAACTGTAGAGAAGTAACACTTATTTTATGCCTAAATTTAATGTACCTGTACAACAAGTTTTAAATGCTAAAACTTGTGCGTATGCTTATAAGGGTACGGGTGTTCACTTCCTACTTGAATTACTTGAGAACAGTCTATGTGATGATAACCTCTTCCTTCTAAATCCTTTCAATTCACTCTTTCCACTTTGTGTCAGTGTTTGGGGTTGTTCAGGGGAGGGATACAGCTCTCTAGAGAAGCTTGGCTCGGTTCCCATGGGAGCATCCTCAGGAGCTGTCAGGGCCTTGGTGGCTTGTAATTGGGGATACTGGGCTTTATGGCAGATAAGCAAAGCGCAGCAAGGCATATCTCACAGTCAGCATGTTGGATGGCATGCATCTTATATTTAATGAGCTTCTTAAGGGTCATGATAACAGTTAAGGAAGAGACATTCCAAAAAGTCTTGTTTTTCAAATATTTATGGGAGTGACACTGGAAAGGATGTTAGCGTAGTACTGTGAGCTACAGAAGCTAGAGGAGTAGCTGCAATTATGGTACTTGGGCTTGTAGCCATGGACACATTTAGGGCTTGCTTTGGAGTTGGTCTTCTGCCCAGTTTTCCTCTTTGTGGATGCAAAATGCACAGTATGTATGTAGGTTTTTGTGTATACTGTATTAAAGTAGCATTGTAGAGAATGTTGTGTTTGTTGAGCACCCATGAGTTAAGGACTGCCATAGGTAAGATTGCGTGTATGATCCTAATTCATTCTTCTTTGTGCATGTGCATCATAATGCAGTCTTTATTTACGTTAATTAAAGTAGTATTCATTGTGCATGATTAATTAAGTTGCATTAATTTAGAAAATTATTTTTCCAAGTAATTATGATTGCCTCTACTTTAATTACCTTAATACTCACATTTCCTTACTTTTGAGGACTTTGATTTACACTGTTTAAAATCAGATGAACAATTACTAGTTTCTGGGGGGGAGTATTCAGATTCCATTGTGTGGTGTCTTACTGAAATCTTTGTGGTTATCAGCAGTACAGGGCCCTCTGGATCGGCCATAGAAAACTCATTTGCTTGAAATAGGTGGTAAATTTGCAACAATATTAAACTCCTTTGCTGTTCTTTGTGGGGTCTACTATGCAAGAATGGGACTTTTGCTTGTTAACCAGGATGCTTTCTGACGGACAACATAAGAATGGGTAGATAAATTACTTTTTCAGTGGTAACATTTCTTCCAAATTTCCATAAGCATAACTCCTTATATTCTTTCCTTGGTGTTTCTCCCTATTCAATTTGCCTGCTCTCTTTATGCAGTAATCTCTTGGTCTGTATTTCTTATGTCTACTGACTTCATGATCTTCAGTAAACTATTCATCTAATTTCAGTATGATTCTTGCTTCTTATCTTTTTGCTCAGTTAACGTCAATTTTTCCCCCGTGCTTGCGCTACTCATTGGATGCTTTCCTGCCCAGCTAGGATTTCCCAATTCTCTTTTTCCTCTCAGGCTTCCACATCTAGAGTCGTTTCTTAGTGAGCATCAGTTTTGCCCCAGTGTCCAGACTTTCAGTTTTCAATGTGTTGACTCATCCATCAACCTTTTCTTTTTTGTGGAGTCAGCTCTGGTGTCCTCTTTCTCCTTCTCCTGCTTGACTAGATTCAAGTGACTCAAATACGAGCACAGGTAATTTTCCTGCTGTCATTTTTGGGAGCCTGCATCCAGCATGGCCTACAGACTCAAGGGAGCCTTGGGAAGATCAGTCTTGTAGTGGTCAAAACTTGGAAAACATATCTGCAAGATGTCAAGAAACCTCACAAAGATTTTTCAGATTGAGCTGTTTCAAGTCCTTCTAATGTGGTCAGGTCTCAAGACTTCCCTCCAAAGGTTAGGGTGAAATAATTTTATTTTTATTAATTTTTTAAAATTGTAAATAAAGTGACATTTTTCGTGGTCTCCTCATGAAACAGCTGAAATGTTTTGACTGGAATGTTACAAAACAAATCAGTTGAAGGCAGCCAGCCAGCTTGGAAAGGACAAGAAGGTCAAACCTCAGAATAGCATAAGCTACTAAATGCATGATCTTATAATGTAAAATGTTGAGTGACTTCTATATTAAGTGTTGATACTTATCTCTCCCCTAATAGGGTGGAAGCTGTTTCAGTAAAAAAGGAAGTCATGGTGAAATAGAAAGCCCAACATTGTACATATCACTGGTTTAGTATCGATCATAAAGGAGGGCAGCTTGAGAGAGTGAGGTGGCCAGTGCATGGTTTCATTGTTTGATTGTACACTTCAAGGTGGTGACCTTTTCAGTTTTAGTTTTAGGTTTAGAAAACCTCTGAACCTCAAAGCTTTATAATGAGCAAGTTGAAATATGATCAAGCTCTCTACATTAGTAAAAGAGTGTTGAAGAGCTATTGAATTTAGGGATTAGCTGATATGCACTTGTTTCTCGGTAAGGATATTATTAATCTTTTGTTTAAGCTTATTTATGGATATTAGATGCTATCATTAGTCCATTCAGTTGGTTTGGAACATTTTTTTTTTGTTTGTGAAGTCTCTGTGGGGAGAATGAAAAATAGGACATCATAGGCAGAATTTCCACGAGTTGATTTGTGTGTGTGTGTGTGTGTGTGTTGAAAGAGATCCTGCTTTACATTTCATTTGCTCCACCAGTGGTGAAAGCTGGATGTCTTGCATGTGATGTACATACTGCTTAGGGATAAATAGAAATACCATTCATGTGCAGTACATATAACAATGAAAGATAATAGATTTGTTCAGGAAAAACAGGTTCTTTCTATAAGATCTTAGTTATTAAAAAAAGAAAATTCTTAACATCAAGATATTGAAGGCAGTACTATAATAATGTAGTAAATGAGGAAAAGGGGACAATCTGGGGGTCACTGATTCATAATAAATTGTTTTAATAAGGTATGTGGAAGGATTGTTATACATGCATGCAGGAGAGCAAAGCTAGTCCAAATGAGACATTAGCATCTCTTATGAACAGTGGAAACTTGCGGGATGACTATTTAGGTCACTGGAGTACCTCAGGGTTGCATATGCTAGTGTAATTTAATAACAAAAGCTTGTTTGAAGCGCTGTGTGATTTGATGTATATACAACCGTAAGAGTTGGCTCAGAATCATGAGTTTGCTGGATTTTTGGGATAGCCTAGAAAAACGTGTAGACTACAAGGCATATGAAGCTGATTGAGACAGAAGGGTCTGAAAGGCAAATGAGTGTTTTGATTGAGTGGTGCCAGGCAATGGCTGGTAGGACTCAGCAGTTCTTCTGGAAATCTGAAGTGACTGCTCCTTTTGAGGGGTTATGTCAGTTACATGTTCTTACTTAGTTGAGGAATTTAATTAAACAGGGTGTAGTTACTTTTTACTTTATGTGTAAGTGTATTCCCTCCATGACAAATTACGCTGTGCTACAGAGAAGCGTATACCAGATGTACAGAAAAGATTTTTATAAAGTCCTCTCTTAATTGTGCTTTGTACACACTTTATAACAATATTCTATTTGCTGCCTACAGTATCTTTTTGTGTTACTGTTCCCTGTCAGGTGCTGAAAAAGGTGATTTTGGGAAATGTTCTTTTGTTTTGGTGATCACGTGATACCGACAATTCTTGCTTTGAATTGCTCATCTCCTTTAAGCCTAAAAAGGAGCTGCTTCATTTTTTCTAACCACTGCTTCAGATAGGATGTGTGTTCCGTTTTCCCATTAATAGCCTCCCTCAAAGTTATAATTCCAATATAAAAAAAAACCTGTTATGAAAACAGATTTTAGAAAATAGAAAAATCTAGTAGGAGATTAGTTATATACATTCAAGTTACACTGCTGCTCCTGTTATCTTTTCCCTGTAACCTCACATCAATAGCGGTAACTCTATAATAAATTCTTTCCATCCCTATCCACCTCCGTTCCTTCTTCTTTCACACACACACCCTCATCCATTTTGTTGTTTACTGTACAGGGAGTTTTGTTTTGGAAACTATGTTTGGGAACTGGGTTGGCAGGATGATAGGAAAGGATGTCAGAACTTGTGTCAATGCCACTAGACTTTTTCTCAGGTGAAGACAGAGAGAGCTAATGGAATATGAAGGTAAATAAACAAAGGTAAATAAACCTGTTGAAACACTGGGCTATTTATTCAGAGGGCTGCAGCCATGGCTGGCTTATACATTATGGCCTGTGCATAAATACACTTCTGTGTCACATGCAGTAGTGCCTTCTAAAACCCTGCTAAGAGAAGGGAAGGCAAATTAAGTAGCCATCACTTCACAGATGGAAGAAGTAGTGAAACATCACTGTAACTTTCTCATTCATGTTTCATGGACAAGTCAAAAAACAAAACAACTTTATGGGCATTTTGGGAACTGTTTCTGAACAGAGCTGCTGCTGATTTTTCACGTTCTCTCAGGAAATAAACAAGAATGATGCTTTTCATGCCAAATCATGCCTTTGTGCCCCCATTCCATACGTTTCTGTGCTCAGTTTCTGGCAGAGCAGATGGTTCTCAAAACAACTGATGTGCAAACCTGAAACTTTACCTTTCCCTGGTGCACACCCCTTCTACCTTGCTATGAAGCTATGTAATAATTTCTTTACAAATAAAATAAAAATCAACTTCCGAATAACTGGTGTAGATGATGAAGGTGGTCCTATGCAGAATGAAAGGAGAGCCAGCTGTTCCTTAGACAGAAACTGTTTTATGCCTTTGATCATCCTTGCTTATATCCTTCCTGAGAGAAAGGGGCCAGGACTGCATACAGTATCCAAAGTGTGGGAACAACGTAGATTTGTATGGGTGCATAATGATATTTTCTGTTCTGGTCTTTATTCTTTTATTAGCAGTTGTGAATTTTTAACACTTGATTTTTGACTGCTGCCAAGAACTGAACTAAAGTTTTCATCACAGTGTATTAAAACTGGAAGTGGTAATGATTCATCTCAGAGCCCATCCATTTATATATGAAGGAAAGATTGAATTTCCCATTTTCATGGCTTTGCATTGACTTACATTGTATATTATACAGTTGCTAAGTCTCCTGAGAGTCTTGGGCTTTACCCTCAGTCTTCATCCTTGTTACTTTGAATGACTATATCATCAAAAATTATGGCTCCTGTAATACACCATTTCTTTGGTATTAGACCTCATAAAGGAGATGCAAATTTTATACAGGAAAAATAGTTGAGATGAGAAGGGGTCTGTATTGTGTCGCAATAGAGAGGTAACATAGGAAAGGCCTATACCCTGCCAGTACATGCTGTTATCTATAGACAAATCCTGACAAGCACAGTTGGCCTCTTATTGAAAACAGAGGAATGAGAGATAAAGCATCACACTATATAATGAGCTTAAGAGAATTTGAATTCCTTTGCACGGTTGTACAATGGTTCTGAAAAGGAAAGGGAGAAGAACAATAAGGATGGCAACTGTTTTTGCTATGTCTTTTCAGAAAGGACCGTGATCATACAATCATAGAATGGTTTGGGTTGGCAGGGACCTTAAAGATCGTCAAGTTCCAACCTCCCTGCCATGGGCAGGGACACCTTCCACTAGACACCAGGTTGCTCAAAGACCCATCCAGCCTGGCCTCATGTGATAGGTGACCTGCAGGTTTTGGTGTTGATATCTTTGTGGAATTAAGTCCTGTGACTGAGAAAAATATAATAAAACAAAAATCACAGATCGACTTCCAGTGGGCTGAGAAATCTATTTTTTGTACAAAGAATGCCTTTCTGTTAGAGCTATTGCATATTAGTCAGCATTTATTAAAAATAAACAAGTAGAAGCAAAACAAAATTAAAAACCCTTTTTTTTAAAAATAAACATCGTTGTAAAAGAAGGCTGTCTTCATACCACAGTGTACCTTGTCATTGTGTGGAGAGCATGAGCATGCCCATCTTTTTATAAAGAGGAAAATAGTGAAATAGGCAGTCATTGAGAGTAACTAGCTGCTGTGGAAAAAGCAATCTATAAGGAGGACCATGTCTTTACAGTAGGCAGCGATGCACACAGAAAAATACTGAATGCCAGCTGGGTCTGGGGGAAAACACGTGCCTGACGACGATACAGAAAATGGAGGTTATCACAGAGCTGGGTCTTGCAGACAGAGTGCACTTAAGATTGCAAATAGCTTAACTCTGTTTCAGAAGTTGTTTTTCTTAGCAGTGAATATTTTCTGCAGAAGTCACCAAGTGAGAAGAGGCAGCATTAGCCAGTTTGCAAGGAAAGTCTTATTCCATTACTTAACAGGGAGGCACGTGAGATATGTAAGCAAGAACACACGCCAGGGTGTGTGTGTGTTCATCAGTCAGCATATGAGGTGTGTGTAATTGGCAAACACACACCTTGGAACATGTTCCTGCACTTATAAAATGGCCATTTATTTTAGTTTTAGTAAGGAATGTAAGTACTCTGTGCTAGCTTACAAAATTATCTTTTTATGTTTTTTTTTTTTTTTTAAATAAAATTGGAACACCATTCTTTCATGCATTTACTACTGAAGTGTGCTAAAGTCTTTAACTAACTGTTTTGGTGCTTAAGTACCATTTTGATCTGATATCTGAGCTTCTCTGTTGTCTTCATGCACTAATGATGCCATTTGAGTGGGTGTGAGGAAATGTAACTGGCTTCATCCTAGATTTCCCCGTTGATTCTTATTCCTTGTGTTCTTCTGAGCTTCCCTGCCTGTACTTAGAAACAATGCATTTCCCAGGGCAGTTAGAGTGCAAACCTTATTATTCACCCAGAAACATTGGCTACAGAGGATATCACTCTTAAATAAGGGTTTGATTCTGTGCAACAGAAATAAAGAGTTCGTTTCTTAAATGAAAGGTATGTCTTAGCTATAATCAGCAGTACTGGCGTGTGACAAATAGTGCACTTTTTTGGTTTGGAAAATAGTGGGGTTTTTTGTCTTGCTGATGTGTGCATTTTGCTATCAGTATGTAGACTTGCCACACCAACAGGGAGGTATTTTATGATACTGCTTCAGCTGTCTGCCTGGTCTCCAGAAAAAGTGTTGTCAAGGCATAGAAGAGTGCAAAGAATCTGTGTGAAATGGCAATAGGCTGTGCTCCTCGCTGCCGGATATGGCCTGTGTAGTGCCTGTAGAAGAATGACACCTTCTTATTGAAGACCTCTGCTATCCTTTGTGCATCCTGAACAGGAATGCTTGTAACAGTGATGGAAACAAAGTAAAATAGCTGTAATAGCTGTAGGCACTGTAATTGAGGCATTAGGTGTTGTTTCGTCACTGCTTCTTGAGAAAATTACTGATTAACATTCATAGAGGACAAAATTCATCTCTCTGCTATGACTGTGCAACCCCAGCGTGTCTGAAGAGATTTCAGAATTACGACTGAAAGGGAGGTCTTGTGTTTCTTCTTTTTGGGTTACTTTTATTTCTGTGGGACAGAGCAAGAAAAGGAAAGAAGCCACCAGTGAAGGTCCGAGGTCATTAGCAGGATTTGTACAAAATCGTTTACAAGTTTTGTGGAGAATGGGGAATCTTTGTTTTGCATGTGAAAATAGAGTATGTTTCACAGAAGATGCCACATCACAAATAAAGAAACTGTTTAAGCAGACACATTTCCACAATAAAGGCATGTTTTGAAGTGATCTGCCAGCAATGCTGTGACAGAACACAAATAGTGTAAGTTCTTGGAAAAAGGAAAAATATGAATTAGAACCATTAGCCTTCTGAGACACTGAATGTATTTTAAAATAAATGATTTTAATTAGTACTGTTCTAGGAGAATAAAAGTTGTGGTTTGATTCAGAATCGCCAGAATTTGTGTACCTGGCGTGCCACCTGAAGTTCTGGGCTCATAGAAAAATCCAAACTCATTATTCAAATGGCAGCCTGTGTTTTTTTTTGTGGTGAGATTTCCATGGGTTTACTTTTTATTCATGTGGATCTTATTCTCATAAAAATACTGATAGAAAAGATCTTAACATGGAACTTGAGTAGATTTGCTGGAACTCCTTCAGTCCAC
Source organism: Numenius arquata (assembly GCF_964106895.1). Taxonomy (NCBI): domain Eukaryota; kingdom Metazoa; phylum Chordata; class Aves; order Charadriiformes; family Scolopacidae; genus Numenius; species Numenius arquata. The sequence goes on along the minus strand of NC_133585.1, from coordinate 36,410,035 downwards.
ACTCAAGCCTTTATAACTGTTTTCTTTTCCCATAAGCCAAAGGTTGCATTTGTTTCCAACTCTGGAATCATTTATGCATAAGCTGTACTTTAAAGCTAGGCATGTATTTGAATGTTTGCAGAATTGGTGTTTCAAGAACTAGAAAAAGGTGACTAAAGTTAGTATCTGATTAGGCAGAAATATACCATGGATACAAACTGAGCTGAAACAGTCATTATTTTGGCAATTTGGAACCTTTCGGGTTGTAACATTGTCTGCTTGGATAAATATAATCCCTTGATTTTTCTACTTTTCTCATATAATAAAGGAATGAGAGAACTACAGCTTTGCTCATGGAACAAATTGAGAGGAAGGAAAGTGGGATGTAAGAGCTCTCCTGCCTCATCAAAGATGAGGGAGAGAGTGAAAATAAACTGGGTATTTTCTCAGCCAGGTGGTCCTGGTGCCCTGAGATGATAACTTTCTGCCCATGCACAGGCTGCTCAGTCACCTATTGTAGACACTTATACAAGCTAAAGTTGTTTTTACCAAGATAGCTATTTATATATGGAACAGGAGAATAAATCACTTAACGGTATGGTCACTTCCAAATAGGCTGGTAGGTTTGATTGTATTCACATCTTGTTTCCATCATTTCAGCATCAGCAACACATTCAGCCCTTCACGAAGCATGTGCTGTCTTGAAGGAAAGAAGACAGCAAAATGTGAGGGTCCTGAAAGTGAATTTGGTTACTTTTGTGTTTGTGTGGGGTGCGGGGGTGGGGGTTCATTGGAATATAATGAAACAAAGACTTTACAAAATATCAAATTTTTTTGTGCAAAATGGATTGTTGTGATGGTCTCCCTTGTGGACGAGTATAGAGGTAGTCTATTACTATTTTATATTTTCCTTGGTTTTTTAATAGTTGCTTCAGCTATGTTTCTGTTTAAGGAGCAGCTGTGATACCTGGTTCTCTGTTTCTTACTGTCACAATAGTCCTGCGTGTTACATGCTTTTGTTTCAATTGTTGTGTTATTCATGCACACAAAATTATTATATTTTCTGTGTGTGTTTATCTGGAAATTAGCTAAAGGATGCTAAATACCAGAACGTTTGGTCTAATTTGTTTTCTTTAAACATAAATACCTACTTTCACTAATTCTCTTATTTCTTTCTTAGCAAGAACTGGAAGAAAAAACACTGATAATTTTGAAAGCTTTGGGCACGTTTTCAAATGAGTCTTCAGGTTCACAAAACATGGGATCAGCAGATGGCAGTCAAACCAAAGTTCAATCTGTTAGCTTGCATGAAGATTTCAAAATACTGTGCCTGTAGGAGAAAGTGGAGAGAGAGAGAGAGACTGTGACTCGAGTTGTGTCAGAAGAGATGTTCTTACGTATTTGGAAATAGATATAGGTTTGTCAGACCTTAGAAAAGAGAAGCTTTGATTTCTGCCCATCTGGGATTTGCGTGTGGTTTTTGTTTCAGGTCTTTGTACTGGGAAGCTCTTAATTTTTTTTGACTGCAGCTGTGGATGTTTTGGAAAGAACAAACTGGTGATTGGGTTGTCTCACTTGTATTCTAGAAATTTGTCTGTTTAAAAATATTTCCTTATTCAACATGTGTGAGGAAAGAGCTTTGCTTTTATGCCTGGAGTGTCTGTCTCACTATGGGGTAATGTGTTTTTGATTAATTAGTTTATTTTTATTTTTTTTTAGAAAAAAACATACATTTCATACATTTATCTACATTTCACATTCTCTACATTTCAGTGGCTAATGCTTATAAAAAAGCATTTTATTTTTACCTTTAATCGTGCTTTTTTGTAGAATACCAGTTAAGTGGCTGAAGAGTATTCAGTATTATGTGTTATTTTTATTTACATCCTGTTCTAAATAGTTGTGACACTTGTGTACCAGTACAGATGCATTTGAAGAGTTGATGAAGTAGTTTCCTAAAGATGCACCTTCCGTATGACGTAGTTGTTACAAGGCTTAATAAGTGAAAGCATGAGAACTGAAAGGAGTTGCAGAGTGCAAAGTATCATTAAGCATTTATTGTACTATTATTTTATTATATTTTCATGTTTTTCTTTTTTTCACTTTACAACACATTTTCAAACTTCAACCTGTGTTTATTCTCTTTTTTTTTTCTCCCTCATTTATATTGCAAATTCTGTCCTCTGTTGTGTTCTGTCTGCTATTAGCAGGGGAGGGGAAAAAGAACCAAATCAAGCCAATGAAACAAAAAACCTTGTGGGAAAAATACTGCAAGGTTTTATCATGAGTCAGTATTTTCAGTTCACACTTCATGTCTCCCTTTCCCCTAAAGGGGTTAACACTGCTTATTAATTGAAGAGCTCAGTTTATAGTAAGCATTATTTAACATATACTGGTGGTATTACTGTACTTCCTGTTTTGTATTCACAATAATAGGTTTCTGAAGAGTTGCCTTTGTATAAATACCTCACTGACATTTTAGGCAAGTATATTCATGTCTTGGAGTAAGCACGAAAGAGTAATGTGTTGAAACACTGCTAAAGAAGGAAATCTCTTTGTGTTTCATAAATGATACCCCTAAAGCCTTTTAAGAATATATGTTTTTAAATGACAGCTATGCATTTGTTTTGTTTCTTTGCTTTTTGTTATTTGGGCTTGAATTGGCTCTAATAAGCCATAAAGGGAAAACTGTAGTTTCAGCAAGGGATCTTCTCTGCGACTGTAGTGCTTTTCCAGTAAGCCTGAAATACTGTAAGATGGAAAAGCAAATCTGCAGAATATATCTGTGTTAAAAGGAGGTGAAAGCTTCAGAATAAACTTGAGCTATTAATGCAAATACTAATTTCCTTGTATATCTATTAGTCCCATTTAAAGTCACTTGCAAAAAATTAAGGGGCCAAGGGGAGCCCAGAGAGAGTTTTCACCAGACTTTGTGTCCAAGTTTTGTCTGTAGTGGTTGTGGAACTGCAAAGTTCTTATGATGGCCAAAGCTGATAAAACACAATGGAGGTCGGGTCAGAACTAATTAGGTTTTATTATCAAAAGCCATTTTCTAGTGATACTGACCATCTGGTTATTTCTGAAATTTATTTTGAGTCTTTAGAGAAGGAGAAAAAGATTAGAGATAAAGGCATTAGGGACTTCTTTTTACATTAACTTTGAAATTAATAGAAAATATTTAGCTTCTGTTAAAGGGTTGAAAATCCTCTGACAATGTTTACATTTATTATTTATTTGCCATACCGTTTGCACCATCTGAGCTTAGGTGGGTGTTAGTGGCGTACAGCTGCTGGGCTATGGAGGAAAATGCAGTGAGGGAGCCTCCTCTCCTCCAGAACAGCTCAGGGGATCAAAGCCAGACTACGTTCCTGCCAGGGAATTTGGGCCACGCTTTGCACCTTGCCCAAACTGAAGGCGCAGGGGTGTAAGCTATGTCCAGCGCAACGTGGTGGCATTTAACATTTCCTGTGCGAGGTGTGTCTTGGTCTGGGACTAAGTGACATGCCTGGCAGTGGCAAACCAGGTCTCTTGGGCAGAGACAAGGCTCTAGCGCTGTCAGTTGCTGCGGTCCCTTTGTCTTCTTCTGTTTTGTGCCCCGTTCTCTCCTCCTCCAACCCTTTGAGCTGTTGCAGTGTGCTGGGAACAGGTAAAAAGCACTCACTTCTTCAACCCGAAAGAGCCCACTAAAGGGCCTGATTTTCTCTGATTGTCTGAATGCTCTAAATCTCTTCAGCAAAAATACGTGATGATCTTTAAGGGCTGGTAAGACTGTCGTCTGCGATGGTAGGTGAAGGACGTTTTGCCTCTTCCAGGGTGGCCCAATCTATGTAAATGTTGAAGACTGAAAGATATTTTTTGCTCAGGAAAACGTGTTCTATTTCAGTTCTGCCACCCTGGGTTGCCAGTGAAATACGGTACGGCTTTTGTGTCATGAATGACAAGGAAGATGAAGTTCTTAAGGGTCTTTATGGGCCTGTTCTGGTTTTTGAAAGTAAGATTCAAGAGTGTGGGTGCTCTGGGCATAATCCCTGCAATTCTTCTTCCTTGAAGAGAGGCAAAATACATGCAAGGCTGCTGGCAAACCATGCTCATAATGGCCACTTGCACTAGGCTTGAAAAGGACTGCTGTCCATCCCTCTTTCTAGCACTAACTTCTGCCCAATACTCGTGTAACATGGAAAGGTTACACCTTATCTCATTTTGAATTGCCCACAGTTACTGCAAAAGCTGCTTGCCCTGAGAGCAAGTGATACCTTCCATACCCTTTCCTTCCTACTCTCCTTCAGCTTCTTGCTGAGTGAACATGAGGAGAGTGCAGTGGCTGCCCACTATTCTCCACACAACCGTGTGGCAGCAGTGAGAATCCCATCTAAACAGATGCTCTAAAAATAAGTCCCTGTAACGTGGCAATGGAAAAAGAGACAAGGAACTGAGAAGGTGAGTCAAGGGGAAAGAGCATTTGGAAGAAAATAGGAATTGTTTTCTTTTCTTTCAGTGGGAAGATGGTGTTGCCATGATGGCTGTGTTTTGAAGTACTGCACTTACATCTACGGAAATGCTGCATTATGCAGACAAGGCAGTGAGACAGTAGGGTGTATCCAAGTGTTGGTGGCAGGAGAAAGCAAAGAAAGAGCAGTATGAGATATAGAAGACAGAAATTAAGTTGTATAAGGGTTACTAGAACAAGAATAATGGTGTTGTCTGACATGATACTGTTTAGACTGGGCTGTACCACTGGTTCTGTTTTCTTTAATTAGTTTTTACCGTATGATGTAGGCACACAACTGTTCTCCAGGATGCGTGAAGTGGTTTCTTGCATTCCAAAAAACATAGAAAAATAAGGCAATAGACAGGAGGATATTTTTCTCTCCTTCAAATTGAAGCTACTAGCTGTATCTTTACATATTTGCCAATTAAAATCTCTGATGAAAATACTGTGAAAAACAGTCTCCTGTCTTCGTGCTCTCAGTTTCACTTCAGTTTTCATCTGATCTGTAAATGACACCCCAAAGATATCCTGTGCTTAATCCTGAAATCATCTTCGTCCTGTTTTATAGTCTGAGAGGAAAAAAAAATGTGGGGAATTTCCTTTTAAGATACCCTTGTTTCCTGCTTTCTCTTTAATCTCCATACAAGATATGCTTGCTAGAGAAATGTCAGCTGGCAAAAGACTAGCAGTAGCAATGTTGTGTGTGCGGGCCCTGAACCGAAAAGAAATTCAATCGTTGCATTTCTGTGCAAGGTAACGCATATCACACACAGATTTGAATTAACAGAAGTAGAATTAATTTGGCAATAATTGCACAGTTGTGACCGTGCTGGTGTAGCTGAATGTCCCCAACAGCTGTGTTTCTCTAGCTAAGCTGGCAGAAGGCTCTGGTGGAGCAGCGACATACTCTGACAGGAGGAGGTTTTCTGCTGATGTAGCTGTACCTTTTCCCTGAATGATGTGAGCCGAGCCAAAAAAAAAAAAAGGCAAGCTATAAAAAAAGTGCTTGTGAGTATCTGTAAGTAAAACAGGGAAGAAACCCCAAAGCCTCAATTCTTTCTCATTCTTTGACGGCTGTGGTATCAGAACCTATAGGTACCACTAAGGAAATATTCTGGGCTTGCTCTTTGTTTTAGGCTGACCTGTTTCTTTAAGTTTTCATGACAATGTTGTAGCTGATTCTGAGAACTAAAAAAACCAAAAAACAAAAAACAAACAACAAATCCATCAAAGGGAATAATTTGTCAAGATTAAATCAAGTCTCTGAAAAACTCCAGGCTCTTCACCTTTGTAGTGCTGGTGATGATCCAAACAGGAGAACTGCTTTCCCTGGGAGGATTCACCTAGATTTGGCCACAGAAAATATATTTGCTCAGCAAATTTAACCAGCTTATCACAAAGTTCTGCAAACATCTTCTCTGTGTTTTGGGTAGTCTGGACAGCATACTGCTTTCTGTGTGTTAGCTGCAGTTTTGTCTTCCGTGATGTCTTTTGTTTGCGAAGCACAATGCTAGATTTTGGGCTTGGGGAGAGGGAAGAGGTGAGAATTCAGAAGCTCCTCCACTGTCCTTTGTGGTAAAGAAAAGGGCAAAAGTATCAAAAAAAGCACGTGTCTTAATCTCTTGAGTGAATGTCAATTCTCTGCATTTTATGGTCGTTGGGGCATGGTATCACAGACAGAAGGCAAGCAAGGAGCTCTCACCCTGCTTGCAAATGACATGATTGAGATGTTGCTTGTGGTCGTATTAGATACTTGTGGAGAAGCAGAGGTCTAATTGTAACCGTACTAGAGCTCTTAAATAGCATCCATTTAGTCACCCAGACTTTCAGAGAAGTCTGTGTTTGGTTGTGATGCTGGTAACCACTGGACCACATTCCTCCTTGGGGGCCAGAAAAAGAAGCCAAGTCTTAAAAGAAATAATTTCTCTGCTGCCTTGCAAATAGTAGTATAATCCACAGGCTATGTATCTGTGGTAGGGCTTTTGAGTGGCTGGTCCACATACAGAATAACATCCTCCTGCTACCACAAATTGTTCTCTTTAGCCAGAGCGTGTCAGGTCTGTGGATTGGCTATTTATGTTAGTATATGCAGGGAGGCTACTGGGAGCCCTGGTGATAGACCAGGACCATATTGTGTCAGGCACTGTACAGAAAAAAACCTGTCCCTGCCCACCATACGAGGTGAGGACACTGAGTTGCCGTTTTGTCAGCAGTGTGCCATGTGATAAACTCTCTGGTTTTCCTTGGAGATAGCTCTTAAGTTTAAAAAAAATACACAGAGAGAATCTGATAAAAGACACTTTAAGTTTGTAAAGCCAGATGCTGGGAGTTTACCAGACCTGCGTGGGCAGCTGCAACCTTATTTTGTTCTCCTTTGTGTGTCTGTTGTAGGGTCCTGCCTGGGATTTCACCAGCGCAAAGTATTTGTTTGAGGGATTACTTATGGATGGCTCAATGCCAGTGAAAATATCTGCTCTGAGTGCAGCAACAATCAAAAAACAAACAAAGCATTAAGATATATGCTGAGCAGTATAGGGATGATATAAAAATAGTTTGGTGTTACGCTCTCGAATGGAACAATGTGGCCAGTGCTGATACAGTGCTGTGGAGGAGATTCAGAGATCATCAATCTCAATCGTTTGGGGAGTACAACAACTTTCAGATAAGGGAACGTGTCTCTTATTGTTGCAATTTTAATCTTGGCTGAATGTGAGTAAAAAGAAGGCAAAAGCGAATGCAACAGTGAATAGGAAAGAAGATAGAATGAAAATATCTATTTGTATTCCTTGTAGCTTGAAGGACATAATTATGTTGAGTAGATAAATGGGTAACTGGTGCCGAACAGTGCTAAGTAAATGCCTAATGAAAGAACTGAATTTTAAAATCTATCAGAGAAGAGAGAAATAGCTCATAATTATCTGCCAAACAGTGTCACTGAGATGAGCAACTTAGTCAGATTGCACAATGGCTTTTCTATTTATTCAGGTAATAAAACTATGCAGATTTTAAGAAGAAATATTATATAAATGTGTTTTGCCATGTCTATGTTTTAAAATGAATGTAAGTCCTTATAATTGATGATATTAGTCACCCGCTGCTTCCTGGAGCATGGAGGTTCCTCACCAAGTGGAGACTGAAGGTTTTGATACACAGACAGCAGTGAAGGTGGTCGGCTGCGGTGTGTTAATGCTTCCTTTGCATGACATATCTCTCTTTATTTGCTGCGGTAAACGTGGTAACTTACCCATCGTGATTTGAGTCATAAGCTGCCATGATTTAAGTCATTTGAGGGAAAATTTGCGTTCCAGCTGCCATGACAGGGAAACTGAAAGGCAAAATGTGATTGCCACATGTAAAATGTAAAGGTAATGCCACTTCTTGTCATCAAATGGTGGTTCCAAGTCTGCAAGTACATGCTCAGCCTGAAGGATGGAAAGTACACAGGTAATGTTTCTCTGCTGATGGCAACCTCTCTTTCAAAGATACGCATGAAATGAGATGTAGTTTCTTGCTTTATTCAATACTTTATGAGAGACTATGTTGTTGCAAGGTTTTTTATTATTATTTTGTTTTTATTATTGTTTTTATCATGTTGGCTGTGGAAGTGTTGCCAAATCCTTCATGGTGAGCTGTAGCAAAACCACATGGAATTAATCAATATGCTAAATAATAGATATTATTTCACTTTTATAGGGTAGGAATGTGTGCAAGCCAATTAATTGTGTTCAAGGAAAGTTTTCTTTTGCACTGCCACTTCTCACAGAAGTAGAAATAATACTCTAATAGCATTTTTTTTAATCTTTTCCTTAATTTTTTTTCTGCTGTGTCCAACACTTACTGTGAAGGGAAACAGAAACGTTTTGTTGCTTCTCTAAATGCCAAAAAAGCTAAAAAGTAAACTCCTTTCTCCTGTTTTGTTCCCTTCTCCTTCCCCTTTTCTTTTTCCCCATGCTTTGAAATACTGCAGATTTATCAGATGATGTTCTCCCCTTTCCTGCTTTTCCTGCTTTGGAGATGCGTCTTCTGCAGTACCATGCTGGCAATTAACAGGGGAAAAATAGAAACTTCTTCTGTACAGTATGAGTAGGCAAGCAGAAAAAAATGCAAAGCTATTGCCCTCTTTGTGTTGTGTGCAGCAGGTGAATATTAATGTGTTTATTTCAGATGCAAATACCTCTCTACAGTATAGGTGTGTACAACTTATATTTATATAAGCCTAGATCTATGTGATGGCTTTTGAAGATATTGGAAATGGTGCAAAAAGGAGTAGTACTACAGACATAGGAGTTCACAGCCATGATGTTTTAACATCCCTCTGTAACTTTGATAATTTTGTACACAGTAGAGGACCAGTATCTTTTGTAACTAAACAAATGTCAGAAATGATGAACAGTTGATAACTAATTGAAACTGTCCACCCCTAGTCAGCTTTATAAGTGGACTGCCGTATAGCAAGTAATGTAGAGTTCACATTTTTATTTCTGAGAATTAGAGGAGAAGTATTTTCTTCTAAGCAACATTTTCAATAAAGTGGATTGATGACATGTTCAGTTATGCATGCAGGAAAACTTGGTAATTTGCTCAGGTACAGGATGGTTTCGCTGGCATAAATTTGACATCGCTACATTACTCTGACTCTGTGGCCATAAGGAGATTTCTCTAAATGTTTGTCAATAGAGTATTTAAACCACACCACACAAAACAAACCACGTAGTGCCATTTTTTTTTGTCAGTACCGTATAATTTTGTTGCAACAACTTTGTTGAAGGAAATAGTATTTGTTATCATTATGATACCTTTTGGTTAATCTTGATGTATACTCCTCCCTGTGCTTGTAAGAACGGAAAATATTTAACTAAGATATGGTAAGAACTAAATCTAAAATATCTTTTCTGCTTATCAGGTTGCTGGACTAAGAAGGTCTGATGCTTTTTAACCTTACCAGCCTAGGAAAAAACCCAGAAAGCCAGATTACTCAGTGAAATACTTGGGATCCTCAGTGAAGGCTCTCAAGATTGTTGGTGTTTCAGTTTAAATCCTGGCCCTGTATTTAACAAGACAATTTCTGAAGTTCTGTCCACTGCAAAGGTGGAGGGGAAGTGTGTATGTGCAGCGGGAGGCAGAACGGGAGTTTTACTCTTTTTTGTCTCTTATTGGTAGCTATCTGGAAGGGCAGAGAAGGTTCTTGATGAGGGCGACTATCGGATGCTGTGCAGGGAAGTGCAAGACAAATGTGACCCATCCAGTCCTCTTGAAGTCGGCAGTTTATAAGGATCTGGAAAGCTTGTTTGCAAGTGGCAGTAGCAGCCAAATGTAGATAGTGATTAAGTTCTAGTTACCCAAATTTGAATAATGTAATTCTTCATGTGTTAGTAGCTATTTGTGAATTTTTACTTTAGTTCTGACGTTTTCTTTCCCTTCCATTATCTCAGCTGTTTCATTTTAGCATGTCAAGGAAGAGGAAGAAAAGAGACTGCAAATGTGTAGGGACAGTCTTGTGCCTGTGCAGCAGATTACCTCCGGGACAAGCAGCTGAAATGCTTGAAACGCCTTTGAGTTTGGCAGCTTACCGTTTGCTTTCCCTTTTCCTTCCTTCTTTAGTCCTTCAGTAATAGCTCCCTTGTTCCAAAGAACAAAACCAGCACTTAGTGGTCATTCAGAAAGATTCATTAAAAACGGGAATGGAGTAATTGTAAACAGGCACCCCCCCTCCTATCATCCTCCCCTTCCATTCTAGCCCAGGGCATAGCAGCCTTGTGTTGTCTGGCTCCAGACAATTTTGGGGAGGAAAAAAAGGAACAATAGCCTTTGGAGGTTAAAATAACCTTTCCTTATTCAGCTGTTACAGTACTTTCTTAGAAAACCGAGAAAATAACCCCAATTTTAGTTTTTTAAAACACACACTTTAACTGATAAATGTTCTCTTGTAATAAAATCGTGGCATGATTCTTTTTTAGTAGAATAGAAGTAGTAACCATGCTAAGATTTTATTACAAAAGGTAAGAAAGGTGGGAAACAGCAATAGGAAGATTAATTATGGCAGTTTTCTTATAGACTGGGGTAATGGGTGGCTAATAAAGCTATGATTCACACACAGTTTGTCATTTTTACAAGAGCTATCCAGTAAGTATTGCAGGTTTGTTAACCTTTGTGCTTACCAAGAATTATTGGCAGTGGTATAGGTTATGAGGAGTAGCAGTAATTTGCTGGGTAGGTGACATTTGTGGAAATTGTTTCATTACTAGGAGACCTTTTTAATTACAGAATTATGGAAGGGAGATGGAAGATGTGCCCTGGGTTCCTCTCCTCCTCCCTCCACTTTGACTCTGCAGCTGCGGAGCCCTTCCAGAGTGCATCCTACCTTCCCCACCCTCATCAGCTCTGCCCAGGACTGAACCAAAGCTGAGGCTGCTAAAATGCCAGGGGTTTAGATGCAAAACCAGGTGCAAAGTGTTTTAACACTTGCAACTGCTCCAAAATTTAGCTTTTTATTGGTAGCAACCAGCGTGCATTGAACAGCAGGTAGATATTTACTAAATAATGACATCATTTTTGAGTGACATGGGCTGGCAGTGCTTCTTGTAGAGACTATTTTGTTATCTGCTCTAATGTGAGAAGCACTGTTCAACTGGAGAACCAGATGACTTAAAAAGCAGGACAATCAATGTGCTTGTCTGCCCTGACTCTGGGCTGCACAGGGATAAACTAGATCTGAGTGAGCTGGACCCCGGGCATTGGGGACAGTGTGGTGGCAATGACAGTAGTGTTGCTCTCCACACGATGTGGAGAAATGGGTCTGTATTTAGTCTGAGGGCTGCATTAATTGAACTGTATGACTGGTGCCTGAATTAACTTGTGAATTATCCTTGGGTATCTTCTCATCACCCAGTATTTTGCTGGGGGGGTTTAGGTGGAATTGCTGTGAGAATTTTACTGAAAGGTCTAGGTGCAAAAGCTGTTGGGGCCTAATTGCAGCACTGTTGTTGCCATCATGATAGGGTAGTGTAACTGCTTAAAAATAAATACCATTAGAAACAATCTAAATCCATCTAATTTGTTCACTACTGTTACACAAGTGATTGGGGGGAAATTAAATGGTTAGCGTGCTGAGGAAACTTTTCCTTTGGTTAGGATCTATTCTGTGTTTATTTAAATGCTTCTTAGAGTGCCCTGTTTTCTTTCTTTCTTTTTTTTTTTTCCTTTTTCTTTCCCTAAAGCAGAAGAGGCCAGAGCGGGAACGCACGGGGAGGGACAGCACATATAGGGTCTCTTCATGTAACAAATGCAAAGAGACAGGTTTTGTGTGCAGGCTGCCGGATTGATAGGATGTGGCACGGCTTCTTTCACCTCCAGCCTAACCTCGTGGAGGAAGACAGTATAAGTGGTCCCATAAGTGATAGGTATATAATGGGAAGTCGTGCGTGGCTGTTGAGTCAAGGCTCCACACCTGGTTTGTGTCATAACAACTTCCTTTGCGCATGGGGGGAGCAGCCGAGGGGAAACCAAGTGCCCTACTTTTCTCGCAAGATTGCCAGAGGCGTAATGTCTTTGAGTCAGTAAAAGCTCTCAGGTTAAGCGCTGGCATTAGAGAAATCAGCTTGTAGTTCTATAGCTCGCTCTTTATGTGCTTGAGAAATGGCTTCATAACTGCTGTTTTATCACAGAAGTGGCTTTTAAAAAAATGTTTTATTATGCATTCCTATTTGAAGTGCTTTGAGTTTTTTTGCAAAAATTACTGGCAAGGAAAAATATATTCTGTGAGTTATTTATTTTAAGTATTAATTTAGTTGGGTAACTAGGTCCTGAAGCCTTTCGTCTTTCTGGAGAATCAGAAGAGTTTTCTGTTCTGTCAGCAAAGCTTTGACATAACTCTTTTGGGCTTGTCCTCATGAGCTTCCTTATAACTGTGTGAACGTCTGCAAAGACTATTATTATAAAATCATATTCTGATGAAGAATAATAATTACTTTTTACACAACTTTTTTATTTGTTTATTTTTTTGACTTTGCTAAGTAAGCAAAGTGTTCTCAGGAAAAAAATTGTGAGCCTTTTATTTCTCCCTCTTTTTTTTTTTTTTTTTTTTTTTTAATAATGTCAGTTAATTTCGTGTTGTTAGGTAACTCGGTGCTTCAGGGAATGGATATCTTACCTGATGATTTATGGAAGAACATACCAATCCCACACTTGACTTGCAGTGCTGTTACCCCTTTTCCCTACCTTTATTCTGGAGTTGACCTGATTCACCTGTCCCAGGACAGTGTTTTCAATCAGAAACTGAAACAACATCACCACTTGGCAGCATCCTCACACCCACACAACTATATTTTTCTGTGGTTTTTGACTCACTAATCTCAGTCCTTCGTTGGTTCATTCCTATTTAGGTAGGTGGTTATGCTGTATCTTTAGAAAGAATCGTCAGAGCTGTGTGCTTCAATTTATGGTTAGGGAAGATGGAATTTCTCCCTCAATCTGTTCAAATCACATGAAAAGTGAGAATTAGAAGTGTATTAGCATCATCTTAATAACAATATTACTTTGGATCGGTGTCATGCACCGAAAAGCTATTATGCTTTGGTCCTCAGTCATAAATACAAGGACAGCCAGGGCGTATTACACTTCACCTTTGCGAAGGGCTTATGCTGATGTGACTCTGAGAATGGTACTTGAGAGATTTCTTTTATAAAAGTGCATGTATTCAGTTTCTTTTGGTACAAAGATCTTAAAGCTCAGATTAATGTGGTACTGTGTATCTTTAAACCTTATACTCATCTATCTCTTCCTGCACCCAGATCTTTTTTTAAATTGTTTTATATTTTTTGTAGTGAAAGACACCTGATAAGAGTGACCAAACTTGGGATTCAGTGACTAGTATAATATTTTGGATCTGCAGATACCATTTATACAGATGAACCCAGCTGTTTCTGTCTGATTTGATATCAAGCTGCTAATTGCTGACAGCAAGTCCATTTTTACTATTATATTAGGGGTTTGGGGCCCTGGTCCTTCATGACATCAGTTGCGTCTTGAACATAGCACAGGTGGGGCGTTGCAGAGATGATCGTGCTATTCTGATTTGTAGATGTGAGGAACTACTGAAAGTTAAGGCAAATAGGGAATATGGATTATAAGCATCTTTAGGGAACAGGATCATTGGCCCCAGAAAATCCAAAGCAAGAACGTCTCTTCCATTTTGAGGTGTAAGAAGTTTGAGAAATTTAACTTAAGTTTAGAGTCTTACCAGAATTTCTAAATGTGCTATTGAGAGAGTAAAAGGTGTGGGGTTTTTTTTTTTTTCCTCCAAAAAAGTCACTATACATTATTGAGTAACATAACCCACATGATTTTCTTGTCAGAGAAAATGCCTGTTCTTTCAAATACAAAGACATATAAGGTGTATCTCAGTTTTCTGTATTTGAGATCCATGTTTTTAGTTTTGACTTCCACTGTTGACATTTTGCACATTAGCTTCTGTAATGTGTAAATATATAGAGGGTCCGGTAAAAGGGTGAAGGTAGGTCACGGTCTTGCACAGAGGAGATAGTACTAGATTTAAAAAAAGAAAAAAAAAGCACACAGGTGATGTAAATTATACCAATGCAGTTACTTTTGAAGTGGTAAGTGCTGTAGTATTACCAAAGTTGCTCTTACTTGCCTTTGTTCTGTCATTACCTAAGAAAAGATTGTTGTTTTATAAACAACGTGCAGCACAGGATGCCAGATGAAAGCGTAGCCAGGAGATTAGATTACATTATCAAGGGAGAGAGGAAGGAAGATGCATTGAGAACGGATCTGTTACAAGTCACCAGGTAATTATCAAGCTCCGTAATTATAAAGGGGTAGCCTCTCCTTTCTAATGTCTGTTTTAAGTGTTAGTTGTGATTAAAAGTAGATCATTTAGGGGGGAGGAGTGGGTGAAGGAGGAGAAGGCTTTGTTTTTTCTCCATCCAGATTGTTGTTGAAACAAAGAAAAGCTGCAAAAGTGCAAGAAGTCTTCTAATGGTGTGCATATGCGTGCATGTTTGGAGAGCAAAGACGAAGGGGATTGTGAGAGCTCTGAACTTTTGATTTCTTGGCAAAGTGGGTGTAAAAATCAATCTGAGAATAGAGTGTGAAGAAAATTACTTTTTCTTCTGGTAATGAAGTCACCAGACTGATTTAGCTACTGTGAAGAGAGACACCAATATCAAGTGAAACCATTTTTCAGAAAACAATGTGTGACTTTCTTTAAGATCAAAGACGCAGCAATTCTGATGGCCCACTGGTCTCTGCTCCCATGAATCCAGTGATTGATAGCGGTGCGGTACATTGGGGTATCTCGGCTTCTGCTGTCAACATAGGTTTCAAAACTGAGGGAAAGATGAGTTCAAAACGGCAGGTAGCTCATTCCATATTACATCTAATGCTGTTTTCTCCACTGATAGATAATACAATTTTGCCATGTGCCATTTTTTTCCTCTGCGTCACAGTTCATTATAAACATAAATTAAATCTTTTCTAGCAGCAATTGCTATAATCTTACATATATATATATAATTTAAAGCACAAAGGTAATCTCAGAATATAACCCAAGGAGTCCCTAGCATTGTGCCTAGTACTGTTTCAACCATTCTGTCCATCTTTCTTCTACATTTTTAATGAAGTATTACTGATATCCTCTTTTAATTTCAGAAGGGCATAATTATTCCCATTGCAATACTCATAGTAGCAGGCCATCTCCTATTGATCAGAGCATAAAATGATGGGGCTAATTTCAGCATTCTTCCCAGTCCTATGTTATACTTGCAATCTTCCCACTTGTGGCAGTCCTAGGTGTTAATAAAAATATTAACCGCTGGGTTTTCAGACCAAAACTTCTGAAGCTCAACCTAACCAGTGTGTGTCATTTGCATTATGAAGGGCTGAGCTCTGCTTCTTGGCTTTTTTGGGCAGCGTCTGGAGATAATGGAAGGAAAACTCTTCACTCTGGTCATTTTTGGATTTCTACCATAACACTGGTTTGTGCCTTTCTGTAGAAGAATAATTCTGGATTGATTCCCTGGGTTTGTGGTGCAGGGAGATTTGGAGGAGAGAAATCTAAGTGAACTGTGTGCTGAACTGAAAAGCTAGCTGATCGATGCAATTGCAAGTTAAAGCTCCTGTGGCATAAGAAGTGATAAGCCCAGAGTTGTTGTCAGCTTCCCCTCTCTTGCAGAATTGGCCTAAAACTTAGTGTTATGTCTGAATTATGAGTTAATAGCTCTATTCTTTGCTTACTGGTCACAGGGGCAGCAGATGCTGACAGTATGGTGAAATGTCTTTGTAGGTTTTCAACTTAAAAAGTACTGGATAAAATAAGCACAAGCCAGTATTTTGTGAGAAAGGTTCTAACGGAAACCTGCAAAATATTTGCTCATGGGGATGTGTATCTTTATTTTATATGTAGAATGTTCAGAATTCAGTTTTTTTGAGAGTTACTTGCTTTATGGAAATTGCAACTTGATTATTGTATGTTGTCTATGTAAAAAAAAAAGAAAAGGAAACGAAATGAAGACGATAGTAATTTTCTTGTCAATGGTAATTCTTTCCAATCATATCTGTTTCCAGTGGAGTTGCTCACATTCTCTGTTGTGGTTACTGAGTTCTAATCATCCATGCCCTTCCAATACACACCTGACTTCCCATGTAATGTTACCTGCGAAAAGGAAATCATTCCTGGGATTGTGCAGATTGTTCTGTACTTTGAAACATGAGATTGTAGTATTGCAATTCTACCATGCATATAAACCTGTCAATATTAAAAGAAAAGGGAAGTTCTTCCCTCTTTAGAATCTCTACATATGTAGTTGAATAAAGGTAATTTTTCAGGCCCATATACTGGTTTGTTCCCATGTCTGTTGTGATGAATACTATGCAGCCAAAACAGGTTTCTATCCGCATAAAATTGTCTAAAATCCCACAGGTAATCCCGTGGAAATGCCTGCATAACCACCACTCCTCTGAATGTGCTGTGTCATCTTAGATTTGGGAGCATGGTCTAAATTTTAAAATGCCAAGTTTTTAGTATTTATGCTTAGAATATAAAGGTTTTTGGGTAAATTGTAACCGTGAAGTATAAAGCCTAGTGGTCAATACTCAGATGTTGACATTAGTTGCTCACTTGTGTGAATTTAATAAGAAGCATTAAGCTAATAGGCTTTGGGCAGAAAATCTGCAGGCAATAATTTCTTTTTTTCAAGGAGCACTTCTGTTTTAAGAGTTAGTAAATTAACATGAACACCCAAATTCAAATTGGATTTCATTACTGTTCAAAAAGGAAGAAAGAAAGAAAGAAATACACCCATTCCTTTCCCAGTCTTAGACTCTCACTGGTGATCTGTGGTGATTATGGGAAGGAAGACAACTTCAAAATTATGTCCAATTCCCCTCCAAAAGTTCTGCCTTTTAGCATGACAATTTAGAAAATTCCCTCTTATGCCTTCAGTGTTTATAACTGACACGCTATGAAGATTGCCAGGTTGGTGGGAGTGTGATGGCCTTTGTGTGGCTAGAATTCTTTCTTTTCAATTGTGTTCACTCACCTTTTCACCCTTTTCTGCCTGCCCATCCTCATCATTCAACCTGGAGGTCTCTGGGGTGGCAATCTCTCTGGAGAGGTGAGGCTCCCTCTGTGCAGAATGCTTGTCACTGTGAAAGGGCTCAGGAGCACCTTTAAGAGAATGTGTCCTGGACAGCCAAGAAAAGGACAGGCTATGGCTAGAAATGTACTTTAATTGGAAGAACATCAAGGTGCCATAGAAGGGGGGGGCTAAGGGGAAAAAAAGTATGAACAGAAGAGTAGCAAATGAACAAAGTAGCTTCCAGAAACATGAGAGACACCTTCTGATTTAGGCTCAGACCTGTAATGCCTCTTAAATCTCAGGCTGCTACCTCAGTTAAGCTCAGTTGCAAAAGAGAGCAGGCACACACCTTTGGAAGCCAAAGAGAAATATTGATAAATAAGCTGCATTAGATAGTTCTTCAATACCTAATATTGTTAAATATTGACAGTATTGTTAAACAGGACAATGAGGTGCTATTTTGATGAGATTGTAAACCGTAACTGGAATAGCTTTGTTTAAAACATGAAATTTTGCTTTGTTGAAGGTCTGTGAATGGTACTGAAACTGTAATTGTGGTCAGTGCTATTGTTGTTGTCCCAACAACATGAGATGAAAACACTGGAAAATGCGATCTTTGCTGTGAGTTTTCACATGCTCTTTTTATGTGCCTGGTGGTTCGTGTATGAAAAGCCTAGTCATAGTTTGAAGAGCAGGGAGCAAATTAACTTGCTAATGCCAGGGACTCGGTCTTCAGTTAGTGTATGAATTGCAGTGAACTAAGCAGCACTTATTGCATGCTCTGCTGTGTTTAGCCTGTTGCTCTAGAAAGAGTTTTGAAATACTCCCGATTTAGAGTCCTGCCTTACACCTGATTCTCTTTGAATTGATTAACAACTTACAATACAGGATATTTTTTGACATTTATTACTCTATGTAGTGCCCATAATGTGGACTTGTCTGTGGGAAGTAGCATGCCCCGATTAAGTAGTACTTAGTAAGGTCCCAGCCTTACTGAAAAGCTTCTCCCCCTCCCCCAGCCTTTTTTCTTTCTCTTCTCTTTTTTCTTTTTTCAGGTAGGTTTTATGGAAATGAAGTATTACTATGGTATTTCAAAAAAAATTGTTCAGATCTTAAAAAAAGAAAAAGTTAAAAAAAAAAAAAGGGGGGGGGGGCGGGAATAGGGGGATGGAAGTAAAGAAAAGCTCCACATGGCAAACCATTGTCTCCGTAAATCAAACACACCCACTAGGTATTTTTCCATCATGAACTATTGAATTAGTCCTCTGCATCCTGATCAGAGAGAGAGATTGTAAAAGTAGGACGCTTGCAGTGAATAGACTGGTTTTTGTCAATAGCTTTGAAACTGTCTGCCAGAGCCCACATGCTTTTGTGCAGTAATTTGTTTATCATTACTTCCTTCCTATGAAAACAGAATAAAAGGAGTGACAAGCAAAATACACATTTGGATGAGATTTAACAGTTTGAAGACTGAATTGTTTCATCAGAATAATTTGGTGGTGGGCGTTTGTTCCCTCATGCAGTGGGGACCTGGAGAGGAACAGCTGCTGGAGTGTGCTCTTCAGGCAGTGGAAAAGCAGCAGGATGCTCCATCGCTGCAGGGGAGACAGTCTCTACTAAAACGTGGGAAGGAAGTAGACTGCATTGAACCTAGGTTCCTTGAAATACTTCTACGTGATACAGAAAAAAGGTGCTTGGCAGCACAAATTAGCCGCATCTCATGATTACAGCCGTACAATACTATATGAAATAAAAGTATGGATTGGCAGTCACAAGCCATGGAGTTATGTTGCATGACTTTCCTACCCCTGAGCTAGGAGTTGCTGCTGAGATGAAGTAACTGAATTACATGTGGGTTCTTCTCCTGTGCCAAATCAAGCATCATAACTTAAGCCATGAAGGTCATTTAACCAAACTCATTTTACTTGGGTTTAATTGCAGTGGATTAGGATTGGCAAAGTCAATCACTGTGCTTTAGAGGAAAGGGAGGGGCTTTGCTGAGACTCAGTAATTCCTATAGCTTTTCATTGTTTGTCTGTGCTTTTATCAGGTTGCTAAGACGTGGACCTGCTGCTGACACCTGAGGTTTGAGTCTTGCAGCCTGTGAGAAGTGTTTCTGGGCTCTGCACAGGAATGTGACATTGTTCTCTTTCTCCCTTTTGTGGGGGGTGGGGAGGGGGAGAGAAAGTCTTTAAACAAATTTAATTTAAATTCTGAAAACTGTAAAACAGCCACCCTGAGAAATTAAGCCTTTTCTTCATGCCTCTGCCTTCCTCACTCAATTCTGCTAATGAATCTTAAAATTAATTTGAGGAGACTGCTTCCTACGTTATGCAGGATACATTTTAGGTTTCAAATATAAGGGAAGCTTTGTCGTTATAGTCTCTTTTGTTTAGGCTCTCATTGTGGCATAGGACTACTAGTTTAATTTTATCTGTGCTTTTGGCCTGCTTCAATTGCCTTCACCAGTCGTGTAAGTTAAACTGAAAAATACTCATCTTTAACTGGAATATGTCTGTGTGCACAGTGTTAAATTTAGGATTCAGGTCTAGGATCTGAGTGATTGTTTATCAGTGGAAGTACAGACTTTGACTGGGATCAGAATTAGGCCCTGAAATGTGAATTTAGGTGAAGGATGATCTTTTCAGGCATACGACATTTAGTTGATTCTTCTTTGATTGTTGTGTCTAAGTGAGGAATCTTACAGTTGGTTGATGGTAGGGATGGTATGAATGAACAACCATTCATACTAGCTAGTGAGCTGAGCACCAGCACATTTAATCAAAGAGCTATGAGGTTACAGCTTTAGATTTCTCTTGACCATAAGCAAGAATAAGTTGGTGACTCTCAACATTAAGCACTCCCTATCCCATCCCTTGAGTTGCCTTGCCCCAGAGGGATAGCTGTGTCCATGTATTACTTATTTAGTGTTCAATATAGAATACATAATTTCAGTCAGCTCTTCTTTAACAAAAGAACTTAATTTACAAGCAAGTTCAGCACAGACTTGGTTAAAAAATTTGAAAGTCCCTATTGTTATTTTATAAGTATTTGTTAGCTATTAATTTCTATTCCGATAACATGTAATGCCTGTTGTTTGAGTTTTTTTCATATAGATGTGGCGTAGTCAATAAAAAAGCTATACAGGAATAATGAAGTTATAATTAAAAAAATTGGAATTTAGTTTCTTTACCGTTGTATATTAGTGGAAGGAGACAGAAGAAGGGGCATGGTTGCCACATGAATGTGTTTGATGGGGCCAGTGGTACACTTAATGGTGACGAGACCATCATAGCCTTACAGCTCTCAGCACCAGCGATGTAAAGAGAGCCTGGAAAGTGCGATATGTTTTCCATAGCGAGTCGTGGGTGATTAGCAGTTGGCAATGAGCTGATATGAAATGATAATTCAAGAGTGGCTGTGGTAATTGTTGTGTTGTCTGTGTCTCAGGAAGAGGTGTGTCTGCCTCTTGCCTGCAGTAAAATTGATGACATGGTCTGATAGACAAGTGCTACATAAAGACTGAGAGGAATTTATAGGCACCTGAAGGCAATACAAGCTGATGATGAAAGGCATTCTCAATGTTAGACACTAATTCATAGTGAAGTGAAATCCTCACAAGGGCTTTGTGTCTGCTGTACAGCTTACCAGGTTGAAAGCCCACCTAAATGGCAGCAGGTTGTAATTCAAACATGGGTTGGTGCCATGTTGAAATTCACAAGAAAAAAATGTAGAAGTATTAATTAGACCTTAGCTGCAAACTTTTTATTGCAGCTTTTTCCTAAGAATCTAAACTACTGCACCTTCTGCTTTTATTTAGTGAGTTATTTTACTATATGTTTTTTTCCTTTTGGTTTTCTTAAAGATATGTATTCAATACACTAATATCAGGAAATAGTTCTGAAGTAGCATAAAAGATATCTGAACTAATTGGGTTAAAATTCTGCAACTACCTCTTTTGCAGATAGCTAAACATTTTGTTCTGGGGAGTAATACGTGTTTTCTCAGTCTTGTCCTCTGCTTCCAAAGCCTGATTTCTTTATCTAGTTCATCAGGTTTCTGTGAAATGGGAGTAAGGTGACACACTCAAAAGATTCAGTAGTGTTTCAGAGCAATTTCATTTTGTAAAATATTGCTCATGATGTAAGGACTGCTGTAAAATAGCAGTTACTTGTTACTTTTTTTTCTTCCAGAAAATACAAGTTTCCAGGAATAAGCCAAAGAATTGTTATAATCCCAAATGCAGAATAGAAGACCAGGGCAATTTATGGGACCAGATTAATTCCTGTTGTGTTCTGTGTCAGAATCATGTTGTTATGGTCATTGTGGTCTGGGTCTGTAAGAAAGGCAAGGCTTGTAGAGAAATACATTAAAGAAATGGAAGAATTTTCAGGCACACGTTCCCGTGATCTAGAGAGTGATATGGTTGTCAAGAATCTTCTTGTTTTCCTTTGTCAACTGATTCACAAAAGATAGTGCTTTTCCTGTATCCTGTTGAAGAGAGAGTTACAAACTGCATTTTGGATGGCTGGAGCAATCCTAGCCAGGAGGTAGTGAAGGTTGATGTTTGTATTGCATTGTCCTTTCAGAACCATCATATCAGATATTCAGTTTACTGGTGAGAAGACATGTTCTTTCATTTCTCAGACAGTAGCTGCTGAATGTCAAAGTGTGCTGTTGTTCTGAGACTGTATTTTTATGTCTGTATAAATGTGATTACATTGTGTGATTGTCATTGTGCTTACTTTTTCCCCACAGACTCAAAATCTGTTTTCCTGCTTGTGGTCTGTATCAGTAGGTTTGCTTGCAAAGCAAAAAGCAGTGGAGTGGCAGAATTCTCTCAGGTGCCAAGAATTATGGTGATGATACAAAGTTAATTTTTTTGTGTGTGGGTTTTGGGGTTTTTTTAGTTTCAAAACTTGTTTCTTTTACAGTCAGTCTTTACGCTTTGACTTCTTTTAAGTTCTAAAAAAATGGGAGAAGTCATCATGTCCTCTAATAGGATGCCAAGTTGTACTTTAATACCTAAAGTTATCTGAGACTCTTCTCAAATATGCCAAACAAGTTCTTCATTTCCAAGGTCAAAATCAAGTAGTTTCCAGTGTCTCTGGAATCCTTTTTCTGTTTGAGCCATCTCGCTGTTCTCTGGATGGCATCTCATGTATGGTCTTTCAGTTCATTCACTTGAGTTAGTCTTTACCAAACTCTGTGTGGGTTCCCCCCCCCCCTTCCCATCTTTCTCAACTGTTTTTCTCTGAACCACAACTCGCCTTTTTCAACCACTAATGAAGCTTTTCCTTCTGACTTGCTTCTTTTGTGAACACTGGCCTATTCAACAGCTGAATTTCTCCGTTGCTCCCAGCTTGACCTTTCTTCATTCTGTTGACTTCATGCTTTCAAATTTTTGCCTGCTTTTCCTCCCTCTCTTATTGTACTTCTTCTCTTGTCTTTTCCCTGGCACTGTATTTCTCCATCTTAGTGTGTCCCACCCTTCCTGTTCATGTTAACTACCTTTCATTTTGTCACTTCTGGCAAAATCAAACACCTTGTAAGGAAATTTCCAATTGTATTGTACTTTCCTTTCCTTTTCAATTTTTTACTTTGTTTATGGTTTCTCTGATTCTGCCCCTTTTCCAGTAATCATTTACTATCTGAGGTTTTACAAATGAATAGATTAGTGACAAGCGAGGTACCGACTCAAAATAGTTACTCTCAAAAAGTGAAAATAACTGATGAATTAAAAAAAAAGGAAAGTATCTTGAAAATAAATCATGGCAACAGAATTGGCTTTTTCACATCAATATCCTTTCCTCCCAGAGCTAAAACAAGTGGTTCCGCAAAGCTGTAGGCTGTAGCTGAACTTACGGTGTGTTAAAAACCATAGAACCCACTGCAGAAGAGAAACATTATGCCCCATCCATCAGAAGGGGAAAAACCATAACTGGAGTTAGTGCCAGCCTAGACACGAGGTAATTAACATGGTAGAGAAATAGTGACCTTGGAGAAGGTTCAGGGCCATCTAGTTAGAGGGAGAACTCTGATCACCTTCTTGCTCTTAGTATTGGAAAAGACTTTGCGACAGGAGGCCTTGGACATCTGGTGAAAGGTGTGTAGGTGCTCCACACTTCCCCTTGCAGTAATGCTCATGGAGACGCTATCTTCTCTCCGTTCTTCTCTGGTCATGGCATGTGCAGAAACATCATAGCTCTGCCCTTCTGATGTGTATGGGTGATGTGAGCCAGCAGTAGGGATGACATTGGCTCAGTTATCCTTGGATGTGGTGTGATGACGTAGACCTAATTTCCTCGTGAAACCAGATCAAAATACAACAATGGTCTCATGACTTTGCAAAACACAATCCAGGAAGGTGAAGACTGAGGTATATTGGGGTGGTTTTTGTTCCCTTTCCCATTCCCTTTCCCAATCCAGGAAGGTGAAGACTGAGGTATATTGGGGTGGTTTTTGTTCCCTTTCCCATTCCCTTTCCCCTGTTCCAAATTTCAAGGCTTTGGGTATTTTTCTATTATGCTTTGATTCCTTTTACCCGCTCCCAAAATTTTCTTCAGTTTGATTTCTTTCTTTACTGACTGTTGTCTTTTCCCCACCTCTGCATTTCCTTCCCAGATTTTTCTTTCCAGGATTTCTTGTTTTGAACTGATAGTTGCTGTATTATATATCAAATCTTTCTGGGGTTTTTTTCTGAAACTCTTTCACTGAGTTTTGTTTCTTATCCTCTAAGTTCTACTCTTTGTGACCTCTTCCTCGCTTCTTCCTATTGCCTATTAAAGCAAAGTCATTTTGTTTTAAATTCACATTATCACTGTCTTTTGACTGTTCAGATCCTTTTCTGAAATGGGTAAGTGGTTTCTTCAGTAACAAAAGCAGTGATGCCACCGTGCTTCTCCTTTCCCCTCCCCACAATACCCAGTGAATTAGTTACAACAAAGGGAGAAACGGAAAAGAACTTGTGATGGCAGAAGTGGGTAGCAGCATTGCTTTGGTTGCCATAGAAATGAAGTTGCCCATTTTGGCACGGAGCATGCAAGTATCAAGAGATTTAAGTAATGACATCTATTAAAATATATTGTGGGTTTCCTGCAAGTTGGCAACAGAGTTGCAGGGTTATTCTCAGCTATCTGGGTTTTTTTCAGCTCTGTTAACCTTCCTGATTAACCTGTTTGCAAAAACATTCTGCATCCAGTCGCTGCCTTCCAGTCAGCCACGGCCCTGAGGGTAAAGTTCACTGTTTAATTCCACAAGTGATTATGGACAATGCATATTATAAAGGTGTACAGAAGACTGTTGTACTTGCTCTGCAAGTGTTAATGGAACTAGTGTATTTGTCAAGAAGGGAAAATGCTGCTAGCCCTGTGTAGAAAGCAAGCAGGCTGACTTGGACTGGATGGAGAAAAAGGCAATAAGAAAAAGTATGTATTGGGAAAAGAACATTATTAGCTACACTGATTTCCTCCTGGTGTACAGGATATATATATTTAAAAAGAATAAAATGACAATATTAATTTTACATTGTCACTTTTAAATGACAGGTAATGTCTTGCATCAAAAAATAAATCACAGAATGGAAATCACTTTGTATGATACCTTGTAAAGCATCCCATTTCTTATCTACTGCATTACTTCTTATTTACTGCTAGTATAGCTTGAGATATTAAGCTATTTAAGAACCTGGTAGGAATAAATTAGGAATGTGTTTCATGGTAGAGATGATGTCTATTAATTTGTTAGGCCAACTTCTGAAATACATTTTCTGTTGATTTGGACATTTCGGTCTGTTTGCAAATGTACCTGAGGGTACATCTTTTCAGAATGTGATTTTTCTTTTCTTCATGGCGACATTACTTATGTAGATATTTAACTTTATTTCATTTATTTGTACTTTTGAATCTCATTATTTTTGCCAACAGAGAGAACCTTAGGAAACAATTCTGGGTATGATCATAGCATAATAATATTAAACTAAGCATTTGTTTTTCTAATCTAGTATACTCAGTAAGTAATGTGAATGGAAGGAGGATTTTCACTCTGTGAGTACTTTTCTAAGCTTACAAATTAGAGTATTAAATATAACAATATTTTTTATTTAAAGCCCTGTTATTTTTCTGCTTGAATGTGCAGCATTTGCTGTACTTCATTAAAAAAAGAAAATTGGATCCCAGCTGTCTGCTACTGTTGCTTGCGGTGAACAGAAATAAAAACATTAAAACTCAGGCTGAATGGTTGAAGAAAGTATTAGATTAGCTGGAGAACATTTCTTTAACAGTTCTTTAGCATCAGCCTGCAGCAGTGAATGTCAGGGAACACTGACATAGACTTTTCACGTAAACTGATTACCAGACCTACATAAATAAGGCAAGGCTCTCGACTGCTTTGAAATTACAGGCAGCTTGAAACCCATGAGAATGCTTCCTATGGAAATAGTTAATGTTTAGGCACTTCCAGATTCCATTGGCAGTTGAGGAAATAACCTGTTATTTAGGTCATGGAACATTTTTCTCCCTTACTTTGCACCCATTGCACCAGCTAAGGCTTCCCCTCTATTAAATGTTACTTTTTACAGTTGCTAAAGAGACACTTTTATGCCTTGCATTTATTGTAGCTATTAGTGGGGGGCAACGGGGACTAAACAAGTTCTGAGTCTAATTGCAAGTGATTAGTTTTTCATTTTTCCTTACACGTCATTGTTTAAATTCTGCTTTTTTGACATGTTTTGTCCTAAAGCACTGCCTGTGTACAATTCAGGGCTTCTATTAGCTTAAGGCCCAGCTAAGCAAATCCTGTTCTGTGTTAGTAAATGTCTTTGTTCTTGACAGATGTTGCAGGAGGAGTCTGAAGGATATGACATCTACACCATTAGAGCTGCAACGATGGGAAATAATCTATATCTTGTCAGCTTATGGTAGAATCAGACTTCTCTTTTAGTGGAACGGAACAGTAGCTGTTTACCACTACAAGTAACAGATATGTTTTTGGTTGGTTTGTTTGGTGTTGGGTTTTTTTTGTTAGTTTGCTTGTTTTTTTAAATTCAGTGGGAAAAAAAAAGCAAGTATCTCCCACATTCTGAATTTGTAAAATAAATTGCAGTTGTTAAAAAAATTATCTTGACGGTTTGGATCCATAAGCATGAGGAGATAAACATAAGTATTTCTCAGACTCGGAAGGCTAATTTCTAGTCTTCGTTTTATGCACCCAGATGTTTTTGTTTTGCTGGGTCTACACTGAAAACCGTGGGTGAATTTGGCCCAGAAACTACATGACTTAATCATAGAAAGTTGTGTTATCTTATGAGAAAGAAAATTTTCGTGACAGATGTAATAGTCCCTGAGATGTCCAGCGGTTCCCAAACTCAATCAGAACTGCTGGTGTTAGTTTTCCTTTTCATTTCAAGTTAACAGGGAAGGAACAAATGAGCAGTGGAGATAAAGACTTTATCTTCCAAGGAAGTTCTTTGATCCTGTGGTGGCTACCCCAGTGTAACTCCTCTTGAGGACACTTGCATGCCAGGATGAAGAGTCCCTTTTTTTTTCTGCTTTTGCTGTGTTCAAAATACAAGCAGAAGAGGGTGTAAGAAGCATTAATCCTGGAATATGAGTGTCCCAACAAGATTAGTGTAACCACTAATGTCTTTGTAGACAAGCCTGAGAGGGTAGAGAGTTAAAGCAGTCTGTATTCTCTTAATTTTCTTTCAAAAGTTCAAAACACTCATTACCATGCCCGAGGCAAAGTTTAAAGTTGAGTAATACCTCATTGGGATTGTTTTTCCATACCTGCCATTGTCCCTGTGGGTATCATGAAGAGGTTCGTGTGTATCAGGAGAGATGAGGTGCTATCTACTGAAACGTGACCTTTGCTTGACTACATGAAGTAGTGTGAGAAGCTGCTTGGAGCTCCAACAGCACTGGTGTGGGAGAGAGGCAGGACCTACCAAGCTTGGTGGAAATGCTCTCAGGGCCTTCCTCTGACATGTACCACACCCAAAATTTGCAGCAGGCTGTTCACCTGTAACGGTGACAGACTTTGGTGGTAGGGAGTGTTTACTGTGAGGTGAAGTAAGATGAGATACGTGCTGCCTCACTTCCAGAGCTTGGGGTTATTTAGCATGTACAGTCATCCTCGACTTTCTTTTCTTGTTTCTCTCATCAGTGAAGGTGTGTTTTTAAGAATAGAAATCACAGTGGCCTGAATAAGAAGGAAGCTGCTGGCAGCTTTACTATTCTTTTTAGTTGCTGCTGTTCTCTGCTAGCAATGTTGCTTTTCAAAAAGTATTCCTGTGGGCAGTGGATTCTGAAAATCACACCTTCAGTGTTTAAAAGGTGCTTTATTTTGTTGGTCAATCTTTCTAAGTTTTTTTTTTTTTCCTCAAAATTATACTAATGTAGAACGTAATGTTCATTTCTTTTGAGCGTATACAACCTGAAATAGCCCCCACCCCGCTTTATAGTAGACATTCTGATTTGTGCTAGTATTTGTATACTAGTTCTCTAGGAATATTGGATCCTCAACAGTAACAGCTCAAATTTGAAGTTTTTTTTTTTTCAAAGTCAGATACAAGCAAAACAATTTTCTTGCTTTATGAAGAAATGGCAGAATAATCTGTAATTGTCAATCATGGGAGCATTCTTAAAACTTGCGTGACAAATTCAGTTATACTGAGGGCATGAATTTTTTCAAAGTTTTTATGTTTTAAAAAAGAAGTCTTCTGAAGCCGATTACATTTGTAATATATACCATGTCTGGAGCGTTGTCCTTTATTCTTAATTATACTCTGCAGGTTGCTGATTACACGTACCTTTTGAGTATATCCTTTGGCATCCACAAGCGTAAACAAAGCTGCAGACACTGTGTTTTCCTCTACCAGCAACGTGATGTGTTTGTGAATTAACTGAGTAGCCTTGGGTTCTACATGGGTTTCCCCATCGTTGGAAAGGCAATTTATTCCTTTAATGAGACTGGAGATTAAGAATTGAATTAAAGAGAAAATATGTGTTGATATAAGAACCTGTTAATAAATAAGTGACATTACTGGTCTTTTCAGTTGAAGGTTTTGAAGGAACAATTTAATAGCTTATGAACTGTTTGTTTGCTTTTGTCAGTGCTGAACTGTTGGGAATGATTGTTTTCTTATGATTATAACCTCTAAGGAATACTGTGTCCCTGGTTTTTGGTAACTGAGAAACCAATGAACTGAAAAAGAAGGCAGCTCCAGAAGTGGGAGTGTGTGATTTAGACCATATGAAGATCCCATGGTTTAGAAAAGACGAAGCTGCGGGGAGGAGAAACAACCAGTTTTTGTAGAGTGGCGTAAGAAGATTCACAGCAGGAGGGGTATTTTGCAGCCAGGCTCCTCCGGGGACACATGCCTTTTCTTCTTCCATGCACCTCCCTCCTTAAAAGGGACAGTTCAGAGCCAGCTGGTCTTATCAAAAGTTCACACGGTACCTGGCAATAGAGGGGGAAAGCATTTGAGGTTGTGTGTAGGAAGGAGAAAAGACCCTCTTGAGACTTTGGAATGTGTCTCTTAGGCTTTGAAGGCATGGATGGTGGGAGGGGGAGCCCCTTTTAGTCCCAGGCATGTGAGCAAAAGGCTGCCCTGCAGAGCAGGGAGAGGAAGCCATGAGACTCCTGAGGTGTCTGGGACCAGTTAGGCGTGCTCCTGGATTTTGCTCCCATTTGGAGGTACAACAGGGACTCAGCCATGGTCCAGGTCTCCTTTGTAGTTGCAGAGGAAGTTGCTGGCGGGAGATAAGGTTTCTGGAGATCCGGACCAGATCAGACTGCATGTCTGGCACTCGGCTGTAACCACGTGAGGAAGTCTTTCAGCATCAGAGTGAAATGAAACGCAGGTCAGAGACTATGGGGTCAGAAGACAAAAATTGCAAAGTTAGCTTGAAATTCCAGGTCAAGAGTTTTTCCTCCTTTCATTAAGCAGAGCAAAAGGCATTTCTGATTACCAGGGATACTGATAATGCAGTAACGTCTAGAGATCCGGATCCATTTGTACTCAGCCTTGCACTGGCTGCTCATGCTCTGAAGAACTTTCTTGGAATTGAGACTGATGCATGAAAACCTATTACCATGTTTTTTGTGCAAGTAACCTGTGACTTATCTTGAAAGAAAAAAAAAATGCACCGAAAACCTTCATATCTGAATGTTTTAAAAAGAGAGTTTAAAAACTCTCTTTTTAAATTATTATGTTATACATAAAATACTTGATCACATGCAAGTGGACAAAACCATGTGTATTCCAGGGCCACTTTCTCATAACTGAAGCCAGCCTGGAAAGGAGAGGGGGATGTTGCCCTTGAGAACATTCTCCCCCTCCTTCCTTACTGTGATCTTGTAGCCTTGTCTCCCTGTCAGTGGCTTCTCTTCATCTCATCCCCCTGTCCTCTCTTTGCCCAGGAGCTACCTGTGTGCAGGGGCATTTGCCCTTATTGGAGTTTTAGTCTTTTTTTTTTTTTTTTTAGCCTCCCCTGCAAAATGGACTTGCTCTGTAAAACACAACCAGATTTTCTTTGAATGGTTCAATTTTCCATCCTTAAAGATCTGAATGACTTAGCTTTCTAAATCATTTGGCTGACATGTCCTCTTCAGGTTTTTTGTTAGTAGTCCAAACTATAAATAATAGTAGTATAGGGCCTTTGCAATCAAAATACAGCTTATTATTTTCTTGGAGGGACTCTTACCTTTGCCGTTCTGTCTAGTTGTGTACAGCTGTGTATTTTTGGACTGAATGTTTTGGTTCCATCTGAATTAAAACTGTAGAACTGCTTTCCTTTCTCAGATAGTGGAGACTTTCTTTATGTTGTTTAGCCACATACGTTGATTCATCCCATTGAATTTACCATTTGTTACCTGTCCATGTTTGTCTCTGAAGTAAAATACTTGATGAGACTGCAACTTAGTGGCAGTTTGCCATACACTCTTAGTTTTTCTTGGAACATTTAGTTTAGGAAGTGGACTAATTAGCGCATAAACATTGTTTAGCAGAAGAACTCCAATTAGCACTGTTTGGCCTGGCTTCAGCGATAAACAAAGTTAGATGCACGTCAGTGTTTGTCCTAACAGTTTATAAAGTCTATTTTGTGGTCCTAGGGGACAGCACACACCAGATACATTAAATAGTCATTGCAGTCAAGGCCATGAGAAAAAGCTTACTGTGTCAAGCTTAATAGGCTGTGCATGATACATTAGCGAGCTAGTTTGGAAGCCTTCCATTAATCTTAATTATTCTTAAATACTAAGTAAATCTTTCTAAAGTATGTCTTTTTCTTACTATAGTCTATCTGCTACCATATGAAAAGAAAAAAAAAGACAAATACAATCTTCAATTATTGTAAAAAAAAAAAATAGATTTTAGATTTTCAGTGTGTATTTTAGTGTCATCATATTATCCTCATTTTATTAAAGCCTAAATCTAAGCTAGATTCTTATCAGTACACGTATAGGCAAGTTTCTTGCCCTAAGAAAATTGTTGTCCTCGTTTTGGTGTGACAAAATTAATTCTGATAAACAGGTGGGACAAGGTTGGACTGCCTTTATGGTAATATTGCAAGTAGCCAAGTGTAGTAACGTATGCATGCTTTGGTGGTTCTTAAGGAAGGGCTGCTTGTCCAGCTATGGCAGGCTTATCTATAAGAGACTGAAGACTAGAAGATTGTTGAAGCGTAAAATAACCATTCCTCCTTTCCTGCTCCAAATGTTTCAGTTGCAATTTTTTTTTGCCCTGGTTGTCCTATAAATTCTTTGAGCCTGTAAAGGAGCAGGGAAGTTGGAGACAGTGGGTAACTTCATGCGCCAGTCCTATGTATTGTGACTTTTAATTTATGAGATAGGCAAACTAGGGCTGTGGCTGAATCTGGTAGTGGCATCTTTAGGTTATATTCAGTATTAGATGATTAAAGTAAATCTAAAATATTCTGTGTGTACTAAAAATACTTAAATTTAATTAATCCTAACTCTGAGAGAAGGAAGCAGGGAAGCGGCTCTTAACATTTTGTTGGATCACCTGTATTTGTATTTCAGAAGTTGCTATAACTAGGGGAACCAAGCAGGCCAGGTCTATTCTTAGCTGTATAGTGGTTTGAAAAACTCCTTTATTCCTGACAGCAGTACACACACCATAGAAGCAGCCCAGATGAACAGAGCTCTGTCTGATCTTAAAAATCAGAATTTTCTACTGGAAATCTTTCCAACTAATTGAAAGGCATTTTTTAAAATCTAATTCTGATTTTATCAATTAATCAATTGAAAAATAACAGATGCAAACAAAACCGTTTCCATCACCTTCCTGCTTTAGACAATGAGACAGATCCAAAACTTATAGGGATCCATGCAATGGTGTCTGTTCTTCATGTTGTGACTCTAGATTGCATGTATATTACTTGTCATTAAACAATGCGGGATGTGGAGCTGCCCATTTACTCTTTGTTGTTAACTAAGGGAGTGAAATTGTCTACTCTCCAAGAGAGACGGGAAGCTAACCTAATGTTCAATTATTTACTGCACTTTCCTGTCACCCGTGCTCCACTGTGCCACTGTCCTTGTGTGTGAAATCAGTTCTTCGTGGCTGATGTTCTTGATAATCCAGCTGCAGAAGGATCGTGTGTTCCTCAAATTAAATTTGTTGCAAGTTTTTTTATAGAAGTTGAGAGAAAATCCTTCCTCCAGAAATGAACACCAGAATCTACCACTGAAACCAAGTTGTTGCTGAAGAGGATGGGACATCATTGGTGCCTCCTAGGACATGGTTTAAGTTACTTGTTAGATTTAACTAAACACATTCACATTTTCTAACATTTGTTTTCCCTTTTGCAAACAATTTACTATAACTTTAATATTTTTCTGAGTTACCTCTATGTCTTCTCACTCTCCAATGTTCCTTCATTGTCTCCCTCTTTCCCTTTCTCCTCCTCTGATTACTCCTCTTATAAGCTACTAGTAATTGCTGTGTGACAACAGGCCAGATTTCAAGTTTAACAGAGTTTCGTCTGATACTTTATGCAAACACTTGTGGAATTATCAAGTGAATGGTGCCCAGGTCCTATCAAAAGTATTACTTCTCAGAATTTGTCTCCTAAAACCAGATTTGATAAACTGGATCATAATTACATTAATTAGAAAATAATAGTCTCTTCCTACCTGCCATCATGTGAAGATATTTCAGAGGAGTAGCCGTGTACCATTTAAAATTCTTTATTTGGTTTATAGTAGTGAAGGGGTCCTCCATGAGTATAGCAACAACACATAAAAAGAAGTCTTTCAATATATGCCATGTTAGGAGATGCACAGAAATTAATGCCGTTTTAGATGTTCAAATTTCATAAGTATCCATATTTGCAAATTTAGTTCTCACTTGCAGAGAGCTGATAAATGGTGTCTCGTTAATTTCCAATTTGGTCAAAGGTTTTGTTTGTTTGTTTTTTAAGTGACAAGGGACCACTCTTGGAAAATATTGCAGAGACCAGGTTAAAAATGAACTGTGATAATAAAGTTCCCATAAAAATGGGAACTGATTGATGGCAAGGTAAGTTGATAAAAATTGGTGCCACAGTAGAAAGTAAATTACAAACTGCTTGACTTTTCTAAGGGTCTACTTGCTTTCTCTCGTGCCATGGAAACTTTATTGGGATTCTAAAACCAAACACACACCTGATTTAATTCCAGCACATGCCAACTTAGTGTTGTGTACTTCTCCTGCAAGCTTTAAAGAGATTGCAGATGTTCTTTGTTATGGAAAAGCACTTGCAGTCTTAACTGTTAGGAAGCTGTGGTGTGACTGTATTCTGGAATATACCTTACGAAAAAATAAATCTGAGTAGGAAAAAAGATACAAACCACTAGTGGAAGGCATGTGAGTAGATGTAGGGTGGTACCTAAAGATATGGATGGCGCTTTCCACTGAAATATCTGAGGAGGTAACACACATTAATGGCATTAATATGTCTAAGAAACAGGTGAAACAGTGAGCAGCTGTGGTAGCACAGGTTAAATGCATATGCTCAAAACCATAAGGAAAACTAGAAGTGAGATAGGAAGTAGATCCAGGTTTCTTTAAGTTCAGTAACCCATTTTACTTAACTACTCTTTTATGCTTTTATTCCCTCCCCATTGATTTTTTTTAAGTCAGCTATAGAACAGGGCTCTAGTGAATTGAGCAGCAACTCATTTCCTTTGCGATCACCAGGAAATACACTGAGCAATTACGGGTGGCTGGATGGGAAAAGGTCTTTCATTTCACTGTGATACAAAGGTTCCCAGGCCTTCCTGGCTTTTCAGCAGCCTACCAGGTGGTCTGACTTGGGGCTAAGTCCCCCATGTTCTGATGTCCATGGGTAGCAGCAAATTTGAGGAACCAGGACTGAGGGCCTGAAGGATTTATTTATTTTTTTTTAAAATGCGTTTCATTGCTTAGCAATTCTTCTGCAAATCTGTTTCCTACCTGTTTCTCTATTATCTAGATCAAGAGCAGAGTCAAAGAACTTCTGCCAGCAGCTAATAGATTCACGCAGAGTAGTTCCTTATTACGGAGGAGTATCTCCTAGCAATCCTTGAATTCTCAAAGTATAAGGATTAATAACTCTGCTGTATATTGTAAGGGAAGTAAAGGGAAAGTGACCATCGGCTGATCCTGTATAGCACAGAGATGCTTAATGGCTGTTTTTCTTCCAAATGTTGACCTAAATGTGTAACTTTTCCCCAGCAATGCAAGCTACATTTGACAGCAAGTTGCAGCTTGTTGAAATGCAGTATGCCCACTAGTGTAAAGTGAGAATATTAGTATTTCATGTGGAAACATGACTTTGGCTAGAAACTGATACAAGAGATTTACAAGATAAAACAACTGAAAACTCCAGCAAGTCCTAACAAAATACTCTCTTTAAATAATGCACACTAAGTAAATATTATTGTTTATTGAAAACCCTTTCACTATTACAGTCTATTTTTTGCCATTTACTACTGTAGGATCTGAATAACAATGCCAATAATATTTAATAGGAGGAAAAAAAAGAAAATCTCAGTTTTATATTCCTGAAAAAATTACGATTTCTTTTTTCATTGGTGGTTTATCCAAACCAAAAGAAACTGAAGTACACAAATATTTATAACTAATAAATAATTTGACCTGAACTTCTGGTTCCTTACCTCCATTGTTGAGAACTCACTATCTTATTTTAAAAAGAGGTCTCACAGTCATAACAGGTCTAAATTTATTGAGCTTTTTTGCTCATTTGTTGGTAGTGCTTTGGATTTATTTATTGTTGAGGGAGTTTTGTTTGTGTTTGTGTTCATGTGTGGATTATCTCAATTTTTGTCTCTCCGTCTTGTTTCCCTCCCTTATTTTAATGTTCAAGCGGTGGCTGCGTTTTCACCACAGTTTTGAACTCTGTTTTAAGTTTATAGCCAAATAATACTATTCTAAATGTTTGGGGTTTTTTTCTGAACAGTAGTACAGTTTCTGTGTCCTTCAACTCCATGGCTCTTAAGTGCACTGTGATCTGTAAGACTCATCACAGGATTAAGGAAGAAGTGCTAATCTCTGTTTTGCCCCTTCCTGGCTCTGTAGTTTAGGCTAGTTGATACAACTGTAAAAGGAGAAAGCTAACTTGAATGTCTCAACAAACTGGGTGAGGATTACTAACTACGCACACAAATTATATGGGTGCTAGGAACGTTTCGGAAAGATTTTCAGATGGTATATATTGGTACAGGTCAGATGAACAAAACAGAAGCTCAAATACAAGTGGAAGATAATTTGATATATTTTACTGTTCTTCACTATGTGTTTTCAACTGTTCAGTACATCATCATAAAAATCTGTGGTTTGTTACAAAAAAATAAGTAATTGTTTGAGAGAAATATATCTGAAAAATTTCTAGCTCTATAAAATGCACAGGAACAATTTCCCTAGTATTTCACTGTCAAAATACCTACCAGGTTTCAAAGTTTGCCTGCACCTGGTTTGGCATCCAACTAGGATTTTCTTTCTAAAAGGGAGGAGTACAGTCTGTTACCTGAAATTGTAAAAATCTTGTATTCATCTGAAAAGATCCAACTTGTCATAGAGATTGTTGTCTTCTTATGTATAAGGAGAAGTACTTCATCAGGAAAGTACATGAAGGAAAGTACTTCATCAGCCTTCATAAATGACAGCAGGGAATTTTGAATGGAATTCCCAAGAGGCCTCCACTGCCTGGAACATCAAAATGTTCTGCTACAAAAGCTCTGATGCAGTGTGCTAAAAATCCTGGCCTAGAAAAATGTTTGTGTATTTTAATTTTCCAGATCAATTCTCAGTATATACTCCAATTTGCAATAATATTATTTGTTAGTTGAAGCCAAGAACAGGAAAATAGGTATGCTATGGAATTCTTTGTAGCTATTGTGGAGGTTTGATAGCAATAGACACAGAGAAAACTGTACTCCCAATGTAATGTTAATGTTATTGAAATACCTGATTTTTGTATAATCTCATATTTTAGAGAGCAAAAGAGAGGGTTCTATATACATGTGCACATAATAAATGTCAGTCTGGTTTATTCTTTCAGAATTAATGTATGTGAAACTGGAACTTCTGTAAAAAGCATTAGCCTGGGTGCATGTTCTTGCCAATGCAACATTTGTGTGATTGATGAATGATGTCTTGGTCATGCAAACCCTTGAGGAACAGAGTACATATAGCAGAATATTTTTTTTAATTTTTTTTTTTTAATACTTACTCTTTCAGAGATTTTACAGGTAAATCATTGAATAGGGTAGAATTTTAAAAATGTTGTCTTTTGACCACAGTGGTAAAGGGTGCTACATTTCCTTCTCATGAGTTCCTGTTTAGGACAGACAAAGCAGATGTTTGGCTTGGAAGCAGGCTTTATTTGGCGTGGTGGCAGGAAGTACTGAGAGATTTGCTATTGACATTTAATCCCTGATGTTTCTGTAGACTGTAAGACCAATTCTTTTTTCTTTATTTCTCTCTCTCTCTTTTATTTTTTTGTTGCTTGCTTGAATCTATGTAAAATTAACTGAAGTCATAACACATACTTGGCAAAGGAGCTGGAAATAGTGTATTCTGTTTCTTATACTCTTGACAGTCTTACTCATAAATCCCAGTCCCCTGATTCCTCTGATCAGAGTGAGATTTTTTTTTCATGCAGGTGTTTAAAACGTGAAATTAGATGTTTCCCCCAAAGCTGTATGTCTGATCTCCATCACTGCAGCAATACAACTAAAGAACCTGTCCTCCAAATCATTCTGGTTTAGGGAAATTTCTTCCTGCATCTGGTCCATGCTTTGTAATATTAATCTGTTTAAAAAAAAAAAAAAAAAAAAAAAAAAGGTGGGGGGGGAAGCAGCTGAGAAGATAACTGAGCTATGAAGGCAGCCAAGCTGATTTGCACAAAAATACTGAAATGAATTACTGTTTTAATAAACTCCGATGATTTTTCTGTAGAACCATGATGGGAGTTTTCATGCTCAAAGTTATTTTGCAGAGATTTTTTGCTGCAAAGATCTTAAGTGTTAGAAAAAGAACTTGAACTGTTTTTCTGTACTTGCATGTTCGTATAGTAGACCATCAAGTTACTATGGGTAAGTTAGATAGAAAAAAGAAGTAATGTTTTTTAAAGCAAAGTGGTTTGGCAGAATACATGGATAACTTGCTTCTTTTCTGTGTAAGCTTTACTTTCCCTTCTGGGTGATAATTCTGATCCAAGGGAGGCCCTGAAATTGCCCCTCTGGTTTCCCTCACCTGGAGTCTGACACCCTGGGCCGTGCTGAAACACTTCTGTGCTCTACTGGAAGCGATGAACTGATGCTCTGAACGTTTCATATGCAGCAAATTTGCATCCTGCAAAAGTAAAATTAATGGGGAGGGGAGAGGGGGTAAGCAAACCCATGGAAGAATTCAGCTAATAAACTTCATTTTATGTTGATACTTGAATTATTTGGGGTTTTTAGTGGACTGGATATGAGATGGTTTGAACGAAAAAAATCTGATGCTATGTGGGAGTGGGGCTGGGAGCAAACTGAATCTTATCTTTTGCTTCATTGCTTTTGTTGACTGTGTTGGGAAGAGATGCAAAAGGGAATATGGGAAAGGAACAGAGAATGCTAGAGCTGTACCTCACCTGCACGATAAATGCAAATGCTGGTTGGACCTTGAGCCAAAAACCCAATGGGTGAAATGCATAGAGTGCTGCTGCATCAAGTGCAAGGGGCTTCCATTTCTAAGGACACTGCTTACGGAGAGAGAACCCAGCTGCTTCTGGGGCAGAATAGGGCTGTAGAGCTGCTACAGCTTGAACTGTATCTCATATGAGGATATGTGAGGGCTGCTTATATTGTAATATGAATGCTTTGGAACCAGAATATAGCTCCTGCTATTAGGCAGTCAACAAAAATTTTAAATGCCTTTTGTTCTTAGGGGTAGTTTTATAAAATCTTAACAACCAGTGGTTTCCCGTTTAATTTGAATATGGCTTAATTTACCAGCTTGCCTTTCAAGATGGTCCTGGTTTTACCACCTGAGCCACAACTTCCTTAATGTCATGCCAGAATAGTTTTCAGGGTAGGATATATTCAAATAATGTGGAAAATGTGTCCAAGAGAATAAGTGTGTGATAGCTCTCAGGTTACAGTGTGCAGCCAAGTCTGTAGGAGAGTGACATATATTAGCCGTTAACACTTTGCAGAAATTAGGACTGCAAAAATAGTTATCAACTAAAAAGAATTAGAAAAAAAGAAGGCCATTTACTTTTTTTTTTTCCTCGATAGTTCTATTTTTCACCCCTTCCTGCTGATTCTTAGAATGGGAGTACTCTATTTTAAAGAAGAGCTTGTCTGTATGATTATGCAATTCTATTCTTATATAGCAAGTGTATAAGTAGCTCTTCCACACCAATTGTAGCTGTTCTTGGGTGGCACTGAAGAAGTAAGTGTTTTTTGTAAGCTGTTTGAAGAAATAGAAGAAATATATAGGAAGCATACAGGGGAGGAGTACTGGGAATGCAAAAAGCTGCTCTTCTTTAGAGGAGAAGGCTTCAAGCAGTACGCCATGAAATTCAAGTAATTAAAACATCGTAAGAGCCTGAAACATGATGCTCCTCCTGCCTTCCTGCAACCAGAATATTTTTCATTCTGTGTTTTAGTCCCAGGTCTTGTTTTTGTTTAGGTAATCTTTATATCAGGTTTCAGGGTATGTTCCTGTGCATAGGTTTTCCTAGTACTGACAGCCAGAAATGGTTTCCAATCCATTGTTTTGAAAACTTTTCTAGGGTATCTATGAATTAAATGAAACTGCCTCAGGTCCAATAAATTTATTCATTAATGGCGTCAGAATTAGTTTTTGGAGCATTCTGAATTTCCGTTATTCCCACTCTAGTCTCTAGACTATAGTCTATCACCAGGCCTTTCTGTGCAAAATGAGCTGCCAAAAAAATCAGAATAGGAAAGAATTTTATGACTCAAGTTGTAGTCACATTGTTCACTGACACATTGCCGAAGCCAGCCTGCTCATGGCATGCCAGTCCTCAGGGATGCTCCTCCAGTTCAGAGCACAGATTGACAGGGGAGGGGCTGCAGCTCACCTTTTGCATAAGACTTTGCCTTTTCCTTTTTGAAAGCTGTATTTAAGGTTGAATTTTTTTCACAAAGTTAAAGAAAAACAAACAAAGCCCCCAAACAAGCAAAACAAAACCAACCACCAGGCATGTGTCTTCTATCTGCGTGAGGAGCTGGAGCCTGTTAAGAGCTTGCCGGCCACCTGTGGTGTTTGACTGGTGTCCCCTGGACTTTTTGCTCCCTTGTCCACCAACCTCACTGTAGCTGGAAAACTGCAGGATTGCTGCTTCCCTAAGAGTTCCCTTTTTGATCCTTGCTTCTGAAATATCTCTGCTCCCTGTGGGGAAAAAAAAAAAAAAATTAAGTCAGAAAACTCTCCTCCTCCATTGCTCAACCAAAGCATGGCTGTGCCAGCAAGGAGAACTACCTTGTTTCTAAGAAATGAGGTTATTAATCTTCCACTGCTGATTGGCTGTGCCAGGCCTGCCCCCAGGACCTGGTCGTTTGCACACAGCGGGTTTGGGAGATCTCAGCAGCTATAGCAGCTCTTTTCTCTCAGCAAAGAGTACATATCTCTGGCACAGATGTACAGCTGATGATCCCCCAAACAATTGGGATTAGCCTGGGGAATCTCTGGGAGTGGGCAGCATGTGCGGGAGGCAGTAATGGTTAATGGGCAAGGCACTGGTCTGTGGAATAGAGGTAGAAAATGAAGAATTAAATTTGTCATAAAAACTGTTGAGATCTACAGATGAAAAACATCGCATAAGTGAAGTTAAAATAATCATTAAGCTCTGCGGTGGGTCTGGAGGCCACTTGCAGGCTGCTCATATTGGTTTGTGTTCGCTTCAGACCACGGCAGCGGTGCTCTGCCACAGTGGCTGGGGAGGTTTAATTCTGGCAAGTGGGTTGTAAGTGCTGGATGCAGGCATGCTCCAGCAGCACCTGCAAAAAGGCACCTCTCCTGCTTCAACCGTGTCCTCGGCTGTGTCAGCAGAGGTTGGAGGCTGTGTGGGGAGTGGGTGCCCTGCGTACTCCTATTGAATCAGTGCTGACCAGTTCAATGGCTTAACTAGCTAAGAATAAGTGAATTGAAGTGAGGAAAGGGATCACCAACTGTTGAGAGAGGAAAAGTGCAGCCTGCCGCAGTGTCCCACAGCATGCTGTTTGTTTTCCTAAACGTGCTGGTAACTAAAGCAGGGTATGTCATACACGGCAGAAACGCTTTAGTTGAGGCCACACTGCTAACATCTCCTTTACTTTGGGAGACTTAGTCATGAGGAGAGTTGAGGCATCTGGTAAGAAGGGGCAGAAATTTATGTTTTTTCTCCTGCTCTCGTTACTTTTGATAGGAAGGTTTTGCAACAGAGTGAGTCCAGGACTTGTGTCTGGGAGTTAAAGGATGGCAAGGATAAACTAAAAGTAAATTTAAATTCTTTTAATCTGATTTTTATTTTAATGTCTTTTTTTTTTTTTTCCCCCCGCTGGTAAAACAAGTTAGCACACTCTGATATTTTTACCTACAGCGTTAACACTAACAGTGATCATTGCCAATCCCTGTAATTATTATTTTGTGATCCTTTGGGAGCCTGGTGTACCGAGGCATTCTCTTCCCGTTGCTTCGGCACCTGGGAATTCAGGCTCCAGTGATATTTTCCAGCAGATGTGACTATCAGGGCTTGTTTATTTTTAGCTGGGGATTGTGCACCTTGATCTCGGTGGGAAGCTTCCTGTCCTCATTGTCTTTTACAGCCGGTTGTAAAGGCAAGTGGCTTATAATGACCTACCCTTACTTCCCCTCACTGGTTCCAAAAGACACAGGAATGTCATCATCACATGTTATAATTTACTCAGGGACTTTCCGATGAGGACCTCACAGGTTTAACCTTTCCAAAAGCTCTGTTTATTCAAGAGGGTAATAGCATTGGTAGCTTGAATGTTGAGGCTAGGAAGTTACCAGATTGTATCGAATAAATTCATTGATTTTTGTCCACTGAACAGTTTTGATTTTGGGGCAAATGAATTTGTATTTTTTCAGTGAGATGCATGTTTTGATCACCTAATTCTATTATAACAGAATTTCAGAGGAAAACCATTTTTATTTTTAGTGTTACACATGAAAGTATGTGAAGTTCTAACTTTTCTTAAATTAAATTTAAATAATGGAGAAGGGGGGAAACATTCAGAAATGGTTTATCTTGCTCTATCATAAGTGACAGAAGCTACTTTTTCGTAAAACATATTTTAAAACATTCTAAAACTTTAAACCTTGTTTGTGTGTGTGGTCCTGCACATAGGTGCCTGCATATATTGTGTGTGTTTCTTTAGACTGGTGTGACATGATGTGTAAAAGCCTTGTATATTAGGTTGTAATAGAACTTTTTTCTCTTTCATTTATAAATGCCTTAAAATATATATGATGCATAATATAGATGCAGACTGATCTCTGCATTGTTGCTAAAAGTGATATACTTTCAATTTTTGTCAAAGAGAAAAGCATTCAGCAAGAAAGAGCTCTGATTTCAAGATCGGTACTTTCTTTTGCCTCTGTGAATGTTACTGTTGTGATGCTATTTTGTCTGTTTCCTGTTATATGAAAAACAATTTAAGCAGCAGATTTCCATCTATTATATTCTTTGAAAAACAGACGTGATGATCCAGCTGATGGTTGGGTTTAATATATAGGGGTTTTGGAATAAAGCCCAAACTTGCAAATCATTTCATCTTGCTCACATAACTTGTTTTGCCATTATAGGAAAAAGAATGTTTGTTTCCTAAATACTCCATGTGGTGGATAGCGGAAACTACATGCACATACCTTTCCCCCAGGAAATTCTTTTCCACTAATGATATACAGATTATATTTTTGGCAACTATTTTGAATTTTGGAAGAAGGACATGACGCAAGGATCCCCTTTTACTATCCTTTTGTTAATATGAAAAAAAGAAAACAGACATGTCTTTTCTTTTCAAGGTAAGCAATTAACATGGGAGTGATGCTGCTGTTGATCCTTGCCATGTGATATTTATTATTGGGTAACATTGTGGGAAGAAATCATCCATCTAATTCTTCAGGGTTGTTGTGGAATGCTTTTTAAGGAACACGTGAGACCAAGGCTCTACCGTGAAGCACTACCAGAGTATTCCAGAAAAGGCTTAAAGCTTGCTTAGCGTTTGCTTTGCAGGCAGCAGATATGACAAGAGCACTTTTTCTGATTGTTTTGGTACTTGTTTTGTCATTGCGTTGAGTTGTGTGCTGATAATCTTGTTAGTTGCATTTCGGGGAAAAGGCTCAGGGACCTTCAGTCATCCTTGGTATTCTTAAAAGTAAAAAAAAAGTATTGTTTCAAACATCTGTCTCAGGAGTACCTTCAGTCAATTGTTATGATTCCCAATGTACGTTTGATCTCTCAGAATATCCTGCAAAGTTTTGATGCTTTTCACAAACATCACCAAATCATCTGCCATGTTTCTTGTTAGAGCAGAAGATTGTACAGAAGCTTCTCTTATCCCAGAATAATTCTCAGTTAGGCCATCCTTTCCATCCCTGATTAGATGTTGTACCTGAACTGCATTCTGTTGTCAGTGTGGATGTTGCAGAACTTTTGGTTATGTAAAAAAAGTCAATCTTTTATACCATGGAAAAATGTGATCAATATTTTCCAGTACTGTAAACTCTGAGAGAGATTTTTTTATTTTGCATTTTTCCAAGAGTCACCTTTTTAATGGTTTAGTCAATTTTTAGGACATAAATCATGATTTCAATTATGTATCCTACTTCTTAAATGCAGTTTGGCTTAGCCACACATCGAGAACAGAATTCTGTATAACCAAAGGGTGATGTATCAATCCTGCTATTTTCCTGAATATTTACTTCCAACTGTGAGTACTTGGGAACAGACTTCTTT
Organism: Numenius arquata; assembly: GCF_964106895.1. Taxonomy (NCBI): domain Eukaryota; kingdom Metazoa; phylum Chordata; class Aves; order Charadriiformes; family Scolopacidae; genus Numenius; species Numenius arquata. The sequence goes on along the minus strand of NC_133585.1, from coordinate 36,367,490 downwards.
TCACAGTAGCATCCTAACCATGTAGTAATACTGCTTTATTTATCCTTAGTTATTACTCTTCTCAGTGAACTCTGTACATGCTTGCTTCTTTAGCTGTAGAATGCAACCCTGGTTACCGAGCAGGATAAGTCCTCTTATTCCCTTTTAGGTGTAAGGAAGCTGATGGGAGACTTGCCCAAGGCCTTACTTTAGGATATTAGAAGAAAAAGGCATTTTTCATTAACACTGTTAATGGTTCAGAGTCCAGAAAGCTCCATGTGGGCCATCTCTTCTCATCAGCATAGGGACCACACATTGGATGCACTGTGTGTTATTTTTTTTCCACCTACCTTTTACAGTGTTAAACTTGGTTGACTCAGAACTCAACTAAGCTGTATAAGAAAGATTCCTCTGAAGTTGTCATTCTTCTGTTTAAAATAGTGTTGCTGGTGAATGAATTTATGGAACCTTTTCCTCTTGGAGTTAATGTTTGTCAAAACAATGATAAGAAGCGAGCATAAGAGAAAAATCTTGGTGTAAAAGTGATAAAATGGTCTCTGGGGACCTGGTAGGCTGGCACAGAGAACTCCCTGTTTTGTTCTTAAACCATTTGTGTGTGCTCCTGGTACTAATACTGAAAAAAACCCTCCCAACATGTACCTACAAAGCTCTGTTGAATGGCACATCCTGACATGTGAAAGGAGAAGTGGTGAGGCTGAGCTACCTGAAAGAATGGCTTGGCATTCCTGTGGCTGAGGAACTGCTTTTGAGGAAAGAAAGAAGATGGGGAGGAGCCCGGGCGGTGCTGAGTGTGCGTGGGGTGGTCAGGGAGGTAGACTGGAGCTAAAAAACCATATCCGTGTTTTTCCAGGTGTCCCTTTTGTAATCTTTCATTATTTTTTTTAGAAGAAAAGAGGCAGCAAATCCAGTCATTCAGAAAAATAAGTGACAACAAGAGAGAGAAACCAGACTTGGGCTATGCTTTCATTAACTGTTTTACTGCAGTTACTGCAACTGGTACCTCGTTTTATAATGCTTTCTCAATTACAGTGTCTCCCATGTGCTCGTTGCCCCTTGTTTTATTCCCCATTACTTTATTGCTTTGTTTAATCCTGTATGTGTTAACTCACTGTTAGGGTTGCTTGCAAAGTCCAGGCTGCTGTTGAGACATTTTTGCTTGAAATTAATTAAAATTAAATGGTTCCAAATTGTCTGTGTTGGATGTGACAAAAAAAAAAAAAACAAAACCCCAAAAAAACCACCAAACTTCTAAAGTTTCAGATTGTGCCAGAAATGAGTGACTTCTTCACTGATGAAACAGGACTTCCAGAATCGGCACTTGCCTTCTTACCTAAATGTTTCAGGAGGCCCCCTCCACGCTTGAAACATATATAAATGATGAAAACAATTAAATGTGTACATATTTTACAAGATTTAACTTGACAAGCCTGAATAAACTAGCTTCTGCCCTGCACCTTTGTTCTTGCCCTAGGTCTTTCTGTGTACTTGTGATAGACTTTCAACTCAGTCAAAAAAATTCTTCATAACCGAAAGACTTGGCATCAGAATTAAAACACGGTTGTTTAAAGAATTGCTCATACCTTTCCCATTACTTTGGCAATATGACTATTACAGGTAGAAAAATTAAGCCACAAAATTCTTCAGAGCCCCTTTTGTTGCCATCGTTTCGTGTATGTATTTTCACAAAAGGGTGTTCTGCAAAACAGCTTGTTGAGGAGAATGTTGAGTGTGTGATTCGTTAAAAATCTGTGTTTTTCAGGTTAAGTTTGCATCTTTACCTTGCATTGTTTCAAGATGAGTTTTGGATATAAATAGTAAATCTGTCTGGAAGTCTGCACTGGTATATCTTGCTGGCTAAGTGTAGTTGTTGGCGAGAACTCCCATTTTGTTATCTCGCCAAATTTATTTTCATTTTGATTTTTATATGATTCCTGATTAACCAAAATATATTTATATATGGATGTTTAAGTTCAAAATATTACAGTCAGTCATTTCAGAGAAGTAAATACTGTTCTCTATGCTGAGAATGTTTATTCAAACTTTCTTAATGAAAGCAAGTGAGAATATTTTTACAGTGCCTGGCCTTGCAGAATTGTCTTCTTTTCTGTATTTCCTGAGAGGTGAAATTTAGTTCCATGTTGCTGGCCTTTTGACTTTGGGGTTTTTTTGTTGTTTTTTTTTTTTTTTTTATTGTATTGCTTGTGAACCTGTTCAAGATGCTCTGATCATCAGTGCAAATTAATACCTTGATGCAATTTCCTGAACTGATGAAAAAAAAAAGCCTAGTGACTCTGTGATATATAAGTTGTTTACATTTGAGTTTACAGGTATTTCAACTTTCTGATAACAGCTAAGGGATAGACCGGCAAGATGACAATCACCTCCAAAATGTCTTACATTGAATTTATTACCAACTTTAGCTCCCAGCAGTAGTAATGATGAAAAGTCCTTTCTTATTGCAAGGTGATGGCTAGATTCACTTCAATAAATTGACTTTGAAGCATCATGTTTCTATCCTAATTTGCATCCTTCCTGTTTATGTTAAATAGCATAAAAGAAGAGTTTTTGAATGGCACCTTAGCTATCTAACCTTTCTTTTCCAACTGAAAGAATGTCCTTTATTAGGTTAGTGTGGTGGGTTAATGATACCTCATTCACTTGTGTAAAATTCAGTGTGTGCTTGCTATGAATCTCAGAGGAACGATTCCACTGCAGCTGAACTGATGCATGTTGTTGGATGGGCATGTATAGTATCAGTCCATCAAAACCACACGTTCATACCAGCTTTTCTTCCTTTCCCTCCCTGCCAACTTTTCCTGTTAAATAGAATGATCTTTGTGGCCAAAAAGCATAATTTCCATGTATATACAACTTTTGAAGTATCAGAACTGTTTATATATGCATACACACACATAAAAATCAAATAATGTAAAGGTGTAAAGAAGGTTTTAATTGTAAGTGATGCTGTAAGCTCTCCCAGAAGTTTTGGTTGTTCTGGATATAATGGTTTAATAGCTTATTGAAAGATAAAGGGACTCCAGCGCCAGAATAAAGGTACATCTGGTATGAAGGACATTATTATTTAGTACAGAATGATAAATAGCAGTACCTTCTTTATAATTCGGTAGTGCATATCAAAATTTAGAAATTATATTTGTGGGTATGCAATACAGTCGTGCAAATATTCAGAATTTAAAATCAGCTAATGCAATATTTTGTTTATTTTCATGGAATATTGAATGGTGTAGGATAACACGGTGGAGTGTATATTGAAGGAAAAACCTTCACTGGAGTTGCTGCTAGGGCAAGAATTGTGTCCCCCATCTGCCCTCCATGTGTGTTTGTAGCAAGAAGGTTTTTAAAACAATGCTTTTTAAAAGATCATAATTCAAAAATGAGAACCTCTTTGTCTCATTAACCTGTAGTGCATGATCTGAGCTGCAAAACTGACAGAACCATCTTGGTAACAGTGCATTAAAGGATTCCTTTCTGACTTTTTATACATGTATTGTGTTCTTTATTATTTGATGACAGAGTAGGAGGTACTCAATGATTTAAAGGACATAATAATTTGGAGGAAAACTTGTCTTTAAAATAAAAAAGTTGTTGTTGTGATTGTAAAGAAACCTGAGACATGAAGTTATATGTTGCAAATAGTATTGAGCTCAGTTTACAGCATATCTGTGTGATGCTTCTACCTCTCATATAACTGTAAATTAGTATTACCTGTCAACAGGTTGTTATTCTGCCTGTTTTGCCTATAACTATTATGGAGGGAGCAGGGAGGAAAGCCAGCTTTTGGTCATGACCCAAAATCTGATGAAGATAGTGGAAAGATTTTCATTGACTTTATTGTGCTTGAGGTCAGATCCCTGGAGTTTGAAAAAATCCTGGAAAGGAAAGCGAAACCAGAGGTTTGAAAAAGAAGGATTTTCTTTTACTTACTTGATTGCTGTGTGAAATTATAGCTTAATTCAGAGCAAGTTTTCTAACCCTGAGTAAAGAGAAATAGTTTTGACATTTTTTCATAAAGGAAAGCTTTACTGAATAATCATAACATGAAAAATTTTGTATTTCAAAGACTTAAAATGCAATCTTAAGGTGATGGCAATTGTGTATTTTTAAAATAGGTTTTCATTTAAAAGAAACTGACCACGTATTAATACTTGAGGTTACGATTACTTGTTTGCTAGTGGTTATTGCAGCCCCCTGCTCTGTATATGCATGTGCATTTGTATGCCTTCATGGTAATCTGTAGTGAGGAATTCAGCTGAAAAAAAGAGCCTAGCAAAAATAAGCTGAATTTCCGTTTCCCTGGTTGTGATCCACACAAGTGCTTGTGACAGGAGAGGGCTGGGGAGGATGTGGTGGTGGGAATGTCTGGTCAGCAGAGGAGCAGCAGTTTCCAGGGCTGGCACTGTGGCTGGTGAGGCACCCACTGTGCAGCGAGATGTGCACAGCAGCTCTACCAATTTATCAGATTATTTTAGAATCTCAGAAGTATAAGAGTAGCCAAACTAAGGATTCATCTAGTCCAATTTCCAGTCTCTAGCAGTTGCCAAAATGTAGATGTGTAAGAAAGAATACAAGAATTACTTAAATTCCCTCCTCCTTGCAGGTACAGAGCACCTGTGTTTATCAGGAATATCATCTGCACTGTTTTTTTTTCTCTTGTGTATTAGAGTAATTGCCACAATATACACAACAAAATGGTATATTTACCAAGAAAACTGCAAAACGAGAAATCCAACAATAGTGGAGCTTTTCACCAGGACTGTTAAAAATGTCATTGGACTTCCCTGAGACAGCTTTACCGTTTGCCCATAAAAATGCGAAGTCACATCTGCTAGTTATTGGTTTACAGCTATGCCTGTTTTTTCATTATAAGTATTGTCTTTTGCGATTTTGTTTTCACATATTGTTGGATCAGCTCTATTAATAAAGGTGCCTTCAGGATATTTGCAGCTAGTTAGGTGGTGTTCTGGGTACCGATCCAGCACTAAATAAGAAACTATTTGTTACTTTTTTGTATGCAGCAGTAACAAGTTTTAACATTAAAGCACTACCATATCTGATTGCCTACAGGAAAGGGATATAATATTCACTTAGCAGCCAATGAATGAATGATTAAAATCTTAAAAGCATTTAATAAGATTGAAACACAGAGCAGGGCTGTTCTCTGGTGTAAAGTTACAGAAGAGGTTCACTGGGTCAGAGAAAGAGTACGGGAGATTGAATATTTTTTTGTTTTGTTTTGTTTTGGTTGAAAAAATAGTTGTGTTACTTTTGCTGTCAAGTCAAGACAGCTCTGAGGGGAAAACCATAGAAGAGTGGTGGTATGTTAAAAACAGCACAAAACAAAACAAAAGAATGGATTCCACACCTGTAATATGTTGTTTTGTTGTTGTTTTTTTTAAAAGAAGTCATTATTGTACAAAGACGTGCACAGACTTTCTATCCTGACCATTAGTTAAAAACTATCCTACCAGCCTCACACATATTCATACCCTTGTTACCCAGACACTCGGAAGACTTCGCAGTCAGAAAGCAGCTGAGGGGTCTGGAAGCTGGGTCCCAAGTACTTTGAGAGGAAGGGTGCGTGGCAGCAGGGCAAGACTCTGCCCGTCCCTCTCTTGCTCCGTACGTCCTGTCTGTGAGACTGCGAATGTTTCCCCTCCTTAACGAAACCGAACTTGCATAGTTCTGGGAAGATCACATTCTGGCTGTAACAATTAAGGTAATGTAAACAGAATCTCAATTTAAGGTAAGTACTTGGTCGAAACTGCAGTTCAAGGAGTTAGTTAAGCAGAAGGACAGACTCGTTGCCTGTGACAGGGCCTGTGGAGTGTGGCAGCTGCACCGTGGTTGCTTCTCCTCTCTTCAATGCCATGCATTTCCTAAGCACTGCTGCATGTAACGGAAAAAAAAAAAAAGAACAAACTCTTGAAAGGATGAAGTAGCCTGCATAGTGACATTTCTTTCTTCTAGACTTAGCAACAGACTTTAGAAGGTGACACCTATTCAAATGAGCAGAGTTGTAATAGTTGAATTTTGTAAATAACTCTTGAAGTATAGATGCTCCCAAATAGCTGATGAAAGAACACAGGCTTTGTAGCAATAATGGTAAAGGATACCACTAAGGAATACGGTTATACATTACATGGAAAAAAATACAAAGTACCGCATGTTCAGCATTTTTACAGGGGTTCTTCCCCTGTCCCCCCCCCCTCCCTTAAAAGGAATTAAAAAATGACAGGCTGTTTATTGATGACAGTAGATCAATATATTGAAGGTGGTTTGTGCCATTTTGTGCATTTGGGTTTGGCGACACTGAGTTACATCTCTCTTGAAGATGAGAGGTTATAACTGGTTCTGAAAGGACCTTCAGCTTGCCAAAGATTCCTGCTAAACAATTTCTTGTGAGCAGGGCGAGCGCCCCAGCGAGCTGATGTGCCCGGCCTGCTGCACCACAGTCTGTGCCAGCTGCTTCTCAAGTCCCCAGGGTAAGGAGCAGACTGAGACATACTGCAGATGAAATGGGAAGAAGAGGGGACTTTGCAAAGATAAAATTATCTCCATTTAATCCTCCTTAGCTTGAAGAAAAATTGTGTCTGCTGAGTAAGTTATACTGGAAGTCCAACTCCAGGACTAGGGAGACGTATCTCTGTATCCGAGAACTGCAATTATTTTCCCGGGATTATTCCTCTCCACCTTCACGCTAATCTCAGAGGTAGGGAAATCAGGGCTGTGCACTTTGAAATCAAAAGGTTTCCAGAAACATTGAGAAGTCTTTGAATACCATGGTCTTAACCTGAAACAGTTCAGGAAAACTGTTTAATTTTTTCTCCATTTCAGTCTTTCTGCCCTGTGAAACCTACATTTTGACTAGAGAAATTAGATTTAGATGGAATAGGATCTTCTGTTCATTCATTGGTTTTTCTAAATGACTTGATCAAAACTGCTAATTGCCTGTGTAGGAGATTGCCCGCCTCACCAGCCAGAGGAGAACATGCGTGCAGTGGGTACGTCAGCCAGGGCGTGCGAATAACCACAAGCTTTTCAGTCCATTTCTCCTCCCCAGGTTCCATAACTAAAGTTGATTTTCAACTTGAAGAAAACAGCTTACTTAGATAAGAATCTTAATCCTGCTGGTAAAATAACAACAACAACAACAACAACAACAACAACAACAAAAAAAAGGAAAAAAGGAAAGGCTGAGTTAACAGGTTTCTCTAAGCCAGAAGTCTGAGGTGTTTGAAATATGTTTTTCCTTCCCTCTGTCTCTCTCTGGCCCTCACTCGCCGTCAGGAGAGCATCATTGCTCTCCCTTTCCCCATCAGCATTGGTGGCGGCAGCCAGTCTGACCTGGAAAGGAGCTGAGGCTCCGGAGGTCTCTCTTCAGACCAGGAAATGGCAGTAATTCCCTCCCTCGTCCCGCTCTGTTTATTCAGGGTGCCGAGTGCCTGCTTCACCTGCTGACACTGTCAGGAGGGAGCAGGAGGCTTTTGCACAGCAGTGCCTGTGGCTGGGTGCGGTTGGGTTTTGCTACGCTCTCGATGCTACGTGTGCATCTGTCAGGAAGGGAAAAACTTCAAGGCTTTTCTTTAAAGCACTGCACAAATCTGGGGGAGGGCAGCGGGAGGTGCCCATCGGGTCCCTGGCAGAAGCTGAGATTCTCCTCCGGACTGCGGCTGCTCCAGCTCCCCTCGGGAGATGCGCTGCTGGTATTAGCAGTGTGTGAACCATGCCCAGAGGGGAATTGTGCATCTCCCATGAATGGAACTGGCCGGCAGTGCCACCTTGCATGAAAGCATGAGCTCTCTTTGTCCCACTGTCCCTTTTTCTTGAGTTGTGGGCTGATTTTTGGCAGCTTTGAGAGGCAGTTCTGTGACAAAAGGTGTCTGTGTGAAGGTCAGTGATGTGGGCCTCAGACAGGCTCACCTGGAGTGATGTCTTGGAAGGTGACTTGTTTCACTGGAAAGTGTTAATTTATATTACCTGTACAAAATAACTGTATCAGCCCAAGTTCCAGCCTAGAGATGACTGTGATTTAGTACTGGACGCAGTGATGCTTTAGGAGTCCTTGGTAGGAAATGAGGCATCATTATACTTTTGTTGGGTCCTACTGCAAGTGTAGTTGACTGTGCAGTTATTTCTACAAGGTCCTCTTGCTTCTTGGTAGATGGAAAAGCACAGGCACGGCTTGTAATATTATACTTTCAATTATAAGCTAGCATTTATAAGCAAAAGTTTTGCATTTTACTCTCACTAATTGAGAATATTCTCAGTAATCTGGACTTCATTCTTAATAACTCTGGTTTAGAATAAAATTCATTAGTTTGTTTTACCAATATTAATTGGCAGAGTATCTGATCAGAATCAGCACATCAAGAAGGTATTTCTTCTTCATCTGATTGATCAGTCTCAGTGAATAGAAGAGGCTTTGTTGCTCTTCAAATGCCTTGCTCACAAAACATTCTGCATCTTTGCTCATCATGGAAGTGATTATTTTTCTATTGCTCTTTTAGTATTTCTTGCTTAATTTATTGGGTGCTGCCTATCTGCAGAGACCACCAAGTGAAAGACATCAGATGGAGTTGTATTTCAAGGTCTTTTTCTCAACTTGTGTGATTTGGCTGGTAGAAACTAATTGATTTTTCTGCCTTCCATTACTCCGTCTATGAAATGGAAGTTCTGATGTTTTTTGAAATACTTTTGCCTCTTGAAAATGTTGATACTTATGCTTAGAGAACTGAAGTTCCTTGTTTTTAATTAGTGTGAAACACTAAAAGTAGCGTACTTGCTTTGTTTTTATATTTTTTCTGTAGGAAAAAGAGGTATAACACAGGTATTAAAGGCTTGCAAAAATCTCAGAAATGCAGATTCTGGTTAGGGTTTTAATAGCTAGCATACAGGAGAGAACTACGCATTAATTCATTTTCAAATATTATAGTTGGGCAGAAACTTTAATTTTTCATTATTTTCAAGTGGTAATGCCTTTGGACTTTATTTGAGGACTCGAGCCCACTTCTCAGAGGCAGAGCGCCAATAAGGTTTCTGACCGAAAGAAGTGATACTCTCAGTACAAAACTTGAGGCAACAAATGACTACAGGCAGAAAGGCAAAAACAGCAGAGCAACAAAGACACCACACACTGGCCTCAGCATGTTAGTGGACAAAATTTTATAAGGACTGCGGGGTTTGATGTGGATGTGTGTATTTCATAGCTATGAAGAGTCTGGAGAACTGAAGATAAGACATGTGGGATAAAGATTATTGGCCAAAACCACTCCCAAGTCCAACTGTTGGAGGCAATGTAACACTTTTTAGATTTTGCTCTCTGTGTGTATGTGTTTAAGTACACTAAGCATCTAAAGAGTCAGTGATGGAGGACATCAATATGTGCTGAGGTGAGGCAGGAATAGGTATTTTGACAATGAGCGAATCTGTTTTAGAAATGTTTTGCAGAAAGAACCTGCAAACTTTAGATCTTACGTAAGTGTGAAGAACTCAGGAAACTGCTTAAGTCAGAGGTAATCAGGTTATTATCTTGATTAACAGGGTAATTTTCTCGTTCACAATGGGTGCAAAAAGTGATGGAGGTAAATCAGCTGTCATCATCCATGTCATTCCTGAGCTGGTGGTGGCTCTCTGCAAGGATTTTTTGAGATGTTGCTCAAGAAGTTTGAAGAAGAGAGTGAAAAAACTGCAACAGAGAAAATTTGAGTATTCAGTATGAAAAAGGTAGTTGTATTTATGTTTATGGCTAAGCATGCTGAAAGACAGCTTGCCGGGGAGAACAAACAAAGAAACAAACACAGCAAGACCCCCTACAGGAGATAAAAATATAGGAAACTGGTGAAAGGGTTGCCTGCAGCCAAGTTTTGGAAAGACAAACACGCCATACCTATATTGATGTTAGGTGACATCACTGGAAGATGGGGAAAAATAGTTTTAATATTGGTGAGAAACATGATATCAGACGATGTCTGTGAAAGAGACTGTGGTGAAAAATGTCAATTAGAGACGGTCTAGGATGAGAACTGGAAGAATGGGACTCCCCACAGAGATGGGAAAAGGCTTGGAATTGGGGCAGAAGGGGTGAGGAGTATGATTTTTAGGATGGCAGAAACTAAGTGTTTTGTGAAATGAGAGAGTCAGAGAACCCAAAAGGCTGAGGACAGGATGGATGTGGATTTGAAGGACCCAAGCAGATGAGTTGGGTGAGTCCAGAGGGGCAAGTGGACGAGTGAAAGGAGAAGGAAGAGACTGGATGAGAAAAGAGTAACTGCAGCTGGGACAGAAATGCAAGAGGAAAGACTTGTATATATGAAAGATGGTGAAAAATGGAAAGATGAAGGTGTTATGTTTTGATATTTTCTATTGGAAGAATTTACTGTTTTCTAGTTTATTTGACGGAATTTTCTAGTTTATATGTGGGAAGGAAGTGGAGGCAAGGAGGAACACAATGAAAAGTTGGTAAAAGGGACCTAGGAAATTGTTTTCACTGAAGTTGGAGAAACAGAGCTGACTTAGCTAGAAATCTGGAAAAATTAAAAGGGAGAATGAACTTGCAGTGGAGGACATCAGCCAGATCTTAAGATTTCCAGTAAAGATGATCCGTAGCACAAGAACGAGAGCAGAGGAAATGGGTGTTGCTGAAGTTGGGAACACGCAGGTTGCAGGTCAGATGGTTGGTTATCAGTTTGTCAGTGAATATAGATAGTGTTTCTTCATTCACTGTTTAAAAATTGTTGCTCTGAAAAAGCCTCAACCATGTTGTCCTCTTACAAAAAGTTATTCCTGTCCTAACATGCTGTAAGTTGGCAGGAGAAAGTGTGACTGTTCCTGCACTGTCTGGAATTTGGACAGTTTTTGGCTGTAACCTCTCAAATAAAGGTAACAATAACAAGAAGTCATTGCTTTGTTATTATTTTTTTAAACTATAAATTACAGACTTTGGTTTGTACTGTCAGGAATTTAGAGCTGGAAGCTAGTTTCTGCCACCTTGTTCCATTTACGCTTTGAATCTTATTTGATGAGTAATAGAAAGAACAGGCATTTGAAGCGAAGCAGAATCAAGTATCGTGAGTGAGATTTTTAGAATTCACAGCAAGACTGTACTGAGGCAAGAAGAAATGGAGACGAATATACCTGAGGAGTGGTGCTCAGAACCTTGTAGTTACATAAACCAGTAAAATCAGGAGATTTATCTCTGGGGATGATACACTGTCTTAGCTTGCTGATTACCGGTTGGTGGGGACAATAATAATATTTACTCACTCTCATGCTTCTAGTCTACTAGAATTTTTGGAGTCCATCTACTCATAGGCAGTGAAAGAAATAAAATGATACTGGTGGGTATATATGTATACACACAAAAAATATTTGCATGGGTGTACAGATATATTATTTATTGACCCTCAGTAACTATTTTGGATCTGCTGGGACAGTCAAATACTTGGATATTGGTTTAAATGAGAGAAAAATGAGGCTTACCAGGGGCTGATGTAAAAGTCTCTTAAATTTATTAGAACCTTTTGGATCATAATCAAGCCTAGACTTCCCGCACAAATTGTTTCTGTTTTGTGGACAGCTGCCTTTTCTAATGGAAATGGGATTTTTTGAGAACTGTGCTTGGTCATACTGGGTGACAAATGCCAGTGCTTTTTGAGTTTCAAACAACTGTGCGTGAGCTTTTGAGTATTTTTGTTGTGCTCTTTCTCTGCTCAGGTTATCCTTGCAGAAATCACAGTGTGTCAAAGCCTTTTCATTCTACTTCTCCTCAGCTAGTATCTTGGCAAAAAAAAAAAGAAAAAAGATTCTCCATAGTTAGTTTGGGAGAGGGACCAGTGTTTACTTTTAATGTCAGATCTGCAGCCATGAGGAGCAGCGTGATCTGCACTTGAGCTGAAGCTCCAGTTTGCAGAGACGTATTGCTCAAGCCACTTGGGCTTGCAGTGGAGCTTGCATCCCCCTCTCTACCAGGATTTCTTCGGTCCAGGCTAGTGCCAAAGTCAAAATCACCCATCTGAATTGGATGGGAGCTGAAGCTGGGGTGTACAGAGCTAGCCTGAGATATATTTCAGGGAGAGATGTGTTTTCTCCAATAAAGGTATGTCTTTTTTTCTGGGATAGGTCAAAGCTGGCCTGCAGTGTTGAGCTATTACCCAAGCTGCTCACCAACAGCTTGTTACTACACCAGCAACTGCAGCTTTCTTTTCCACTTTGGTGCTCTATCACAGAGCTAGAATTGCTTCTGGTTGCTCTATGGCAGTGATATAGAAGTTCAGGAGAGCTTAAGAGTTGCTTGAGGCCTAGGAGGCTTAAAAAGCTGCACACGTGTAAGACTAGAAGCAAAAAAACTGGATGCTAATTCTAATTTGAAGACTGACTTCCTAGGATGCTTCTGACAAACCACTAAAAATCTGTGCTCCCCAATTTCCACACTTGTAAAGCTGTGATGCGCCTGTTTCACAAGATGCTATGAACATCCAACTGTTGCTGTTAATATTACAGTATTTTGAAGATGAACAGTTATAAATTATTAGTCTTATTGTCCGAACTGTTTTGCACCATCCCTCTACCAGCATTTCTATGCGTAATGTCGGTATTTGCAGCTAAGTGCAGTAAGGTTGGCAGAAATATCATGGAAAAATGACTTGTTTGATTCTTTCATAGTCCTGACTGCAACTTTTACATCTTCTAATTTTGTTTCACTCGTAGAGTAGCTTGCCTGACAGAAAACCAACTGCAAAATGGCAGTTTGAGACTCGGCTCCAGCCTCGAGTCCTTGTCAGGGCTCGGACTTTAAGGCAGTGATCTGCGTGGGTGCTGAGCTTGGGGGTAGCATGAGAAAGCAAAGTACCGAGAGGTCCACAAATATTAGAGGCACAAATATTGGGGGTTTTGCCTTTTTGCCTCACTCCTCCTCCCCCAAAGGAAACATTTTCTGCTGATTTTCTTTCCCAGTAATACTACATTTCTTTGTGTTTTGTGTGAAGTTACAAATGAAAGTGAAATTTTATTTTTTTTTTTAATGTCAAGGGTCTGGCTTTCACACTCCCTCCCTTTCCAGGTTCAGGCCTGCACTCTGTCCGCTGCGTATCTGATTCATTTTAGTTACTCCAGGGATATGTTTGTATAACCTTTTAATACCAAGGGCCTGGGTGACCTTGGCATAACACCATGAATCATATATGGGAAATGTAAAGTTAGCAAGAAGAAATGAAGTAAGTGTATTTATGGTAAGAAAAGTAATTGTACAAATCTCATCTTAAGCAGCAGATATACTTCCTGTGTATGTTTTGAGTTGTCTCTACTGACTTTCCTGACAAAAATGAACCAACAGGGAACTTAATTAGCTCTCAAAACCCAAGCTGATTTTGCAGGCTGATAATTAGTGTGTTTCTGTGAGCATATTTATATACATGTTGAAAATGAACCGTATCTAATTTAGATACTATTGAGAGACACAAGACAGGGACATCCCACAGTGTGATTTCATTTATATTTATTTAATTATAAAACCCATTAAGTATGCATTCTGTGGTCTGGACTCCTGACATAAATCTACATGTGCATCACTAATTTATTATTATTTTATATAAAGGCCTGCTCAGCACATCTTAAATCAGAGCTGAGCACCAGCTAACAGTAAAACCAACAAGTCTATAGCCACATAAATCTCTCCAGCATCCATCCATCTCCTCTTTGGATTTCAAATGCACTTTAAGCCCAAGATCATGCCTGGCACATGCCTGGATTGCAGGCACTCAGGAATGAGTTATTCCCAAACCAATTTTTTAAAATTGCTTTTCCCAAAAGGACTCTTCTTTTTGCCTCTTCCCTCTTGCCCTGCAGCTGATGAAACTTTATCAATAACTTGTACTGTGCTGAAGGTGTCCCAGAAAAGTGCCTGAGCTTTAGTCATTTCTCTAGGCAATAAAGATATTTTATTTTATATTATTAATTCACTATGATATGACCTCATTGAAGGTGAAACTTTCAAAAATACTTTTCTCAAACTTTTTCAAAGTGGAGGGCCTGTCTCGTCACTAGAAGTAAGTAAGAATCAGGCATTTGGGAGTCACACTTCTAAAGTGCTTTGAAAAATTTGGGAATGTGATAAGAAATTTAGATATACCATCCCTAGCTGGCTTATCCACTCGTGTTTTGTGATTTTTTTCTGGTTAAGCAAACTCTGGTCGTGATTCAAAAGGTATGTGAGTTTTCTATACCCATAGCTGTTCCCTACTGGCTTTTTGCTTTGGAGAAAACAGTATTATCTGCTATTTTATATCCATTGGTTGTCATATTTTTCCCCTGCCTTTGCCTTCCTTCAGGTGAGAAATTAATTTTCTTTGACAGTGAGAATATTTCTATATTCTAAATATTCTACTTTGACAGTAGACTATTTCCTGCATGTGACATCCAATAGTCAATTGAATTTAAATGACTAACAAGTCATTATTTTAATATGTAAACAGAGTTCTTAAAAAAGTAGAAAACTAGTAGAGACACTAACACCTATGGGGTCCTTAAAAAGATGTTGGAAGACTGGTTGATTTAGTAAGCAAAGAATCAAAGAGCCAAATTCATGCATTTGTGGGAAAAGCAGATGCAATGCCAGCACATACACGGTTACTGATGGACATCTCTAAATTTCACCATTGGAATGCAGAGACAAAAACAACCTTTTAGGTCATGCCAGCCACCTCCCTGCTGATGCACCACTCTTCTCTGTGGCTAAGCTAATTGGAAGATAGTGCTCTCCATGCTTAATGCAGAAACTACCCCAGCATCCAACAGCATGTTAGAGAAGTAGTCTGACTGGGGTTGGCACCTCTTCAGAGAGATGACATGCAACAGGTACACTTAATTGTTCTAGGTCACACCTTGCTCGAAGCAAATTTCACTTACCATGTACATTGCAACTTCATGCTGGTGTCCTTTTATTTTGGAATGAAAAACCTTTCAGGCTTGACCTTTCCAGCGAAATACAAACTCTTGCATAAAACCTGTGAATTGTGAATCCAGGCAAACACCGAATTAATGCACTATGAATAACTCACCCTGTTCACAAGAACAAAGTTACGATTATCGTATGCCCAGCTTTCTATTTTCCCGACTTTCCCTATACTTTTCAAGATTTGCCAAAACTCAACCAATTATTTTTGAATTTTTCATATGTTTTGCCAAAGTATTATTTAAAAAATGGGGAGGGTGTGTACAAAAATAGAAGGTGTATATGGAAGGAAGGCTTCCTTGTAAAATTTATGTTTTGGGGAAAGAGGTTATATCATGTCAAAGAAATATTTGGAGACCCCAAGTGTATTTCTTCCTAATGACTTCTTTCTTCCGGTTAGACAGCTTGGAATGAAAAACCTACTTAAATCTCTTGTCTGTCCTCACATAGTGTCGATTAATTTTACCTGTGCCTGACACAATGCACATAGGCAAGATTACCAGTGTTCTGTACAAACATCAATTAGGACTATCTTGTCTACACAAAGGAAGCTGCACAGCAAAGCAAAATGAGAGTGTTAGCGTATTGCAGAACATCCTGTCTTCTCTTATACTTTTAACTCTCAGGACTCAAACTGCTTTTAATTTTGCTTCTTTTTCCAAGATGATATGCAAGCGCATAGATGGATTTAAAAGCAATTCCGCTTGATTTTGATTGGAGAACATTTTTTTTTTTTTCCCAAGCAGCTGATTAATGCACTGAAGTTATCAATAATTAACTGTTACTACAATTAGGAGAGAAACAGACTGATTACTTAATTTGAAACAAGTGATTCCATCTCTGGTTCAGGTGCATTTGAAAGACTTTTGCTTTTTGCATAGCTTGTTGCAGTCTTACCTTCTCTGAATTTTTTATTCCATTTGTTTTGTTTAGTGAGACAGAGATTTAAACCAGGCAGGTGGAGAGAAAGGGTTTACAAATACCAAAACCTGCATGTTGAATTGCACACCCAGATCTTTAATTTCTATTACCCCATATATAGTTACACAACAGCATTCTAGGCACTGAGAAATCATTCTAAAACATTTACCAGGCTTAATAAATGGCTTGATTAGGTTTCTAGACTTCTAGGTACACCAAAAGCCATCAGGTTCCCTGGAAGACCACATTATAACCACAAAAGTAAAGACTCTGCAAGGGCATACTGTGCTTACTACACCAGCTAATCATTTATCACTCAAGAGTTCACACAGCTACTAGCAATTCTACATTTAGAAGGTAATTGGTAGATTGTACTATTTGTCCAGCTCTGTCGTCTTGCTATTACATGTACTTCTTTCAGACAGCTTAAGTTATCTTTCCTGTATGGCAGCCTCCTGTATTCATATGCAGTACCTTCTGCACTTAACAAAGGTTTGAGTTTTTTACTTAGAGCTCCTCCACATCTTCCAGAGTTCTTTATTCTCAAATACACACTCTGGTGAGATCTTAGAGCACTATTAGATTTGCTGTTGTGGCGAGAGGAAAAAATTCTAAAAATCACAGTCTTAAGTCTTTCCTTAGGCCTTGCTTGACCAAAGTGCTTAAGCAAAGTGTATAAAGTGTCCTTTACTTTAAAGACGGTTATTCACTGGGTTTTAAACACGGAAAGACTTTGCTGGATGACAGTTCAATCTCCTTAGTAATGAGCAGGCAGTGGCTTCCCTGAGCTCCATCTAGTCTTCCAGGCTGCCAATGTATTCTGGAAACCAGAATGACAAGTGTGAGTCTTGCACACTGCCAAGAATCCAAACATTTTGGGGAAAAGAGTGTGGATTTCTGTGTCTGACAAATAAAATGGGGACACACTGGTATGTCTCAGAGATTAAACTTTTAAAGTGAAAAACCTGAGTGCAAAGGTAAAGATGTAGCAGTTGTTAATTGTATTAACGAAGTAGAACTTGTTCTCTGTCCTCTATAATCCACATAATATTTAAAACAGAGCCAAATGGTTTGCCAAACTTTTGTGGCTTCCAGGCGCCTTAAGATATTCCCTCGTACATAGCGAGGGGTGATTACTGAAGTGCATCATAGGTACAAAAACAAGAGAAGCAACTGTTGTGTTTTGTTGGGTGACGTGAGGGGACATCGTCAGGAATTGGTGAAAAGTACTGTATTTCACTCATTCCTTGTGCCTCTGCTAGTGCTTCCAAAGGGGCTAAAAACATCTAAATGGGGTTGCAGGTCAGGGAGTGAATGTGTTTACTCGATTGTACACCATTTTGTTAAAGGCTGCCTGTCATTGTGTTATGGTAAAGACTAGGGGCATCCGTAAACAAACAAATGATAGAAACCTTCTTTGAAAATCTGGCAGTATCCGTAGCTATTTCAGGAGATATCAAGCAGTAGTATAAGCACTGTTGTCACTTATTCTGTAGAAAACACCTTTTAATTCAGTTTTTATTTTATATGTTCTTGGTAAATCTGGATATCTGAGCATATTCAGAAAATAGCTATATGTCATTAGATTTCCCCAGCTGTTTTCCTGGTTGTTTCCCTCTGACATCCTGGTGTTTTTTTAATTTCAGAGGAAGAGAAAATTTTGCAGAATTTTTTCTGCACACATTTCTTTTGCCATGGAGAAGTATTTATATCTGTTTCTTTGTAAATATCTGTACCACCTTAATTGTTTGTTTTTCCACTTCATTTATGCACAATTTTATAGCCAGAAACCATTTTAAAAGATGGTTCACTAAGAAATTGTTTCAAAATGCTTGACATGTGTGAGACTTCCAATTTATGCTGTGAAGCATAAAACATTTTGTTGAGATTTCTATCTGTTTGTTGGAACAATTTAGATGACGCAGTCATGCTGCTTCTCCTTCACGTGATATCCAGTCTTTCTCCTTATCTCAGAGGCAAGAGCACAGGAAGGGTCCTGCTCTTGCGTTCCCACAACTCCCTGCCTGCCTTCTGGGGGTGACCGGGCTGGGAGTGGGTGGTAAGAGAGGATGGGATGCACTAAGGACCTGGCTCTCATTTAATTGATAGCATTTGCTTATATGAGTGGTGGAGGTAGTTCTCATTTGAATGAAAGACAGACTTTCAACTACCCCTAGAAGTCCGTAGTTTCTGGTAATTTTTGTGTGATTACCTGAATACCTTGTGGAAAATTTTATGTTCTGTGGTCACCTATATGGGAATAAAATTCTTCATACTGTATTCATATCCATTTATTCTCCTTTGGAAGTGAGTACGTTTTCATCTCATAATCGTCCCTCATTATCTAGGCATTGCTGCAGGAGGAACCTCGTATTTCTGAGAAATATTCGAAGCCAATTGGCAACTAAGGCATACCAATGTAGTTAACAGAGAAAGGTCTGGCCTCAGCCAAAAGTGTGTGAGGATACGTGTAACTGGAAACATTTGTTTTCCCTCTGTTTGTGAAATTGGGGAAGGCTTATTGCCAAGAGAGGAGCATCAAACAATGTTGTAATGTCTTTTGATGTTTCTTGCTTGGTCTTAAATCATGCTCTGATGTTAATTAGTTTGGTGGGGTGGGTTTTTTTAAAATCATTTAATGATTCAAGTATATAAAATAATTTTCTTTGCCGACACCAAAATATTGCAGCAGTGAGATGCTACTTGAGGTTAGAGAGGCAATGTGAAAGCCAGGGCCTTACACAAAAAGTCAGCCAGAAACAAACAGAACAAGTATTGCTACAAATTCTTTAGCAGCTTTAGAGTCTGTAGTACCAAATGTTGATAGGAGCTGAAAAGGGCTTTCAGTAGCTCCTAGAGATCCAGAAGCCACCCAAGGCAAAAGGTTAAGAGGTGGCAAAGGGTTTGTAAAGCCCTAGCAGCAAATATCTGTGCTCCAGAACTTGTTTTTCTTCTGAACCTTTCCAGTATTTCTTTCTTGACTCAACTTTTCTTCCATCCTCAGAGCACCCTTTGTTTTCACAGAATTTTAGACTTTCTATAACCTATTACAGAGTATTTGTGTTCAGTAAAATTTCCTTAAGTAAGCCACTATAGAGAATGGCCTTTAAATGAAGAAGAACAGTAATTCCAGAGAACCAGCCAGTAAAAACTAAAATAAAATGAGGAAAAAACATCTATGGCTGCCGAGTTGTATATATTTTTCTTGTGACTGCACAAACCAAAATTATATTAATTGCATTTCTGGACTTTCATCATCTATATTTTAATATGAAAAATACCAGGTTATTTGAAATATTACACCTATTTAATATCTGTTGTTATATTAGAATCTTGCCAGTAGTCAGATCTTTTAAATAGGGTTTGTTCTTAGTTGTGCTACTTGTTATATAGTATAATCCATTATCCAGAGGCTAAAATTATGTTGTAGGATAAGTCTTAAGGGGTACACAAATAAAATGATAATTTTATTAGTTTAAGAGCATATAATGATAAATGGTTCTGGTTTTCCTTACATATTTACCTTGGGTTTGTAATGATGATGACGAGGGTAAAAATACATGAAGAGCAGGACAGGATTCATCTAAGCTAATCAGACTGATTCCCTGTATGGTCTATTGCACTTTTATAGTCAAACAGAGATTTAAAGGCATAAATATTTATGTATCTTTTTTAATGAAAAAATTAATGACGCCTCGAGCTCCCCTGACTATCAGTCGTGCACAGGGTGATTAGGTATCTATATTTAGCCAGATGAAGCCCATTTCACTGTTGTTCATAATCTGACACCTAAGGTGTTTATGGTCAGGACACAACAGTGACTTATCCTCCCCTTAAATAAGAAAAAAAAAAAAAGTCACTGCATTAGTCTAAAGAGAAGGTTTCTTTAGGCCCTGGTCTCAGGTGCTTCTGCCATTGCTTCTCAGTAGAGAGACAAACATTTTGTAAAATCTAAACATTTTGTAAGAAACTTTCATCAAAGTGAGCACATTCCTCAGAAATACTTTGGGCTTAGCAAAATTATCGATTTTATTTATGAGGCAGTCTGTCAAGGAAAACTGTTACCATCATTAATCTGTTTAATACTTCAAGATCTGGTGTATAGATGCTAAGTTTGGCAGGCATGATATTTTGCCTGCACAGGAAGATTATGAATTTTCAGTGTTTCCCTTCTTAAAGCCTTCAAAAGCTTTTGCCTGTGTAACACTGTTCTGAGAGACTGGAAGAGAAGTGCCTTAAGTATAGCTAATTATTTACTTACCTCATCAAAGGTAAGCAATACTTTTCCTTGGGGTGAGTATGTGACTCACTATACTTATCTGTATCTGCTACCTTTTCCTCCACTTACTATAACCTTTTAAATATTTTAGAGATAGTGGAATGTGAACATGCTTCCAGAGCTATCAGCTGGAATGTCAGTGTGCTGGAAAAATAAATAAAATAAACTTTAAAATAAGCCAAACACCCCCAAAACACTTTGGACATAAACTGTCAAGGGACTTACATGTAGTTGGTAACAGTGCGCAGAAGTGGGTATCTACCCATGACACCGTTAAAATGCATAAACTATGGTTATAAACTATACAAACTATGGCATCTTAAGACCGTCTCTGGAGACTGCATTTTTTTATGATAGGCTGGTAATAAAGAAAGTACATATTGGGGAATCGTGTGTTCCTCTTTGCATTCTCCAGGCTTTTGGCAGCTGTTGAGGCAGCAAGTGTTTGCCTGGCAGCGGGGCTGAAAAGAAGTGGGGCAAGACTCTTGGGAATGACCTACGCCAGGTGCTTTGGTTCAGTGAACACATATGTTGCTAATTTGCCTGCTGCCTTGTACTCAAAGGGATATTTACTTACTTTTTTTTTTTTTTTTTAAATTTAAAAGATCTCATTTATATAATTTCAAACAGATTAAAGACAGAACTGGAGGGATATAAAGATATTAATGTAAATGTGGGATCAGCAATGGGGTTCATACAGACATTGCCCTTTCCTTTAACACCATGTGTTAACTCATGGGATGGTAACACCTGTTAACCCTCCCGTTGGGTGTGATCTATTCTGGCATTGCTGATGTTTCTCACCTGTATCTCTTAGAGGCCTGAAAGTTGAGTGTGGGACACCCAGAGGTGTAGAAGAAGAGTGGAGAGCAATGGCATCGCTGTGGCTGGGTATCTGGTGGCTAAACAAATTGTAGAAAAATGATGTAGAAGTTGATACTGGTAAAATCAAACAGATGGATCTTGTAACTGGTACATTAAAGGTTGCATAGAATCTAGATTTCTCTGCATACTTATGAAATCAAAACAGAGCTCTGAAACCCAAAGGCGCAATATATTCTTCATTTTCCTCTGGTGAGTGGCCCACCTAATAGACTGCTACTGCTTTATTAGCTCCAGTGGTACATGTCTGTACCGATATTTCACATAAAAATCTCTATTATTCCACATGGTGGAGGGTTTTTCTACTATGTTTCCTTTTCTAAAAAGTCAAATGAGAAAAATTCCCATAAATGTACTGTTTTCCCCCAAACATTGTTTGTAATAGGAACATTTTTCCTTTCTCATCATATAAAGCAAGTTAGGTAATTTTAAAAAATGTTGACCTAGTTCTTTGATGTACAAAAAAAAGAAAGCACAGAAATGAACAATACAGTGAATTCCATATGGATCTCCTTTTGCGTTTTTATATATAAAATAGCAGTATGGGCAATAGTAAATAGACTTTTAATGTGCTAGGGATTTGGCCTCAGGTATTTGGCTAGCTTCCCAAGTCCTGCTTCTAATGCTGTGTCAAACTATACAAGGATAAACTGTCATTGTATGTTATGTGTAGATGATAGTAGAGACTTCAGGGTAACATGTTTAGACAGTAGGGAAGGTTGGGCATATTCCCTGTAGGAGTTACAGTATGTGTTATCAGAGGAATTTAAAGAATAGGCATTGTTACACTGTTCATCTTTCAGAATAATTTTCATTTATGGTTGTATAGATCAGGTCTTATGTACCAAACTGTTGTGCTTTCTTTTATGAACTTCTGTGCTAAGCAACAAACTGTGCTCCTGTGGAATAACTTGAAATATTTTTTTCTTCCAGCAAAATACTAGCAAATAGTTTCCATGCTCAAAAAATTATGAAGAATAATTTCTCAAATTGTCTGACCTTGGCTAGCCTGGATAGAAAAAGCTAGAATTTTTAACCATGCTTATTTCTAGAACACTAACAGCCTGACTTTGTGTTAATAGTCACCTTTAACATGGAAAAGACCTGATGCCGTTTCTTTCTCTCACCTAAAGCTGTTGAAGTATAGTCGAGATATCCAGAGCCATCTGACAGAAGAAAAACAGGTTTTGTTTTCCTCTTATGACAGATAACTTTTTGAAGATGCTCCTGTCGTACAAAAAGGAAGATCAATTTTATATATATATAAAATCAACATTTCTGGTTGCTTTCTTCTAAGAGAAATGAGGGGTTTTTTTACTAACCAGTTGCGGGGGTGGGGTGGTTTATGTGTGATATCTAGTTAACTGGAAGAAGTATTTTGCTTTGAAAACGCTGTTACCGTGCTCGCTCAGTGCTGTAGCTGAGGTGCTTCACCCCTCTGCCCTTGGTCAGTGCTGGGTGTCCCCAGAGCCAACACGCTGTACAGTGGCACAGCAGCAGGGACAGCTGCCTGCATCCCACGGGACATAGCTCGGCCAGGATGCTTGCAGAACATGTTTCCACCAAAGGTTACTGTATCCAAGCAGAAACTCCAGGGAGGCACCATGTAACCATTTCTAAGTCTTTTACTTGCTTTTCTGACTCTAAAGTTCTTAACCTAAAATCTTCCCCAGAAATTGAGGGGATGCAAAAGTCTAGGCAGCTCTAGCTGCCGATATTCGTCTCCATTCACTGTCAAACTGCAGTGTTAATTATGGCACATCCTTTTAAGAACCACTCATGTGCATGAATCCCATTGACATCTTGGGCTGTTTTGACATATCTTAATGGCAATTTTTTTCTTTCCTTCATTCTTTTTGGCTTTTTCTATCCTTTTCTTGCTCTTCTGTTTTTCCAGCTTTTCTCTTGTTCCCTCCCCCATGGTCTGGCTCCAGCTCCTGGTGCTTTTCTTCTGTGGCAGAAAGTTAGTGCTGGTTTACATTTTAGCTGCAACTGCGCAGTAAGGAATCTCTTTAACCTGGGTTTTAATTCCCTGTGGCATAATAAAGACGTCTGTAATCCTTGTGTGTTGATCACAGTGAGTTAGAGATAATTTCCAAATTCTGGAATTCCCTGCTGGCCAAAAGGACTGGATGATGGGATAATGAATAAGGTTCAGCCACTCAAGTTTTAGGATTTTGAGGTTATATAAACTTGCTGATTCACATAATGGAGAAGCCACTGGGCACTGCTTAATTTCTGGGACTAGCCTCAACTGCTGTAAATATTAGCAAAGTGACAGACGACAACATTGGAGCTACACTGGTTTACGACAGCAGGCTGGGGCTCTTATGTCTTAATAAGCGTACATAGTTACAGTGATTCTCCATTCGGTAGACTCATCAGTGAAGCGTTTGGGAAGGTAATGGAAGGGTACTAAGAATAATAATCTGAAGCAAGCTCTGAAAAAAAGCATCTCTGTAGTCCAATTCATAGAAGTGAACAATCAGTGCTGCACCAGTTGAGCTCGATGCATACAAAGACATTATTGCACATATGACTAGTATATAAGCTATGTGTATTATTAATCTCATATTAAAATGTTGACTGGTGTAGAAGAAGAGGGTTTTGTCTTCAAAAAAACATGGGCATCATCCAGTTTCCTAGTGGAAAAGCCAAAATCATAGAGATTAACAGCTACTTTTCTACTTTATACATTTATAAATGTTGCCTAAGTGATATTCTCCCGTCAGTTATAAATGGTATTTGAATAGCTTTTTTCTGAATTAATTCTCGGATTTTTAAAGCGTACTGTTAAATCAAACCATTGTTTGGAGAGATTTTTTTAGAAGTGGAGTGGGTATTTTAAGAGTGCTAGAAAATGGGATTTTAAAATCTGGTCAGGTCTTCAATTCCATGGTTTTCTCTAAATATTTTACAGCTGTTTGTAGCCTCTTGTAACTGATTTTCATTAATTTTATTGCTTCAGTCCATTCCTGCCAAGTTCGACGTAGACTCCAGCGTGTTCCGGGTGGATTTGGTGCAGGCAGCGAGTCTGTGCGAGAGCCGTGTCAGTCCAGTTCCTGACTGGGTTTTCTAGTGGGACTGCTCATTAAACTCTGCTAGGAGCACTGAGAATAAACTGCATCTACCTTACCGTTCAAATAATATATTGTAATTAATGTAAAATGACTCACAGAGAATAATTTTCTTTGATAATCGTACCTTTATTTAACAATAATTCCTGTGGGTTTACTTTTAAGTAACTTCATGTGAGGACTGTATGTGCCCACAGGTACTGTTTAAAAGCTAGTTGGGTAATTAAACATTTTTGCTGTAATTGTTACCTCTTATAGCTGCTTCACGGAAATTCACAAGAATGAAAAACTGAAGAAAAAACAGCAGGAAATATGTAATTGGAAAAAAACAAATAATCTTTTGGGATGTTCCAATAGCCTGTCTTAATTGAAAAGAAAATACAAATAACAATTTAAAGGATTTGTTACTGATATAATTTGCAATGTGTCGAGTTTCAGCAATGTGAATATTAACATCAGCTGTATTATGATCATTTAGCATCCATTTAGTATATAGTAGTTAATAGAAATTTAAAAGACTTTATTCCAAGCTTATCAAGTCATAATTCAAAACCAAGTGAGAAATAGTCCTTCATTTTGATAAATTCAATATAGTTTTGTTCTAATTCTTGTAAAGATAGTGGAAAAATTGTTTCTCACAGTTTTACTTTGAGTAAGGTAGATTTTTCTAATGGATCAGAACCCTTTCTGCTTACTTTGCATATATTACTGTTGGCGTTGTTCTCTAAGCAGTAGTATTTATATCATATTATAACAATAATTATAACTCAAATATTACCTACCCTAGAGGAGCAAAATCGCTTTTGGGGGAGTTCTGTGATACCCTCCTGTGGTGCAGAGTATCATAATTATTTCACTGCCCTTCCCATTGCTTGGAATTTATTGTTAGGAAATAAAATTAAAAGGCCCCAGTGGCTGTATCACGTTTGGAGCACGGGACCTCTTACTGCTCTCCCAGGTGCAGGCTTTTGTATTAGATCACCATTGTCCCATCCCTCACAGAGCTCCTCTTGGGCAGGAGAAGGGAAATGGATGCTTCACAATGAAATCTGAGCAAGTTATAAACAGGTGAAGCCTGGTGGAGGAAGAGCTCCCTGAACTTCTGCAGCTAAATGTTTTCTTCTCTTTGGTTAACGTGATTCACAGGTGGAGGGCCAGGACCAGGACTGCTCATCCAGCAAAGCCCTGCAATTGTGCACAGCTGCAGCCAAGCAGGCTTTTGTCCATCTTAACAACTGCATTGATGTAAGGAAATAAAATCTGAAGTGCTGTGCCACAGGAGCAGGCTCCGCACTGTGTGCAAGGACTTCGAGGATTTTTCTGGAAGCATTTCCGACGTGCAGAGTGGGATAAAAAAGCAGTGTGAGCTCTGAGGTTCATTTCCACCTCCCTCTTTCCCCCCTTAGGTTTTGTCTGTGGATGTTTGTGCTCTCAGAGGGGCCGAAGGCTGTCACGCTGGCTAATAAATCTTCCAGGAATTCTGAAACCCTGTGAGTTATGGAACACTCATGTTGGTCTATATGCAGGTGTACCAGAAATGAGTACAAAATCTGCAGAGTTTTTGAGCCCTGCCATTGCTGGAGACTCCTCATGCTGCTCAGGGAGTTCTCCAGTGCAGACCCCAACACTCATCTGTGTAGATAGATCATTGCAGTGAGGCATTTTTCTGTTTTGCTTATTTTCAAATGCTGGTGGTTTTTTAGTTACAGTTTAGGAATGGAAGGTTTCAGCAGTTTCATGTTAGCCCGATCCATCTGCACATGTCAAGTCTGTTTGAAGAGTAGGGAGGCCTCCCGGAATAGTATTTCACTGCTTTTCAGCTGTGACCCTCTTTCTGTCTGGGAATTCCAGTTCTGTCAGGCTCACAATTTCAGGTATCATGAGCATGGCCTTAGTTTTTGGAAATGCTGGTAGAGTTTCTTTTCCTCCTAACTTCCTCCATTCTCTCTTTGGGTCCCCATCCCCACATGCCCTCAGGATGTGGAATGTTTTGTGCGTGTCCTGACTACTGTACACCAGGGCACCGTCCCCATTAAATGAAGTTCCTCATGGGTGAGGGACATCTTGTGAGTACAGTGTGGTCTGTGTCAGAAGCTAAATTTAGACCAACATGCTTCACTCCTGATGGTATCTGATGTGCGATAATTGAAAATGGGGTCAGTTAGGCAAGTGATAGCAGCCAAGAAAGGACTTTCATCTTCTGTTTAGGTCCACTGTTCACCCTTTAAGTCCACGGAGGGAACTTGTTTTGAGAGTGCATTCGCTTTATGTAGTGTTTACCCAGAGTACCTTAGCACAGGCTGAGCTGGTGACAGTGACAATTCTTCACTGGGATTTGGTTTGTGCCAGATCTGTTTTTTGGGGATATGCGTGAGCGTTCAGGGAACACATGGGCAATTCTCCAGCTTCTGTGATTGTTTTGATTCTGGTGCTCATCATGAGAGTAGCTGAATTTCCTGGCATAGACTTCCCATAGACTAATTTCTGCATGCATATGCTGTTGATACCAAAAGATGATCTTTGCATCCCCAGAAAGAATCTGAACTCTGATTTTTCCATCAGAGAAGCTTCAGTAAAATGAAATTCTGTGTTTGATCCTGCATATTCTGGCCTTCAGCCAAAGCATGGCTTTATGGATTCAGAAACTTGAAGAATGAATATGAGTATAATTTTGAAAGCTAAAGAATACGTGGGAGGAAATTTCAGTAGTTCTGAAGCTCTTAGTGTTAGAAACTTAGCTACTAATATGAAGTAGGATTATTTTTTTTTTCTTAGGTTCCCTTGATAAATCCTAACCCTAGAGCTCAACAGTTGTCTGTATTCAAAGGGCAAATTCAAATTCATATTTTCTCTTTGTTAGAGGGCAGCTTTGAGTACTGCTGCCCCTGTGAAGTTAAAGTAATCTAAATTTAAAATGTCTTGATACAGTTCTGCAATTTGCAACTGCTTCGGGAAATCCAGATTAATAGAAATAGAGATAGGTGTCTCCTTACAAGTCACATTGCCCTCGGGCAACATCAAGCTCTGGGCACATTATTCCTAAACTGGATCCTGAATTGTGCTGTTGTATCTGTCTTAAATGATACGTTGAATGCCTACATGACACCTCAAGAGTATTACTATGGAAAGACAGAGTCCTGAGTAATGTGCTCTAGGCAATCCTGCTTCAGCAGGGGAGTTGGACTAGATGATCTCTAGAGGTCCCTTCCAACTCTGACAATTCCGTGATTCCGTGAAATGGTTATGTTACATTGACTACAGTTCAAATCTATTTCTAAACAGTGATTAGAGCCCAAGATAAATTTAGTAGTTCAAAGTGACTCCAGAGCAAGTCACTTAATAAGCTTTCAGGATGGAACACTGCATTCTGGGAAGACCTTAGCTATGAATACTGAAGATATTTCCTGTTTCCACTTTGCAGATGAGCAATAACTCACCAGTGAAGTTTGGTAGGAAAAACATAATACTTCTTTTAAATGATGGTGCGATCAAGTATTTTTTCTGCTTGACTAATCCATTACAATTCCCCGGTGCTGAAGAGTGGGATTCTGTGACACTGGCAAGAGGATAGGACTGGAATGGCTTCTCACTGTATTAGCTGAGAAAATGGACATCTCGGGTATGGCAATAACTTAAGTATTTATGTTTTCAGATTACCGAAAGTTTCCAAAATTTGCATACCATAAGGAGAGTAGGCTTGTTCGGTTAGAAAGCTCACACCTATTTGGACACTTGTAAACTGAAGAAGAGTAAAACTCCCACAACACTTCACAAGAAAGCCTGTCTGAAGAATAAATTTACCTCAGGAGCTCTACGTGGCTTGTTTTGGGCCTATAAAGTCAGTTTATATATGTACAAGTTGTGAAAATTGTGCAAATTAACTGTTCAAACATACTCTTTTAGGGGGAAAAAAACAATTTCTGTAAATTATACCACAAGTAAATGCAGTATAAAAAGAGATACATTGATGACCTCATCAAAGAAGCATAAACAAGTGCTAAAAAGGTGATAGGAAAACACTTTACCAGCATACGTTTATACACTTCAGGAGGCCTACTAAGGAGAAAACCAAATCTTTATAACAAAAAGGGAAGAAAACAAGCAATGGTAATACCTAACAGTTAGGCAGTGCAATAATCTGTCAGTCATAGCAAATAAATGATCCATAAGGAGGTATCATCATAAAGCTCACAGCATAAAGGGAAGGACTTGATACAAAAGCAAAAAACAAGGAAAGCTATAAATGAATACAGCCCCAGAAAATGAAAAAAAGCCATTGGTAAAAGTAACTGAATTTTTAAAGTATGTAGTCACTAGAAGTAGTGTAACTGGGGAGAAAGAAAAAGGAAAAAAAAAAAAAAAGAGAGGAGAAGAAATTAAAGGTGGCCTGAACTACTGAAGTAATTAGTGTGATGCTATGGTTTTTTCATGGTAGAAGAGTCTTCTCCTGTACTGTTTCAGGCAGAATAAAGGGATCAGTTGAAGTTCAGTAGAACAAAAGATCATGTGCTGGTCAGATTTAATCCCTACCGTAACTCAACAAAACACTCATTTGAAACACCTCCCACAGTGTTTTATAACCTAGATTATACTCATAGATTTAAAGATAATATTTGACTGCGTCCATCAGGATTGAGTCTGTAACATCTTGAAATGAGAGGGTATGTTAAGAGAAGTAATTGCCTCATCAAGGCTGTAGCTCAAGGTGCAGTTTACTTGATTGAAGTACACATTGACAGGATGACTATTCCTTTATGCAGACAATGGTATCAAGTAGAGGTGCAGTCTTTCCACCTCTGCTACTTGGAGCCACTGTTCGCTTAAGTGGGAAAGAGTGGAAGAGAAAAAGTTGACTCAGGTAGAATATGCAGAACATAACAGAAACTAGGTTGTTTTCCAGGTAACCTAGATCCAACAGACCAACAAGACACTCCTGCACAAAAGAAAGAAAGAAAAAAAAAAAGTAAATTAAAAAACAAATAGACATAATGAAAGCCACAGTAATTTTCAACTCAAATAATGTGATAGAAAAACAAGTTATACACAAAATGGACTTCTTCACACTGCGTGGCAGTAAGATGTGAACAAACAGGATGTCCAGAAAAAAATAGTGTAATACATCAGAGAGACAGCAACTAATTTACCAGCATAAAGAAGATTTAGGTGTTGATAATCCACAGTTTAAAACCAATCTATGAGTCTTCCACTGAAATTTTGTTTCCACCTTAACAGTTGGATGTGAAAGTTGGAAATCCACCAAAGCTACAGACAGACGTCTAAAAACTTTTGAAAGTAAATGCCTCGGGGAAATAGGTATTAAATGGAATGAATTTATAACAAATACTGAGATTCGTCAGGGAGCTGAACAAGACTTAATCTCCTAAATTATCCAGAAACGAAGATGGAAATATCTAGGATATGTGGTAAGAATGAAGCCAGATCTGATGCCAGACTGTCTGCCATGGCAGGAATGCCTTCAGGCTGACTGTAGAACATGTGAAAGGGGCTGACCAAAATAATTCCTCCATTGAAAAGCGCTTAGAGATGGAAACATTATGGATGAATTCACAAAGTTGGGGACAGTCAAGGAGAAAGCCAGATGGGTAACAACGGTCAGCATTCTCACATTTGTTTGAAGGAACCCTTGGCAGTGTAGGGAAAAAATGTGAGTTTGGTGGCACCAAAGGTTTTCATCTAATATTTCATGTCTATTGGGGGCTATAAACACCTGGCAGACCTGTAAAATGGTTTCAGGACTTTTATCAGCACCGCTCCAGCCCTAATGACTAGAAAGTACATATTTTAATCCCAGAGTCCAAGCTCTGTCACTTGCAACCGGCAGCTGCAGTGAGCACTATAACTTATGTAAACTCAGCACCACCCACAAGTTTAAGATCAACACACAAAGTGGTTTCTGCCAGTATGAGGGAGAAAACCACCAGGTCGTCTTCCTGCATCCGGGAGGAGGAAGTCAGTGATTGTCTGCTTGCAATAATAAGAGAAGGCATGTCTGTCGGGGCCTTTTCTTCCAGCAGAGTATCTTGGCTTCTGACCCAGCCAGTGCACCACTGTTCTTAATTAGGCTGTATCTTGACTATATTAATATCCTGGAATGTAGCTACCTGGGATTTTATAGTCAAGCATGCAGTTCTTTGGTATTAGCCATACTTTCTTAATCTCTGGAATCCGTGTCACCTGTGCTGTTACACCGGTGCCATCCTCAGTGACCACATCTGGCTGTTCCCAGAAAGTCTTCTTCCCTGATATGCTCCTCTGGCCCTAGAAAGGCTCCTTAGCTGTGTGGCCACGTTTAAAGACTCATGTTGTTGAGCTTAGATATACTATATCAAGTGATGCTTCGCTGCAGGCACACCTGTTTGCAGATGCTAGTTATAGGCTTCTTTCCTACTGTATATATTTATCCGTCTCTTTTTTTCTCCTCAATTTATAACTAAAAAATTGATTGAAGGAGAGAGTTTCATTGGAGTTTGTAAGTATGGACTGCCAGTTAGTGAGTTTAAAACCTATAGTGTGTCTTCTGGTTGTTCCTATATCAAAAGCATGGTTGGGATTCGGGGGCCTGAAGAGAGGCATCCTGTGCTATTTGTTCCGCTCAGCAGGTTCCTGCCTGGCCACCAGCTGTCCCCTTGGCAGGGAGAAAGCCCCATTGGTAATTCCTGCCAGCATCAGGGAGATATCTAAGATACCTTAGCTAGTCTCAAATGGTGTCAGCAACTGGATTGTACCCAGTATGTATGAGTTATGAAGGGGCAGGAGGGCTGTACCTCCCAACGAGAGTGGTTTAAGCTGGGATCTGTTTGTTTCGCTCCCTGTCTTTCTGGAATATAAGCCTCAAGACAGATTTTAAAAAGGCGAGATCACCTTGGTTTCCAATTTCAAGTGCAAATGAGTGATATTTCATATATCATGACTTTATTCTCTCTTTGAGCTGAATGACTTTTCTTTTAGCTTACAGTTATTGTGACCAGTATCTACTTCATTGCTTCAAATGGTCTTCCAGAGCTATGATACTAAAATAAGATCTTTCAAATAACAAAAACCAGAAAAACCAGAAACTATTTTTTTTTCTGCCACAGCGTTGGCTATAATGACAGATAGGCATTGATTTCCTTTGGAAACTGTTTCTGATTGATTGTTTCCTTGATGTTGCCTACCTTTCTGCTGATCTCTTCTTTCTTTAGAAGCAGCTTGCTTCACATACCTAGTTTGTTCCATGAGCATTTATTTTACAGTTTGTTTATTTGTAGTTTGTTAGACAGGTCTGTAAGGTTTGGTCACAAGCCAGGTAACGTGATCAAGATTTTTGTGGTAGGGTAGCACTGAAGTAACCAGGTGTGAGCAATACGGAAACTGATATGACAAAAGGTTATATAAAATGGATCGTGCAGCTTTACAAATACATCTTCTTGTGTGTAGCACTTTTTTACTGCTGTTTGTCACACACTGAAGTATTCAGTCTCAAAAAGTGTTTAGGGCATGTCCTGTTAATGAATCCTATGAAAACAGAATGTAGAAGATGAAAAGCTGTTACAAGGCAGGTCCTGATGGGGCTGACCTGCTGCGGATTGTTGTCGTTTGAGTCTAAGTTGTCTCTCTGAAAAGAATCTCATCCCCTGCTGGTAATTTAATCAGTCAGAGCAATGGTAATATAAAGGTATGGCTTATGTATGGAAAATACTGTATTATGTGGTAGATCATTGTTACAGCTTTCGAAAGCTTCTGAAGAGAATTGTAATATTTTGGCAGGAGTTCAAAATTCTCTTTCCTACAAGGAACAGGTTTGGTGGTTGTTTTTTTTCTCTAACATGTCATTTTGAGGTTACATGGTAACATCTGTCAGAGCTATGCTAACCTCTGTCATCCAGCTGTTATAATTGTGGTATTTTCCTTCCTTTTCCTTCTCTTTCCTCTCCTTTCTGCTTTCCCTTTCTCCTCCTTCGGAAAAAAAAGAAATCCAAACCCAAACCAACAAAACCCACCTCCTTTTATACTGAAACTTCAGGTGGAATGAAGTGGTTATAAAAGCATCTGTCAACACAGGAATAGTTTGCCAAGCCAAGTATTTGGGTTGGAAGTCATGCCTTCCCAACTGCTTGAAAACAGGAAGTATCTCTGTTAAGTGATGGATAGCTCTACTTTGCTGAGAGGAAGAAAAGACTTTTTTTTCTTTTTTTTTTTCTTTCTTTTTCTTTTTTGCCTCTAGGCTAATAAATGCGTTCTGCAGTTGCTCCATGTATGTAAAGAAAGACTCCTATAGAAATGTGTATATGGGTGTACATGTCTGTGTGTGTATATGTGTGTGTGTGTATAAATATACAAACTAAAAAAAACCCCAAAACCAACAGTCTGCTTTGTACATGATCAGTCCCTGTCAGAAGCCAGCCCAGGCACATCTTTTCCCAGTGATTCCTGTAAAGCTCTCAAAATCTGTCAGAAACAGCCTGCAGGATTGCAACGGCTCCTGGGTGATTAATTGCCAAAGGAGTCTGGTTCCAGGTTCCATTACATGTAATTGTTATCTTTTTCTAAAGGGGTTCTTTTATTAATACCTCTCTTTCCCACTGCCACCCCCCCCCAAAAAAAAAAAAAAAAGGAGGGAAAAGAAAAAAAGAACTGACATTCCTGAGGTTTTGCACCTCTTAGACAGGAGCATGGAGGACTCTCTTATGTAAACATAGAGTAGAGAGGGTGTGTTACATTGTTTATTAGCTGATGATAGATTTTTTTTTTCCTTCAGTTAATTGTAACTTTACTAAAAAATCGTTGTATTAGAAATGGGGGAGGAAGAGCTGCATAGCATTTAGAGGAGAAGAGGGGGGAGTTCCAGTGCCTTCTCCACACCAAAACTGCTCTGAGACCCAGCAAGTGGCAAAGGACTAGATCGCTCCCACTCCTTACTAAAATTGCAGCAAAACAGCCAAAAATTAGGACATCCTCTGTCTGCACACCACTGCCTTAAGATTGGAGCATATTCACAAAGCAGGGGGGAGGAGAGCCTGATTCCCTGTTGGTGCCTCCATGGCTTTGAATACACGTAAGAGGCTTGATTTGGAGCTGAATTTCTGTGGTGCCAAACTGGAGTATCTTGAATTGTATCAGTAGGGTTGCTTGGATTTGCACTGCTTTTTACTGCATTGAAAATGTGCTGCGTTACTGACAGGTTTAGACTTTTATAGATGGAGGCCTGGGCAAAGCTTGGCTCCCAACGAGCACTGCAGTAATTTGTGCCAACTGGCCAATTTAACTGTTTGAAATATCAGGGGAAAGAAAGCATGGAGATACTGGTTCTGCAGCTGCAGAGTATCTGCCTGCAGATGTTTCTGCCAAGAGAAGTGATTGAAACTCGGTTTCTTGAGATATTTTAATCCTATCTGAGCAAAACCACATAAAAACGTGCTGTGGTATTATCTGTATGGGCCAAGGAGCACATTGTTCCTCACAGTTATGTTTACATGGTCTCACTGCTGCAGTGAAACAAGTCTCCTCAAGCCTTCTTTCTCCACAATTCCCCTTGAATTCTATATTAATCAAACTCTGTCAGTGGCAGGACTGTGATGTACAGTGGTTGGGACACTGATGTTAGTCTGAATAAAAAGATGAGAATGTTTTGGTGCATCCGGCTTCGTGCAGGTTTGGAAACAAAAGCCTGGCTTTTTTCAGAGTTTTTCTGCTTCTGCCTCCACAAGCAGTTACTTTAGATGGTGGAGAGGTGGTAACCCTACCACTTATCCATCCCTCTTCTCCATGCATGACCACGGCTGCTGTCTGGCACAGGAGGGACCATGGAAGGTGAGCTTAGGAGGAGGCAGGAGGGCACAGCAGCCTCTTCCCTGAGCTGTATAGGCAAGATAAGGCAGCTACACGCTTGGTGCCATATCCCCAAAGGCAGAGGCACAGCTACCTCCAGCCCAGAGCAGCCTGAAATCCCATGGTTTGGCAGCAAGGTGAGGGCTGTGGTGCAGATGTCAGACTGCAGGCAGGACCAGTGGGTGCCAGGGCAGATGAGCCGGCAATGTGGTGGGCACTGCATGGTGGTAGCATGGTGGTGGTGGTTAGAGACTCAGCCTATGGTGGGGCCTCATCCATGCCTGACAGCAGATGTCAGGGAAAGAAAAGAAGATCAAAAGCAGCTCTGAATGCTTTGGCCATGTGGAGGCTCGATATGCTTTCATATCAACTCTGGACATTATTGCTTTCCTGAAGCACTTTTAGTGTTGCCTATTTATAACTTAGTTATTTGAGTAACGCTCATATCTTGAAAATCAGCACCGTTAGTGGAAATGACTGATTTGCTGTGAAACATGCAGAAGTAGGGTATGTAGTTCAAGAAAGTGATGCCAATGGTTTCTATTGATTCAAGGCATTTCTATCCCCACGTTTCATTTTACAAGGAAAGATAAATTTGTTATTTCTCTGCATACTGGAACTGTAGGGTAAACTGTGTTTTGTTGTAATAGCTAAGAGACCAATCTGTAGTGATAGTTGGAGGTGTTAGTTCCTATTGGTAGTCAGCAAAGAGAGCAATTCTGGAAGATAGATTGAATTACATGGAAAAGTTTCCCTCTGTTGAGGAGACAAACTGGAAATGGGTAAAAATCAGTGGTTGAAGGAAAGGGATTAACTAATGGTAGAAGACCTGGAGCATAAGCAAAGCGAGTAGATGAATCCTACGCAAGCAGGGGCATTTGACTGCTTAGCAGTGAAGGATGGATTGCATTCTTGTTTTTCAGATGGTTAACTTTCCATTATCGCTTCATCTTGGTTTGGACTCAGATGATATAAACTGTTTCCCTGTTCAAGTTGGTTTACTGTTTGTCGGCGTATCAAACCACGTGTTTGTTCTCTGCCTTTAATTAGTACTTTGGGTTAATGCCTCAGTAAAATGTTCCCGCTGTGCTCACTGCCACTTGATAGTGCACATTCTTCCTGAACACCTGCTGTCAAACCTATCATGTCTTTTCTTGTCAACTTGCACAATGCTCCAGGTCTTGAGCAAGACTGACATGACGGAAGGGTTGTACAGCCTGATTTTTAGAAATCTGTGTGGAAGGTGAAGTCTTTGCATAGGGACCAGTAATAGGAGACTGCAACATTTTCTTGGAGCTGGTTTCCAATAATATCTAATAAAATTCTGTTTGCAAGTGCAGTTTTTGCAGTAGTGGATATCCTGTAGGTTAAAGAAGCAAACTGCTCCACCCTGAGAGGAATTGTGGATGTTGTGTAACGACAACAGAGAGTAATCTGCACAAATCTTGGGAGAAGTACAAGGGTGGTGACCAGCAAACAAGTCATCAAAGAGGGGAACTGGTTAGAGATGTTGGCATGTGCTGACAGTGGTGACAGACGTTGGCACAGAAGGAGGAAGGTGGGGAGGAGGAATAGTGTGGGGAAAGGGGCTCTTGGCAAGAAAAAAGCAGTATCACTTGACTCAGGAGCCTGTAATTACAAGACTCCAGCCTTGTGACACAGCAAATAAGCGTGTCACCTGAAACAGAGGAATTCGAGGTTGCCTCCTGAAGCAGCTCATGCCAGATGGAGAGGGAATAAAAACAGCGTGGAAAAGTAAAATTGAGCTCTCCATTGGACTGTGGTTTTTAAGTCCTTAATAGTGACGCTCTAATACATCTTTTTCCCTCAGCACCTTCTAATTTTGGTAATTAATCCATGCTTGCAAAAAGCCTCCAGTAGCCTGTCTAGCAAACAGGACGGATGAGCTTCCCGTACTTGAAACTTTCAAAGATCCAAGCGCTTCCTGGTCTGTTGGGCTGGGAGCGTGACCTGCTCTGGCACAGAGTGAGAACGAAAGTATCAGGCACTGAGGTGAGCCTCGAAAGCATAGAAGCACCACCTTTATGGGAGCTGACTTCACTCCTGCAATAGATAAATGTGATGGCACAAGAAGGCCCTTTCATCATTAACAAATTCACTTCCTCAGCCTATCTTTTACCTTAATACTTTCCATGCTTGCAACACATCTGTCCTGACGTGGGCAAAAACACTGAAAGGATCTCACAAACAGTTATTGCTTGCACGGACTACAGGAAGAATATGACTGACTTTAAAATCCTTAAATATGTTCAAATAGTGTAATGATGAAAGTAAAATAATTCGCATTACCAAATCAGATTGCAAGATATAGAGTACCTCTCATATTCGGGAGTCTGTGTAAGTAGGGACCACAACCAGGGTTCATAAATAGCAATTGTTAATTTAAGTTGGAAGGATTTAGTTACAAAGGAAACAGATTGTTCTGTTATTTCCAGTCCTCTCGTTTTCATCTGTGGTCAAATCCCAGTGGACTCCAAAGGCAGGATTAAACTTTTAGTTGCATTTTTTAGGTTCTGCATTACAATAAATGTTTTTACTTTAAAGGAAATGTCTTAAATTTAGTATAAAAATCTGTTCCTACTTGTGGAGATTGATTGCAGCAGGGAACGTGCAGTGACACTGATTCTCCAGATGAACTTTGTTACCTGCTGAACCTACTTGCTCTGTTTTACACATCTCAATTTGCCATTTACTCTGCAATTTATGTTTTGCTATGCAAGTTAAGTTTTGCTAATGAAAATTTTGTCCAAGTTTCCCACGTTTCTGGAATTAGTATTTTTTTCTAATGTCAGGTTGCTCTCTGGTACCATTTACATATGCCATTTTATTATAAAACGTGATTAAGAATGATTTTGATGAATTAGGCATGGCTGTTGAAGTATGTCAGTAGGAAAGCTATTTTTTCTATCCCACAGAAAGCTCATCAGCTGGGTAGGCTTCTGTCAGTGTTATAATTCTGCATTGTTTGACAATGTAGTTCTTGAAATGGCCAAATATCCTTTGAAAACGCTAACTAAAGATGGATGCTTTAAAAAAAAAAGGGAAGGAGGAGGAGGAAAATTAGCAAACCCCCAAGGTTAATTCTAGTCCATTCTTAACAGGAACTACAAATATTTTCCTGGCTTTACCTATTTAAGCTTTCTTTCCTGAAATAATTATCTTCGTAATTGCACACAAAATACACATTTTTGAACTATATCTTTTCCAATGATATATGTAAGGTAATACTCTTTTGCAATTGCCAAAGAATTAAAGCATTTCTTTTTGAAGGGGGAGTACTTTCTTAATTAAAATGTTTTTTTGCTATTCATGATATCATGTATTACATGACGATTATCCCGCTTTCCTAGTGCTCCCCTGAAGAACATTGTATCTGTGTGCCACTAGTAACCTTTCAGTGTATGTGCACTTAGGCCCCTTTCATAACTGTTGTGGTAACAAAACAAAAAAAATTACATAAACTTGCAAAAGAATTGCTTAATGGTATGAAGGATTCTGGTTTCTACCAAAACCCCAATTACTTAATTTTGTACCCTTCCTGGCCTGCATAAATTATGCAACCCTCACATCTCACCATCAGTGAATTATGTAGCTCTGCGCACACATCAATTAATTTTGGCCCCATCAACTTCCCACCTTCTGTGTGCTCCTAGCCTCAAATCAGTTTTGCATCTCCCAGCCGGGAGCGGTTAATTTTGTACTCCCAGCAGCTCATATCTGCCTGAACCTGCAGCCCCGCTGTGACTCCTCACCTTCCCCCACCTGCCTCTCCGCCTGCACAGCCAAGCCACCGCCTTCTCCTGCTGAATTCCTTCTCCTCCACCTTCTCCTGATGAATTCCTCCTCCTACAGCTCAGCAGCGAGGATCAATCTCAGGCAGCTTCACCTCCTCGCCAGCGGGTCAGTGCTGGATCCCAACGCATCCTGTGGGCAGCCAGGCTGGTCCAGAGGTGACCTGGGTGTCCTTATTGCTCTCCTGGTGATTTTCAAAGTGCAGATTGCAATACTGAAGCTCCATCTTCTGGAACAGCATGTGAAAGTCATGGTGTGCTTGGAGCAACTACCTCCAAAACCCTTCCCATGGGGAAGCCTGCATCAGGCAGCACCCCACTGAGAAGAGAAATAGCTTCTATGTCTGTAAGAAAAGTGGCGTTGAGGAAAAAGGTGGTGCCAGCATCCATCAAACTCAGCACTTCTGCCAGCAGCAGAAGTAGGCATGACCTGGGCCTTGGTGTTCAGGCTGAAACTGCTGCCGCAGGTGTCCACACCAAATGCCACAGTAGGTTTCTCTAAGGAACCCAGAAAGAGCTCATTTTCCTCCAGAGGACACTTCAGTGTGCAAAAACATCAAGAGGGATATCTTCTTCCCTTATTGCTGACCTCTATGTGCAGCTCAGTTCCGAGTCCTGAATGATTTTGGCCAAAAAGGAAAAGTATCTCCGTGAGAAGTATGCCGAGAACAAAAGCCTGAGGGGCGACGTGATGTCCTGCAAATGAGAATGGCCTCCACTTGCCATTGCTGCCCACTTGCTTTCAGACCAGCGAGCAGCAGAGCGTTCTGCAGCCCACCTACAGCTTCTCACTGGGGATTTGCCCTCCAGCACTGCAGGATGGGTCAAGGCAGGCCCCTTCCTTGCTCTGTCCCTCACTTTTAGTTTCCCAGGAGCGTGGAGGGGGCAACTTGCCAAAGGGACAAGGGTGGTAACAGCAGAGTGAGGAGCTGTCAGACTGTGCCCAGGATCACCATGTTTCCTGTCCATCTGGACTGTTGGGAGGGCTGGTGGAGACCAGCTCTTGGTATAATCTGCTTTTCTCTCCAGGGGCTGGAGGGAATTTGACTCTTCTCTCAAGTGAGGTTGCAGAGTATTTTCTCTCCTCTCCTTTTTTTCTCTGTCTATTTAAGCAGCAAGCACTGCAGAGACTGACTTGTGCTTTTTTTGTACAGTTCCCAGCACATCTGGCCGTCTTGGATAAAGTCCCTTGGCCTGATTGTAGCAAAAAGTAACGATAGCGTGTTTAAAACTGGGGCCTCCAACTATGACTATATATAAAATGCAAAGCATTTGGGACAAACTGGAGGAAATACAATTTTTAGAAACTGAGCAAAAAAAAAAATGTATTCACTCTTTTACATCTGCAGTTGTGCTTTGCAAGCGTGGGTGCTCCATCGTGTTAGAATACTATCTCAGCGCTGAAAGCTGGTGTAATGCAGGGGAGCACTTGCTCCCAGCCGATTGGCATCAAGCATTTTTCCTGTCCCATTTGCACAACAGCCATGGTCATTCATTAGTGTGAAGCTAAGCTGGCTCTAGGAAATGTTCTAATTATCTAGGCGTCCTGATTAAACCTGCCTTGATTTAAGAGAGGCACACCACCATACTCATGTGAACGTTTCTTGTT
Source organism: Numenius arquata (assembly GCF_964106895.1). Taxonomy (NCBI): domain Eukaryota; kingdom Metazoa; phylum Chordata; class Aves; order Charadriiformes; family Scolopacidae; genus Numenius; species Numenius arquata. The sequence goes on along the minus strand of NC_133585.1, from coordinate 36,328,114 downwards.
TCTTCTAAATAATAGAATTAGCTATGGGCATTTCCTTAAGAGCATACAGAACACAATTGCAGTGTAATTCCGCCCCCTCCAAGCCTAGTCTTGAAACATGCAAATTTCTCTTTCATGTGTGTTGGCAAAAAATGGCAATATCCTGGTACACACGTGATTTAGACACTGAATTACACACTGGTTGAGTTATCATCAGTGGGTTGAGTTCTTTGGTGAATATATCAAGAGTTCTGTAGAGAGTAGCACAGTCTGCTGAGGAAATATCAGTTCATGGCTTGCTTCTCATTCTCTCTCATAGGGATCCAGTGTTGGCCGCTGCCAGGGTCAGGGTACCAGGCTGGATATGGACCTTTAGTCTTCCCAGTATAGCCTTCCTGACATAGCTCAATGTAACACACCGTAGTGCCATACACTTTCTGCTGAGCGTTTTAATCTTCTGGTTTAAAAATAACAAGACATCCCTTAACATTCAGGATACATTTTTCCACTCTGAAGCACCACAACAGTCTTTTTAAAGAAACTCAAGGAAGGGTGTTAACTTGATCAATGCTGTGCAGGAAGGAAAGCTCTTTCCTACTATTTTTTCAGCATGACTTTCACTGACATGATCAGGCTGGGAAAAGACTTATTGGCTGACAGCCCAGGACAGCCATGCAATATCTCTAGTCATCTGGAACTCAAACTACTCGGCCCAAGGGAGAACGATAACATAAAAACAATTTAGGTTACATGCTGAATCTTATAAACATTGTTCAGTTTTTAAAAAATAGTTTAAATACTATTTATGTGCATTCGCTATGCACAGGGTTTTTGTTTTTTCCAAATGTCTAGTAAGAAAGGCTGGGAGGGTTTTTACTTTTTTACTGTAGACGGTTTTCAAAAATCTCAGAGATTTTTAGAAATACAGGCAAATGAGCTTCCTCTCTTCTCATAAATTTAAGAGCTTGGCTTCTGCTGTGTATCGGATAGAATTGTTTTATATATAGATAATGTTTACTTTTTGACCCTGTCCAGAAAGCACAGAGCCACAGAAATGCTGGTTGGAGGGGGCTTCCAGAGGCCTTGCAGTCCCCCTCCGGCACAAGACGGGACTGTTGCCAGCGCCGGATTGGGGAGGGCTCGGCTTCGTCTGGCCGAGCTGCAAAACCCCCGAGGACAGAGTTTCCGCAGCCTCCCCGATGACCTGCCCCGAGGCTGCACTTCTCTTCCAGAGATTTTTTTCCTCCCATCTACTTGAAACCCTCCACGCTGCCCTTTGTGGCCATTGTCCCCTCTTAAGTTGCGTGTTGCTGCTGCCCAGAGTTTGTTCTCTCACCCTCCCACCTCCCCAGTGTGTATATAGTCTGAGTAACCCTGGGAAACCAAAGTGCAAGGTCAATATATGTGCATGAAACTGCAAAACTTGGGGCCTTAGCTTGTAACTGTATTCATCTGTTGAATTTTCAGTTGTCTTGTGGCACAAGAGAACGAAAACCAAGGATTTTTCCAACAGTTCAAAGCTGACGCTAAAATGTATTAACTATAGCGCTTTTGCAAGTCTGTGTTTTTCTCTTCCCTTTTGAAGCTGAGCATACTGGCCTCTGTCTATTGTTACCTTATTTTTCATAAAAAAACTGTTGGAATAATCTGCTTTTCTGTAAGCATGTGCAGCTCTAATAATTGGGGTAAAGCAACATGAATCCAGAATGTAAGCTTCACTTCAAAAAACTTTTTTTCTCCACTTGTCTTGATTGAAGATCTGAACTTGGGATGTGTCCATTGCCATCTGTCCTTCTGCCAAGTCCTAACATTCCAGCACACCTTGCAACAAGCCTAAAATTATTATTTTAGGAAAATGAGAATGGTTCCTTTGTGATTCCTTTTTTCCACAAACTGGTATTTCACAAGCTGAGTAACCTTACTGTCTTTTCAGCGACTGATCCATTCTAATGTAGGAGAATAGCCCCTATTGCACATAGCTTGATTTTTCCTGTGCAGCTTCTTGCTTTTGCTGAAATTGTTAGTTATATGGCGGCATTGTGGTATTTAATTGAGTTGATGTGATGTGCCATGTGCTATAACTTTTCCGGTGATGCTTTCATTGCAGGCCTTGCTGAGACCAGGACGAATAGACAGAATTATCTACGTGCCACTGCCAGATGCAGCCACTCGTGGGGAGATCTTCAAACTTCATTTTCAGTCCATGCCAGTCAGTGATGAAGTCTGCTTAGCAGAGCTCATTCAAGACACAGAAAAGTACTCTGGAGCAGAGGTAAAACTTTCTGAATGATAATGGCCATGGAGTTGGTCCACAAAACTGAAATCAAATATCATCTTTGAGTCTTCTCAAAGCAGTGGTGGGGAATTATGAAAGGGAATGTTTGAGAGATTTCTGTGTTTCCCCTCAGAAAACAGAATACAATCTGGGTCTTGGAGATGAAGATCTCCAAGATCTCCAGATCTCTTGGATGAAGATCTCAAGAGGATTGTTGCCAGCGGAAGGGCCTTTTCCAGGGTGAGCCTTAGTATGATCATGGGTGGCTTCATGAAGGATGTGCTACCAGGAGAAGTGGAGGGAGGTGGGGACAAGTGCCCCCAGACTGCCCAGACACTTCAGCTGGGCCTCCTCATGTCCCCAGGGATCTTTTGCGTTTAGGATTGTGACTGAGAGCCTCAGACGGAGGGAGAAGAGACAGAGTTATGAGACAGTGTAGCGGAATGGCAAGGGAGTCACTGGTCATTTTGAAGTTCTTATTTTCCTATTCCATATAATCAAGACCTCACAGCAGCACTTCTTGTTATAGTTCGTTGCTATTAGTTAGTCAGCTTCTGACAATGGACGTCAGACAATTATTTCCTGTCCTGGGTAGAAGAGAGAGAATGTCTCAGATGTTGCTGCCTGGCAGTTATAATATGCATTGGTACGTTAGTGGTCGCCGCTCTGCTCCCTGAATATTATTCATGTCCGTGTCTCGTGAAAGGATATTTCATTCTTTCCTCATTTTGATTAATTGAAAGTAATTATATTACTTCAAAAATTCAAAGAATGTTATTAAGGTTGCCAATTCGAGCTCTTAAAAGGTATAAAATACCAGAATTAAAATTTCCACCTTACTGTAGCCAGTCCTAGCGTATGCATTATTGCACCATCTTTCATTACGTAGTCACCTTCTACTTTTTCCATAGCAGAGTGGAAAATGTGATGAGCTTGCCTCGGCTCCCCCATCTTTCTGTGTGCTGTTTACAAGGAGATTTTTTCTGTTTTGTGGAGAAATAAACAGTTCTCTGTTTTACAGAGAAATAAGTTAAACTTTTGTCTTGGTCCAAATGAGATGGTGACTGGAGTATTTGTATGGTTCCTAAAATGCTGAAGGACCTTCTCAACTGACTGGTCATTGGATATGCTCCCAGGCAAGACTTCGGCTCATTTTGCTATCACTTAAATGCTGGTATGTTGCAAAATGCTGCATTGCCTACTAGTTGCCTCTGGCTGGTGGGAGCACTGCTGTGAGTGCTCCAAGTCCAAGGGATGGGGTCAGACCTTGCCATACGCAGCGGCAGTGTCTGGGCTGGACTCCAGGCTCGTTCTGGGAAGCTGTGTCACGGCAGACACCAAAGTCAAACCCTCAAGAGCTTTCCTCCTGCACAGCAGAGGACAAACTGTACTCCGGGAATGAATGAATGGAAGCTGCTTTGCGTAACACATATTTTTGCTGCAGAATGTGGGATCTCATAATGAAAAAAAGGCAATAATGAAAAGGATTGAAGGCTTAAATGTTGATCCGGAAAACTGTTGCAGCTCTGCTTGCCTCCACGTTTTGGAGTAGTGACTTGAAACAGCACTATGTTTTTACCCGGATGTCAGTGATGTGACTCTTGTTGCCCTGGGAAAATTTATCTGCCTCTGGCTGAGTTACAAGTCTCCAAAAACATAAATATAAACATATCCTCACTTGTGTATGGAAACTGTCTTCTTACCAGGCAACAACTGTAATGCTTGTATTTCAGAAATTCCAAGCATATGGGGATTTCCTTTGGATCTGGATCAGCTGAGGCTCTAGTGGTGAATTCCTGTGCTTAGCTGATAATGAGTCGCAAATGTCTTGGTGCTGGCTTTGTACAGAACCAAAAATAAGTTAATGGGTCGAGTGCAGCTACGGACTAGTTGCAGGGGAAAAAAAGCCTGCCTGTTTCTAATACGGCATTTCTCATGAATTTTGTTCTTTTGCATCATTCAAAGAATTGTAATAACTGGGATGTAAAGAGAAAAAGCCCTCAGTCAGTGTTCCTTGGAAGAATATATAAAAAGTCTTGACAGTTGGCACGCACAGTGGCCAGTTTCATTAAAGCCTTTTCTTCCTAGTGTCTCCAGCTTCCCAGCTTTACAAATAGTTTCCGCTGTTGAATGGCAAGTTCCCATTCCACTGTTCTACCCTTTGTTTAGAAAAAGAAATGGAAAATGCTTGGTTTTGTGACTAGAAGATGCTGTATGAATAGGGACCTGCATGTAAAGATGCGTTGAATCATCCTGACATGAGCTGAATAAACAGCAAGTAAAGTGGATATTTCACTATGCATCTGGCTTCCAACTTGGCCTTTTTTCAGATCAGATATTTGTGTATTTTTGCCTGTCATCACTTATGACCAGTTATCTCTATTCACCTGCTGGATGTAAGTTTCTCTTAATGAGTACCTTTAAAGATATATCAAGATAGCAAAATAGGGTGATTACTTCCCACTGTTTCATGTGAGAGACGATGGAAGATAATTTATGAGGGTGAATTACAATTTCCTTCTCTCATGTGTAAGTGAAGTTTAATATAATTAAAAAAAAAGAGCATTACAGGAGCAATGTCAGTACAGTTAGCTTTTATTATGATAATTGTATAGGTCAAACAAAGCCTCAGCTTTCTAGAAAGTTTTGTGTTTGAGTTCAGTCTTTGTTTCCAGGCCCTTCTGAAGTAGTGCTCTGCAGCAGTGCTTGAGGCTCTTCTTCAGGGATACTTCAGTATCTGTAAATCAGGAAAGTAAGAAATTGTTTTTCAAAGGTTCTGAATGGCAAGATTTGGCCTCAGAGCTGGTGTTGACACCAAGGATCATTCCTTCCTCCCTCTAAGGCAAATTTTTTTGGCTGCATCTCTGCCCTGAAGGCATTTGCCTTTTCCCAGGACCACCTCAACTCCTTTTTAGCTGAGCGGGTGTGACTGGGCGGTGGGCAAGGTAGGTCTGGTTGCTGCAAGGACAGCTCTGCCAGAACCCTATGTTGTGTTTGCCCTCGCACGCAGGCCAGCAGGTTTCACCGGTGTGGCAGAGGAGCAGTTAGAACTGCTCTTGTCTTTGCCCCGAGCTTTTTTTCCTAGAAAAATTTCTACTGAAGGCTGTGCCCGGGCAGCTGATGCCTGGCATGGTTCAGCAGGAGGTTGTGCTCTGCTATCCTGCACCGCTGGCCTTGCTGGCACCTCTGGATGCTGTAGCATTAGTAAGGAAGAGAAATCTCTCGTCCTTGAAAGTAATAAAAATGGTTGAGACAACAAGCGTCATGCCGCATCAAAACTTTTATAAGGTTTATGCTAGTGTTCCTGCATTTTATTTTGGGCAAAATTGCAGGAGATCCAACTTTTATAAAACTGATGATTTTTTTAAATGGTTTTATATGTTGGGATGTCTTCACTCTCAGATTATTCAGTTTGATCATAACTTTTTTCCTAAAGCATTTTCACTGTTATACTTCATGCTGAGAAGTTTCATCAGTTTGATTTCTCACTGTGCTTTCTATAAAGTATGGTTAATTAAAGATCCAACCACAGGAGTATTTAAAAGCAAAGTTTTAAAGTTCAAGTAGTGCAAATTCTTTGGGTCTCATTTGCGTGCTTTCATGATGCTCTTACAGCCAGCTTGCTTTAGTAAAGTTGGGCCTTCTGCAAATTCTGGTGCTCTACTTTTTTAATTTGGGGTTCAGATTAGGTTTTTCATAATTATTGGCTACTCTCTGTTGAATAGAAAACACAGATAGTCTCAATGCGGTTGTAATAGTCTCAATGCGCTTTCTAGTGCAAGTAAGAACAAAATCATGTGGACATTGTCTGATAGGAAATTGCATGTCCTGTAAATTATACATTGTCTCAAACAGAAAAGAGGAAGGATTGTAGCTGGAACGTCTTGGCCTAGAGGAAGTACACCTACCTTTATAAATGCAAAGACTGATGTCTTTATTAGACCTGTGTGGGGAAAAAAAGGTTGTATCATTTGCCTTTAAAAATTAAGTGGAAGGGGTGTGTCTGTCTTCAAACCATTGGAGTTTGCTCTCTGAAATGGGACGAGCAAGGGCTGAAGACAGTGTTTCCCCAATGTTGAAATATTTTGTTCCAGAAAGTAGATGATAAAAAGGAAAATAAACGCAGTAGAGTGAGGGACCTTCTTATATTGTCTGAGCCCCAGTTCAGAGTGCGTTTTTGTTACAGTTTAGAAGGCAGTAGCAGAGAGGGAGGTTTTAGTCAGAAACTGAAATCAAGTGTTGAGCTGTTCTGAGTTTAGAGTTGGTTAGAAGTAATAAAGAATTAAATATTCTGGTTATGATGACAATATTCTTAAGACAAGTGCACTTATAAAAGTAAGCTAATGGGACTGACTGCTTTTAAATTGGTGGAAAGCAGGTCATGGTGACAGCAAAGGCTGGCATTGTTTCTATAGTATTATCAGTTTCCATGCTTACAGGACAGAATAGTAAAATGGGAATCTGGGAACCTGTAAATCTTTCACTAGCTCTTAGTCGAAGTAGAATAGTTAACGTAAAAAATATCTTTCTCACTTTGCAATAACTCTCAATGGGAACACAGAATGAAGGGGAAAAAAAAACAAGCCAATGAAGGTTTGCTCTGGCTCAAATGAGAGCATATTTGATGCCAAAAAGTATCTTTGCAGCAGCGCACTAGCTCGAATCGACTAAAGCCTTTGACTCTTGAAATATGTATTCCAAAACATGCGTGTTCTTGTTTACCAGATATTGACATATTTAAACTATAAACTTTAATAAAAAAAAACCACCCCAAACAACCAAGACCTCCCCAAACTCCTCTCTTTCTTATAGAGGAAGGTACCAACTACAAAAGAAGTGAGGATGCATTCCATCGTAGGCTAAACAGTCTTTTAAGAAATTGGGAAAAATTTGTCTCTTTAGTAAAGAGTGAAGTACAGTGAAGGTGAGAGAGGGCTTAGATATAGGGGGGAAAAAAAAGGCCATCCAACAAATTAGGATGTGTTATCTTCTTTACATCTAGTTTTCCATGAAAGAAAATTTTGAACCTTCAAGACATAAGCAAAAAAAAATGCATATGTGTCGTCAGAAGCGTGTGATTTGGAAATGCACTTTTGGTAGTTAAAGCATCTGGGGCTGAAATGACTCTGGCCTGGCTCTGCTGGACGGCCTTTCCTTCTGAAGGAGTTCTGCTTAGCTCCCCACCAGGGTACGGTATTACAGTAACATGCAGTTCTTGAAGTGAGGAATGCCATCAAATTGGAATGTAGTAAGATTAAGACCTCAGATGAACCTCTGAAGTTTCTCTTGGAATGATGCATAGGATCTGTTAATTTATATCACTCATTGAAAAGTGAACATTTTTGTGTGGGTGGGTGAGGAAAAGAGACTCAACCTTCATCCATTATGGGTAATATGGGATCACCACCTTCCTACACACATTTATCAGTGCTAAGGATGTGTTTGGCACAGGTGGCTGGAAGGTGAGGAAATACCTGGCATTCGGAATGTTTTCCGAATGTCAGTGTTGGGATAAACGAGATGAATCACCGGAAAGGAAATAACTAACTACACAGGACTTCCCATGGGATTTTGCTTACTGCTGTTCTCGCAAGAACCTCATACGTGCGAAATGTGCTTGGGCAGATTAGGAACGAGGGCAATCACTCATTGGCATGGCGGTGCCCAACCACAAGTTCATGGCATTATGCCGCCTCTCCCTGCTCTCCTTTTTAGTCACTTGAGAAAGATCTGGTCCCCCTCACGCATTTTCAGAGATGGGGTGGGTGTTTTGTTGCTCAAAGTGGGCTGATAAAGTACTATAGGCATTCACCATCTGAGTATATAAAGTGTGGTTGGCAATCAGCACGTTTATGCAAAACGTAAGGTTTGGAATACAGGAGAGTGTTTGCACTGAAATTTATGCTTTGCTGGTTCATCTGGGAAAGAACATTTTATCCTTCAGGGAGATAATGATTTGCTAATAGTTTAATCAAGCAGAGGAGATTTAATTCATCTGTCTGAAGGGATATTAGTGTTTCCGCAAAGGTCAGACTCATTAACAGCTCAGGAGGGTACAGTCAAAACTGCTTCCTAAGTAACTCAAAGAACACTGATCCTCAGAGGAGCTTGGGGAAAACACCAGAGGGAATTTGAATGAGCCCCCAAGTGAGCACCAAACAGTGTTGAGGTATGAAATTTAGCCTGTTTCTCGAACCTGAGATTTTCTTCTTCCGTGTAGCCCAAAGAGCTGAACATTTGGATTCCCTAAATGCTGAAACTGTTAGGGTGCAGGAACCTTACAGCTAATTTCAGTATGTTTTTTTTCTTCCTTTCTGTGTCTCCATTAACTATTTTAATGGCAACATCCATCCAGGTTCTGTAAATGAGCACGTGTGTTTGCTTTTGTCCTCCCTGTGCCTTTCAAGGGTTGCTTCTTGTTGCACGCCTGTTTGGAGAAAAAACCTGCAACAGGCACATTGCTTGTGTCAGGGGTAGGTGATCCTCTGCCGATGGGGCTGCTCACTTCCCATGAGCTTTTATGAAACAGCTGTACTTTCACCAGACCAGCCGAGGCCACGGGAGATGCCTGCGTTACTGGCAGTGCTGACAATGCTGTTTACCTCCCTCCCCTGCCCTTGCCTTCCCTTTTCCATGCTACCTGGCATGCGACAGAGTTACCAGGAGCTCCCCTTTGTTGAGGGTGGCAGAGGGGAGTGTGTTGCCAGCACAGCCGGGGACTGTTGAGCTGTCACCGAAACACAGGCTTATAAAAGAGGGACCTAGACTGACACTCTGTCAGCCAGCTTCACTTGCCCTCCGCTCTTGCCTGTGGCTTTGCTGCTTTATTGTCCTGGTTTTGGCTGTAATTCCCAGCAATGGAAAAACATGTTGCTCTTTAGAAGCAGATGGGAATTCATTCCTGAAGGAAAAAATATGTCTCTTTAGGCTACTGCTATTGTTTCTTTTAGTTTTATTTTTTGCCTGTGAGTTATTTCTAGCAACTTTTAATTTAATTCATTCTTCTTTCTTTTTTTTTTTCTTTTTTTTTTTTTTTTTTTTAAATCAGACAGCGGGGATTATTCTTGAATGTCTTAAAGCACACGCTTTCAGTAGACCAGTGATCACAAGTGGGGGTATATAATGTTAATAGTAAAAACTACGTTTGCAATGATCAGGAAGGAATTGAAAATGTTGGTTTATTTCTGCCTCTTGAAGTATTTTCATTTATGTAATACTAATGCCCGTATCAGTTCAGAGTGGTAGAGTTTGCCTTTATGTTTAAAAAAATGAAAAGAAAAAAAAATAAGCACTTTTTCCTCACACTGACCTGTTTTTCTGATTTAAACCTGTAGTGCTGGTGCTTGATCTTGTAAGTTATGATGTGTCACAGGGTATGTGGTTAGAACTGACCTTTCTGCTTTGAGTTTGACTCAACTCTAGTCCTAAAGTATAAGACAAGGCATACAAATTAAAGAAAGTCACCAAAAAGTCATTGCACTTCATAGAGAATTAATTCTCAACCCTTGACTGTTACACACCAACTTCAGGGCCAGATCTTCAATGTATACAAATTGCTGTAAATACTAACTATCTCTTAGTACCTTAGCGAAAGATATGTCTGAAGTTTTTTTTTTCATTTTTTGTGAGATCACTGATCCACTTTTTTCATAAACAGGAGGGAAAAAGTAAATATTCTTACATATCCATTGCCATTTCTCATGCCTTTAAGATTAGTGTGTGTCTGACTGGCTTAAGTGCCTGTTATGGTTACTTTTAATGGTATACTGTGTCTGACTATTAAACTTCGGTGTTCAATTTACCTTTCTCTAGGGGTATATATGTTTTCCTCTTAGATATGCTGAGGATTTCAAGAGGGATTCCCATGGAGGTAGCATAATCTCAGGCATCATCTTGGCCAGGAGAGCTGCAGAGGGCTCCCCGCTTCTGCAGTAAATTTTCCTTTCCGTCGTTAACTGAAGCAGCCCTTCGAAAATAAAGGTAGTACTTGGACAATGACATCCAAAATACTTCTGATTATTATCTTAATTGGCACTAGGAATATTTAAATGTAGTACCTGAAGGCTAACTCAGGATGTTTATAGCAGATGAAACCATACAGAGGAACACCTTGTGCTGACCTACTTGTATTTCTGGTACTGTGCCAGTTAAATTGCTGTCAAGGTGGAAGAAATGTTAATGAATGGCAGAGGAATAATAGAGCCCAGGTATAAAAGCTTATTAATCTACCTGAGTATTGTTGCTGTGAGCGAAGAACATGTATTTTAATGACAGCACTAACTGTTTACACTTCACTGAACTGCAAAGATTGCAGAGGTGCGTGTGTGTATGAATTAAAATATTTGAACATATACTGGTTTCTTTGTGTACATATAAAATAGGATGTTTGCCTTTGGCAGTCATCAGCAAAGTAATTGTTTCTGTTGTGAAAATTTGGAACCTAATAGTACAATAATATCTAAACATCCTATAATACTTCCCATCCCTAAATATGTGTATGAGCTGCAAGCTTACATGCTTGTCATCCCATTGAGTTTTTTGAGTTTGAAAATGCGCTCTGCTATATTCCTTTCAAAGATGTTTTGATTAGGTATCATTTTGTTTTTCTAAGTGAGATTTTTGGGGAAAGAATAGTTGAAATATCTGGTTTTGTTCTGCTTTCTTTTTTTATCCACAAACTTTAGCAATGTCATTGTTGGAGTTGGAGGCTTTTTGGTGAAATTAAGCTGCTCAACAGTAATTCTGAAACAGTTTGAGAAGTTGATAATTAAGATAGTCACTGATGCCTGAATGTGGCAACAGGGAAGCTTTCGTGTATTTGCAGCCAAACCTATGTTGTCAAACAGGGAAATTTTCGTTCTTGCCATGTAACTCCTGTTTTCACAGCGTGCCTGGACACTGGCGGTTCATGAGGAGAGCTGCAATCCCATTGAAGAAGGCACTCTAAAGGGAGCTATCTGTCACTGGCTTTTTTTTTTTGTGTTTGAATCCTAACAAAGATTTTGTATTGGCACAAAACTTTGGTCTTAGCATTTAAGCCATTGTCTGGAATAGAAGCTGTCCAGTAATGTTGCTTAGCACTACTGAAAAGCTGATGCGTGCATGTGCTACCGAAGCTCAGATTTTTGTATATCAAAAATTGGAAGTTTGTTATTTTCAAGCTATCTTTTATGGTTTCCCTTAAATACATGTGGAAATACATAAAGCTTTAGATTGCCTTTGGCAAAAGGATTAAATGATTATTGGCAGGTGGAAACAGCACGATAATAACTCTGAGGCAAATTGTTAGTGATGTTAGAAGCAATTCCGTGGACTGTTTTTCTTTTTAATTAAACTTTTTCAAACTATCACCTAGTTCTCAGCTCAAGCTTTTTGTTTCCTGTCTTTGAGTAATGAAAACGTCAAGCATAGTCGGGTAGAAAAAAAACCTTTCAGGTCTTAGTCTTCTGTAATTTGTCCGTGGCATTGCATGTATAGAAGTGAGCCATTGGATCGGGGTTGACCACTTGCAGGGGAAGAAAACAGAGCAAAACCCAAGATGACTGCAATTGCTAATTGGTCTTGACATCCCCATTGTCAGGGGAGGAGAACCAAGAGCGTTTTGCCCAGTTTAAAAGAGTTGCTTTGGTTTTTATTTTTTTGATGGTTTATTTTCTCATTTAGGGAAGCAAGGGGGGCTAGTTATGATTTCAGAGTAATTAGCATCTTATAGAGACTGGCTTTGTGGTGTTTGAGACTAAATTTCCTAGCAAACACAGTAAATTTGTGATAAAACTGGACAATTACTATTATACTTAACATGGCACAGTGAAACACACCATTTGGAGGGACAGGAGGGGGAGAGCAGCAATCTGTCTTCTGTTTTGTCTTGTATATTTTGGTCTTACCGTGTTTTTTACTGGGATAAACCAACTTTGTCTTTTTCCAGAACTGCTCCCAGTGAGCTCTCATTTGATGAAAAACCGATGGGGGCAAGGAATGTACCCAGCTCTTAGGTTAGACTCTGGGTATCTGTGGTGGGGTGTTTCCAAGTATTTGTGAGTCAGTGTCAGGAAAACTCTTTCCGCTCAATCTCTCTTGGGCAGCCTTGTAAGGCATGGTTTTCATCGTTCAGCCAGGAATGAAGGGCAGACAAGAAGAAGCCAGGAGGACAGGTTGTTGGGGACTTTTCTCATGACAGGCAATGATGAGGGCTTGGGTGTTCAGCACTGCCACACCACAGGCAAGCAAAAACACCCCAGCCCAAAAGCTACGTGCTGCTTGCGTGTCTGGTTACCTCCGCAGGTCGCAGTTGTGGCTGTACCTGGAGAGAGGAGTCTCGGGGAGCCCCCTTGCCAAGGGAGGCTGTACAGTATGGCTGGAGGGACACGGGCTCATCGCAGACTGTTGTAATCAGATGTGTTACCGCTTTATGGGATCTTGCCATTTCTGTGGTCATTTTTGTGTATTTACATGTTATATAAAACAGGGGAAGAAACAAACCACGCTCCTTTGTTAGCAAAACAAAATTTGCAGGCAAGAAAATGTGTCTGGTAATTTAGTGTAAACAAGAGAGAACAAAACTTTTCTTGATTTTGACTTTTCTAGTTTAAGGCCTGAGGACTTCCAAAAAAGAGTTGGCAGTCTTGTTTTAATATTCAAATACTAAGCACTCATCATAATAGGATGTCAGTTCTCTTCAGAAGTGGAATATAGTCAAAATGTTAAAAGCTGAAAACTTATTCTTCATTTCTAGCATTTATTGTTACTAAAGTTGCAAAAGTATTTGTGAATTCAGTGAAGTAAATTCAAGGAAAAAAAACTGAGATCTTTTTGGATGTTAAGAGAGTGTGATTATATGTATTTTAATAAGCGCACACGTGTGTGTATATATGTATTTATAAAGACCTTCCTTTTCTTGTTTATAATTTTCTTCAAGTATATACAGAAAATAAGTTCCATAAACTTACCTATTCAGGAATTATTCTTTCCTTTCCTCCTCTTCTTTCACATACTATTTTTGCACTTGTGAGCTAAAAAAATGTTTTGGTACTTATTGGCTTATTTATTTTTATTAAAAAATCTGTATTTTGTCTTCATTAACCCTTGTTTATCAATAACAACATTTCTGGAAGAGCGGGGTAGGGGGAAGAAGCATGACATTAATTTGTCACCTATCAATGCTTGGAAGTTGGAGGAAGAAAATGAACTTGAGAATTGAGACAGTATCTTACCCTAGGCTAATTGTTTACCATTAAAAAGAGAGCTTGCATGTAGGAGGGAGTGTTATGTTTTGGACTTACTTCCTTGTAACTCATAAATCTTGGCTGTGTAAATGTTCAGTCATTAATTAGGGCTTTCAAATTAATCTGTTTCCTGACTGGACTTGGCTGTTTTTGCATAGAGCAGTGCTGTTGCCCAACTTCCCAGTTTAGGAGTGCTCTCAAATGTGTGATATGGAAGTATGATGTTTATTGGGGAAAGTTAATGAACAGCTTTGGCGGGGGGGAGCATTTTGTTACTAATGTGCAGGAAATAGGGCGGTGGTATTGAAATGGTTTTGCATACTTTAATTACTTCCCTTACTTCAAACAATGGCAAAAAATGGCTATTCTATATTGATAAATGTCAGTCCTGAGCAGAAGTACGTTCCTTCCCTTTCATTATTGTGGGATAGCGTTCTGTCTTTGCAATTCAGTCAGTTTACTCCCGATGATACATAGAGCCAAAAAGTCTCTCTCATGTGATCAAAAAAGATTTCAACTTTTGTTAGACACTTTTTAAAAATTGGTTGGTAGTACTATCACTCAGGTAGTACTATCATTGCATTCATTTGACCTGCTCAAAGGTAATGGTATGTTCATTTGGGTTTTATGTCCTGCTTGTATTACCCTTTACAAACCTGTGTATATATATGTGTGTGTCTCCTTTCTTACTTATGAAGGTGTTGTAGGGCTTTTACCATATATTTAATTATTTCTCTAAGATTTAGGATTTTCTGAAATTCGTATTTTGATGACTATAGTTACCATACGCATTCCACTATAAATGTTTGTGTTATCTTTAGCATTTAATTATAGACAGGTCTGTCTTTGCTGTGTTGAAAGTGAGTCTACGTGCTCTTCCTCTGAAGCGAACATCCCCTAACTCATGCAATGAATTTGCTGTTAAAGGTGAATCACTAGCCAGGCGTGGTATTTTAAAACCAGGTAATCCTGGAGATATACTACATTTTTAGCTATTTCAAACCAAAAATGTTTTCATTATCTGAGCTCCAGTTGACTAAATGTGTATTGCAGCAGTCAACTTCCTTCGATTCTGCATGTGAAATGGATTTCATAAATAACGTTTCTGTTCCAAGCTGTCTAATTTGTACTTGAAGCCTAGAGAAGTAGGAATTAATCATGAACATTAACAAAAAAAGATCTCTCATTAGCTCTTTAAAGTCTTTGTGTTCAATCTATGAAAGTGTGGTACTGCTCAGGTTTTTTTTAGTCATGAAAGTGTAAAGAAATACCACAGGGCTAATCGATGTCCCCTTTATCAAGGAACTGAAAAATAGTCTGCAACGTGTGCTTACAAATCCAAAACAATTGTTGTCTACCATCAATATATTTTTCATTACTTTCATATGTGTGTTGCACCAAGGAAGGTATTTGTTTTCTCAATGGCTAATTAGAAATCGGTCTGACTGCGTTTCAAAGTCTGAGAGAGTTTGAAATCTGAGTTTAACTCTTCAGCTGAATTTCATCACTTTTATCACTTCAACCAAAACCAGACTATTAATACTTTCTCACTTCTAGCTTAGTCAAAGTTTAGAGTGTTACCCTACAGCATTTCAAAGATTTCATGTGCATAAAAAATTCCCTGCAACCAACGGAATTATTTAATACACTTAAGATCATATACATGTTTAAGCTTGCTAAATCCAAGGATTATTTCTTTAATTCCTAAAGATTAAAACATCTTCTAACTTAATGTATATTATTAATTAGATAGCAGAAATAACAGAAGATGTATCAAGCTTTATTTGTTTTAATTTTCAAGCTAAGATGTATTTTTGCAGCCATGTTCTATTGCTGCCAGTTACACGCCTGTCGTTTCCCAACAGTTCACTTCTGTCAAACCAACTGCTGTATGAACTACCCACTGCTGTTTTGTGCGATTAGCTTTTGATACAGCAAAATGATTTTTCCATGACCAAAAAAACTCCTTGCATTTTAATAGGATCAATGAGTAGGCATGTTCTGTTTCATTTAGTCCCAAGCTAAGTTATTGTAAATGCTTTCGGCTCTTTCAGTATTACTTTTTACAGATTCCTGATATGAGACATAGCTATAAGTGTTTGTGAGGAACAGTGGCCAGATGAATCCCTCTCATTTTAGTTGATGTTGTGAAATTGAGTACAACTCAGTGTGGTCTCAGTGTTACTGTAGGCACGTTAAAGATCAGCCTGACTTTTAAAAACAAATCTGCCACTCTTAACACATTTTATTTTGAAGTAACAAACTCTTTTCTTTTTTCCCCTTGCCCCCATGAGATTATTGCCGGCCAATAAGTTCTTCCAAAAATAGCTCCATCTGTAGAAATTGGCTCAGGAGAGGCAGCATCAAAGGCACGCAGGCAGTGAGTGACCCACCAAGTCTGTCAGGTGGTGGAAATCCAGGTGAGCCTATCGTGCTTGGTAAAAGTACCACGTGGAGCACAATAGGAAGGCTTGCTAAACTGTAAAATATAGCATTAAGAAACTGGTAATAAATCTCTCTTCTGCCAATCTGCATTTCATTGGAAACAGTCCTGGACTTGCTGGGAGATAGCTTGGATTGTCTCATTGGTTTCTTCTTTCTTGTGAATTTGATAAATCAATTGACACATCATATTTGGTAACAAGTGAACCATATTTCAAAGCCTGAAATGATGCCTATGTGACATTTATAATTTGAAATCTGTTGTTACACGAGACTTGGAAGGCATTCAGTGTTGCATTTGGTAGTATCTATGTGTCACCTAAGTAACAGAAGAAATTATAATTTGTCTTCTTTCTTGCTATGTACTAAGTAGGACTGTTTTTGCACTGTGCAGATTCGAAATCAGGAACTATGTTCAAAATACTTACAGGGAATTATTACAAATGTTGTCTTTCCCAGGACATGCGTTTGTTTGGGTACCTGGCTCCTGTGGGATGTTACCAGTAGGCTGCATCAGGCCAGTATGGAGTGGCTGGTGCTGGTTTCACTGCCATTCTGACACCCTGCCATTGAAAGAGGGACTTGGAAAAACAGCAAGGAAGCTGAGAAAGTTGTTACATTTAAAAACAAAAAACAAAACAGTACAGGACAAGTAGTTCAACCTATTACAAAAAAGTGCTTAAAACCACTTGTGCTTGACTAAAATAAATAAAGAGGACAAGTTAACATAGGTGATGAGAGCCACGGCCCATGACAGTTCCCTGGACCACAGGAGATGCTCCACTGATCTCACAGTCCTGAAGCTCCTAAGGCTTTTCCTAAAGAGCCAGTGCAGGGACCCGAGCAGTATCCGATCATTGCTCATGCTCTGGTTTCTCAAGGTGAACAAAACAACGATACTGGTGTTAAAATGATAAACCTAGCCCAGTCAGATCTGCACAGAACAGGTTGTTCCCTGCGAGTCGGAACAACACTGATAACATTTGGCAGGAATAGCAAATACGCATTAATATTTGCATTATGATAACAGAGAGAGTCTATTTTGAGGTTTGTATTTGATACTAATAATTCGTCTTTGGTTTTGAGATGATTGCTGAAACAAAGTATCTCTTTTCTACAGTGAACGGTCTTTCTTGAGCCTCTCATTTTTAAAACAGAGAGCTTTTAGTCACTTCATTTTTACCATTTAAAATCCAGCAGTCTTATTGTACTAATGTTTAGGCTGCCAGGACTTTTTAGCACCAGATTTTTTTCATTTGAAAGTAGCGAGGGTTTTTCGTTGTTTGTTTCTTCTTAATTCATATGCAACATTTAAGGAAAGCTTAATTAACCCCAGAATTCGGGGAGAGGAAACAGTGCTCAGCAATTGAGAATATAATTAGCTACATTTATACAGAAGTGATTGAATTACCTAAATCCCTTTTTTTAAAAAAAAACAAAACTGTTTTTGGATGAGTTTTGGGGCTAGGAAGGGAGGGAGGGCAGGCACAGGCTCTGTAAAAAAAGCGGAAGGAGTAAAAATGCTTCCATGGATCTGGAAAACAAAAATATACCAAACTATCTCTGTTTCTCTGTAGAGCTGAAGCACTGGTCTTACTCTTGAAAGTCTTCGACAGAGTCAGAGTTTAAATTTCAGCTTAGGAGGTTTGCAAAGCTTGGAAAAGCCATGCAAGTTGAATCCTGTTCTCAAGGTGTAAACATAGGACTGGGCTGATCCTGGATATGAGCACCAGTCTTTTTACTGTTTTTTATTAAAATATTTTGTTACTTCTGCTGCAAATTAACATTGGTTTGAACATTTTCTCTCTTAAGTATTGTTCAGTCTTCCTCATTAAAAAAACATTTCCTCAATAATAATAGGTTCCATATGTAGATGTACTGTGTATGTTAAATGATACGTATTAATATAAGTAATCACACATGAAAATGTGTTTTTATGCTTTTCACCATGTAATGACTCTTCCCGCTCCAGCCTTCTTCCCCCGAAACAAGCAGAACAACAAGAAAACCCATTGAAAGGAAATATGCAGTTTTAAATAATTTTCCAGATACCATGTTTTCCCAGTTCAACTGGAGCTGGCGAAGGAGGCAGCCGGCCGGCAGAAATTGATCACTGACTGTTCCAGGAACAGCTCGGCTTTCTGTGCAGCGTGGTCCGTACCACGGGCTTGCGTGCACCTACCAGCGAGCCTCCTGAAAGGAAAGCTGGTCACCATGTGCTTGGCTTCAAAAATGAGGGCAGGTCCCTCCTCCTTCAGCATCTTTTGTGCTGACGAGGAGGAGACTCGCTCAGGTGCTTACGGCTGAGCGCTTGCTTGAGTGTTCTGCTGAACTGTAAGGTTGTGGTGAGGTGGAAAGACTTTACAGTACTGTGCACACCATCTCAGAAACATATGGGGAAAGCATTTCTTAAAATGAAGAGAAACAAAACCCCTTTCCTTTTTAGAGGGTTACAACAGTATTCCAACAGTTGCCTGTAGAAATAACACCTGACCTCCATTTCATAAAAAAAAGACCTCTAAAAAGCCAAGCCGCCTTATGAAATCTCTAATTTTTTTCATCTTTTGTGTATGATTTTAACAAAAGGAAGATTTCCATGTGTTCTGTTTAAGTCTTGTAACGTGATGCAATCAGTCAGTTCAGCCGATGAGACGTTCTGCAAATATCCTGCGGCAGATGAGCTTGCTGGCTTCTGCGGGGTGGACAGTGTAGGGAGGGGAGGCAAGGGAGAGCTACAAGCATTCTTCACTCCTGGCAGTTGCATGTGCAACACCGCTTAAAAGATTATCAGAACCATTTTCCAAAGCAAAAGAGACACATTAGATTTTTCTTCAACCTGGAGGTTCATGACAAATTAAAAAAAAAATCCTGAAGAAGATGAAGTAGTACAGGACATGGCTGTCTCATTACTTACATAGCAAAAAAAAAAAAGCAGTTATCAATTTTACTTTTATAAATTTTGCTTTAGACTTTCTTCTGGTAAAAAATTATTTAGAAACATTAAATTAAATAATTTATTTAGTTTTGTGTCATTGATTTAGGATTAACCTAAAATTAGAGGGAGTTTGGTTTGCTGGAACAGGCAGAGAATAAAAAAGAATTGTTTTGGGGTGGTTTTTTTTTTCCCATGTGTTGATAGATGGCACTTTTATTTCAGCATCAGCATCCTTTTTCAACTCTTTTCCGGCTGCACTTAATAGTTCTTTTGCTAAGACAACTGAGCAGACCAGGTAACACTAATAGTCTGCAGGCTGCACTTTTGCATGGACCCATGTGTTTATGTTTTTATATTTATATTGACTCCACGCTTGAAAGATAATGCTTTTTCTCTCAGGTGGAAATGGTACAGTTGTAGGAAATGGGTGTTAGAAAGCCTATAGAGAAATATTTAGTTGATGTGTATCTTAAAACGTATTCTGTTTTGAAAATGTATTTAGATGATTTTATGATTATACATAGTTGTGGGTGACTAATCTCGTCTATTGCTGCAGGTCATGGGAATAGTCATAAAAAGTATTTATTCTGAACGTGAACCCGGATGCATGCTTTCCCAACGTGTTTCCCATATGGTCTGTAAGTAAACAGTAAATCAGATAGAGAAGAATTGAGGAAAGAGAAGAAGTGGGGGATTCTGCAGCACTAAAACTGCAGCCCTATGTGGTTTGAAGCTGTAACTTGTTTTCTCTCAGAAGCAAAGAAAAGAAAGGATTAGTCTAAGTGGAAGAAAGATGTTCTGCAGACCTAGGACCCCACTGAGGTACAGGCACTGACGAAAACCATAATTCAGGTCTTTGTCAGAAAAGCATTGTTGGAGGTGTGGAGGAAGCTGGTCACCTCGAGAAATGGCGTGCCGTTTGCTCACCTATGCTTAGTGCGGCAGCAGGGGCTGGCACTTCTCTGCAGACTTCAGCCGGCACACTCTTTTCCTGAAACTAAAGGGGTTTTAGGAAATTGCTCGTTGCGTTTCAACAACTCGCCATTCCCATCAATATTGACCTTACCTGGTTGTAGCTCACAGGGCATAGCCCCATCAGACATGTGGTTCTGCGCTTGGTCCTCACTGCTCGCGTCGGGCAGTCTGAACCAGGGAGATGGGGACATTGCAGATGGTCTCTGTGGGGGGTGGATAAGGGGTCTCAGCTGTGAAGACTACCAAAATGCATTTTATATTGCAGCTAGAGAGCACACAAGAACTCCTGAGTTACAAACTTTGTACACTGGCTGTATGAGTGGGAGGGTAGGAGTTGTGCTTGGCAGAAGAAAACATATTTTGATGCTGTCGCTTCAGTCTCTACTCATTCGTTTCCTCCATGTTTATCTGTTTTACCTGACTTGCCTTTAATTCCAGCTGGGGAATCAGTCCCAAGTCTCTGCAGTGTTGTTCCTCAGTACTTGTAGCCTAAGCAGTTTTTCTTCTAGCCACTAAGACCATTTCTTAGTCACTGGAAGGGGCCGTTTCGTCACTCTGGTATCTTAGGCTGGGAAATTTACTCGCAGGCTTTCCATGCCCTGCAATCCCTCTGATTTTCCTAATGTCCTTGCCTTCTTTCGTGGGCTGGAGAAAGTACATGCTTTCTGTGGGAAATGATTGGGAGATTAGAGAGAAGAAGTTGGTTTCAGTCCAAAGGGTGGTGATATATATTAGCACAGTTTATAAGATAAAGCCGAATCTCTATTCTCTGTTACCTCGTGAGACTTCAGCCTAGGGCTAAAAGCAGCCACAGACAAATGCTCTTTCTTGTACAGCTAAGGGCACGTCAATGTGAGGAAGTTATCCTGGAACGAGATAGGGTGTGAATGTAAATGCAGTAGCTGTTCCAGCATAACATCCTGTGGAGACAAGGTCTTGGTGAAGTGACTAAAAGCGATGGAACGACTTCAGTACAAGCTGAGGACACCGAGCTCCCCCCTGCGTGCCCCCCCCCCCCCCCCCCCCCAGCAGCCAGATGGACTGAACACCATCTCCCTGGCCTTTTTTTTTTTGTGAGCATCCGATATGTAACTGTTGTTGCACTGGCTGCTTTTCCTGTCAATGTCACTTGTGGAAATCGTGATTTACTGCTTATTTTATCAGTTGTCAGAATGAGGTCCAGGGTGATGGCCAAGAGTGTTGCTGTAGGTAACTTGTGAACACAAACCATAGTTTAACACCCAACGTGTGAATGATGGGGCATATTTTAGCTCTGCCATCTCTTACTGGTTTTTGTCATTTCTACAGATTATAACCCAGGCTTTGATCATCTCTGCAGGTATCTAAGGTCTGTTGCTCTTGAAGTCATGCAAAGGGAAAACTGCTGCAAGGAGAAAATGTATACTTGCACCTCTCTTTCAGAAAAAATTAAAATGTTAATATACTGATTACAGTGTTGGAGATATATATATGTGTGCGCACACTTCATGTGGTATTCTGGGAGTTAAAAATCACCTTTTTTATGCTTGTGAGGTTGCTACACCAGTTTTTAGGCCTATGCGATGTGATTCAGTTGTTACCTGTTCTTTATGGTCTGCTGAAAATTAGTGTTTATTTTTAAAGTGCCTTTTTCCAGATTAAGTAGAGCATTAATTAGTCAGTGTGAGGAACAGAGTGCACTATTCTACCGCAGCTTTCCATCATGTCAAAAACTCATTACCAGATGTAGAGATCATAAACAAACACACATGGCTGCTGCATGTAAATCTTCTGCAGGATAAATTACTGCTGATCTCTTCTGATTAGATCACTTTGTCTTCCAGCTCATTAATATACTTTCAGCCATGTAGAATATTTAGGTGCTGATAACTCACTAAGCAATATACAGGAGAGCATTAACTTTCCATGTTTGTTAAACATATTTCAATCTGGATTTTTTGCCCATGGTCTAGGCTACTCTTTTTTCTATTCTTGAAAGAGTAGTTGCGTAGTCAAAATCTTCCTTCAGAATTGGTGTTTGCTTCTACAAGGTCTCTAGTGGGATATACAAATAGTCTTCCCAAAGCCACACAGAGATGATGCTACAGGAATCAATCTGAAATTATTTGGCCAAAGTCTTTGCTAGTACAATCCCCAGGGGAGTCACGCCAGCAGTAAATTGACCCAAGGACAAATAAACCTAATGAAAGCTGGGAATTGCTAATTTAGGACCCGATCCTGCCTGTTACCAAGGAATTAGATCCAACTGCAGTAATTCCCATGGCAGTCCCTGGGACTGGTCCCTGCTGTGTGGGGTACCCCAGCAGCTGCCTCCATACCACTCCACTACCCATGGGCAGAACACACGCAGGGACCAGCTCCAGGGAAAGAGGTGTCCTGATGCTGCTGGAGATGGGCACATTAGGCTTGCACATGCTGGCCCTGCATCCCCACCACATTCCTTTGCGCCTATTTCAAGTACCTATTTACGCTTGTTCAGCTTTGGGTCAGGGTTCTTTTGCTCCTCAGCACGTACCTCCTTACAAGGAGAAGATACATTAGAGGTAATACCCCGTGCTTAAATAGTAAATGATTGTGGCAGACGGTAATAACCTCAAAGTCACTGTAGATTATTTCAGGGTTTGTTATTTCCAGTTATTGTTATTATATTCCAGTTTTCATTATTTCCAGATGATAAATTTTTAAATAAGAATGAGTACCTATATAAAGATGACACACAGGCACGGACATTGCTATACAGGATCTAATGAACTGGAGTCTGTCTTGGGGAGCTGGTCCATGAGGTTTAGGACGTGAATGAGCACTGATCCCAGGAAGACATCCCAGGTGTCAGCAGAGCTTGCTAGGTAGTGAAAAATTACAGCTGTGGCAGGGCCAAGACCTGTAATCCTATGTTTAGTCCCTTAGAAAAGGGATAGTCAAATGGCTGACTCCTGTTTGGAGCGACTTTTGCCTAACTGTGCCAGGGTCTCCAGTGCGTCCTGTCTCCCGCACTCTGGCAGAAGAGCCCGTATTTCTCACCCACTCTCCCAGCCGCTCCAAGAGCGCCAGCCGCACGCTGCCTGAGCTGCCCATCACAGCTTCCTGCCCAGCAGCTTTACCAAAATTATCCAGCAGGGATGAATAGCCTTGTACCACACCTTCACTTTTCTCCCTCTTTTCCTTTTACTGGAAACATTGGCATTTAAAAAATAGGTAGAAATCTTTAGTGACTAACTGTTTTATTGCCTGCTCCCTCCTTGTATTGTGGCTCTCTGTGGAAGCCCCTGGCTTTTTGTGTCGGGTGTTTAACAAGTGTAGATGTGAACTGCAGCCAGTTTACACCTTGGGAAAAGAAGATTTGGGTGACTGTGAAAATGAAGGATGGTAGTTTGTAGAAAATCTTCATGTTAAATGCATAACACATGGCAGTTTGGGAACCCAGGATACGTCTACTTCTGATAGGTGTTTTGCACATAATAACCTGGCTCTAACTAGTTTAACTATATAATGTTGATGCTGAGTTCAAGATAGAAAGCACCAAAGAAATGCGACACACTGGTGTTAATCACAACCACTTTCTGTTAAGTGTGCACACATTTTAGCGTTCATAAATTAATTGATTGAATTCTGCATTAGAAACTGTCTCTAGTTCTAACAATGCGTATTACTGAATCCAAAGTTTTGCAGAACCAGCAAGTACCATCACCTTAAACTTGAAAAATATCTTGTTTGCTGATTGAATGTGTTCTGCTCATTGATTTATAGCTTCCATTTAGCTTCCAATTATTAAAAGCAGATAAGCATTTTGGAACATATTTAAGCATGTGCTTTACTGTAGTGTTTACTGACATCATGGGACGTGAAGCAGATGCATGTGTGCTTTCAGGGATGCTTTCTTGAAACAAGGAGAGAGGAAAAGAGAAAGAAGTCTCTCCTTCCCTTTTTGGCTCTCCCCTTTTCATGTGTGAGTGACATATTGTGTGTCTGGTTTTGTTTAAATTCAAGGACGGCAAACAACCACATTCTGTGAAAACTTCCTACTTCTTCCCATCCTTCGTTATGGTTTGTTTTTTCCTTCTTGTTACTGATATTTGGAAACTTGCAGAGACAAAGTGATGAGAAACTCGGAGGTCTTGACAGAAGAGTTTATTCTTAGGAGTGTTTGTATAAAGCCCCGTGGTCCCACTAAAGTCCTCTAGTTCCTTTGCTTGGTTTGCTTTTTTAAACACAGCCTTAGCAAGGGCTAATGGTTCATTTGCTGGGAGTCTATTGGGGGAGAGGTGGGAGAATCTCCCAGCTCACGACAATTGATTGAATCGCCTCTTTATACTAAAATAGTGTTCCGGAAGCCTGTTCTAATCTTTTATAGCTCTCATGAAATATACAGATACTTGTTGGTAAATTACAAGTCTGTAAACTCAGTAAACACGGTGCTGCTTCTGAATCAAGTGTGCTTGATGTTCAAATGAATTTGTATCCTGAGATTTAAATGGCAGTAGCACTCATTACCTACTTTAAATCTAAAATAACTCTACAAAATTAGATTGTATATGGAGACTGTACTTTTTAAAAGGGAAAGAAATGGATAGTATTTTTGTTTGGGGATTTACTTTTTTTTTCTTTTTTAAGCAGTGAAGCATTTCCTGATGTGTTTGCAACAGCTAGGCAGGTTGTTTGTTGAATGCGCATGTATATGTAAGTGTTACGTGGCTGTCCCTGCTTTGCCAGCTACTAGGTCAGTGTTGTGACAGACCAGTGTTGTGCTGCTAAATGACAGCGCTGAAAATAATTTTGCTAGTTTCTTGGGAAAGTGTAAAGACTAGACTCTTCTGCTGTCTAAGTTTAAGGGCCATTTGCATTGCATCTAAAATATTCTGTACCTTTTAAAGGTGAGGAGAAGATTTTGTAAATAGCCAAGGATGTACAAAATTATAGCGTTAACAGCTGAATGTCACATCTTTTTCTCTCCATCAAAGTTTGGGTTATGCAAATAGCATTACGTTGACCCTAATTATGAAGTCCAGTGCTGATCTCAACTTTCAAACCCGCTATTCTGTGTGCAAAAATGTCAGCGTAAACTCTTGTTGAAACCATGTAAACTCAATCAGGATCTTCTTTTAATAGAGAAATCATATTACGAAATACATCCGCTCCCAATAGTTTTAAGAAATGCCTTGTGGCAATTAAAGCAATCACTTGCTTAGAAAATAATACCAGGTATATATCTAGCACATTTTTACTGTTTTTTCCCCTTCTAGATATACACTGTGTTAAAGAGGAGGATCAGCAGTCCATCATTAGTAACATAAATTAAGAAGTCCCTTAGTGGCTGACTTAATAATCAAGTATTAGCTAAAGGAGAACTGGAAAGTAGCATGTACATTTGCTGCATAGCTGACTTGCTGTAAGGTTGTCAGGCAGTACTTATTTATAAATCTTGCAAACCGAAAAAAAAACCTGATAAGATTACCGTGACATGACAAATGCTGGCTATAAATAGATTTTTGACTTCCTGCTCATCTTTTCTTTCTCCTGCCCTTCATACTCTGCTCCAGCATAACAGTCTGCTAGGGCTGTGCAGCTCCCCCAGGTGAAGGTCAGCTCTTGATATATTTTTGATCATCATGTAAAGTTCTCCTGTTAGTATGTGGTCCCCGTTTTAACCTCTTTGCAGATTCCCCCGATTATCCCAAATCACTTTCATATGGAGCTGAGGTTAAGCTTTATTTCTCTTGGCTTGTCCCTTCTGTAGCAGATACTTCCTCTTCACTTTGAAAGGACAAAGCGATGTTCAGCTGCCTGGGCTTGCGCCCAGCATTTGATTTATACATTATTTAATTTCCTTTAGAAAATTGGAAGCAGAACTTTAGGAGTGGAAGTCAGTCCTTTTCATTTGTTTAAGGATCTTTTAGGACTAATATAATCATCGATAGTAGATGTCAGCATGATTAGGGTGACTTAAGGTAAAGCAAAGAAAATTGAATACCAGGGGAAATTCTTTTGCAGTGGAGAGGGTGCCAAGATTTATAGCTGTGCACAACATCTGTGGGTTAAGAATTGTGGCATTAAAAAATGAAAATGGAAAATCATCGGGTTTTTGAGTGACACATTGAAGACACCTGCCTTCCCTTACTGCACAGCAAGCTGGGGCAAGAAAGGTTTGCAACCTTTGCGTTACATTTGCAATCCTTTCTTGGACTGCAGTGCTCTCTGGAACTTAATTCAACCAACTAACTAATTCTGCAGAAATTCTTCAGTTAGTCCGGAGGTTTTCATTTGGGCTGACTCTGCATTCACTTCTGCAATTAGGTCTGCACATGCCGTGAAGTGACTGCCAAGACAATTTGAAAATTTCTCATGCAGTAGAGTCAGGAAATTAAAAATTAACTCTGGAAAGGACATCATATAATATTTGGCAGTGTGGTTTGAATACTGTGTCCACTGAGGGGTGGAAGGTCCTCCTTTTACAAAAAAAAAAAAAAAAAAAAAAGAGTATGAATGTTGAAATATTTCTTCTGTGGGATTCTGAATGATCCACAGCTGAGGGAACTATCGGAAGGGGAAAGGCCTGTGGCGTACATGCGCTTATGGATACAATATGACTTGCTTGCGGCCTTTAATTTAGAAAAATAGCAATTAATGATGTAGAGTGAGAGTCCCACATTGTTTCAGGGCTCTGTGGTGTTACAGTTCCTGTTCCCGATGTGGTTATGTGGGGGGAAAAAGGACTTCAGTGCTGGAGCATCACTGTGACGCTGCACCCTTTGCCAATTCTCTCAGAGTTACGGTATTTGATTTGTAAGTCATTACTCCACTTGAGAAGTAGGAGATGCACATTACAGCATGAGCGAAGCTTTCTGAATTACAGCTGTACTCTACAACATCTACTGATGCAGCCAGTGAACACTCAGATGAGGCACTTCCTGTGTACCCTTTTGGCTAAAACAAGCACCTTCACGAATTCAGGCTGCTGAGGTGAGTAACAGTTGTGTGATGTCACACAAACGAAAGGCAGCTTCCCCATGGCATTTCATGTGTTTAAAACTTGCTTGTACCATACAAAGCAAACAACTGACATCACAAAGTTTTCCAGATACCATGAAAAGTATTAAATTTGATATTAAGTAGGAAATGTAAAGAACATCTCCTGCTCTTTACAGCACTGAGTAATTACAAATTTGGTTTTTGGTTCAGTATGGAAACCAGTGCTTCTGTGGTAGCATCCTGTATGTGTCGTCTTCATTCTTTTGATCATCTTTTACTATGTTTGGAGAGGGACTAAGACACTTGCTGCCCCAGTCCTGGTGTCTGTGCACCTAACATAAAATGAGTAACTATAATACACTGGAAAGTGGAAAGCTCATGCTTTCTCATGCACGTAGGTGATTCCCAAGCAAAATTTAGGAACACACATCTTGACAAGGGGCTGGGGACAATACCAGGTGTAGAAATCTATGCTAGGAAGACAGAGAAGCGTGAACTAAAAACAGTGTCAATGTTGCCCACTAATTAAGGTGTCCTTTATTTTCTGCCTCTTCCACTCACAGCCACTTGGAATGTGCTATTGAATGCTGTCATCCTTAGCATCCTCCTCTACACTTCTGTGCCATGCAAAGTAGACTCCTAGGTCACTTCTGAGCCTGCTAGATAGGCTAGAATGGCACTAAGGAGAGCAGTTGTGCTTTATTGTGTAATTAGATAACTTGGCTGTACAATTCAGCTAGTAGTAGTAAAATATTTATGGAAATTCATTAGAAGGCATACGTATGCTGCAAGCATCCACAACACTGCGGGTAGGAGGAGCAGATGATCTTTTCCTGTGTATTCACCCAGCTTCCCCCAAAGAAGACTGCTAGATATTTTGAAGATCCAGGCTTGCATATTTGTTGTACAGAGGCTTGCAGTACGGGCTAAGACTGCTTTTTGTTCTTACTCTTCAGGCTATAGATTTGAGGGCTGGCTAGGATCTATACAACCCACAGTACTGGGGTTCTTTTTCTCATTTTCTTCTTCTTCCCTTCTGCCAAAAGCCCTCCCAGCCCATGTCTTTACCTATTGCTCTCCATAATCATACAATCAGAATGGCTTGGGTTGGATGGTTGTTCCCTTCATCTTTCTTTCCTCCTTTGTGTAGCTGTTTGCACAAAGAGAGCTGATAAAATTCCTTTCTCTAGTGGTGGGAACCGGGAGGAACAGATTCTTTTCTCTGGCAGAGGTTACGCTTTGGTAGGTAAACCAGCCACACAGCAAGAGTTACGGTCCTACAGGAAACCTTACCATAACTTCAATTTGTAACTGTCCCTCCAACGTGGCACCTTGGGAGCACTTCAGTTGCACAGGCCAGTCCTGTTGCTGGTTGTACTAACATTTCTTAATGGCTTTCGAGGCTTTTTTTAGCTGTGGTCCTTAGTTCTGTTTAGTTGACCTTTCTCAGCTCACTCTTGTGGCATCCTCTGCAGTGCTGCAGCTATAGCAGCTCTTTCGGGTGTCATTCCCTCCTCCCTTGATCTCAGCCTCTGCCATGGTGTCAGATGCTATCCTGGCAAACCTTCCTGCTGCCAGGAAAGGTGGGAGACACCTGGCATTATCTCAATGACTGTGAAAACAGTAATACCGTATGCGACAGAATCTACAGATGGCCTTTTGCAAATGTTAAGCACCTACCTAACGGGTGTGACCACTCTCACCTTCCTCTGTCACTGCTGGGAAAGGGTACGTGCCTCTGCAGGGTTTAGGTAGCCCGAGGGACCTCCTGGGGGCTTGTGGATTTGTGCCTCCTGTGGAGAGGGCCCAGAGCTACTGGCCTTTGATGTCAGCACAAAGGCAAGGGCTTGAAGTGGGGAACTTTGAATGTAGAGCACTGTGGCCAAGGACAGCAAATGTCACAGAGCTTTAGGGGGATCCTCATGGCTGAACACTATTAAGCATAAATTTCATAAATTTCTGGCCTTAAATTGTTTGTGTATCGTGCTAGTCTTCAACTTCTAAGAAGTTCAAATGCTATTAACGTTAAAAAACAGGCTGCATACAACCCGGAGGAAAGGGAAGGGAGACTCCTCTGCTTCCTCCTATGCATATTTGCAAAAATGTTGAGGATAATTTTTGAGCGTAAAACATCTTTGCTAAGTGAAGAGGAATGCAAATGACCCATTTTCTAAGTCTTCATAGTGCTGGAAATTTGCATTACATTGTCTTGCCGAGACAAGGAAGGAGGGGGAGAAAACCCAAGAGACCAAGGAGATTTTCGCAATAACATGGCACAAAGTGAGGAGTTTACAAGTAAGAAAGAGAAGAAATGGAGGAATTTGCTAAATTAGATCTGTTATCCACGGAGTAGCAGATCCAGTGATCCAGAATACTGAAGTGATTTTCAGACATGACATGGATTCAGTTTTCTCAGCTGCAGAAGTGCACTCAAATGAGAAGTTTTCCTGTTAACAAGGCAAAAGCAGATGCCTTGTTAATCTGGTCACTCACAACTTTTCACTGAAGGTAAGTGACAGCTCCCATTACAGGTTCTTACATTTCAGCATTTTAACTTATGCTGCCTCATTCTGTTCTTCAACTCCTTCCCAGAGTGATGGGGGCCAACTATACTGGTAACAAGCTGCTCCTCTTGTGAGGGAGTTGGTCCTTGGGGATAGTGCTGTGAATCCTTCACGGTGCGCACTCGGTGATTCACCGGACTGGGTAATTTTGGACCAGAAGCAGTGTGTCACATTTACCTATGAACTTCGTACAGTAGACACAACAGTGATACATCTGAGATGTATTGTTCGAGGCTTTTATTGAAACTAAAAGTGGTTAGCAGATATGCTGTTATTGATAGTAGAATTGTATTAATTGTTTTATGACTGAATAACTCAAGATATTGGGATTTTTTTAAGCACGCAGCTATTAAAACCTGATTGAGGGGTGTCAAGTCAGAACACTGAAGTCCTTATGGGAAACATGGGGGCTGCCCACCTGAAAGTGCCACTTGCAAGGCTGTCTGCACTGGTGAATGTCTCTCTATATATGCCAGACATATACTTTTCTTAATTAGATGCATCACGCATTGGCTTTAGAATTGGCAGATGAGTGAAAGAAGTTGCACAAGTGAAAGCATTTGTACATAGGTTCAGCATATCTTGAAGCTTCGGTGTGCTTTAAACCCACTTTCTGCTGCAGTCTTGTCCTCTACCTGCCTTCCTCCCTTGCCAGCCTCCCTGCCTGCATCCTGGGTGAGCCAGTTCAGGGTGCTAAACAAGCAAAAACTGCTCTCTTCTGTGTTGCTGGAATAGGTTTCTGCTGGTTAGCACTCGAACAGGCTCATTGAGGGGCCAGATCAAAAAGAGGTGGTGACCAGTGCATCACTGGTTTAAACTGACTGTTGGGAAGCACAGGTCACACTGTCATGTTTGTCTCACTGCCATTTTATTGACTTCTGTTTCATTAAAATATACCCCTTACATAAATCCTTAACTCAAGGCAATTGTTGGTATATTACTTTTCTTGTTTCATAAATTTATATCATTCATTGTGTGTGTTTTCCTGCTATAATTACTCCTTTTCTTTTCTTGCACAAGCAAAACTTGCATTAAAACTTACTTAAAGTCTTTTACCAGTCTTTTTGCTTCCTCCTTAAGGAGTAATAACTACACAGAGGCATCTAACTGTTGCTAACAGCATTGCTTTCTAGGTCTGACTGTCGTCCCAGCCATATTCTGCCTCTCTGGAATGCAGGCATGCAGTAGCCCTCCTCCCTGATTTTCTTGGGAAACATGAGCAGCTGGGTGTCATGGGAAGCTCCAAGAGGTAAACTTAGAAACAGTCCAAAATTCCTCTAGCATTCTGCTGAGGAACTAGATACTCCACAGGAGATACCTCGCACCTTCCAGGAGCTGAGAACCCAATAAATAAAAAAGCAAGAGAGCTTCCATTAAGGACATTATTCATCTTACAATCTAAAGGCCCAACACAACAAATGTCTTTTTTCACTCCTTGCCTCAACTCAGGATGTCTCTGCATGTGTAAATAGCCATATAGAGACCCACAAAGTACATATCTCTCTTATTATTGTAGAATTTGTATACTTTCTATCCAAACTAGTAGAAACACTAGGACTCCAGAAGATTTGCTAGACTTTCTGGCTATCATTTCTAACTGAAATGGTTTGCTTTTACTATATTGTGTTATGATATCTCATACATAGGTAACTACAAATGCAGTTGCTATTAACCTGCTATGCAAGATCCAAATCAATACTTGCCATAGCTCCAAAGACAGGATGAGAGGAAGAGTTTTTAAAAAAAAAACAAAAACATGAAAAAAGAATTTTTTGCTTTCCTTTTTGCTGTGTAGATTCAAAAGTTTAGGGCTCTACCAGTCTTTTAATGGTGATATAATGTAAAAGAAATGCTGCTGGAGCTGAAAGGAGTTGAAAGACAGTTCTAGACTGGCTGTGCTCTACTGACGGAAAAAATAAATGTTTTCAGGGAAGGGAGGGCACTTCTCTCAATTCCTTTTGTAGAATTGCTTTTATTTGCTTTGTTTTGATACGAGTCTAAGGCCTGTGCAACTCTCCCAGGTTAAACCTGAGAAAGGAATTACTGGTTTGAGAAGCAAAGGCTTGAATTATTTTTCAGTGCAAGAAATATGGAATATGCTGAATGTATCACCCAACCTCGTATCTCTCTGCCTCAAAATCTGAAAAGCAAGCAAGCAAACGCAGCAACTGCTTAACACCTACACTGTTATAGGTTGCATAAGGTAGAAGCTGCCAAATCTGTTTTGTAGTTTTTTTCTTTTGTTTTGCTTTTCTAGAGAGAAACTCATGACAGCTACAGCTAATGATGTCCTCCAAGCCTTCTAGTTTAAAATTTTTAGTTGCATAATTCAATCTGTCTTGCTAGTGGCGTTCAGCAAAATAGCACTGGCTCTATGTACAGGTCCTCTGTCAAAACAGCATACTGTGAGTGAGAACACAGTATTCTGTTAATTACTTTTAATTAAAATGAGCGCGTACACACACACACATATACATATAGAAAGACTGTTTTTCTAGTGGCTTGGCTTCCTTTTCCTCATTGAAGGGAAGAAGTTAAACTTTCTCATTAAATGTTTACATAAAAATGAAATAATTCTGAGGTTAACCAGAAATGCAGCTTAATCTTGTATAGAAACATGTGTGTGATTTTTTTTTTATTTATTTTTTTTTAGTTGCACAAATATAGCTGAAACTTGAAGTTGGCAGAGAATGCTGTTTAAAAATATTTAGTCCTAGCATGTAAAAACTCGTTTTGTTACGGAATTCCTTTGTGAAAGGTGCAGCTATGCCATGTCTCTGCCAAAGTGATGGGAGCCATATCGACAGAGCGCGTTTTGGAAAATAGCTGCATTTTGGGCTTGTAGTTACAAAAGTTAAATTGGAATTTACATGTTTTATATATTGCTTGGAAGGATACTGCATCTAGTAATATTTTTTAAGAGAGTGGAAAGAAGAAAAAAGAAGGCTTGCAGACGGAGTCAAAGCTTCGCTCTGTTAGAACATGTCGGGATGAGCAGAGGTATGTGTGATGACACTTAGCATGTACCACTGAAGGCTCTGGTTTATTCTCTTTAGCTGTCATCATGTGCTATAGTTATGATACATATGCTTAATTTTGGCTACATATCTCATCTTTCCCTTCTCTTCTCTGGGCGTATTTAAGCTTTATAGAATAATAAGAGCTACTGATACATGTGATACTGTCTGCTGCCCAGGCACAACCCGTGCTCAGGTTTTAGTACTGTAAGAGCAATTAAACGCAGCATATTTTGGTCACTGCTGTCTCGTTAACTGTTGCCACAGTGCCGTTGTCCCACAAGAGCCACTGGCCAGTTGTCTGGCTCATCCCTTGATGGTCATGCCAGGCTCTGTAGCACTGGGTGACCACAGCAAGTAGATGAGGTGAATTTGAAGCTTGGCCATCCTGGCTGAGACTGGAAGGAGGGGGCGGAAGGAGGACTCAGTCTCTGCTGTGGCCCCCCCAAGGCAACTGTGGCCACCATGGAAAGAGCTGAGTGGGAACCATCGTCGTGGTCAAAACAGATGTACTCAGGTGGCACGACCACTTTCTGTCCCTGTGCAGCACCTCAGGTGGGCTGTGGACACCCACGTGCATGGTCACATGCACACCAATCTGCAAAATTGCACAAATAAGCAGATTGTAGATTAAATAGTGAAGATCTGGGCCTGTCTGTACTGAACTAAGGCCACTTACAGACATCATTAAAGGAGCTGGTTTTGTTCAATTACATTTCCGTAACTTCTCATAAAAGAAATCGGGAATAGCAGAGATTGTTTGCTCAGCCTGTTGGATGAGGGACAGGAGGGACACATGATACCTCTCCTTTTTATTTAAGAATTGCAAAGATGCTGCTTCATCACTACAGACCTGTTTTAAAGTAGACTATTCAAAGTCTGCTCATCTTGAATGCCTCCTTAATAAACGAGAAAGAAGTATTCTATCTTTTTATAAAAAGTAATATTTAATGATAGGATACTATTGCAGAGGATGGCTGCAATGCAAATAGGAACTCATCTGTTCCAAGGCAGTGTTCATGAATACAGGACCATAACAGATGTATGCACTTCAACTTGAGAAAAACTAATAACGTTTTAAAACATAGTTGCTTAGAGATCACAGAAGCCTCTGTCTCTCTGAGGCACTTGTGTGGCCTGTGAGTGCCTTGCACACTTTAGTTAGGACAGTTTTATAGAGCAACAATCATGTATTAAGTAAATTCACTGCAAAACTCCAGTGGTAGGTACAGTACATGAATCTGAGGAATGAATGGATACTGTATGAAAAGCATTATGCTAATATACTTTATCATTTTCTGGTTAGAGTAGATTATTTTCCATTTGCAAAATGCCCAAATGTATAATCCATCCTGTTTAAATCTACAGATAATAGAATTGCATGGATGAAGAGATACACATACAGGGATGTTTCTTTGTCTTTTAAAGATTAGATCAAAACTTACTGCAGGATGATCATATATTTTGTAGTATTGGAAACTCTTCCTCCTACACAGAACAAGATTGGTAGTGGTCTGTAAAAATTTCTTTTCTCAGGGTAGAGAAAAAATGCATGTTATCTTGTATTTTCCCATTTTATCTGGTTTATATGTGATACAGGAAAGTTGAAGCATGAGAGAAGTGCTAAATTTAAGCCTTTTTGTAATACATCAGAAACTTCACCTCTCACCAGTTAAGAGCCTCTCAGTTTAGCCCATTTTAAGGGAAAAATGGTTTTTTGTGACATCTTAAAATAGCATTTTTCTCTTTAAAAGTAGCATGTTGTACAAAAACGTTATCTAGGGCACATCTCCCCGGCCCAGCCAGCATCATGCTGGGGTACCTGAGGCAGTTCAGACAGACCTCTGCGGGCACCAGAAGCGGTGCGGGGATGCTCAGAGAGGGTAAGCGAGCGCAGGTCGCGTCGAGGTGATCCAGCAGCTCTCTGCGAGTGGAGGAAGGGGCACTTGCCGTGCTCTCCACCCTTCCTGTGCTGACCGGGGCTTGTCGAATCCCCCCTGTGAGCCCAGCTCAATACCCCAGCGGCAAGCTAAGGCTGTTTTTTATTTTTCTGGATTAGTTTTCTGATGGTCTGGTGCATTGAATCAGTTAATGAAAGGGCCAGCTTAGTGCCGGAGCCAGCACAAGAGAGGTGGGAACCCGCAGCAGGCAGCGGGTGGTGCCTGCACAAAGGAGAAGGGGGGAAGAGGGGCCACAGCATCCCACACTTTGAGTGGGAGTGACCTGCTGGGGGTGGCAAAAACCTCGAGGTATTTACCATCTCTACCCAGCACTGCACTGATCCTTGTACAAATCCCTTGTGGAAAGTTGAATTTAAGTAAATTTGAGAATCCAGTCAGCAACCTGTTCCTGCTGCTCCCTTTTAGCCTCCCTGCTTACGGTCCATCACCTCCTCATTTATTTTCTCTTCCCACTTTGTGGAAAGGCGTCCATGCTCACCTCTTTCCTCAATCAAGTGATGGTCCTGTGTTCTGAGAGCTTTCCAACTTCCCTGGTTTTGTGGGGATAAGGCTATCGCTCTCTGTAGGGCAGCTTCTGATGCAGAGGCAAGAGGAGATGCCTGACACAGGTAGGAATTTGCCTGGGTGAGAAACAGATGTCCTGACCCAGGAGTTATTCATGTCTTTTTAAAATGCCATGCATGAACCTTTTCTCTCTCCTTAACGGAGCGGGAAAGTGACCTCCCCAAACGCATACACGGTCTGCCTTTGAGGCTGCCTAGCAGGCGTGCACCGCACGGGCGCACAGCCTCGCAGGTAGTTTTCATCCAGGAAGCACCACAATTTGCCCTATTCACAAACCGCAGGGTACTATTCTGTTTCCAGGCTCCTAATCCCTCTTACACACAATCCCTTACAACTTTAACTGGCGGGGCGGAGGAGCAAGTTAAAAAGGAAGGAAAAAGGAAAATGAAACACAATGTACAGCCAGCCAGAGGCTGCCAGTTACTACGCACACAATTGACACCAGCTGCAGCCCAATTAAACCCGACATTCACAGGTGTTCCCAACAGACTCTGCACTAACAAAACCACTTTCTTGAAAATACCTAAGGCTTTAACACAGAAGCTCATTTCTTTTTTCCTCTTTTTTTCTTTTTTTTTTTTTTAAAAAAAAAAAAAAAAGATTCTTTAAAGCTATTTAGAGCACTTTAAATACAAAGAAGCTGAAAAGGACTTTCAGTCCACTGGAAAGGGTTGGTGCTTAATGCCAGAATGGGGGAGAATCGGCCAAGCTGAATCAGCCAGTGTAACCATTGGTTTCGGGAGAAAGATGGGTTATGCTGAATGCTGTTTATTCAGGGAATGGTAACTGGCACTGTGCATTTTATTGTTGCTGGGAGTGAAATGGGGAGGAGGGAATGACTAGGTGTAAATCCATTTCTTTTGGGGACTCATCATTGTTTTCACCATAGCCATGAGCTTGTGTGTGGCTTTGCTTGTTACTCATCAGTGTCTGTGTGGTTCAGATAGCAAATTTGAGTTCTCCTTTCCTCCCAGGATAACTTGATACAGTCAACTTTTTGAATTTGAAGTAGGATTCTAAAGTAGTTGTTTATTTTCTGATCTTAAAGCACTCATTCAGATGATAAATCATTCCTTTAAAAAATGGTAATCTGTTTTTAATACATGAATTCAAAATTATTCCCACACTAAGAGAGAACTGCAGACAGCAGACTGATGCATAGGTCAGTAATTTGGTCTCATTCCACTGAAAATGAGAATCGTGTTTGTTAAACTTTCGTTTATAATGATATTAATAATCAAACTAGGGTATATTCTGATACTTATAGATTCAATAGTATTCAACCACACCTGGCCTGCTATTCATCTCTGCAATAAAAACCCACACCTCAGCAGTTATTGCTTAATTACCTGCTGCCTGGTCTGTTGCTGTTTAATCACTTTTGTTTCTGACAGTCACTTAATGTCTTCATTACTACTTTAACAGGCGATGCTAAAAGCCACTCTATATTCAGATGCAGTCAGGAATATCTATTTTGCCCTGCAATATATCAAGCTGCGATTTTGCCTTTGGAACAAGACTAGGACATTATTATTATTCCTTGCAACACACAAAGATCCAAAAGACTGCACTTTTTTTGTCTTTTTTTTTTTTTTTTATACTAAAAGGTAAAAATGGTGATCCCTTGGATTTATATTTGAAAATAATTAAGGATTGTCTTAAAACTGGCAGACAGATAGTTTTGGTTCACAGCATTCATTTATAGAGGCAGGCAGAGGCTATTTGTGCTGATAAGTGCAGTGGAAAGAAAAGAAAATCACTCAGTCTTCAAAATCACGAGTATATGACCTAAATTACAGGAAAACATACTGGAGGCAGTGGGGATGATTTTCTGAGAAAAATCATCTCGGTGCTAATATGATGGGAAATACAATAGTAGGAAAGGAACTGGAAGCAACCCCGAAGCAGTGCTGCGCTGTGGTGCCGCTGCCTCTGTGCCTGGCACGGCGTCGGCCCCTCACCAGCGAGAGGATGGGGCAGAGCTCGCGGAGCCGACATGGCGGGCGGGCTGGAGGATGGACACATTCTGCAGGAGCAGGGACTGAATCACTTAGGGCTCTTCAGCTTGCAAAGACTTGACTGAGAGGGGGTGAGATAAAACTCTGTAAAATCATTGATGATATGAGGAAGGCGAACGGGGAACAACAGATGAATCACCGTTCTCATAACACAGGAACTTGGAGGCACTTGTTGAAATTGCCAGGTTTAAAACAAACAAAAGCGCTTTTTTTATACAATGTATGATTAGACCGTGGCACTCATTACAGGGTGATGTTGTGGAGGCCAAAAGGAGAAGTGATTTAAGAAAGTAACTGAACAAGTTCGTTGAGGATAGGTCTGTTGCAAGGTTTTAAAACTGATGGTCTAGGTGCAGCCTCTGGTTTTGGGGTGCCGCTAAGGCTGGGCAGGATCCCTACCTTCCTGCAAAGCTGCTGGGTTTCTTTGTTGTCAATTAGCCCCTCCTGCTACCTTCCCTCTTTGCCTCACTTGACTCAATATTTGTTGGTTTTTAATGTAGGCAGAAATGACAATTAAAAACCCTTCAGTTCCTTGGTCTAGTAAGAAATATCCTAATGTGACTGTCACAAGAAATATCTATAAAAAACCTACACACCTTAGGCCAGTAACGCAGCAGATTTCACCAGATGAATTCACTCTCATTTCACTGTGGCTATATTACTACTAGTGTTTGCTTTCCACGAGTGATTTAGCTTTACTAGCTAGTGAGAATGCTTGTGAGGGCTTTTTTTTTTTTTTTAAGTTTGCATACTTGAACGAAGAAAAATAATCAAACTTGCCTTGTCGAATCTCTTACCTCAGAAACCTGATACTCTGCATTAGCCGAGGAATGGAAACAATGCCATGTGACTCCTGCGACCAGACGCGAGGGCCCAAATTTTAAACACTGTCCCGTAATGTCATTTATTACTCAATAATATATAAAAGATTTAGTCCACAAATATTCTGACTGCAGCCAGGAAAAGAGAAAAGGAAAATTCATGCCTTAAAATGCTTTCCTTTTTCCTTAAAAGCAGTTCAAATGCATCTGGAAGGCCAAAAAAAAAACAAAAAACAAAAAACTTTTCCGGTGCTTCCTCATGTCTAGTAATTCTCAGATATTACAGAACTTATGGTTCAGTCTTTACTAAAAATGGTAAAACAAAAAATCCTTTGGAGGTTAATTATCACTGTTACTGATGCTCTCGGCAGAGCACAGAGAAAACGTAAAAGCATCATCAGAAATATCAGCTTATGAGCAAATTCCTCCAAAGTGTACCGGTGTACAAGTGGAACAGGAAGGAATGAGATTGGCACTGGTGTTCCTTCCTTTTTGGATCTGCCAACTTGACAGCCTTTCCTTCAGCTTCTCCTTCAGTAAAACATATGAGCTCCTAACAAGCGAACATCTTGTGCTGTAATGATACCCTGCTGCCCAATTTTAATGCTGTAGATCGGCGATGGTCTCTGTGAGCAGAACAGGATGGACAAAACTGGCTGTACTGCATTTGGGGCTTTTTAAATAATGCTTGTGAAAACCCCCAGAAGGTCTTTTCTTCTTTGTTTTGTGGAAAACTTGACATTAGTGCAGTATTTATCAAGAGGAAATGGACACCTCTTTCAAAGACCAACACAGGTTTAGAGTCCAGGATGCTTGGACTCTGTTCTTCCATCATCAGTCTTCTCCCTTTTGAAAGATTTCTGGGTTTGTGTTAGGCAGGGATGGGGGTCAGTTTCATCTGGTTTGTGGTTTTTAATTTTTCTTTAAGTAGCTTTATATTTGTGTTAGAGATAGGGAAATAATCGCACTGTCTACTTAAACAAAAACCTGAATGGAAAGACCAAGATCCCTGTGTTACTTTCTGGATAATGTATTAGTTATCTCCGCAAGAAGCTAGTGCACTAAATCTCAGCTACGCTTCCATGTTTAACTGTCTCTGAAGTCCTGAAAAGCATTAAAATGCGTAACAGCAGTGTTTAGCTTCACTGCTCATTAGAGCAGCACAGAACTAATAGTAATATTGTTGTAACTTGACAAAGCCATCTAAATCCATGCATGTTTTCTTGTGAAAGCTTCCTAAACATGCTGCTAAATCCTCTAAAAAGCTACTAAACGGCTTTGGCAACCATTAGCACAGCATAAGCGGGGGAACTCTTTTCACTAAGTGAACAAACAGAGAAAATATGCTGAATAGCTGGACAAATGTGTTTCAGCTGGCTCTTTCATTTACAGATATAAGGGAGCAGTCAATATCAATCACTGTTTTCCCTGTTGCACTGGAAATCACAATATCTCTTTTCATTCCGCAAGCTCTTTTCACCACAGTAATGTGTCTTTAGAGTGACACTGGCATCAGTCTGTTTCCGCTGCCTGAAGTCCAGAGAGCTTAAAAACACATTGCAGGGTATGAGACCTTAACCCTCCTCCCCTTCCACACACCCCTCTCCTTCTAGCCTTCCTTTCTGAATTAATTGTTTTTACTTCTTTCCCAGCATAAAGCTGAGAAAGAAAAGTGCCCGCAGAGCCTGGGAATATCTGCTCTTGCACTTTGGGGACGGAAAAATGTATCGCTGGTTGTTGGGGTTCTAATTTATCAGGTGTTGCGGGGAGTTTAACACAAGGTAATATGATTATCAAGTTAATTTGCAGTATACTGTAATATGAAATGCAAT
Organism: Numenius arquata; assembly: GCF_964106895.1. NCBI lineage: Eukaryota > Metazoa > Chordata > Aves > Charadriiformes > Scolopacidae > Numenius > Numenius arquata. Next base: position 36,288,540 of record NC_133585.1, on the reverse strand, counting down.
GTTTCTGTGGTTTGAATTTCGAGCTATATCCTGTTTCTTGGATGTCCTACTCGCCCGCAACCCCATTTATTAAAAAAAAAAAAAAAGTTGGAGAAACTCTGTCCTTGTGAGTATCTGGCATTTGGATTATGTCGATATTCTTGGGTTTGCTTTTTTTCCTTTCAAGTAATATATTTTATTATAATAATGCTATGTGTTGGTGGTTTTTTTTTATTGTTTCTTTGCAGATAACAGCCGTCTGTAGAGAAGCAGCCCTCCTAGCTCTTCAGGAAGACATACATGCCAAATCTATCATGGGACGGCACTTTCGGTACGCACTGACTGTCGTGACCCCAAGGATTCCCGATTCGTTAATCCGGTTTTATGCAGATTATCAGCAGCAAAGCGGACTGCACGCACTTTGAAAGGCAAATTAATACATACCCCCATTCATGGTGTGAATAGCAAATTTCCTTTGTAAAGCTGTCAAAGGCCAAAGAATTTTGTATTGTAAGTGGGTGGAGTGTCTGAAGTTAACTAAAGTGCGGAATTGTCATAATAAATGCGTGTGGAAGTTTCCAGTGCAACAGATATTGTCCAAAAGTTTATATTTTACAATTTCAGTGGTATAAGCTGCATTTTAGCAGTAGTAAGATTGCTGGTTTAAGTCAGTTTATCTAGTGTATATCTGTGTACTAATAAAATAATTATCAAATTCTGAATTTTTGATGTATTCGTGACCCTAAAGAGAGTGACATTACTGTCTTCATTTGGTCCTGCCTCAACCACAGTTTAATCCCAGGGACCATCCCAGTGAGATGCAGACCTGGGGAGCGGCCTCACTGCAAAAAATGCTGAAAATTATTCTGAATCTTTTGATTTATGATCTCCAGAAAAGCTGCCAAACAGGCTTGCCGAACATAGAGCTTTCCAAGATAAAGCTAAGGTATCCTGATTGATTGCAGCGAAACATTTATCTTTGGTCTTAAAGAACTCCTTTTTACACCTGCTGGGAAGTAGGCACCTCAAAAGTTGTGCATCCCTTGTCTAACCTGAAACCACTGCCAGGTGTCAGGGAAAGATTTTTGTTTCCGTTTGTTCGTTTCCATCAAAATAAATAGGAATGTTGATTGGTAATTTAAAGCTTGCCACTTCAAATCCTAACGAATCCTAATTAATAAGAGAACCTCATTGCAAAAACTGTTATAAATGACCACAAAATAGTTCAGGGACAGATAAAATCTTTCCAATTTATTTGTTATATCATCTGTTGAAAGGACGACAGGTCCTTATGGGCTCTCTGCTCTTGCACTCAGTGTGAAACGCAGTTAAGCAAATTTATTTTCAGCCTTTTTCCCCAAAGTAGAAAGACTGAGCTTTTCTATTCCAGACATGAAGAACAAAGGGAAAGGTAAAGCAAAACCAATACAAACTTCAACAATTTTTTTTAAAAAAGAAGGTGACAAAACTCTGAATTTCAGTGCATGTTCCCTGGTGTTTTGCAAGTAAGTAGAAGATTTTACAGGTCAAAATTTTAGCCAAATCCTGCTTTCACTTGTTGGAGTAAACATGAAATGTCATTTCAGACCTTATGTAAGGATTTTTTAAAAATTTTTTTATTGATGGTTCTGAAGACTTTTTTTTCTTGCAGTCATTATATTTGTATTCATGAGAGTAATAATTATTTATATTTTTTATCATTTTATGAGAAAATTGTATATAGCGGTCTAAGATTTCTATGATATTTATTTATATTATCAATATGCAACTGAAAAAGTAATCTCTTGGGCTTTATTATGGATTTTCTCTCATAGTTCCACTCTGTACACAATTTGTAGCTTTTAAACAGAAATGTACTATTTTAAATTTGAACTTTTCTATTACTTGTATTCTAACCTCTTGTTGCTATAATCAGAATTTAATTTTACTATCACTGAGAAGGATTAGAGGATGAGGAAAAGCAGGTCGTTTACTTCACTCATCTGATATATGTGCAGGTTTTTTAATTTTTTTTCATTGTTTGACTCTTTAATAGTACAACAGGCTATTACTATAGTACAACTGACTGTTGTACTAATAGTACAACAGAGGGAATTAAGAAAATTATAAATTGGAAAAGTTGCCTTGGGGATCAAAACTGCATTTGAAACTACCTTACCCTTCTTTTCTAAATTCTGTACACTCCAACTTGAAGCTCAGGATGCAAACCATTTATTGTAACCGTTACACTTTTGACGTTTCCAAAAACTAAATGCCATTCCATTTTTCCCTGGCACTTTCCTCCAGTGTGTGTTCCTGAAGAGAGGAAAGTGAGACTGTAGTTTTTACTGCCAATAACGAATTCTGTTTATACTTTTTTTATCCTAAATATAACATGATGTTATGCTCCAGATGAGTGGCAAAACTGGATCGCCATTCCTTGGGAAGTGCTGGGATCCCTTGGGAAAGTGCACCAAGGCACGAGTCTGAACCGAGAAACTAAGAGAGAGGCAGGTAGGAGCTGGTTGCCTTTTCCGTACCTGGACTCCTGTTGCCGTCAGAGGGAATTTAACATGCTGAATTTTAAGACATTAGGGGAGAATGCTGGCCCATGACTGCTGTTTTTGCCTTGGGAAGAAAACCCATCTCTGCAAACGTTTCTCCTCTTATCCGCTTGGTACCACATTCATCCACATGGTACCAAAACTATTGATGCATACCTACATCCCTGAAGAGATTTTAAATGTAGGAAACTTCCCTTTTTTTCATTGGGTTTGTGGAGCCTGATTTTTAAAAAAGAAAGACACTCAATTTAAATTAAGGCAAATTTGTGAAGTCCCTAGAAGGTGTATGTTGCTCCCAAATACTCTGTTTAGAAAACTTGGCTAGTCTGATGCCACTCAAAATCTTACTCTGTCTCAAGCCACAGATAAATTGAGATTTAAGAAAGATATGATGATTTCCCTTCTTGTTCCTAATGATAGATCGCTGTTATCGTGGACTGGCACCTTGAAAACTTATCAAAATTTTGGAAAATAACCAAATACTCAGTTTTGGTCAAAGCACATGAGCAATGTAGTCCTTTCATAATCCAGTCCAGTAAGCGCTTTTGGCACCCTCAGCCTCTCATTGGAACTTAACTGATGAGGGCACTGTAGGACAGAGCACTTCAAAAGTATCTTCTGTTAGTCTGTCATTTAAATTAGTGTTTTTTTAATTCAGAGCTGAACTTTTCACAGTGTGTTTTACTGAACACATTGTGCCTTGGCACTGAATCAAATTGCTTGCAGTGTGAGGCCATATAAGCCTGAACACCTCTGCGCTTCAGAGTAAGTCAAAGATAGAAGTGTTCTTTCTTCTGCTGGGTTGATCACGTTTATTGTTGTTTGGATGTTTCCATGAGATCTAATTTTAATAGAACAATAGCGGCTCAATGAACAGGAGAGAAGGCATCTGAGAAGAACATCTCTCTCCCATCCTCTCTGTAACTGCTAAAGCGGTTCCTAGACTTAATTCCTTACGTTCTTTAGAAATACAGCCTTTTTCCTGCCTGCCATTATCTTTTGGAGGCAGTTTTTGGCCCAAATACTGCTTGAGTTGCAGAATTGTTAACATTAAATCAACTTTTCAATGTTTCAGGCGCATTTTGTTTAAATACAAAGTCTCAACTTTTTCCTCCAATAACAAAGTCTTGCAAAATAGCATAAAATGTCTTTTGACAGGTTTGCCAAAAATGACCAGGAGAATATTTATGGTCAAAATGCAAAAATGTCTTCACTTAACTTGAAAAGAAATTCAGTCCTATGTTCTCCCTAATGCATAAAACAGATTTTCACTGCAAGTATGATATACAATTCTTAATCCTGGAAAAAGAATGAAGTTTACTGTGGACAATTTTCCAGCAGTTTCTAAATGAGAACAGAACAGAAGGTTTACTGAGTTCTGGTGCGAGGGCGAACACTGGGGACAGAATAAAGATAATTTTCAAAGATGGTTATTCAAAATCATTGAACTTAGACTTGTCAGGACTTTCAAATATTGTGTCCTTAAAGTTGATTTTTCTTGTTTGTGTATGCTGGCTCTTTTCTTTTAGTTTCTTTACTCATTTGACATGTCAAGGTGTGGTTCTTCCCCTTCAGAAGCTGGGCAGGTGCCCGACATAATGCTCCTGTGACTGAGCATCAGAGGGCTGGTGCTGTGGGAAGGCCATCTGTGGAGGATGTTTCCCTGTGAAGCAGGTGTCAAACTCTCTTGCGATGGGGTATGGAGAGGGGTAAAGAGAAAGCCGAACCATAAAGCCTGGTGTTTTGCCATGTACTGCCCAGTAAGCTGAAGTTGAACTGATGGACACAAGTTCATGGGCAGGAAAACTATCCCTCCTTATTGCAACAGGCAAGTACCAGGGCTGTGGAGGAGACTGACTCTTAAGGCTTTTAGTTGTTTCTGGCTCTCCCAGGGAAAGCAATCAATTGGGTGGGTGAAACAGTTTTACCAATACTAGAAAAGCAAATGTCCAGTGGTTGTGGTAGCTCAGTATCTAGTGCTAGCTAGGAGACAACTTAGAAGGAATTGTACTTGGAAGCTGAAGAGTCACGTGTATGCCTGGAAGGCAGGCACCCACTGTGAAAACCTTGGGAAAAGCCCCTGAAAGAATTGGTAAAAAGCAGGCATAAATAACTTGCCTTGCATCCTATCATCACAAAGTTGGGACAAAACTGAATGTGCTTCCTTCACACTTCTGTGCCTTGGGATTACTCCTGTGCTAATGCGGTCAGTGGCATGGAAAGTGACTTCCAATGGGAGCTGGCTACAAACTGACCTGCACCTCAACCTGCTTGTGACATGTGTGATGGGGAAGTCCAGTCAGTGGTGGCCAAGGAAGTGTGAAGGAAGCTACTCCAAAGTGGACATAGGAACTAGATGGCCTATGTAAAACTTGTAGTAGCTGCCTGAAATTCTGTCTTGAGGTCCTGGTCAATGTGGAGCTAACCCATGACAGAGTTGAGTTTGGAAAACTGGTTTTGCGTTGTGACCCTTCTGTGTTTGTATTTAATGTTGTTGTTATGGTTGCAGTAAATTGCAATAATTTTTAGCTACTATGAATCTCAAAATCTTTTGCTTTTGCTGCTGCCTTTTCCTTTGACATGAAAGAAAGTGCTGTAAATGATCTAATTTAATAAAGAGCTTTTCCTAGGGAGTAGCAAGAGGCATGCAGAATCGCAATTGTAGTTGGGCACATTTTGAATGGCAGGTTAACATCTGGAAGACAAATATTTCAGCTGAAACCTATTCCTGATTTTGAGTTTTGTGTCTGCGCTTTCTGCGACTGCTACCTGTTCATTTATTAATCTTTTCTGTAGGAAACTCAGCCATTCGTTTTCTCCAGGGCTTTACATGTTCTGTGTTAAATATTTTAAATGGTGTCATTCTTCCCTGCAGACTTAAATCCAATGACTCCAGGGTCCTGATAGGAGAAGGAGATGTGTGTTTTCTCTGTTAACTGGTCTGCCAAGGGCCAGACCGGTGCGGGGGGGTGAGCCCTGCTCTGTGTTTGCGTGGCAGGCCTCCAGCAAGAGCGCAGGTGTTGCAAGAGAAGGCAATGGCAACCAGATGACATTCTTTCCCCTTGAACTAGTGTGGAGCCATTGCTCAAACAGATTATGGGTCCTTCCAACAAAATTTGAGGCTAGCATGTTGACTGCATGTGCCTGTGTAAAACCCATGGCAATAAAGCTCGGACTCATCTAAACTAAAAGATTAGGGGAGTGGAATCGCTCTGGGTTCCCTCAGCAGTCATTGGAGAGACACTAGAAGATGGTCCAGAGAGTGATTTATCCCAGCTAAGAGCTGAGCTACCTTTCTGGAGGTGCTAAGGGGGTAGCTGATGTCAAGAGGGGCCCCTAGGCACTTACCTAGAGAAAGTGCTTAGGGGTAGATGGAAGGAAATGAGAGCATTAACTCCCAAAATATTGAGAAAAATATTTTATCAACTTGTGCAAATATATCCTGTTTGCATTAATGGTTCTGGAAATGCCATTGGCTTCTTCCTCTCGATCCCTGTGTCTGTGTGGCATGGCAGTGTGCTCTTAGTCACCCCCACCCCCCTGACTTTTTTATCTCCTTTACTAACAGAGGAGTTTTCACATCCCTGTTTGGTAAAGTAAATGCCTCTGCATCAGCAGAGTGTGGAAAGGGCTTTGATAACCTTCAAGGTGAAACACTTGTCAGCTCTCACTTTATCCAGGAACAGATTATCTGGGCTGTGGAATAATGAGGTCATGTCTTTTCTCCACACCGCTGGCAAGAGCTTCAAATTTCACACAGGGGTAGGTGCTTACATTGAACCTGCCCTGCTTAACGCCGGTTAAAGCTGCTCCCCTTCTCTGTCAGCGAGTTTTTCCCAAATTGAGGACGTGAAATGTGTTCGTACAGCCTCATTGGCATTACACGTGAGGTCTTCTCCTGGTGCTTGGGTTGCTGTCTTAACGAGTTGGTTGGGTTTGATGCTGAAGTAGCAGAGCATGTGGGTTACTGCAGCTACGTACAGGCAGGCACTTCTTGTGAGGGACGTAGGGCAGTATTTGGCCGGGGGGTGGAGGACCAGAGCCATATAGCTCTTTTCAGGTGAGCGTCCCATAGTCAACTTGCTGCACTGCCCCTGGTCTAAATCTGCAGCTTCCATGCAGAGCAGTTGCATTCAAGAGTGGCTGTGGCCATGAAAGATCCCTAAAGCACACAAGTTGTGGGTGTTAAGGCCTGTGGGTGCTTAAGTAGATTAGCAAACAAACAAATCCTTTAATATTCTGGAATCCTTCCTCACCACCTAAGTAGGGATTATTCCACCAAACCAGTAAATTCTACCTAGTGTAAAGTCTGCCTTTCAGATAACTATGCTCTTTAATAAGCAGTACTCTTAGGTTAAAAAAAAAAAAAAAAAAGATAAAAAAGGAAAATATGGAACCATGTTGAAAACTTCTGTGTGGATTTCAAGAAAAGCACAAAAATGTTAAAGAGACCCTGTGAAAACTGAGGTTAGTACAGCGCTGGCGGTTGCATGTGTAGGATGCTATCCCAGAAAGGTTGCTACAACAGTAAATGTTATACTTAACATTTGTTTTACAGAAATCACTACCATTTTATGTACAAACATGTGCCATAACTCACCCACCACTTTCTTCTTAGCACTGTGAAAATCTTAAACTGTCTGCTTTCTATCTGAAACATGTAGAAACAACTGGTTACCTTGGTCTGATTCCACTTCCAGGCTTTCATCATCTGTAATTTTGGTAAAAAGCTGCTTTTGTTAATATGTAATGCATCATAGTAACCGGTTACACTTTTACTACAAAAGGGTGTTTTATTTTCCTGAGGGATGAATAGTAATCAAGGATCAGCTGGTAGTGCCAAGTGCCTTGATAACACAATTGGCTGCATACAGCTTTGTCAGGCCCCTTCCTGCACTTGCCAGAGAGACTTGAAAGAAGATGGTAGGAGAGCTGTTCTTTCCTTACTTGACTGCTTGGGATCTGAATTTTGGGATCACTTTGTCTGCTGGGTGAGAAGGTAAGTGCCTGTGTCAGAGCCCTTTCTAGTAAATGGGGGGGGAGGGAGATAGGAGAGGGGATAGAGAAAATGTGCGAAAATAAACATGTGAATTAGGAAGATTACCCTGAAATTAAACACTGACTGATTTTAATGTGGAAAGGTGGGGCTTGATGGAGCTGGAAGGAGACAGAAAGTGGGAATACTGATTATAATCAGAGTAGGGGATGATTTGTGTTATTTTGATGCTGATTTAGTTGTGCCTGGTGAGCTGAAGGAGGGCCACAGTCACCCTGGCCCTATGGTAGGAAGTGTCTCACTGCTAAGCACAAAGTGGAGTCTGGCTTTGATCTCATTAACCCTGTCGGCACTGGATTAGCAGATGTGTTTCTGGAGCTTGACTCTTTCAGACACTTAAGGTGTATATAAAGTGGCAGACATTAGGATTCATACTTTCTTTGGGCTTTGGTTTGGGTTGGTTTTGTTTGTTTCTTTTTTTTTATCATTAAAGACTACATTCTTCTAGACCAGCCCTGGCTTCTGCATTGCTCTTGCAACACGTAGAATACCCTTTCAGCTGCTTTCTTTCAGGAAAAAGAAATTCTCACATCTTCCTTCTCTCCTCCAAAATGGGCTGCTTTGACTGGAAAAGATAACAATCACAGCAGGGTAGCACTAAGGGCAGCATGCGGTCTTTGCTGTGTATGGAAGTCAGACCTCTGTGAAGTCTTTGGAGCAACCCTCTTGAAGTGCAGCAATCCTCATGGGTGCAGAGAGTTTTTACAGATTATTTTTTTTCCTCCTAGAAATGTTTCATATTATTGGCAGGGTTCAGCACAGTTGCAAAAACTTTAGAAGAAAAAGTTAAGACAGATTCTCTTCTGAATTTTTCAGAAATTTAGTATCAAGTAGTGGCATCAAGAGGGAGAAGGGGAATTTTGCCCTTTTTCTCAGTGAGAAGAGGAACAGTTGGGAGAGTGAAAATCTAAGCAAGAGTATGGAGGAAGAAAAATGAGTGGAAAGCACGTGTGGACAGTTTCTTCCTTTCTTCTTAAGTCTGCTTATTGTTTATTTCTAAACTCTACAAGAAAAACAATGCAATGGAGAAGAAGGAAAACCCACAGCAACAATAACAAGCTCAAAGAGGTTTTATTTTTGTAGAAGCATTTGTAGCCATCAAAAGGATCTTGTACCTTCTACAGACCATTTTGTTCCTCGCTACTGGTTTTTATGTAAGTCTGCTTGGTCACCTCCTGAGAGGACCTGATAGAAGATGCGTGGCTTGTGTAAAGGACATGCTAAGGAGCTGGTGTGAATTACGTGGAGGAAGCTGCAGAAGACAGGAGAAGCACTGGGGAAGAGGTGACGCAAGGCAGAAAGGATGGTGTGACATAAAGAGTAGGGTCCCAAAACAGCACTTTTTAAAAAATGTTGTGCTGCCCTGGCTTAGGCTGGGTGAGAGCAGCTGTGCGGCACTGTGCTGTCTCCAGAGGCAGAACTGGAGCAGAGCTCTGAGAAGAACACCATCCTTGGATGGGTGTCCTCTGTGCTGTGCAAAGCCCGAGTGACCTCAAGAAAAAGTGAGGCAGTGCCCTGGGCTATTTCTATGGCCATCACTGTTGGTAAGCTCTGCTGTGCTGCCGAAACGAGCTTTAGACCATTTGCTGATACAATCCTCCATTTTTTTCTCCTGACAGCAATATAGCATCCACCCATGGTAAGGACAGAGTCAGTATTTCAAATTAATTTGAGGTTGTGTTGTCTAAGTTCACCCAGGAAGAAGCTTACACAGCGTGACAACAAAATCAGCCTCATGCTGAGCATCCACTGGAGGAGAGGATTGTTAGTAACCCTTAGGCTGTATTTTTTTGTTTTAAAGTCCTCAAGCATTACACTAAGTACAAAATAAAAAAGCACTAAGCCTGTAAAAGAAATGACTGTACATTAAATTAAAAAAGAAAACTCTGTGTTACTGCAGGTGCCTATTATTGTGGTATTCAAAATGAAAGTGTATGAATGTCAAGGACATTCAACAAAACCAATTGGTGGTTCCTTCAGAATAAAGCATGGTGGACTGATTGCTTTGGCTGTGTTTTCAAAAGTGCTTATTTGGAAGAGCATCTTGGAGATGGCTTTGCACAAAGATGTGCTTTAAATTTTGAAGTCAGTTGTGTTAGAATTGGACTTGGCCTGTATTTTTGGGAATAGTCAATAACCTCAATATTATGAGTGCCCTATAATTTTAAGATGGATTTACCATATTGCATTGTCTTGGGGGGACCACAGAAGAAGCTGAAGAAGTTGAGACAAAGCTGTGCAGACCAGGACTATCAAGGATTTGAACCCTGCTTTGAAGTGAATAAAGAGCCTGTAGAGCTCGGGAGCATGAGCAAAATGTGTTCAAGCTGACTTCTCTTTTGAGGCATCTTGTCATGCACTGAAGCAACTCCAGTTATTTTTGTAGTAGTTCCATCAGAGGCCTCTGGACAGATGGGGGTACTCAGGGGCCAGGAGGATAGCCTCCTAGGCTAAAAAAACCCCAACCCTGTTTTCTGAACCTTGGGTGTGCTGCAGTTACCTGAGAGCTGCAGGAGCTTTACTGCAGTGAAGAGCAGTCATGGCAGTGGAACAACATGAGGTCCGAGGCTTTGATGATTGCTTCTTCACAAACACCTCCAAGTGCTCTCTGCTTTGTGCAAGCCTCGTGTTTGTGTCCCCCCGCCCTTCCACTCCCCTATTGGTCTTGAGCTATCTCATTTTCAGCTTTCTGATTATTTCCTTCCTTGGGTCTTGGGGGTGGCATGAGTTAAAATACATCTATATGCATGAAATATATCTACAATTATATTCCCACTGATATCTTAAGCTCCTGAAAATTGTACTAAACTTACCAATCACACGTGATGCTAAAATTATTCTATACTGGATAAAATAAAATAGCCATGTAGGACATGTTTTCTTTCTCTGAAATTGAGCCTGTCTTTAAATGAAAGTTGTGGGTATTTTTTACCCAGGCTACTTTCCCCACATCTAGAACCTGCCATTCTGTAGGAAGGTTTTCAGGCGAGGGGTCAGGAAAGTTGCACTGCTGTCCGTCAGCTCTTGTGACAACTTTGGAAGTCATTTCTCCCTCATGAGACTTTCTTTCTTCCCTTTTTGTAAAGTACTTTGGGATCTTTTATTAAATAATAGAGTATAGGTGTAAAGTTTTGTGCTAGCTCTAAAGTTCTGCTGTTACATCAGTTAAAGGAATGATGCCCCCCGTGACTTTGATAGTAGCATATGTGGAGGGAAAACAATGGTTGTTGTGACTTGGTAAGACCCTCCAATTGTAACACATTTGTCCTGCCTTATCTCAGGGCTGGAAATAAAATGTACATAATAACCTCAGTTTTTTAATCTCTGCAAAACATAATTAACGATTTGAAAGGGTGGTTGGAGGGTTAAGGTAGGAAGAATAAGCTACTAGTATAATAACATCTATATTAAATAAAAAAAAAAAAAAACAAACCCAGCCAACACAGATTTAACATGTTATATAATCTCTGTTAAACTTGCTCTGGGAAATCCTCCAAGAGCTAGTGTCAGTCTCCGTTTTGTACAAGTCTGTACATAACCTTTCTAAGAATTTGGATGAAGTTGGGTGGGGAAACGGTGAAAGAAAAAGTTAGAACAGAATGTAGCCTGACCAAAGTCTTTCTGCAATGGGGCATTCAAAGCAGGAGTGGAGGGAGGTCTGTTCCTCTGCAGGTCTTTCTGCAAAGCCACCCTCTCTGCGCGGGTGATTTCTAGTGCCTTCTCCCAGGCAGTGGGCTTCCCGGCACAACTGCGTTTCACTCTTGACATCAGGCGGCAGTCTGAAAGGCTTCTAGGTGTAGTAGTTGCTGCTGTGAGGTGTTATGTTCAAAAATAGTCACCCTTCTCTCAGCTGGATGCTGCTGTGCCGTGGGAACAGTCTCGCGTGTTTATGGCCCCGGCAGCCACGCAGACGGTACCTACTGGTTTGTGTTTGCTCTGTTGCTTAGAGATGCTTCATGTAATGACTGCTAATATCACAGAACATGGACCATACCACAGAGCTATTTGTTTTCCAGGACCTCAGTCACTGCCTGTCTTACACATAGATGGTATTCGCTTATCTCTCCTCTGAGAACAACTTGGAGCAGAGTGGTGTGAAGCTTGGTGTTTAGATACATGGGGTGAAGGTGCTGAAAACGGAGGAATTATTCATGCTCATTTTGTGAACTGAGGAAGAAGCTCTCGGCACGTTTCTGCCTAAGGGCAAGTCCAACTGTATCAATCTACTCCTGCTGCTGAGCTTTTGTCATCTTTTGTTCTGTCCTTTCCACCTTCCACTTTCTCTGCTGGCCTTGTTCTGCTGCGATAGGACAAGAGGCAATGGCCTCAAGTTACGCCAGGGGAAGTTCAGGTTAGATATTAGGAAATATTTCTTTACTGAAAGGGTTGTCAGGCATTGGAATGGGCTGCCCAGGGAGGTGGTTGAGGCACCATCCCTGGAGGTATTCAAGAGAGGAGTTGACATAGTGCTTGGGAATATGGATTAGTGTTGGGTGGTGTGGTGGTGTGTGTGTGGGTTGCGTGTGTGGTGGTTTTGTTTTTGTTTTTTTGTGTTGTGTTTTTTTTTTTTTTTTTTTTTTTTCATTGGTTGGACTAGATGATCTTAAAAGGTCCCTTCCAACCTCTGTGATTCTGTGATTCTGTGATTCTTTCGCATTCCCTGCCAGAAAGGATTGTTTTCCTCTACGCAGCTCAGGAGAGTAGCAAGTAGTGCTGAAAATACTGATGACGTGAAAATACTGATGATGTGAAAGTGATTTGGAACACAGCGTGTTTCATCAAACAAACATGTAATATAGAAACGTTCATTAACTTTTACTCGGGCATCCTTTCCAGTGAAGTCACTGGGAGATCTGTGTGACAGAGCACTGAATGAGGAGATTGGGATTTGACTTTTCTGCTTGTATTTGCTTATGACCAGACCATTCTTCTGCTAAAGATACGAAGTTCTCCACGTAACAAATAACCTGGTTGGTTTTCCTGACATGGTTCTTGCTTTCTTTCTCCCTTTTCTTTGGGGCAGAGGAAGGGGAGGATATCTCCTGGCATGATGGAAAGCCTTCATGATGAAAACTAACTTGTTCCTTTCAATCAGAAAAAATCTGCACTTTCTACTAGTTTACAATTAATGTGGGTATGAGAGCTGAAAATTCATCTCTCTTAGCTGCTTCAGTGGCAGGCTCAATTTTTAATACTATTTTAAATATCAAATATTTCCTATGGTTTGGTATGAAACTCATAAGAGTTCTGTTTTTGAGTTAGTTTGGGTTTTTTTTTTAAAGCTTCAACTTTTTGCGGCTACCTTTCAGTAGTGTTATCTTTTATATTCAATACTGCCATGACCTGTATATATAAGGTGATATCAGTAACTTATTCTAATTGAAATTGATAATTGCCATAGAGTTGACTTGACATCTAGGTATCATTTAGTGCTAGGGCAGTATGTTTTGATAACACCGCTAAGAATAAAAGACAAGGTTTTCAAGATCTGCCCAGGGAGGGTCGATGACAGGAATTCTCCCTTCCTGCCTCAGAAAGAACTCTCTGAGCAACCAATTCTTTCTGTGTCTTTCTGTGTCTTCCTGAGAAGTGCTGAGAACTTTTACTTTAAAGCAATTGGCACCCTGGAAAATTAAGTCTACAGGAGCTAATGAGTCTACAGGACCTAATGAGTCTACAGGAGCGTTTGTAATTGACTCAACTTTTTTTTTTTTCATGTGTCAAGTTTAAAAAAGTACAGGAAATGTTTTTGAAAAGTAATTCTTGACACCAATCCAGCTCTAAAAATGTTTTCCATTTATTTCCCACATTTCATGCTGTTTGTATGATGGACTATGAGTAGCATACTTCTGAGAACCCTGATGTACAACCTTCAACAAAAACTCAGCATATGGTAGCAATATACTGAAAACTGGATCTTACCTGCATAAGAATATCATAGGCTTCTGTTTAAATTTTCTGGAGATGGGGCATTTGGAGAAGAATTAGAAAAGCAGTGTTAGTTTGCTATAAGAACAGAGTGGTGTTTGAGTTTTGATAATTACCATCTACAGAGCTGAAATCTAGTCTGGTGATGACAGCTATTTCACTTGCCTTAAGAGGTATGGGCATAAATAGCAGCTGAGCAGCTGACCTCAGTATCTGCTGGAGCTGAAGAAGACCTGTTTGAATATTCTATCTAGCCTTCCATGCATAAAAGACTAGAACCCAATAAGGAACTGTTGTCGGGGTTTTTTTCTTTATTTAATAAACAGGACGAGAAGTTACTACGGACACTGAATTCAGTCAGGCAATGATGTCCACACTTCTAGGCTAACATAAAAAGCAGTGGAAACACACGCGGAAAGAATGCTTGGTAATGGTAATACAAAAGGTGATGCCTTTTGTATTTTTCAGCTGGGCACACTTGGCATTTTTATCTTTATTCAGATGCTTCTTTTAGGCCAGATTATTCCGCTGTAAATCTACGCAAACAGGTGTAAGCAACAGTACCTCCCTTGTGAATACTTCAGTATCACAGCAATGATCCAAGAAATGTCATCCTGCAGTAGCATTGCTGCAGTGTTTTGGAAGGTTAGTGTGGAACTTTAGGGGAAAAAACCAATTTTCTCCATAATTTTCAGAGCTACTGAGCTTGGGAAGCAATAGATACAAGATCTCAATTAGGCTTTGAGATGCTTCAAACAGAGTGTGTTTCAAAGTAGATGTGGCCTTTATACATTGAAATTCTTTGGCTTCTCAAGAGTAGCGTGTTTAAAGAATTGCAGAAAGAAACAAGAATCGCGGTAGTGGTTTCAAAATAGTTATTGAGGGAATCGAAAAGAGGGACACACACCCGCCCAACACAGAGAGACACACACACACACAATACATGATTTTTGGTGTCATAACATACACGTGTTAAGCGTGTGTCCGTACATGTTCTCCTGGGTGCCAGCCAGCAGGAGAGGCAGCACATGCTTTCCTATCGGCTTGTGTTGAATCAGAGCAGCACGGTTCCTGCCTCGTCTACGGCCTGTCTCCTGCCCTGGTGGAAAACAGAGGGCTTTTCATCAATAACATGACAGTATGTGCTTTATCTTCGTTATTGTCAAGGGTTTCCCCAATTTTTTTTGGTGAGAGATATCTGACCTTTTCAACCCAAAAGCTCTTGAGGGATAATATTTTTTTAATTTTTCTATATATGTATGTATAGAAACATGGATATATTAGATATATAATTAGAACAAAGAGAAAAGACACAAATTATTGCCAAAATACAGGTCTCCTGACTTCATCAGTCACAAAGGAAACCATGATTAACTTTGATTTCTCTAGGAACGGAATCTGGCCCTTGACACTGAATATTCCTTGACAGAGAGTTGTTAGTAGAGAGCAAAATTTCAAAATGTGACTAGCAAGCTCTCATAGAGTACAATAAACCACATCAAATATACAAAGGATATCTTGACACCTAATACTCAAATTGCCAAATGCAAAACAGCATTTTTCGGAAGTAGAACTCAGAAAATGGGAAAGAAAAAAATGAAACGGGTTAATAGCAAAATTATATTGTTTTGTTCTCTTATAAGGATGCAACAAACTACCAGTGATGTTGCTCTACTCTTGTAGAGTTGTAATGGGAGATCTTTTCCATGTCTTTTCAACCATAAGAGAGTGAAAGAAAGGTGTTGGGTTGGTTGGCCAGATTTTTCCTATGAGAAGTCAAAATCTGTAAATACTTATGAATTGAAGTGGATGATACTGCAGCCAGAAATACGTGTGGCTCTGCCACAATGACATTCGGTGGCATGTTCATTTTCCTGTAGCCAGTTTCTGGTCTGAAAGCAATGACCACAACTGAGCTATTTGAGAACTGGGTCTCTAGATACGCACTTTCATAAGCATCATTTGGTATTGTACACCTGGGTTAAGATTCAGGGGAAGGAAAAAGTGAAAAAAAAATCAGAGCTTGGGTGCAAACTTCTTTTCAAGGAATCCATGGAAAAACTTCCTCCCGGCTTGCATTCCAGGGAATTGAAGGTGGTCTGTTAAAATCTGATAGAAATGCCTTTCGATTGGTAAAGCAGAACCAGGAATGTGACATAGACTTTAAGTTACTACTTCTCTACAGAAGCTGTTATAGCTGTGGAGGGAACCTAAACTTAGCTGTTGACACACTGTTCTTGAGGGCGACAAAAGAGATTGTGTTCATTAGGCCAACCCCATCATTCTTGCTAAAAGCAGTCTCAAGTTTCCATGTATATTTTCAAATCAAATTAGAAACGCTGCTCCTGAGACCTCCTTCAGCTGACAGTGACGGATTGCACAACCTGATAACGCGTAGGCATTCCTAGAGATGTACTAATACCCGAGTCGCCACAAGTGGCTAGATAATAAAAACATACACAGAGCCATGTATTTAAATTAGCAGAGAGCTTTACCTCCTTCTCTGATAACGCAGTCCACAGCTGGGGAGTGGCCACTTCTCAAACAGAAATGGGAAAAGTTTGTTCCTCAGTTGTTTTTGAAGCTAAATGCTATTATTCCGTCATGGTGGATTTCCTCTGGCTAGTTTTTTTTATCAGCTATAATTAAAGCAGCCACCTCCTTTCACTCAGCTCTCAGCACATACTTAAGTATTGTACTACAGTACTTAATTCCACCAGGAAAATCTTTGTAGCTCTACCTGTTTGTTACCTAACTCAGCTGTAGAAGAAAGCAAGAGAAATGGAAAACCAGGCTTACTGGCCTTAAAAAAAAAAAAAAAAAAAAAAAAAAGAGAGACAACCCACTGAAACTCATATGGTTGCAGAATTTAATTACACGGATTTCCTCCACCCACTGAGTCAGTATAGTCTTCACAGTAATGTTGCAGTTTTCTTATTCCAGTTGCATGCTAAAAATGCAGCAGAATACAACTGGGGAGACTGGGATTTGATGCCACAATCCAGGAATCTGGCACCTTTCAAAAATATAGTTCATGTTGGAAGGAGCTGTCAGGAAGGAGAGATGTGAGAACTGCTCCGCTGAGCGTGTTCTTGTTCCGCACCCTCTGCCACTGCACCCCGCTTCTGGGTTCAAGGGCTCAAGCGGGCGGCTTCCTCCCGGGGAGCTGGGCTTTGCTCAGCCGTTCGATCCCGTGTGTGGGCGAAATTTTCACCTGGTAACATCTCAATACAAAAAGTTGAGCCTTCAGATACCAGGCCTTCAAATAAGAGGTAGGTCAAAGGAGACACCCAGACAATTGCTCTCTTAATTGAGTAACCCTTTTATATTGTGGCTTTGCAGCGATGAGTCTTTTTGCAGTCTCTGACAGCAAACGAACACAGCGGGGTCAGGACTGAGCCATTCTGGGGTCTGCACAATCCAAAATTACAAGAAAGAAAGAAGAGCTTTTAACACTTAGCCGCCTTCTTAGGTTCATAGACCCTTGTTCCCTTCTCCTTAGTGATGTTAAAACTACAATATATATATATGTATTTGTGATAATGTAATTCAGCACAGGAATACTCTCCTGTCAGTGAAAATTGCAATGCACCAGAGCTTATTCTAATATCTGTGCTAGGAATCATGTTTGCTTAGCGCTAAGACAGAAAGCAACGGGTTGCAGATAATGTCATTTACAATAGATGTGAAGAAAATCCGTATTAAGCAACAATAACAATTTTCCTTTTTCACAAAGCTTTTTTTTTATACAGGCAGATGAAGTAATATTAGCTAACTTGCTAAAGGAGTTAAAAATTAATACAAAGTAATGAAGGCATCATCGATGCCTTAGTAGAGTATTGCAGACAGTTAGTACAGCAGCTAAACATGAAGTCTACAGAGGAAGTTCTCGGAGGAGGAAACAAACTTGATCAGAAAACAAGTAACTGTGGATACCTGAAGGGGAAATGTGAATGTGCTGGTTGCCTCTATGGCAAGCGAGTAGTGAAAAATGACGAGACGCGCTGTGGCCTGCCCTTAGGAGAGTGATGTTTCGCCTCTTGTTGGTTGCCTTTACTGATGTGTTGTCTTTCCTACAGCTTTTCCTCAATGCTATTTGTCCTCAATTACATTTTTGACTGCAAAAGTTCCTTTGCTATTCTTCACAGCAAAAGCAAGATAGCATTAAAAAATACCATTTGGGAAGGCCAAAAAAAAATCATATAGATTCTACCCAAGTTGCAGCCCCCCTCCCGTGTTTCTCACCAGTCCCTGATTACCAAATTGAGCTTTCAGTGAGTCAGAAATAGTTGGTATGTGTCACTGACCTGGCCACTGAACCCTGTGTGTCCAGCTGCTCACCGGGCTTGGGAGGACAACCCAAGGAAAACACTGGTTTCTCTGATAGGTGCAAGACATGGGGAAACATGTTCTCAAACTCTCAATTTGTTCTACAAACCTTTGCATTTTCTTTCTTGTTCATTCGTGCTGAATTTGGGCACGGACCAACCCCCCAGCTCTGCAGCGTTTCCCCTGTACTTTGATTCAACGTTCAAATGTGCGTGAAGCAGGTTCACCTTGAGGTTCGTCCCTTTGTTCTCAGAGGTTTGCCCGGCTGCTGCCTTTTACTGTCTCTTCTGCTTCTAAGAAAAACTGATGTTATCTTCTAAAGAGAAAACTCGAGATTGCATTTGCGACTGAGGATTTCCTGTGTGCCGATCCCCAGCCAGCACAGTGACGGCAAGGATCAGCTCTACGTGGCCGCACTTCTCCAGAGAGCTTTAAGAACAGTCCTTGCACAGAAGCTGAAGAAATCCCCAGCTGCTGGTGCCTTTGATCTCGGATAAAGGTCAACCTGTCTAGTCAAAAGCGTGATCGGAAATGCTGCCTCACAGCATCCTCACTTTCTCTGCCGTACCCTGAAATGATTCACTGCCCCTTTTGGGGTAATGCACAGCATTGTCCCCACAGCACCTGTGGGGTTCACTGCAGCTCTTCGGAATAGCTTTATTTCATCTCATGCACCAGTCAGCTTAAGACAGGACCTCCAAGATTTTCAATGAGCTGCTCAGAAACTGTCTGCAACTCTCATTATTACAGCAATGTTTGATAGCTATTCATAGAATCATAGAATGGTTGAAGTTGGAAGGGACATTAAAGATCATTGAGTTCCAACCCCCCTGCCATGGGCAGGGACACCTCCCACTAGACCAGGTTGCTCAAAGCCCCATCCTGCCTGGCCTTGAACACCTCCAGGGATGGGGCATCCACAGCTTCTCTGGGCAAACCGGGCCAGTGTCTCAACATACACACAGCGAAAAATTTCTTCCCAATTTCTAATCTAAATTTACCCTCCTTCCTTTTAAAACTGTTACTCCTCGTCCTATCACTACAGTCCCTGATAAAGAGTCCCTCCCCATCCTTCCTGTAGCCCCTTTAGATACTGGAAGGGGCTATAAGGTCTCCCTGGAGCCTTCTCTTCTCCAGGCTCAACAACCCCGATTATTGGAGTTTGTTGTGGTGGTTTTTTTAATATATATAGGCCTACCAGTGTAAGTGTTAAATACTCAGTTCTACTGGTCTTATCCCAACAAGCACATATTGCACTGAGAGTCTCTGAGTGCACTGTGGGTCCTGAGCCTCCAAACATCACCAACCCGCAATGTTCCACCCAGTGCAATGGCGAAATTGCCGAGGCACAAGGCTTTGGGGAGCTGCAGGTCCCAGATGTTTCTCCCAACACCCACCTCTGCAGGATGATCGCTGCACAGCTGGCAGGGAACATACATGACTTACACATTCTCCAGGTAAGACTGGCACAACAATTTTGTTTCTAATTTCGTTATAAATGCTAATGCGTGGGTTTTTAAAAATCGTTTTAGAATTCCTCTATAACTTTAGAACTGTTGTTACAGCTGTGAAGGTTGGTTATTAACTGGCAAATAACTTGTGTAAAGGTAAACGCTTTCTCTGCTGAGTTTTCCTCAAAGCTGTATTGGCTCAAGATGGTTATCACCACAGAAGATGAGTGACGGCACCAGTGAATATTGAATGCCTCAAGAATGGGCTGTTTGTCACCTCTTCTCTCTGAAACGATACTGTGCTGATAGATAGGGTAATTCGTGCTTTTCACAGACTAAGCCACCTCGAACTGCTGAGGAAGAGGAGTGAAGTGCCCGTGTCTGCGACTGAGTATGTGTTCTCTTTCTCGACTGGGACCTGTGCCTTAGCAGGGGCTGGGAGATGCCGCTTAGGGGGAAATACAGTGGTATTCCCAGGTGGGATGCAACACCAAAGCAGTGTTACTCATTCCTGATAGTGGGAGGACCACAGTTTTTATCCAGTTCATCTTTACAAAGGTGTCATTCACTACCTGTAGCGGTCAATGAAGTGACCTAGAGATGAAATTTGCTTCTGGGTGTGGATTAGAAAGAAAAACAAACAAAACCCAACGGTGGACCCTGCTGTGATTCTGTACAACATGCCTTTTGGCACGCCAAAGCTTGCACAAGGGAGAAGTAGCATACGACTGCAGAAGGTGGAGATTATCTCCAGTACATGATCCTCAAAGTGAAAGCGGAAACGGGGATTGAATCACGACTATCAGCCATCATTCAGTCTCTTGAACCTAATTCTGGGAGGTTTTTCAGAAGGATTAACTTTGGGCAGAGAGGGCTGGTCTCTCCTGACTTCTTGTCAGTGGGAGAGACAGGCGCCTTCGGATGACAGTTTGGAGGTGGAAAATAACTTGGTTGCATCGCATCCCTGTCTGTGTGTCAATCCTCAGACTCAGGCTGTGCCAGGATGCAGTCATAAGGTGTGTTAATCCCCTTCCAAGTTGCCAGTTTATTCTCCAGAACTTTAGCTCTCCTTTTTCTAACAAAAGCCGCTCACTGCTATCATTTCCAAGAAAAATCTAATGAGATGGCTTGCGTGACATGTGGGTATGTTTGCTTGAGCCTGTGGAGAGGCTTCTGACATAGCTGTAGGGTTTGCCCTTGTTTCAGCAAAGTGTTAATTTGGGTGCCAAGTGATAGTAAACCGCTGCCAGTATTCTTGGTTGTTTTACTGACCCATTTAAGCCCGGTATTGTATTTCTAAAATCAAGCTCTTACGCTTGGCATAGGTGTTTTTTTTAAGGTAGTACCAGCTTTGGAGGTGTGAAAGGAAAGGTGTTAAGCAATGTTTTTACAGCAGGAAAAATAAATACGGACTTCTGTGAGAAGTCAGTTGCTAAACGCGAGTGTTCTCCGAGCCCCGCTAACCCGAAAGGCTTGGTTACCCACCGTTAACCTGCAGCTCGCTCACTGCTGCCTCTGATGCTCCCGCTGTCCGTGTCCCTGCCAGAGCTGCTGTACGTAGCACTTCTGCATAAACGCTGCGTCTTTTGGTTTGTCTTTATCCAAAACAGAGTTGCTTTGTGAAAGAAATCTAAAATAGAATGGCAGAAGATAGATTTGCACCACTAAGCGCTACTCCAGAGTAGTGATTTTTGTTAGTTTTCTTGGTTGCTTTTGTAATTCGGTAGGAATTGTTGTTAATTTGGACTGTGACAGGTTCCAAAGTTTTCAGAGGGATTCCACTGAAAATGCTTTTGTACTTTGCACTCCTAGTGTGTCTGAGAATGCTTTTGGTGAGCAGTCACATTTTCTAATTCCCCTACCAATACTAATGATGAATTGGGATGTTTTTATGACCATGCCAAAGACTTTTATGCTGCTGCTTGTCACCTGAGCCTCTGCAAGGGGAAGGCAGTATTTATAGTTTGCCTGTATCAGCAGTCTGTTAATGACAAACTTAGAAGTATTGGTGATACTCGGTGTCTAACCTTTAATGCATAAATATTTTATTTCATAGAGAAATATGTGGATGAAGTAAAGTTTTCGTATAATGATGGAAATTTTTTTTAAAAGGAAAAGTAGTTTGGGTATTTTCTTTCTGAGCCTAGTGAAGTTTAATGAAAAATAATTGCACAACATCCATGAGTGCGGTCTGAGCGGACAGACTATGTCACGGGAGAATAGCTTTGCACTGCTACATTCTTGTTTATAGGGATTATTTGCTTTTGGATGAATGTTCTTCCTAAGCAGCTCCACGTCTTCTTAATATGTATTTTGTTTCTTTGGGGCAAAAGGGGGAAGAATATGATTTTTGTGAAAGAGATTGTAAAAAGCCAGTTAGAATGTGTTAGATAAACGCGGGGCTGCAGCGATCGTTAGCCAGACACTGGAAGTCTCAACCGTTCCAATACATTGCACGTTGTTGTGAAATAATTCTCAGAATTTTGATTTCTTTTTACATCATTTTTCCACGTTCTTTCAGTTGCCTTTTAAAACACTTTAGTCACTAAAAACAAATATAAAAAAAAACAACCCAAAACAAAACAAAGATAGTATTTGGCTTCAAAAACAATGGCTTTGAAGTCATCACTGTGATCTCTTCAGCACCCCGGCAGAAAGGCAGTGATGAGCCCCGGATGGGACCTTGCAGAGTCGGGCTGGAGGGCGGCAGAGGAAGACTCCGGGGTGCGCTCTGCGGCCTCTCGGTGCTTCGGTACCAGCTGTGAAACGGTAGGAAGAGCCGTTTCCTATCTAATGGATGGATTACAAGGCTAAACGCTTCCCGAAGTCCTCAGCTGCCTCTTTAAGAGGCTGAAAAGAGGGGAAACGTTTTATGAATATAAAGGAACAGCTATTCTGTCTGGCTCGACCCTGCTGAGATGCTGATGCTAAAACACATCGAAGGATCCCTCTGCAGCATGACCAGAGCAGCTCCGCAGAGCTGGAGCCCTTTGGTTGGGACCTAAAAACGAACCTTCTCTTTCCGTCCCTGCCTTCATCCCGCAGCTCCCGTCCAGCCGCCCGCGCAGGTGGGGCCTGCTGTCACCGGGAAAGCTCTGTGGGTGTGCGGGGACCCCTCTAAGCTCCGCAACCTGCACGCACACCCCCCACCCCCCTCCCGGCCTTCCCGCGATCCCGCTCCTCCGCGCTCCCTGCCGGCCGGCAGCGGCGGGCCCCGGGACGGGTGACGGCGGGGCTGGGAAGTCCAGTCCGGGATTTGGGGGTGGCCGCGGAGTGACACATTGACATCACGGGGGCGCGGCCGGGCGGCGGGCGGGGGCTGCGCGCTGAAAGGCGGCGGAGCGCGGCCGGAGTCACTCCGGAACGGAACGGGACGGGGCAGGACGGGACGGGACGGGACGGCGGCGGGACGGCGCGGAGCGGGGCGGGCGGCGGGACGTGCGCGGCTGCCGACACTGCCCGGGCTGGACTCCGCGCCGGGGCCGCCAATGTGCCTCGGGAAGCAGGCGTTCACCTCGGCCTTAGGTAAGGATCAGGTGCGGGCGGGCGGCGGGGGGGGGGTTCCCGCAGCCGGCGGGGAGGGCTGCGGAGCGAGGGGCGAGTTGCCCGCCGCTCCGATGCGGTGCTGGGCTCCCCGTCAGCCGCTCGCAATTTGCTGGTAATTATAAAAAAAAAAAAAAAAAAAAAAACCAAACAAAAAAACCCACCAAACACCTTCCAGTTGGTTAATTGTGTCTGTTTTGCCTAACGCGGGGGATTTCACTTGCGTGCCGGAGCCTTGTTGGAGCCTCTCTGGGAATTACCGAGGAGGCTCCGGAGACTTTTCGTGCAAGACTTTTTTTGTGCCCGGGGCTACCCTTGAGTGTCGCCGCGTATCGCCCCGACGTGCCGCCCGCCCTCCCAGCCTGTCAACCGGCCCCCCGACAGCAGCACCAAGCACATGGCAGCCAGCTCCCACAGCCATTGCGCTCTGCCGCTCGCTCGGCTCCCGGCTCGCCCAGCTCTGCCTTGAAAGCCAGCGCCGCTCCGCGATTTCTCACCGCGACAACAGCAGAAAAAAAAAAAAAAAAAAAAAAAAAACAAACCCAAAACCTTCTCGCGCAGGGGGCTGCGGTTGCCCTTGGGGAAGACCATGCGGTGGAGCCCGGCCGGTACCGCTCCCCTCAGAAAAGGGAGATAACCACCCGAGCAGGAGCCCGGCCGTCCCCGGAGACCTTCCGCACCGGTGCCCGGCGCTGCCCGACCCCGCTCCCCGTCGGTGGCAGCCTGCAGCTGGCTTACAGCGGGACCGAGACGAACCGCTTGCAGGAAAGGGGCTCGATTTGTTTCCCGGCACCTCCGGAGAGGCCGAAGGAGATCGCTTCGTCCCCCCCGGCGGAGGAGCGAGCCGGGGGGAAAGGCTGAACAGAGGAGGGCTGCGGCGGGGCCGGGCTCCCCCTCCGCTTCGCTGAGCGGAGAACCGGGAGGGCTTCGCAAGGGACGAGGAGCTACCGCGCCCCCCCCCGTCACCCTGCCAGCCGCCGGCGACTGGATTTGTGCCGTTACTGGCGACCCCGTGGAATTAAGTGAGGTGGGGGCTCGTCCAGCTCTCGCACCGGAGCGGCGAGCAGGTGCCGCCGGGTGATGCCGAGCTCCCCCCGGCAAAACCCGAAAGGGCCATATGGGGCTTCCGCGAGTGGCGCCGGCACTGGCCGTGGGCGAGGAACAGGGTCACCTGAGAGACCCCATGGGCCGGGGTGGGGGGAAGGAAGGGGGACTGCGGGCTGCGTGGTGGAGCGGGGGAAGCTCCTCTCACTGCTGAAAACGAGCATAAAGCTAAAATATAATGTGTGTGTATATATATATCTATATGTATAAAACCAAACGTCTCCTGGCAGGTGGGGGCTGAGGCGGGGTTGGGGCGAGCCGGTGGCGGCAGGGAATCCCCGGCGCGGCAGTGACCGGTCGGGCCGGGCGCTGCCGCTTTAAATGCTGGGGAGTCCGCCCTTCGGGGGGGGGGGGGGGGGGGGGGGAGCGACGGCCTCGGTCCCTGCCCTCCCCCTGCGAAAGGGGGAGAAGAAAAAAAAGAAGGGGAGAAAAAAAAAAAACCGCCCTTGTTTTCATTCATAACTTTTTTTTTTTTCCCCTCCTCTTCCTTCCTCTCCCGCAGCGGCTCCGCTCCGCGCCTCGGGGCGCAGCGGCCGCCGCCGCCCGGGGCCGGGAGGGAGCGGGAGGTCGGGGACTGGACGGGACGGGACGGGACGGGACGACACGAGACCCCCTTTCCCATCGGGTATGGGGGGAGAGAGGGGGATTGCTGAGGTGTGGGAAGGGCGGAGGAGCTGCGGAAACATGAGGTCTCTCTCCCTTTTTGCTGTACGTTTTATTTTATGGGCTGGGGGGCGGAAGGGGGGGACACGCACAAAACCAGTTTAAAACTTTATTTGCACGGTGGTTTGTTCAACTGTGCCGCGCTCTGCAGCTGGTCGCGTCGGTCTGTCTGCCGCCTTGATGTTGCACTTTCTCCCCAAAGATGGCACTGGATGTCTTTCGCATTTTCCTGGGATATTATTTTTCATCCCCCCGGGGAGCCCAGCTCCGGGTTGGTACAGCTGTAAATCTTCCCCTTTTCACATTCATTCACCCTCGGTCCGTTGTGGATTTGTATTCGGTGCTTGTGAAGAAGGCAGCTTGTTTTGTGGGGTGAATTAGAAGTGAACTGGGTTTGGTTTTTTTTTGTTGTTTTTTTTTTTTCACTTTTCCCCCTCTTAATCTGGTGACGCTGAAGCCCGCACAGGTGATGTTAAATGTGAAATGAAATCCAGATGAGCACAAAGACTTTGTGTCCTGGGAGAAGCTGTCCCTTACCACTTATTAGGGGTCAGAATGATAAAGATGCTTTCTACCTCTTAGAAGAATCCTTTCCTGCTCTCGTCCCTCCCAGCGTTTCCACCCGACTCCGTATTTCTCTGGAGTGGGGAACAGCTCTGTGCCAGCTGTGCTCTGGGTAGGCGAGACGGGCTCTTTCTCAGGATTACTGGATGAGCTTTGGAAATGCTTGTTAGAATTTTTCTTTCTCCTCTTTCAGGTAAACATGTATGACAACTCGGGGGGAGTGAAAAGGCACTTTCCCCCAGCTGTCAGTAAAAGCAAGCTGTTTATTTTCTTGGTTCTCTGTATAAATGTGGCATTTAGATACTCGCCTCAGGTTTTGTACAGCTGTGGAACTGTCACTGCAGTTTTCTCAATTGGCGTTGCAATCTTCATGTCAATAGCTAGGTGGAATGAAAATGGGTAACATTTATTTGAAAAAGAGACTAGAAGATGTTGTATTTAGTTGAGAAGCTTTTAATCTGCCTGTCTTGTGAAAATGGATTTGGCCTTTGATTGTGTTTTGAAGTTGTTGGGGTTTTTTTGTTGTCTGCTCTTAGCATTCTTATGAATTCTTGGGTACTTTTTCTCTGGCACCTAGTTCATCTTAGCCTTTTCTACCCCTTCTTCTTTCACAACCTGGCCTGTGGTCAGAAAAGACTTGAAAACAGGCTGTTTGCACCCTTGCTTGAGGTTTATAAGGAGCACTTTAGATTTGTATGCTGAGTTAGTTACTTATAGAAAATGTCTTGGCCACTTGACAGTACTTAATTCAAGGCTCTGTAATGCGCATATGTCACTTTAAAAAGGAGACTTTCCAAATGGACTAGGAAGCAAATCTGTTGAGCTTTCTGATGCTGCACGTTCAGACTGAAGAGCGAGGACTGTGCATGTTCTTTATTGTGCCATACAGAACAGGAACCTGATGGTGTTCTTATCTGTTTCCAACTTAGTTTTGGGGGTGTTCAGAATTGCTATTGCTGGTTAGACAGATGTTGAGCTCTGTAACAAGTGAGAAGCACTTTCCATGGCTTGGCAAGTAAGGATACTGGTTAATACTGGGATTATTTTTATATTTTTATATTTTTTTTAAGTGGCATGGGGTCCCCTTTGCATTCCTCATCTATGATGCCATACCTAGACTCTCCCCGCTACTGGACTTTGGCCAGGTCCTCAGCGTTGTTGTAATCCCTTGCTGAAAGAGATCAGTACCAGGTGGCTGGGGGCAATTTGTGGTTTGCCATATCATTTCAGTTTTCAAAAAGTATCCCGTTTTTTATTCATCTTTTGCCCTTGATCTCATGTATGCCTGTATATATGTACACACACAGTGTTTATTTATACCTTCTGTTGTCTTCTTATTTTAGGATTTCAGATGCATGCCAGGTTCCCACTGAATGCCAGAAGTAGAGATCACTACAGATGGAGCCCCAAAGTCAACATGGCAGTGGTGGTTCACTAGTGGTGATTCAGCAGCCCTCCTTGGATAGCCGGCAACGGTTGGACTATGACAGAGAGAGCCAGCCGACAACTATCTTGTCACTGGACCAGATCAAGGCCATCAGGGGCAGCAACGAATACACCGAAGGTCCATCTGTGGTGAAAAAATCTGCTCCGCGGACAGCACCAAGGCAAGAGAAGCACGAAAGGACTCACGAAATTATACCGATTAATGTGAATAATAATTATGAACACAGACCCAGTCACGTGGCACACCAGCATAACACAAGGGCTCCCGTCTTGAGCAGGTCGACCAGCACGGGGAGCGCGGCAAGCTCCGGGAGCAACAGCAGCGCTTCCTCGGAGCAAGGACTGCTGGGGCGGTCACCTCCATCCAGAGCGGGCTCCGGCCACAGATCCGATCGGACAATCCGGACGCAGCCCAAGCAGTCGTCGCTGATTGTCGATGACCTGAAGGGTCCTTTGAAAGAGGACTTGACGCAGCACAAGTTCATCTGCGAACAGTGTGGGAAGTGCAAGTGCGGGGAGTGCACGGCCCCCAGGGCTCTCCCGTCTTGCTTGGCCTGCAACCGGCAGTGCTTGTGCTCTGCGGAGAGCATGGTGGAGTACGGCACCTGCATGTGCTTGGTCAAAGGGATCTTCTACCACTGTTCCAATGACGATGAAGGGGACTCTTACGCGGATAATCCCTGCTCTTGTTCCCAAGCACACTGCTGTTCTAGGTACCTGTGCATGGGAGCCATGTCCTTGCTTCTGCCTTGCTTGCTCTGCTACCCGCCCGCAAAAGGATGTCTGAAACTCTGTCGAGGGTGTTACGACCGCGTCAATCGTCCAGGCTGCCGATGCAAGAACTCCAACACGGTCTATTGTAAACTGGAGAGCTGCCCCTCCCGGGGTCAGGGCAAGCCCTCATGATTTTTGGAGGGAGGTTTATTTCCTCCAACTTCAGTTTTTCAGGTTGTAGCTGATATTTTTTTTTCCCTTCCCTCCCTCCCCTGCTCCCCCCTCCATGTGCTGGGGGAGGGGGCTGTTCTTTTGCTTTCCTTTCTGTCTCCCCAACTTCAAATACACAAGTTCTCCCTTGTGCTTCTTTGCTCTCCTCTTCCTGTTGACTTGGCTGAGTGTGGAGCTTTTTACGTAGTCATTGCTGCTCTTTGGTAAGTGTGGACCTGGTATCTGCATCTGCCGCCCACTTGGGCAGGGTCTTTTGAGTTTGTAACTGAACCACTCCTGAGACAGTGAGGGCTCACTGGGCTCTTGAAGCTCTTGCTCGGTGAATATCTTCCCAAAGATGTTTTTTGTTCTCAGCAATTTTTTTTTTTTTTTCTTAACCCCCTGGGTACCAAGGAAGAATAACTTTCATGAGTGAGCTGGATTTTGAAATAACTGTGTGTGTGCTCTTTCTGGAGAGGATGGAGAGGGATGTAAAATAAAGGCTTTACCAAATGAAAGGCCTGACTCTTCTATAAGCAGCCTGCTTTTTTCTTTTTTTTTTTTCTTCCCCTTTTTTTCCCCTTCCCTCTCTTTTTGTCTTAACTTTTGGAACATTCTCAGTCCTGGGAATTACACTGCGTCCTTCTTTTTACATTTTCAATGTAACTTCAGTTTTTGCTACACTATGTAGATCTTCACATTGGAGACATTATGGCTGCAACATACTCATTTGTTTCTTTTGCTGTCAAGTCTTTGAAGGATATTGCTCACTCCACCCTCCTACTCCCGTTTTTATAGTCTGTCAGTATCAGTTGATATTAAAGTTGGTGGTGTTCATATATCCAAACAGCCTTCAGGTGTCAATGAGTCACCTAAACGTTCTTGAATA
The DNA here is from genome assembly GCF_964106895.1 of Numenius arquata. Taxonomy (NCBI): domain Eukaryota; kingdom Metazoa; phylum Chordata; class Aves; order Charadriiformes; family Scolopacidae; genus Numenius; species Numenius arquata. The sequence goes on along the minus strand of NC_133585.1, from coordinate 36,260,121 downwards.
CTTAAACTTTCTTGTGCTCCTTTGGTTTAGTGAATTTAGCTCTGCTCTGTACTTTATAATTTTATTCTGTCCCTGTTTTATTGCCTTAGCCACAAATTGTGGTCCTTTTTTGTATATTTTATGTATAAAACACAAAGTTGAATCCCAACTATTTTTAAGACAAAAGTCTGTTAAAACTTTTTTTATTGTAAAGAATATTTATTATGTGAATCTCTATTATTTTATGATATTTATTGCAAAAGACTTTGAAAATGTACTCATGTCTGAATATAACAAAATATCAATACTTAACGAAATAAGGATGACACGAAGAAAGTACATATGTTAACTATAATGCAGAAAATATATTAATTAATGAAAATGGCTCTTGAGTTCTTTTGTTACAATGACAGATTGAGCTACATACGCATATTACTGGGTTGTTGGAGTTTGTCCTCCTTGCGATCTATCAGGTAGCAAGTAACTTCCTATTGATACTTCAAAACCACTAGTCTGTGCTCTAGTTTAGTTTAGCTAATTTTAAGTTTGCTGACTATATATCAAGTAAGTTTTTGCTATGGGATATTTAATACAATTGAATGTATATGTTGTGCTTAACAGTGCCAAGAAGTGTAAGCCCTTTTTATTTACCAAAGAATTCGGAAATACAGTTGTGGAGGAGGAAACCATAACTTCAAAGGGTTTTTTGTTTCCTAAAGAACACCAAACTAACCTGTAAAACCTATTTTAAATTTTCCTATATAGAACTTCTTGGCTGGTTAAATTGTACCTCAACTGAAGTAATGAATCCACCAAGCTCAAATCTAAATAAAAAGCAAGAGGCAGGATAAAAAATAACGGTTGTGTTGCTGTAGTTTGCTAGATTTGAAATTTGGGGATGTGTGTGTGTGTTTGTGCCTATGTCTACGGCTTGTTTGGTTCTTTTCCTGTAGGTTTTCCCCATGTCAACTGAATCTATCTTGTCTTTAAATTAAAGGCTCTTAAGGGTGACCTAAGTGTCATGGCTACTTGTGGCCATTTAACACATATTCAACAAAAAAGCTTTTCATTAAGAGTGAATGGGGAGACCTCATTCTTCTGCTTATGGGGGTCAAGGCTAACATCACAATTCTTCTAAAGTAAAAAGTTCATTAAATGGATGTAATTTCACATCGTCTTCAGAGGAAGTGGTTCTAGAGAAACTCCACTTTAAGAACATAGTAATAACTTGACAAATGTGTCACATTTTGCGTTTTGAAGTCCTGCTGCTTTAAGTTGCCATATTCAAGCTGTTCTGACTCCTAGCATATTGATGATTTGAATAAGCTTGGCTTTTGTACTTAACTCCATCAAAGCTGATCCAGTGTCATAAAATGAGCTGAATGAAGAGTTGCCTTCTCTATTCAATGGCATGGATGACTTCTGTGAGGTATAAAGTGAAATTATTGTCTGGCTACATCTAGGAAAGGGCTTGCATTGCCATATACAGTTGGTAATACTGCTCTCCCAGCCTTGGTGTGACAAAATTGACAGGCTGGGAGGCTTGCAGGGCAGCAGTATATATAGGTATATATAAATAAATAAATATATATATATATATAATGTATCTATATATGAAGTCTGCTTTCCAAGATTTATTCTTCATGAGATGAAGCAAAGCCAGGAGAAGAAACGTTTTTGAGGGGTAGGCAATACTCTTTGTACTGCTTTCCTATCGCTGATGCTTCTCTAACAGTGACAGCTGCAACCAGCCCTTGGGAGACAATGAAACCCTTGTCAAACAGTCACCGCTGATCAGATATGACCATTTTTAAGACTGTACTGACACTCAAAAATACCAAGCCAACTGCCTTTTCGTAGCTGGATACAAGCCAGCTCTATGTTGAGTAAGTTTGCTTGAAGGGTGCGAGTTATTCCTCCTCAAGGAAAACATTATACTGCTTACTTCTGTCTCTTTTTTTTCCAGCAAGGAGATTTCTGTGGGGGTTTGGTTTGGTTCGGTTCCTAGTAGAAGAGAAGAAAGGCCAAAGGACCCATATGTATTCTTCTTATCAATGATTATCTTCCATCGTGAACTGTGTCACGGCACTGTTTCAGATTTCTTTCTAAAAAATTCAACAAAACCTACGCTCTAGTTAGTCACATTAGCTAATGCTCCCTTCGCTAACTGAACTTTGGGAATAACTTTAGGTTGCAGTTCTCAGGAGGATAATTTGACTTTGACCCACACAGCAATGAGAAGATAATGGTTCCTTGTATGTCTTAAATGGTTTTCTAATTGCCAGGTGTTACCTAGAGAAGGTAGTGTTAAAGCAAGGAGAATAATAATCCTTTTTCTTGGGTTAGGTGCTGTATGGTTCGTACTTAAGACACATTGATAAATTTGAGTTCGCTTTCAGGTCCTCTGGAACATAGGGTCATTGCCTTATGGAAATGACTGTGACTTCTTTCAGGAAGACAGATTTTTGTGGTGTAGAACCATGCAGGGTTGTATGAGAGCAAATGAATGTCTTTCTGGTGGGGAAAAAAAAAGAGCAAGCTGACAGATGTATGAAGTAAGTCTCTGCAGCTTGAAAAGTTATTTAAAATATGTCCTGTGTGGTCAGTCATTACAATCTGTTCTACTTTCTACAGTATAGCAGCAGGAATTACCATCTAGAGATACTGTCCTTTGTAAGGGGGTTTGCTCAACGCTAATGAGATTTCTGGCAATTAGGAGACTGATGTGCAGATTTCAGTTCTTCAACCCAAAGTTTGTCGGTGGGCTGTTCAGGTTACTTTCTACATGTCCGTAGAGCACCAGACTGTCAGAGGTAGATCATAAAAAATATTTCTTAGCTGTTTTCAGACAGTTTAGAAATCTTATTTTGAAAAATAAAGAGGACTCCATATAAAAATGATCATGTAATTAGGTGGTAGGTTCAGCTGACCTACTAACCTAATTGTATAGGTTAGTGCTGGATTTGAACTAGCCTGCCATCTGGTCATACGCAGCAGAATCCTGAAATGTGTCGCGTAAGGTCTGGGCTGAAGGAAAAAAGAGAAGTCCCTCCAGCAAGTCAGAGCCCAGGTCTTGGTTGACTTAGTGTCTTGAAACTCATGGTAAGAGATGAATTTTGGAAACGGTAAATCAGTTTCTGTGTTCCCTGCTGGAGGAACACATTGCTAGCACGAGCATTTGAGAGAGTTGGGGTGTTTCTCTAAAGATGGGTTCGTTACACTAATGCTAGTGTGGAGGACGATAGCATTATCCAAGGGAGGGTAATGCTTAACAAATGAGAAGTACTTGCTCTTGTTTATGGTTCCATATCATAAAGACAGGTGGGAGAGGATTAGTTCCTCTGTCTGTGATAAAGCAAATCTGTTAAGAGGGATTAAAAAGGCTTGATGAAGTGTTTTAATGGACTTATATGAAGTAATGGATTTTTGTCCTGGAGGAAAGTTCAGGACTCACTGATACTTCTGTATTTCTTGTTCTGCTAAAATTACCCCCAAATTCTAAGGAATCCTGATTAATTATTGGCTTTCTTCCAGCTGGAGCATTTGTGTCAGTCAGTCATGGTGGTGCTTCAAAAAACCTGGAATAAAATTTTGTTTTCCTATCACCCAGCGGGATTTTCCAGCCTTATACAGTGCGTGGGTTGCACAGGTCTTGTTCCGATTAGCCTTCATCAGCGGGCAAGTTGCTTTTAGGGCAGCTCTTAATCATTTGTACTTCCTCGCTGTGGTTGGTTTTCACCTTCCTTTCACTGATGGGAGTAGCCAAGGCATGGTTTCTACCCTTGGCATTAGTTGCCTAGCCATATGGGGCCTGTGTTAACAAGCTTTATACTTATTGGAAGGATCTGTTAAAAAAAAAAAAAATTTTCTAAGCTACCCAGAAAGTTTCCTTCAGCATGTTTTGCTTTGACATTAGAACATGGACTTGGGCTGCCACTGGTACACAGAACTGATGCCCCACTGTCCTATGGAGGAATAAGGACGCTCTGTGAGATGGGCAGCAAGCAGAGCCCACAGATCAGCTTTCTGGTGCCATCTCAGTCTTTACCAATCCCAGCACTGAGTTATTCAGTGTTCTTTGGGGTTCTTAGTGCACCCTTGCACTGTGAGTACTCACTTGCTGCAAGTGGAGAACTCTTGCAGTGCGTGTCCTCACCACCAACCACCATGCAAAAGCCCAGGCCCTCGCCAGATGTTTGCGGGAGGCAGAGATCCCTGCAAGCATTGAGATGACCATTAAACTTTTCAGTTGCGTTTTCAGTGCCTCTGTGTGTGTGCGCATGTGTGCTTTGTTTTTTACCTACACAGGTAACAGCATGTAGGTACAGATTTGCTCTCACTTCAACTTGGTCAGGATTGCCTTGCTATGTCTATGTATGTGTATTCTGATACATACTGTGCTTCTTGGCTGAGTATTAAATCCAAACTCAGTCTCTGTTAAAGGCTAAGAGAGAAGTATGGACATACTGGTCACCACCATAGCAGAAGCCAACACAGTTGGAATGAAGCGTTATTGCCAGAGTGATGTTTGCTGCTCACTTTATATTGTGATAGAGAGATGTGGTGCTGTTGTTTTTCCCAGCATGATGCTTGCAGCTGCCACTCCCCCTTCTCCTGGTGAAGGTGTCTTGAGATAATTCCTCATTTACTTATTAATAAATAAAAATACGGGACAGATTTCCTTCAGACCACACATGGTCTTATGTCTTAGGTTTAAGTATGTAGGGGTGAAACCTTAGTCTTCCTGAATAACTTTGGGGTTTAGCTTCAAAAAAGGACCAGAAATTCACCTGGATCTTTCATTATTTCGGACATACACACCTGGCAATATTGTACAAGGAAGAGAAACACTTCCAGGGGAATGACATTGTTGTGCGTATTACAAAATTAGCTGTCTTCATCTTGAAAATATAATTGTTGTGAATTGCTCTTTTTTTGAAGAAAAGAAATATACATTTGTTTTAGTCCTTAGAGAAAGGTGTGCCTGATAGTCATGCTTCTCTTGCATTGTAAGCACGCCCTGTTTCATAAACCTTTGTATACACGTACAGTGCTACCAATCTGGAAACAAATATCCCACAGAACATGTTGTCAAAAGGCACAGACATTTGATAGAGGCTCTACCCCAAAGGCTGAACCTCACTGTGTTTGTGCAGCGCAGAGCACAAAGGGGCTTGCATCCTACCCGACCCTTCAGGGTCACTGTCATAGGATGACTGGTTTTATACCTCAGAATATTTCTTCTCAATGAAGTTGATGGATTTACACCAGTGATTAAGTTGGGCAGGCTACAGTGTACTTACGCTGGGGCATAACAGCACTGCAAGCCCTTCTGAATGGGCTCAATATCAGTGGTAGGGCTTTTTCCTTGTTTGTTTTTTTTGGTTTTGTTTTTTTTTTTTTAATTAGTTGGGTTGGTTAATACAGCACACTGTCTTATGAATGTCTAGTATTCCTGAGTGTTAGGATGTTCTAAGCTTATATGATAAAGCAACTGTGAGAAGTAGCTGGAGTACCCTAAGCATATGCAGAAATTACATAACTGATTACCTACTTAATGGGCATTTTAAAGGAAATCGCCTGTCTTCTGGTGCATGTTTCAACTTCCAAGCCATCTGACAATCCTTCCAGTGCCATGGGGATTCCTCTTCCACATTTTAAGCAGGAGGAAAAGTTAAAGTTACCTGGCCTCATAAAGGTCCTCTCCAAAGCATCATTTCTTGTGTGGTGTTCGATTTGAGCTTTGGGATCTGTGCACTTTCTGAGTAGGACCCTTCAAAATGAAAATGAATAAGCTGGTTGCCCCAAAGGAAGGGGAAAGTGCTGGGGCTTTTCTCTAACCTGGATATTGATAGATTGCACGGAACCTTCTTTTTAATATCAAGGTTTTCTCACTGCCTCTGCTTGAAATCCATTTTCAGCAACGTGTATTTCTTACCAAAATCATCTCATTTATCCGCCCCTTTCTTTTTAGAGAGTAATTGTGCACTTGTTCATTTTTCTACATAGCACACAAAGTTCTTCTGGATGAAACATGCTGCGACCATGTGAGCCATCTGTGGCACTACTGAGGCACTTGCTGGTTTAATGCATTTCTATGTGTTCTGTATCTCTTCTGAATCACAGTGAGGATGAGCCTGGTTAGTCAGGGTGGGAAATACAGTATAGTTGGATCTCACAGTTTTGTTTTGGTCCAAAGTTCAGATCTAGGTATGAACTTTGGCAAAGTTTGGCAGTACCTGGTGTCTGGTCTTGAGTTTACTGATCTGCAAGAGTATGAAAGTACTGCTATAGTTGAAAACGCAGAAATTCTGCTGCATTAAATAGTGAAAAGAGCAAGTCTCTCTCAATAGTCTCTAGGAGTAAGTGGTATACATATAAGAAGCCTTTCTGGAGTCTCCATAGAGATTTTTGCATGGACTTTCAAATCTTGAGCTTTAAAGCCTGCGTGCCTGTTTCCCCCCTTTCCATCTCTTGCCCTGTACTGGAGCAAGAGCACTTGCCATGGTAGTTCCAGAGTCATCTATCACTGCTGCCAGGTGCAGATAACATCCCCTGGAAATGTTAATCTGATTTGCTCTTCCTGCTGACAACTCTGACACACTGGGGTTTGGGATAACTTTATCTGTTCAGGTGGCAAAAATTGCAGTACCTCCTTAGCGAGTAGCTCAAAGCATTTTGCACTTGGACTTAAATTCTTTTAAATCAACTATGCCTGGTAAAACAGCTCTGAGGAAAGTATTTCCCTTTTACTGGTGGGAAAACCGAGGCCGGAGGGCGTGCGTGGAGTCCCGCTGGGAGGCTCCGGCACAGCCAGAAGTCTTTGACCGGCAGTGTGGTGTTTCACTCGCCAAGTCATTCTTCTGTACGGAGAGACGAATGGACGAGAAAACCTCTTTGTGCCTGAAACTGTAGCGCTTGCTGGAGAATTTTTATAAGTTGTATGTTGTAACATGCCATAGTTTGTGTGTGCGTGCAGGTATTTGACTGTGATGGTTTAGAAGCCATGTTAATCCTCTCGTGGGGAAAAATATGTAATCCTAACACAATTTAAAATGTTCTTGATACAGCACGCTGTGCAGCATGATCCATCTGTAATGAACAGTTCCACATCTATTAGTTTCTGTTGTTTTTTTAAAATAATATTTGAAAATGGCAGTGATCCTGATCTCCGGGTGTCAGCGTTTGGATATGTGGGAAACTAGGTAGGAGCCTAAATAATACATGTTACTTGCGGGGCTAGAAACTACAGCCATATCCTATGGCCTTCTAATTAAACCCCTTTATTTCCACAGATTTATTCTGTGGGCCTTACTAAATAGATCAGCCTTGGGTTTCTAATGGTGACTACTTGAGGAGGAATGTAGCTTTTGTTACCCTGAATAGTTGGGAGCAGATTACCGGGCTGCCAATTTCCTGTTGCCTTTCAGAGCTGCAATTTGAGCCCTATTTGCTCCTGGCTCTTGCACAATTGAAAACAATGGGTGGCTTCTTTCAGGTTTCACTTCAGAGCTCTTAGAAACTGGGGAAGTGGCAAAAGCCCTACTTTACAGGTAATTAACAATAGATAATGTTTGCTCTGCGTTTTTTTTCTTCCTCTCGCTCTTTTTTTTTTTTTTTCTTTTTAATTAAGAGCTGGTAAAGGTAGAAGTACACACCGAGCTCCCAATACAGCTGCTGCACAAGTGGACTGGTGGATGCAGTCCCAGAGGTAACCCTAGCAAGATGGTGCCAGTGGGTCACATCTACCTCCAATGAAAAATAAATGAAAAAGCAGACCAGGAGGGCTGCTGGGATGCTAACAGTGCTGAAGGCCAAGCAGCATGGCCTGGCCAAGCTCCCAATCAGCCCAGTATGTGAGAGTTTACTGCTGTGAACCTGCTCTTTGATTTAGGGCCCCTTTTTATTGTATCCTCTATCTCCTTTATTAGGTGCACGCTTCTCATACCTTGTTGACATTTATGTAGGATAGTTAAATGTTTTCCTGTGTATATGCAGTTCTAGGAAACCACCTGTCCTGTAAAGTTTATCTTAATACAGAAGCATGTTTTACCACATAAAGATATAAGTGTCTGTTGTTTAACCTTATCTTGTTAATGGAGAGCTGTGGACACCTGGGAAGAAGATGCAAAAAAAGATGCACTTGTTATTAGCATTTATCTAAAAATGGGGTGGGGCAGACAGAAAATGTCGAAATTGGGATGCTCAGGCTCCTCACAGGTAGCAGGGCAGAGATAAACATCAGAATAAGAGTCACCTGCACTCAGAAGTGATTTTTGTGTCTGCACATTGTAGGCTGTGAGGTAGTATGCTGGCAAGTTACAAAAAAAAAAGGGAAAAATAAAAATGGACCTTTGAACATGCCGATTGCTGAAATTTCTCTTTGGGCACATAGAGCTAACTATTTACTCGGACTTGTTGTATATGTGGAAACTTCTGAGGACACAGGAGATTTGTGCACACACATAATGTAGTTGCCCAGTATGCAAATGTCCACTTGCATTCTGTATCTGCCAACCTTATGTGTGCAGAAACTGGAAGAGAGATGGAAAAGCTCACTCTGGTAAAACCTGCTCCAGTAAATCCTGGCTAATACAAGTAGCACTACTATAATTTTTGCTCTATTAGCAAATCATACTTGCACTTGGCATCTCTCCTGTGTTTGCCCTCCCAAGACAGCTTCTGGTTTTGCTTGTCTCTTTTTCAACGAGGGCCCAGTTTGGTGGTGGGACTGCTGGCCTGAGAAGTTGCTGCCTCCTTTGGAAATGCTGATGCAACTGTTTATAAAACACAGAGTACCCAGGTGAAACGAGGGTGGCAAGGGAAATGTCCTACCGTGCTGTACCTGAAGGCAGCACACGCTCTTTAGGGCTGCCTCTCGGTGTTACACATGCTCTGAGGCAGTCATCTACTCACATTCCTTACTTCCCTGCCTGAAGACACAGCTTTGTAGGGGGTTACTGAGGCTGCAGACATGGATATAGAGCTACAAGCCACAAAAGGGACATATCTAGCAGTACTTGAGGAAATTCTGTCTGTGCACTCCATCCACATGCATTTGTACAAGTAAGCAAAGTATGAAAAGAGAAATGAAAACAAGAAGCAATTCTGCACTTTATACCTGTTTCTGAGTTTCCCATGAGGCTTGTAGAATTTCATTAGCTTTAACTGTGAACATGACTTTTGCTTCTTGTTCTCACCATCTGCAAGACTTGGAAAAAATGTCTGACTCAATAACCTACTTCTGTTCCTTCTCCTTCCTCTCGCAGCAGCCCCTCTTACTTCTATGACTTAAAAGTGGTATCTTTTAGACTGTAAATCTTGCAATAGAAACTATCTCAGAGAAAATGATGGCAGAGTTGCAACACTTTGGATGTATGTTTTCTCCAGATGAACGGATGGCCATGTCTTCTGGTGCTGATCTTCATTGGGACCTCTGAAAAAGAAGAGAGATTTTGAGCAGAGGCTTAGAGCCAAGCTGTAAAATTGCCTCACTGGGAGCTTTGTTACAGGATTGTGATTATTTCCTCCTTTCTCCAGTTCCTTGTAGATAATTTAGGAAGATACAGGAGATACACATGAAAAAATTTTCCTTTCTTTGGAAAACCACAATACATTTTAGCAAATGTTCAATAATTTTGGCTTTCGCTACTACTGCTCCGAAGTCTTGTAACCTTGCATTAGGGAAATGTGAGCTGTTGTGGCACTAGATGTATTTACATGTAACTTACAACCTGGTTGTGTTTGTAAATGCAAGCTGCTTTGGACCACAACAGTCCACTTAAAATCCAGGCCCCCATTCTCTATTCATTCTTCAGGAGCGTAAGCACCTCCTGTGTCCCTGCACTTAGTTTTCAGGTTTATCAGAGTCTGTTCTCCAGAGGGGAAGCAGAACTAGCCCTTGGTGACCAGCATGCAGCTGCAGAGGTCAGGCTGCTGTGCCACTGTGGTCCCTGCGCTGTTAGAGTCCTTCCCAGGTACATGCCCATCACCTTTCCCACCCGAGACTCTGCAACAGAGATTCCACTTGCCCTTGGAAAGCCACATACCTCCCACAGGTGGCCAAAAGTGCCCTGGATGTTGCAGGTCTCTTTCTTTAAAAGGTAACTAAGCACCCATTGTTAAACCTTGTAGAAATCCTCATGTGTCTGATCTATCCCTCTGAGAGTTGGGAGATTCTCCTCTAAGGTTCAAATCTAAAAGTCGCTCATGGTAGCTTTTAGCACAGCCCAGTAAACGTGGCAAGGATTGCCTCACCAGTACAGGTAAGGGAAACACCAGCCAAAGCAGGCACCAAAATAGGGTGCCCATCTCCTATTTATTTTCTTCCTCTTTCAAATTGAATTTATACCAAAGAATCCTGGAGTTCCTGATGTACACTCCGTTGTTGCGGAAGCATGTGTATGTGCAGGTTACACAAACCAGCCTGTGTTTGTACACCCGAGAGAACAAAAATGCACTTTGCAGGTTCAACAGCTCCACGTAGATCAGAAAAACAAGTGCATTGGATTTATTTGCAAATTCAGCTTAATGGATCCTGTGGGATGGGAGCCTGGAGTGAAGCTCATGAGTCCGTCTAAGGGCTAGCTAAAATTTGGCCTTGTTCTGTGGACAATTCAATCTCAAAATTTCTGAAAATGAAGTTAACTAACTCTGTTCCTATGTATGGATTTCAGAAACTAACTGCAGGCTACTGGTTTTAAAATTTTTGACCTTGTACATCCATTTTGTCTTTAACTGATAACATGAAATGGTCAAGATGAGGCTAAGCATTGACTCTGATGTATAAGGTCCACACCAGTGAGAGAAGAGCCGGGAATGGAACAATTGCAGGGTGTGAATGAAGAGGAGCACTTAGATGTACTTTTTTTTTTGGTCTATCTACATGCTTCGCACTTGAGGTTTTGTAAACTTTAATACTCTTAAAATTCACTTTTGAGTTTCATTGAAGCTAATTACAACAATGGGAAGAAAAGTGATGTTATGTTGTATGTGTGTTCAAGAAAGACCACCATTTCTTTGCATCAAGAGAACATAATTAAACCCCTCCTTCCCCCCCCCCCAGTTCTTCTCCACCTGGAACTCAACACCATAGGCATTCACTGTGTTTTTACTTCTGTTACAGAGTAAGGGGCATTTTTTTTCCATTATAAATACACTAATTTTCATTCAAACACCTCTCCTCTCCTACCTTTTCCTGGCAGGGGACGATATCGCTGATCAGTACGTCTCAGCATAGTAGTTGACTTAGAATTGCTTAGATAAAATACATGTTTTTGCCTTATTTAATTATTATTGGCCATTTCACTGCAACTATCACTTCTTTCTTAGCACACACAGGTAAGAGTACAGGAGCCAGGCTGGTGTTCTTGCTGCCCAGCTTAACAAGGGCATCGTAGAGCAAGGGGAGAGCTGAGGATTATGTTCTAATCAAAAGAAAAGTCAAACCAACTTGAGCCAGGCTTGAGTGTCCTCTCTATGCAGCACCTCCTGCCACAAGCATTGCCAGTGACTGTCTCTGCTGAAGGAACCTCTGGTCTGACCTGGAGGGTGCTGTGGCCAGACAGTCTGTTTCGGTAATTGAGTTGATGTTGCTAGACTGTATCCATGACTCCTTCTGCGTTGAATTTATCTATAAATGAACTACTGGTATAAACTACATGGCAGGCTTGCAAAGATGGCCAAAATAAAAACCATGATGGCAGGGAGTTAATTTCTGTTAGCTGGAATCTCCACCAAGTTGTGGCCTTCTGAAAGCCTTGCTGTGCAGGCTGGGATTCAGCTCCGCTACTAGATGCTCAGCTTTCTGACAGCTGATGGCCAGGCTGGTTGCTTGGGCTTCCTCTGCAATCAGAAGGATGAGAAAGGTAGGGCTGAAGAGGGATTCAGCCCAACCTAAGGTTGATGGGGTGAAACTCTCAGTGGAGGTACCTTGCTCTGATGGCTTTTGGGGAATCACAGCTGAACAGACAAAATTAGATGCCTAACATTTAGGTGGCTGAATTTAAGTGAGGCGAGTTCCACCTGCAGTCACTCAAACTCAGTGAAACGCTTTTTTCTTGCATTTTTTTTATCCCTTCCTCTGGCTTGCTTTCTGGCTTTCACTTAGACGTATTGGCACAGGGTCTTTCTGTCTCTTTTGGACCGTTTATGGAAAATACAATCAATGATAAAAATATTTCCTGTGACACAAGCTGTATGACAGTTAACCCTTTCCTCCTGCTTTTGCATTCTGTGGGTACAGAGATGTAAGTGCGTATGCACTGTACATAAACCAAAGTTTTTCCTTGCTTACATCTAAAATCTCCCCAGTGCATTTGGGTGGACTGTTGCGTTTGTCAGCCTTGCTCATACACGATCTGCTGCAGAAAATGATGCCTCCATCATGTTTTTCAGAGGAGGTAAACTTGCCAAAACAAATGATGAACAGAGGAATGCCTGATGACTGTGTTTTGATTTTATGTAACCTTTACAATATCCTCTCGCAATGCCTCCCAGATAAGTAGGTGGTATGCCAAAAAAAGAGAATAGTTAAAACTTCTAATGATCTCATCCAATCTCTCTGTTTTAAACAAGGCGTTTTTTGATGGGCTACGAGACATGACATCAGAGTTTTCGGTTTCGTGCCCGTGGCACGCTGGAGGAAGCCTGCAGCTATGGCGGTAAGCATCCCACAGAGGCGAACTCAGTCGCTGCGTGGTAAGGGCTAAAGAAAGAATAAGTGTGAGTGACGACAGCAGCAAAATGATGGATGAATCAGGCAAGGTTGCGTGATGATACACCAGAGTCAGAAGGGCAAATACTTTTCAAAATTCTCCAAGCTGACTCGAGCCTTGGCTGAGATGCAAGTGTGAAAGGAGGTCAGCAGACCCTCAGACCCCAGGTCTTCCTTCCACAGAGACAACTCTCACTCCTTGGTCTGATAATAAGTAGTGGTGGAACCTGTTTCATAGACATCTTTTCTTGGGAAAAAACACCCCGCTGACCTGATAAACTGTGTTCTTATACTTCATGTATGTAGGAAGCAGTGTGAACAAACAGATTAAGTCAGGAAGATCCGCCTTCAAATCTCAACCTTGTTCAGGGACAAGCAGCAAAACATCCCATCTTCCTGCCTCTGTTTCCACACAGTACAGGTAATTCTGACCATAATGGGTATTTTATGACATATTACTGCTCTGTGCTGGTACTGTACCTCAACAACACACTGCAAAATTATTACATATGTATCTGAATTGTATGAAGTACTTTATATTCTGCTTTCTAGAGGCATTAGTAAGAAGGGAGCATGCAAAGGGAACCATTAAGTGCAAAAATTATGGTCTCAGAAGTGACTTTTTTAAAGGGTTACATATCCTCATGTAAGTTTTCAGAAGACACTTGAGATTTATTGTTATGCTCTTCCTAGAATTTTTGGATAAGTGGTAACATTTGGTTTTACTTCCCCATCCTTTCCTGCTTTTGGACACCATCTCACCATACTGTATCCCCACAGAGCAAGGCTGGGGACTTTGTGCAGCATAGTATATACATTCTTCTTCCAAAATCGCCTTACTTTTAAAGCAGCCTCTCCCCAGTAGGACTGCCACAGGGCATGAAAAGGGCTGGAAGCTGAAGGTTATGAGGATCAAACATAGCTGGAGTTAAGTACGTCCATGGGTGAAGGACACAAGAGCCAGATCTCTCCAGGATACGGTTATAAGCGGAGCGCTTTGGGTGGAGGTGGCTCTGTCTCTTTTGCCTCACTATGCTGGAAACTCAGGGGATGGTCTGTAAGGCCAGGTCAGAGGTAGGGGAGTGTCCCTAACACAGCTCTTTAGCCTTGGCTTCAGCAGCTGGAGAGAAGGTTTTAGGCAAAACCCCTTTTTTGCAGCTGACCTACAGGACAGGGTAAGACCACGAGGACTCACTGGCAACTAAAATCAGGCCAGGGTGGCACTGCTGGAGCTATGGAACCGTGACAATTCTCCCATACCAGTGGAGTGATCTCTGATTGCTCTCTTTGTTCTGTGCCTGAGCACGATTGCAGCAGCTCTTCTTCAAGGGTAAATAGTCTTAGGATGTGTTTTCCGTTGGAGTCCAGATCCCCAGGTCAGTGACCTTCTTGGAAGGATCAGCAGGCAGGACTGGTTCCAGTATTGCCAGCACCTTGTCAAACAGCTGGCTTGGCAGTGTTTTCTCTCTTTGGGACAGCCACACGGTTTCCCCACTCAGACCAGTGGGACCATTGCTGCCTCACAGGACTGCTCTGCAAACCCCACTAACACTGCTCGAGTCCATGGCGTGATGCCACCAACCGCTCACCTGGCTTGCTGGTTGCAGTCACCAACCTGAATCTCTTCTTCTTCTTGCCAGACTTGGTCTTTCTTTGATGCTCCTGTGGCATTATCCTTGCCCCTGTTTCCCACTCCTTCCCAGCTGGATGGATGTGGTTCTAGTCCTGTCTCCTCCTTATCTCATCCCTTGTTGTAAAGGTATTCGTGTAGTGTGTCTGCTCTGGTACCCCTAGATAACAGAGAGCTCCGACCCTTAGCCAGACTCCTGATGGCATTCCTTGTCTAAAGAGTCTCAGCTTCAAGAAATAGTTTCTTGAAAGGGGGATATAGTCTTGACAAGGAGAAATAGTTTCTGTTGCTTGTCTCTAGTCACTTCAGCTCAGTCCAGGCATACAGAGGAGATGCTACCTGGCAAAGTGAAACAGCTGAAAGCATTTAGTCATCTGCAATCATTTCCTTAACAAAAGGACTTGATATTGTCAGCTGGTGCATAGCCTAGGGGTTATATTCTTATCTAGACCTAGGCAGGAAGCCGTGCGATTTACAACTGGATGTAAGAAATAGTGATTGCATGCCTAATCTGCACAGTAGGTTACTGGAATATATTTATCTCGGGGTACAAGCCTAAAGGATCCCAAATCAGCAAGATGGAGCAGTGCATGTGTGGATTATTGGCTAACCCACATATAGGATTAGGATACAGAGTTAGGATACTGAGAACATGGTAGACTAACGTTCCAGAATCTGTAAATTCAGGGTAAAATGAAAAGGATAGTGAGAACACAGTAGACTAATGCTCCAGAATCTGCAAATTCAAGGTAAAATGAAAAAAATTTGCCATGAAAACTGTGAGGATCCAGAGGCCCTTGTGGAAGACTCGTTTCTGCCCCTTGAGAGCAGCTGTGCCACGTCACAAAATTAGCAGGTGCAAATCTACCACAGCTGAGGCACAGGACAAGAGCCTTTGCTTATATATAAGGCTATTAAGGAGCCTTATTCTTCTTGGTACAGCTCATAGTCTGTCTTGATGTGCTTCAGGCTTGCTACAAGACCTCCAGCCATAAGCCCAGGAGAGGTGTTCCACGCTGCTGCGTACCTTCTAGAGTCCTGCTGCTTTCTTTTCTGCTGGAGCATGGGGAGTGTATTTGGTAAGTCTCTGCTAGGGTATTGCATGCTGCAGTGTGCACTTTGGAAAGCGTGTCGGTAATAAACCTGGCCTATGGTCTGTGATTAAGCTACAGGTTTTTGGTTTGTGAATTACAGGATCTACTCTCTGCAAAATGCTTGTTTTGAGTTTGCCAGTGGACCAAATTGACCAAATTGAGACCAAATTGAGATACTTATGAAATCAAGGTCTGACGATTCTTTGCTGGGTGCCTAACTAGAGGTGAGCCTTGTCCAGGACAGGGGCTTTGAGTGGCTTTTGTGATACAAATGGTGCATGCTTAAAACCTTGCAAGCCTTGGATGTGGCTGGGAACGGGAAGCTGTTTGTTTGAGGGTATTAACTGTCTGATAGCATGTCTTGCCCACACTGTGGTGGCCCCAGGAGCAGGGTAGGTTGGAAATGACACTTACAATTAAAACCTGTATTTTCAAGTGCAGCTCTGCTGTTTGTTCATGCTGAGAAGGGCTTCCTATCTTTGAGTCTTTTGGTCACTGGGTTACACTTAATAGGATGAGATTTATTTTTATTTTTTTTTCCTTTCCTCCTTGAACCACAAAGCTGCCAAGCTATCCAAGAGAGAGGCTTGTAATTAATGCTAAGTGAGGTGGAAACCAGGGTGGCTGCTTAGTGTAGGGCTAAGTGGGGCACACTCTGGCCTCAAAGAATGCTGGTGTAGCTCTGAAATAACTGTGGGTCTCTGGGTTTTTACTTATGGTAAATGGAAGAAGAAACTGCTCCCACTGCAGTGAAGATGTTGTCTCTGTTGTCACTGGAATATGAATATTGTTCTGCTGGGCCACAGAAGCATCCCTCTGGGTGGATATTTCCTTTTGGGCACTCCAGGAAAGGCTAGATTTTCTTCTCTTTAAAAGCTTAAAAGCTCTGTGTAAGTTCCTGTTGTAGGTTGTGACCTAGGCGTTTGGGGTTGTGATCTTCCTGATGATAACCTCATCATCTAGCCTTGACTTTTCTGTAAACAGGCTACTCTGGGGACACACTTTCTTGGATATCTCCTTCTCTTTGCACAGAAGTTTGTTGTTCCAATAAGTTGTTTCACTTTAAGTGTAGAAAGCAGCAGTCTTAACCTGAGGCTCACCTGCTTTAAATTTGGTTGGTTTTTTTTTTACACTTTCAGATTGTTTTCCCAGTGGGTTTGCAGAGTGAGTGGAATGCAGTTTCCATGTATGCTATATGGGTTATATACCTCACTGAGCAACAGGAAAAGGCTTTTTATTCAGATTTTGAGGAAATAGGGAATGTGGTGGGAAAGTCCTTTGCCTGTGCTTTTCCAATACCTTCTGGGTGTCTAAAAATCCTTAGAGAAAAATGTCTGTGACTGATTAGAAACCCTTAGTTGGGTAAAAACTAAGAATAGATCAGTACTGAGTGGCACAAAAAAGAAGTGAGGGGGCAGGGGGAGTGACATCGGGTGCTTGCTTTTTTTTTTTTTTTTTTTTTTTTTTCCCCACTTTATAGTGGTCCATTTCAACTCCATGGTTTTCCTTTGTTGGCTTTGGGTCTCCAAAGTATATTCCACATTTCCATATCTGTTTGATATCTAGTCTTTTGTTGAGACTGTAGCGGAAACACTGGTATCTTTTCATGGTGCCTTTGCTTTGTAGAGCTGTAGAGGATAAATACTGCAGCTGTTGCAGTCCTTGGCTTGACCATTTGGTCAAATTGCTGTTGGTAGTGTGTTTTTTCTGTCCTGTAGCAAGTAGGCTATGGCGGAGGACCTGCTGTGTCATGTTTCTGTTTTAACTCTTGCTTTGTGGGCTTTTTGGTGTTGTGGTTTGTTTTTTTTTTTTAAACTAAGTCCCTCAAGTGTCAAGCTACGTCAGACTTATTCAGAATTTTTGAGGTTTTGCTTCCTTTTTGAAGGCGACCTTACAGAAAATAAACATAAGGAATGTTTATCTCATCCAGTGTCTTCATGGATCTCTCTAAAAGGTATGTCGGTGTTTCCCAGCCGCCTTGGTTTCTCACACAGATGAGTCCTGCCAAACAGTTTCCTAATGCACCCTGTTAGGACAAAGGCTCAGTTGTTGTTTTCTGTTGATAAACTGGACATTTAACTGCTTCGTTTCCCCCCTACTACAGCAGGATTAGTCGGTGGCTATTTGCTCAGGTCCCAATCCTTGGGCTTGCTGGGACAATTGCTCGAGAGGTTCAGATTTAGAAACCAATGAATGTCAAGCTGAGCCTCTGAACTAAACTTTCTTTGAGATGAGCCAGAGTGACCTGCAGTAAGTTGTAAAGAAGAGTGCAATGACCCCCTCCCTCCCTCCCCTTCCCTTCCCGAAAGGAAAAATATTTCCCAGAGCACTGGGAACCCTCCTGACTTCCTTTCCTGTGAATTCTGGATTAGTGTGATTTGCATGCTTAAAGTTAATTCACTGGTGAACGGAGGAGGTGTCTGGGAGCTTGAATAGATTCAGCTCCTCGCGCAGAGTGCCAAGGGCCTCCGGTGTGAACCACGTCGTGAGGGAAAGTGAGGACATGTAGGACAACTGCAGGGGTGAAGGGAGGGAGGAGGGACCGGACCATTTGTACTGAAGTGTTTGCAATTCTGCCCTCCCACAGGCCATGGCAACTGGACTGAATGTAATCTGGCCCTTTTATTTTCTTGCTTTCATTCAAATGAGGCCATATAACAAGTGGAGAGTGAGAAGAAGGGGGGAAATGCATGAAGTATACATAATAAAGGTGGTACTGCTGAAAATGCAGTTTGCTGTTTAAAAACGTGCTCAAACTCAGTGTATTGGCTGGGTTGGGAATTTGAGTGTGCTCAGTCCCTGGAAGGTTTCTTACAAAGCCATCTTTAAAAACAAAACAAACGAAAAAAACCCTGTCTGGTTATCCACAGGCCTTGCTCCCTGATAAGAGCCATCTATCATGACCAAATTAAAAGGTGGGCTATGTCCTGCAGCTAGCACTTGATAAGATACGTCCACCAGTTGGGAAAATTCCCTTTTCCAATTTCTTGGTGCCTGGGAAAACTGCTTTTAAATTAGGGGGGAAAAAAGAAAAAAAAAAAAGGAAAAGTTTGAATCATTGCACAGAGTCACTGGCCCCGCTGAGGGGGCTTTCTCTCTCTTCTGAAGAACAGACCACGCACAAAGCCAGATGGTTCCCGTCTGCTGGCTTTATTCAATGCACTTCCTCCCACAGACGGGAGCCCTTTTGCCCTCCTTCCACCCCCCTCTTTCAAGCATCCACCACTGGGCCTTTCTGTTCTGCGGCTGGAAATAATCTTTTATTGCCCAGTTGTTCGGAAGTGACCTTTTGCCCTTGATTAGATAGCACCAGGCTCTATCACCGGATTGCTTTTGAGCTGGCAGTTGCTTTTTTGTGTTCGCTGATCCGGTGTCAGGGAGAACAATGCAAGGCTTTGCAAAATTTTAGTCCAGCTAAGGCCTCGTGGGATGGCTGGGGGTAGGGAGGAACAGCATTGTATAAAGCAGTCTCCCGGACCATGATTAATTATATGAAAACACTTCCTTTAATAAACTGCAAAACAAATTGTGTTTTGGTTTGGTTTTTATATGCATCTCGCACACTGATGCAAACTGCTGCCAGCTCCTTTCCAAGCCATTAGCTCCTCATCGACGGTGAACAGCAAAGCTACTCCTGGTTTCTCTTCTCCGGGGTTTTCGTGCCTGGTTGTGCGGGCAGGTGAGCTAAAACCTGGTCCCACACTCTCCAGCTGGCGTGGAGCTTTGAATCACTGTGTGTCACTGACAGGGTGGCCAGAAGAGTTATTTCTGAGGAGGTGCTCTCAGGTCCTGGGGGAAATGGCTGATGCCTCTCTCTTCCAAAAAGCAACATTGATAGCTTTAGAAAGAGGAGCATTTCCAGTTACCTGTAGACAGGAAAGAGAAGGTGTTTAAGGAAGGTTAAGAGATTTCTGTAAAATGTAGTAAGGAGAAAAATAGGGGTTTGTGGAGAAATTTTAAACCCCAAACCCTAGAACTGATTGTGCATTAAACCTCACTTGGCATATTGATTATATAGTCTTATGTTATATTCTATTATACATAAAATGTATTGCATCTATTTGGAAGGGGGTGTGGGAATCTTTCCTAAATAAATGGATAAGTTACTCTTGAGCTTTAGCCTAAAACCAAAGCAAACAAATCCCAAATCCACCTTTCCCCTCCAGCTTGATCTGGACTGACTGAGAAATAGCAGGCGAGAAGCTGTTGTCTTGTAGGTTATTCAGTGATACAAAAGCTATCATGGAGAAAGCTGGGTCAGTTGTTGTTGGTTGCTTTTTTTTTTAATTGGATTTTCAATATGTGTTCAAGACTGCTTAGTCTTGAGCAGTCTGGCAAAATAAAGAAGTAATAAGAGAAATACATCTGTTTTCCAGTCCTGTAGAAGTTAAAAGAGAAAGATCACTGTTCTGCAAGGTTTTTATTGTTTGTTTTTGTATTTGTGTGGTGGTTTGTTTTTTTTTTTTTTAATGCTGATGGAACTTTTCTTTTGGGTTCTGTCACTACCCAATCTTGTAGAAATTTTCTACAGGGGATAATTTGTTAGCTACCACAATCCCTTTGTTACTGGTGTGCGCTACATTGCTCCCTTAAATAGTAACTTTAAAAAAAATATATTAGCTCTCTTGGACTCACGGATTTATCAGCAGCTTTTTAATTCTGAGTGTCAAGGGTGCTCCTTCACCTGGGAATCAATGTGAATGTCTGTGGTGTGAATTGGACGCGTTCAACATCATGATGGTAGTTTGCAAGCCCTGTTCCCCGACTGTCTGGGCTGCAGGTGCTGGAATCATAGAATGATTAGAGTAGGAAGGGACCTTATAGATCATCTAGTCCCAGCCCCCCTATCATAGGCAGGGGCACATTCCACTAGACCAGATTGCTCAAAGCCCCATCCAACCTGGACTTGGTGAGGAGTGGTGCCTAGCCAAGGTGCCACCATTGTGGGGAGTTGGGGCAGGTACCTCCACCTGGGGACTGATCCAGGCTCCCACAACCTGAATGCAGCCCAGCTCCTACGCAGGGAATGAAAAGCATTTAATGGCATTGGTTATTTTGTTAGAGCATTTGAGACAAAGTTTCTGATCCTGCACCATACTGTCTACATTCTTTGCCTACCTCCGTTTTTATTTTTTTATAAAAGACACTTGGATGCAGAAGTCTGCAGTAAAATAACATTATTAAGGCTTTTTGGTTGGCCCTTGGAAGCCAGGAATTATCAGTAGGGTTATTTATCGGTGTTAGGGTTTCCCTCGCTCAGTTTGCGTGTAAGCATATCTGGTCATCGGTTACCTTGCAGGCAGTTTCGTTTTTGTTGAGAGACTCCAGCCTCAGTGGGGCTGCCCCAAAGCTCCCCCTGTGCAGTCCCCTCGGAGCTGGCCCTTAGCACAGTGAATATCATTGGTTATGTTAAAAGTAATATGCGAGTGATAAAGGATTGTGGGGAGGAAGGTGAGGGATCTGTGTGTTTCTGTTAGGCTGCCTACTGGTAGTCACAGGGACAAGAGATTTCTGCCAAAATTTTGCTGCTCAAGAGTCAATTAGCTTCATGCTCTATCTTTTAAAACAAGCAGGTTAATGATATCTGTCTCATAGGGGTTGTTAAGACAAATCAGTGTGCGTGAAGCAAGTGCTACTGGGATGAAGACCATTGCAGGAAAACTGCTGAAGTAAACTGTTCTGGCTGTGGAGTGGGGTTTGAGTGTTGTGTAGTAAGGCTTCAACACAGGGCAACATGTGTGTGTGAGGAAAAATTGACACCTTCCCACTATATATGCATAAATGAGGCAAAGATACTATAGGGAGAAAAATATACACCTAATTTTGCAATCCAAGACTTGCAGAGTGTGTGTGCTGCGTGATACAGTTTGCACAAACAATGATAGTGTTGCTGTTCCCAAACTTAGAAGCATTTGTGTGTGCGTTTGCTTATGTTCCACAGTACTTTCCCCTTTAAATCCTGTTAAAGAGTTATTTGCTAAGTAATACCAGTTAGTCTAGATATGAAGGTTTTCAGTCCTGTGTACCTCTCCATTGAAAACATATGAATGGTTCTTCTTAGTCTTTCAAAAGGACTCATGAAAAAGAGTTCTCATCTTTTTTTTGTGCATTTAATTGCACTCCTAGGGTGTAAAATCTTCAGTTCAAGAATAAAACGCTTAAGAACAATGCATGTATTAAGTTCTAAAATAAACTCTTAAGTGCTCTTTGTCAAGGCACCTGCATCACCAGGTATATTTGGAGATTTGTGGCTCATGCCTCACACTGTCTTCCTGTTGTTCAGCAGGGAGAAATGTAGCCTTGGGCCCTCAACATGAAAACAGGAGGCAGTTCATGCTGATTTAGCAGGGAAGAGTAGCTTCATGAAGCTAATTAGTTGATGGAGTGGTTTTTGGTTGGTGATTATTTTTTTTTTTTTCTACTCTAACTGCTTTCCAAGTGCAGCAGGTAATTACTGGTGTATTAGTGGAGTTCCCTTTTCCTCTTGTCAGATACAAAAGATTGTCGTACATGATAACTTGTTAGTGAGCTTAAGTTTGACTGGTAATGTTGGCAATAGCTCATCTGGCATGTCTCTGGTAAAAATATATGTAAAATGTATATCCTGTAAATATGGGGTCTGGTTCCTGACTTCTACTTGTGCTGGTTTTTAAAGACCTGAACTTCTGTTTTCATTGCCTGTGTGAGATCTGAGCTAGAGGGGTTTTTGGTTGGGTTTTGTTTTTGTTTTGTGGTTGGGTTTTTTTTTTTTTTTGCTAGCTCTGTAGCTGGTAGAACCACATGTTGTCTTATGGAGGTTCCTCTTCAGAAGCAGTGTTCAAGGCATTCAAGTCACTGGCTGATTTAGTTGAGTTTTTTGTGTGCATGTGTATATACATACACACACATGTGTATATGCGCACACACACAAAATACAAATCTGCCAGTGATTTGACTACACATATATATTCATGTATAAATATCGGGACATTTTTAGATCGACTGAGATGTTACAGGCCAATGATAAGATCAGGTTAGGTGTTGATTATGTATGCCCAGCATACATAACTAGAGGTTGCCAAACATCTATGTGAAAGCTGGTAGGTGATGGTGGATTTCAGCGTTTGCCTAGAAGTGTCGAGTGTGTCTTTGCAGGCAATGTTCTAGTGTCACACAGTGACACAGGGTGAGCTGTGCTTTAGCAGTAAAAGGGAAGGGCTGTGTGGGGCACAGACTAAAGGTGTTTAGGCTCTGGGTTATGAAGAAAGTCTGGTCAGGCTTGGATTTGATTGCTTAGGAGAAACAACAAAAGACTTTCAAGCAGATGTTTCATCTTTTCTGAGATGAGTTGCTAAAACACTTGCTATCTTTAATGTCTGAGAGAGGAGCTCCTGTTCTCTCTGTGTCAATCCAAGGGCAGAAGAAGGAAAATGTTGTTGGGGAGCCATTTGAAAGAGGTCTATTAGAAGCAAGATAATAGGGGTTGGAAGTGACTTAGTAGTGTGCTTGTTTGCTGTCTGCAGCAATGTTTAGATCCTCACACAAAAGAAAGGCTTGAATGTGGGAAGAAGAATGTGTTAGCAAGTAACAAAAGTGACATTGAGTAAGGCATATCACTAGCAAGTGAAGTGGGGACACTTGGGTAATGAGGGAAAAGTCATAACTGAGCCCACGAGTGGCACTGGACACTGTGAAGCAGTCTTTTGGAGAACATACTTTTTTTTTTTTAATGAGAGTTGATGAAGAACAGCTATAGGAAAATTCATGCTAGCAAATTTATTTTAATTCTTTCCACTTGTCAGATCTCTCATGTGGGATCAGTGATGGCAGTATGATAGTTACTCAGGTTTGAAAGAAATTGATAATAGCAGAAGAAACTTCAGAGTAACTCATGACTTTTTATCAAGTGGAAAAAACATGACCTAGTCTGAGGCAAAGCAGTATATCTAGTTCTCATCGTCCTGTGTGGGAACCCACGTATTTGTAACAGAAGGCTATTTCCACTTACGAATGTCTTTGCCACTGTTAGCCAATAAGATGCCCATGACTGTTAGTAATGTTGTTTTCAGCTGTTTGTGCATGTTTTCAGATTTTTTTCCACAGATAGTGGCAACTCTTTACCCACTGACTACATCTTGTGGGCCACTAGGCTGGGCTGCAGCCCACAGCTCTTGTGGTATGCCCACACATGAAGGGTCTTAAATGTATGTCAACACTTCTGCTGCAGTGTTGTAGTGCCGAGATAGGCAAGCCAGCTGAAACTTCAACAAGCTAACCACAGCAGTGTGGGCTTTAATGTGAGCTATCTTACCTAGCTACTCCCTGTAGTGTCTGTGATAACATGCTCACAGAGGAAGTCATGCTCTAACCCACATCAACAACTGGTCATTTCATGCCCTAAATTGAGTGTTATATCCTTCTTGAAGTATACATCACCTTCTTAAAGTAATTTCTATATTGCCAGAAGCTGGTGCTTGCTTGCATGGTCATAGTTTGTGCCTTGCAACTCACCGACGGTGCACAGGAGCCACCCACAATTTGTTTTGGTGTCATACTTAGCACCTGCTTTCTTGCCTGCCTCCAGTGCTGCAGCTTTGCTGCAGGTTTTACCATGTTGAGCTGGCTGTTGAATTGCTTTTACTGTGTGCTACCTGGCTCTGGAAAACCTCAAGCTGGAGTTTTCTCCTCGACTGAAGCTTGATCTTTTGCATCCTCTGTTGGGGGTGGGCTTCTGGTCAAGGTTGTGAGCTGCTCTTCTTGGCTACAGAGGCCACCAGGAGATTTCTTGTGCTCAGGTGGAAATTGCTCGGGCTGGGCTGCTTATCTTCAGCTTGTCCCTACAAGGTCCAAGCCCACTTTTGGCTCATGGCATGTTGGGCGCAGCCCTGATGCCACTGGCATGTCATGTTATGGCAGCTATACTGTTTTGATTGTTCTGCCGGCTCTAGTTTAGGTGGCTTTAACTGAAGCCTTACACCTGTGGTTATCCAGCATGGAGGAAATGGGGATGGATCTAACTGGGAAGCTTAAGGGAAGCGTGGGATGAATTATTTATTTTCTACAATGTTTGAACACAGTTTTCCTTGATGATTTGTTTGTTGGGTTTTGTTTTTTTTTTTCTCTTTTAAAATACTTCAGGGAGGCTGAATATCAGAGCTGGTCTTTACTTGCTTACAATGTTTTGTCTTGAATAATCTTTTAAAGTTTTTTGCCATGTTAGATTTGCCTAAATAAATTGCCTTGGAAAATTACTAAAGCATTAAGATGCTGAAAAACTGGGTTGCATACAGAAGAAACTTTTAGATACCTGGAGTCATTTCATGAGTTTCAGGATATGCATACATATGGTGGGAGACGGGAAAGGAGTTAATTTTCTATATTCCTAACTTGTTCCTTTCTTCTCCAGCACTGTTTGCCTGGGAAAACAATGATTCCCTTTCAGCCTTTTCTTCCCTTTCAAAGAACTGGGATTTAGTCAATGGGACTATTTACATGCAAAACGTGAAACATATGCATAAGTGCTTGCAGAATTGTGGGCTTTTATTGTTGCTGAAGTATCACTGTTTTCCGGTTTCAGACGAACTTGTCATTTTAAAACTTGTAGTAAACAAAATTAAGTCATTGCGCAGGCAATGTGCATTGGGCAGGTAATTAGCCTTAAGAAAAATAAACAAGTGTTAAGAAGTTTAATAAATGTTTTCCCCACCCCCAGCTGGGGAAAATGAGGCACTGCCCTTTGAAATACTGTTAAAGTGCAGAAATAAACATATTGAAACACAACAGGTGATGGTAGTAAGTGGGGTGAAATCTGCTCTTACTTGCATTGGAAGTAAAGCTTTGAATAAGACCTCTGACTCTATTGAGTTTTCCCTGCTTAGTTTATATTTAGCTTTCACTTATTTTCCTGCCCGTATTGGGAGACTCTTGCAGATACCACAGTGCACCTCGAATAGAGTACTGTGCAGTTTTGTCTGCTTTGTAAAATAGCAACAAAGGGATGATAGCTGAAATATCTGTCCTTTCTGCTGTTGTTCAGCCTAATACCTTTGATTTTCTTCTTTAGGTAGATTAACCAAGGTGCTTATGTTCTGTCTAATTTTGTGACTACAAAAGACGACTGTGACAGGAAACTTGCTTATCAAGATATATTGTAGCAATAGCCATAACTGCCAGCTGATGATGCGGTGTTTGGAAGCAGTTAGGCACCACTCCGTGCTCCTGTTAAGGCTCCTTGAGGTGAGAAAAGCTTTGTTGCAGTAGAACTATCTTCCATCTAATCTTCATGTTGTAAGTATCCTACTTGAATTGCACTAGGGTCCAATTCCAAAAATTCACCCTTTCCTTGGGTGTTCAGCCAGGATTTTACAGCGCATAAAAATTCAAGCCTGAGGTAGGCTATAAAAATTACTGGCTTCCTAGATGGCAAAACAAGGCTCCTCTCTTAGGTTTTCCCTCTGCCCCTATTGCCTCATATTCCCATTACAATAACCAAAAACATTCAAAATAAAGCCAAGAAATTGCTATGCTCCTTAGTATGAGCAAGGGCTCTATGGTCTACTCCTTGTACAGCAGTGAGCACTTTTTGAAAGCTAAACAAATAACCCTATCAAAATAAACCAATTTTAAATGGTAGTAAATAAGAGAGGAATACAATAATATTGTCCTCCTTTGCCTGACTAATGCTTGTATGTAGTCAGCCCTTGGTATTATTATTGCCTTTATGAGATTTACGTAAATTAGTCATCACATTTTATCATTTTCCTTTTACATATGTATGGCTGTTAGATGTGTGTGAAAAAATGTTGTATCAGAGGTCTATTTGCATTAGAATTTCCAGTGGAAATGTCAAGTATGACCTTTCCCTTTTCCAAGTGGCTAATCCCATTTGAAATCCCTGCCGTGCTCCTAGGGGGGGTCACTGTGCTGGTGAATTGAAGCACAGCACCTGCTGCAGCCTCCACTCCTCCTCTTCCTCCCTGAGCTCGGATGATGGAGCTTGGCAGCCTGCAGACCCAGGCTAATGCTCTGCCTCGCTGCCCTGCCTGGCTGTAGTTCACTGCAACCTCTACTCCCAAGTTATGGGACTACAGTGCTTTGCTATAGATTCTTTTTTTTTTTTCTTGGCATGTTGTTTTTTGCAGGGTTTAAAGAACATACAGGAAAGATGCAACAGACAGATTAATGGTGACTGCTTACTTTTGAAATAGAGGAATAGTGATTAGGAAATTTTAGGACAGAGAAATAGACTTTTTCTCATCTTGAAAGAAAAAAAACAAGAATAAAGACGTGTGTGTTCATAATGCCTCCTGGATTGTTGGATAAGAGATGCACCTTTTATGATGAGTGACTTGGAGTCTTCCATGGTGGCAAATCAATCTGGATGTTGTAAGCAGGTGCAAATATATTGGCAGGATATCCACATGTTCCTTAAGAACAATGTTAAAATAAACCAACCCTGGTTTGCTGCTACGTGGGTCTGTTGACAACTTCACATTACAGGAAATGCTTTTTGGTATTAAGAGGAAACCTGCTCTTAGATCATAATGTCTATTTCTATCATAGTGATTTTTTTAATCCCATTGTATGTTGAGGGGATATGGAAATAAAATTTCTTGCAGTCTATGAGAGAATAACTTTTATAACCTTGCTTATCTCTAATTACATTTTATTATTTTTTAGATCTTAGTTTATTTAAATATTTACTTTGGGAAATAACCATCGGAGATTAAGTTCTTGGTTCCTGTAGTAATGTGGGTATTATCAGTTTATGGCAGCTTTCTGAACCAGCCTTCATTCAAATAATTTTCTGTCAGACTGGAGCTGTATTGGCAAGAACAAGAACCACTGGTGCCTTTGTAATCAGTTCCTGACATTAGAGATAGTACGGCCAGTTCCTGGGCCTCCTTGGTCTTATATAAAGTTTGATTAAAGCACAAAGCCAAGATAGTGGGAATGCCAAACTTGCTCATAGTTCTGCTGCCAGATTGCTCCATGAGCTCTAGCAAATAACCCATTTATAATCCTTAAACTTTGCGCTCGCCTATGAATTGAAAATAATATCCCATAATGCGTGGAGGAGGACTGGTGTATGAAGACTCTTGGGGGGGAAAAAAAATAACTCCAGTAAATTAAAATTCAGCAGTAGCTGGTGTAATACTGTTGCAATTTTACCACTCCTGGTGTGTCCTATAATCATTATGAATATGCACTGTAGGATATCCTATCACAAGAGCACGAGTTGTTAGCCTCCGTGTTCCTGTAAGCTGGTTGCCAAAACTTTTGCATGTCTTTCATACTTTGCAGTGACGGGATGTGCTTGCACGGTTTGGGGAGGGGAATGGCAGTGTCTTACCGAGGTGGGCACAGGCAGTGTGGCGCAACTGGCCTTGCGTGTGGCTGAGGCTTGGACTCAGCAGCAACCCACTCCTGCTCCTGGTTTAGACCTCCTGGCCAGGGTGGGGGCCTAGTACCTGTGGGATGCTATGAACAGCTGAGGTCCACAGGGAGCTTACCTGTTTCTGGGACACACAGCAGCCTGGTGCACCTCATTAACACCTTTTCATCCATGGTTTAAATTGTATTCTAGTGTGTAAAACCAGCACACTTAAATTACTGCACAACTGCAGGTTGGACTAGACTCCACTATGATGTTAACTCTGTATGACAAAACTTGTCACCACGCCAACTGAATTATTCTCTTTCCTTTTCAGTTTCGGAGCACCCCCCTTCCTCGCGGCATCTGATTGAAATTGGTACCAATGCCTTTTATTGTTCCCTGGGATACAGTATAAGCATATGCTTTAAAGCAAGTGTTTTGGTGGGTGATTAGCATTCTGTTAGAGCATAACCTTCAACTCTTTTCCTGAGGAAGTGAGCTGTACTGACAAATGAAACATGTTTATCTGTTGAATAGAAAAAAATACAAATAAGAAATGTATTTAACTGGGAGGTGACTCAGTATGTGACAGGTGGGATGCTGGTTGCATATTTTCCTTAAGGAGTGGTAAAAGATGACTGGAACAAATCTGTCATGTCCTCCCAGGGTGTGTATGTGGGCAATGTGAATCAATATATTACAAACATGGAGATTATGGGGGGTGATTCTTTATTCAGTGCTTCTAAATCACTGGGGGCTAAAGATGAGGTCTGTAGGAAACCACCTGCCTTAATGCACTTTGCTAAAATACTCCCCTTGGGTTTCAATGCAGTTACTTTGGCTGGTGTCAAAACAAGAGCAATCAAGACTAAGTCCACTGAGAGCATTGCAGAGTTTCCTTTGTGAAAAAAGCCTTGTTTCATCAAGCAGCCTGTTCCATGTGTTTATTTGAAAACAGAACATATTCTTGAAATGACTAGTTATTGTCTACTAACATTTTTACAGTAAAGAGCATTGCTTGCCTCTCTGGGGAGCAGTAGAGCCTGCTGCCAGCAGAGCACCTGGAGGAAAGTCTGAGAAGACTGTGGACACAGCAATTCCCCTCCTTTCTCTCTGAAAGTCTCTATGTGATATAATCTGCAATCTGTACTGTCAACTAGACAGGCCATAGGGAGAGAACGATACCTTAACTGTGTCTACTAGGCAGCCACAAGCTCATTAAAACTGTAGGAAATATTCCTATTTAAAAAAAAAAAAATAAAATAAATTTGTATGTCCCTTTCTTAGTTTGTAAGCCCTTTCTGTGGCTTTTTGTTACTAAGACAGAAACAGAAGAGGAAACAATTCTCAAAGGTGTGTATGTGGGGCTTACCCTACATAGCCAGTAGTGGCAGTGGCTTCTGTCCCACTTTCTTCCCCTTAGACACCCTAACAACCACCTCTGGGCTATTCTGTCCCCCACGTTGCTCTTACAGGATGAATTTGACACTGACGAAATGACAAAGGTGATTGCTGTGCTTTCTTGAGCCCCTTGGTGAACTTGTCTTTTTGCTGCTTTGTTGCTCCTATGAGCTCTTACAAGTATTCACCATGTTGGACAGATAGCTCCAGCCAACTGGTCTGATGGGAAGTGTTCTCATGTCCTCAAATCTTCCTGTAAGTCTGACTTTTCCTTTAAGGCAGAGCCTGCTTCCTTATATAGGAAGTGCAACCTCTCCTGTGAAGATTTAGGAGCCTCTCCAGGCTGCACACTGTATCTTTTCCAGGCGCTGTGCTGATACAAACAGGCTGGATTTCTGATTCTGTGGAAACCTTACAAGGTAGCAGCCAGATCCTCTGTAATAAAACCTTTGTTTACTAATGGCTTCCTGTAGCTTTCACAAGCTATGATGCAAGCTGAAAACAGCCTTTCTCCAAGAGCACCACTTCCAATAGCTTCAACTGCTCATGCTAAACATTCAAGTCAGATCAGAAATATTCTTTAACACTGTGTTACAAATAAAAGCTTAACAATGTATCAGTTAAATGGCATGGGTGTGACACAAAGTGACTATATTTAAAGAAAATAGAGGACCAACTGGGATCATGAACTATGATTCCTAGTAGTACTAGATATAGTACTAGGACCAGGAAGAGAGAACTTAATGTTCTAAGGCATACGCTTACATTTGAGCTACATCTGCCCCTCTCCCCCTTTTGCTTCAGTCTCTTTAGATTGCTGTACTACAGATCAGCACTGCAGATCACAAATCCTCCAAAACAGTCAGATAAAATACTGCAGGCTAAGGAATTTTCACTTGGTACAGTAGTGGTGTAACTCCTCTCCTCATGCATCTTTTGTTTTTTTAATAGTCTTTCTGAGGAAATAAGGGGACCAGCTAGGGGGTTTGCTGTTGTGCTGAGGCTATCATCAGGGCTTGTTTAGGCTTCCTCACACATCTGAAAATAGATTTACCTCTGCTGCTGACGCTAGCTGAGGGGCCGAGGAACAGATGTCACAGATGGCATTGGTAATATGCTAGGTCTGATTTGTACCAAAGCAGTTTGAGTAGAACTAAGGTGTAATCCATTGCCTTCATGACTCATTTTGATAAACATGAGCTAATTAATTCTCATGCTGGCTTGTGCGATCACTCTCAATCCAGGGGAAAACCAAACAGCTTTGACCTCCAAAAGTTTAGGTCCTAACCTGTTAATTCCATTTTCCAGACAGAGAAAAAGAGTCCTTGAAGTTGCAGCAGATGGTTGGTGGTAGATATCTGATTAGCAGGGCAGATTCTGTCTCCATTTCCTTCTCAAGATAGCAGGCAATAGCTGTCTCTCCTGGCACACCATTGTGCCTGAACTCTGTCCAAACAAACAAACCTTTTGACTGTATAGGGGCTACTTATGTGTTAAGTGTCTTCTGGGTTGGAGTGTCGTCTGGCTCAGTACCTTGTTGAAGATCTGCAAGATACTTCTTCACATCTTCAGAATCTAGGTCCAAAGTTGCCCACAACACACAATATTTGACAAATGCTGCTAAGTGCTAGATAAAATAAATATTAAATTGCTTGACAAGTAGGGTTTTTTTAAGTTTCTGTATTTTATATTACTGTGATTTCAAACATATGTGGTTATAAGCTTATCAGATTTCTAAAAATGAACTTTCTATAAAAATCACACTAGGCCCCTCAGCAGTGTTTTCCTCTTATTTATAGACAAATTGAAAACAAATGGTCTTCTCTTTTTCAAAAACAAAAAAGCACAATGAAATGGAAACAGCTGTCAGAATGTGCTTTTCCTCCCAAAGTCATCTGCAATACCAAGTAAATCAGAGATTGTTTCCTTTAATCTGAAGTACATTGCCATTTAATGGTGGTTTCAACGGCAATTCAAGTGGAAGCTGAAGGGAAAAGTGTCAAGACTGTTGCAATGGGATGTAAAGGGGTGTGTGTTTAAAATTAAGTCCTATGCCTTCCACAAAATGAAGAGAAAATTCTCCTCTTTTTATTTTTCTTTCCTTTTTTTTTTTTTTTTCTTCAGCTGGGATGTATTTCTGGGTAGCTAGAACTGTTGCTTTGGATTTTGGGCCAGAACATGCTGCCCAAGAAAGTATGAGGTGACTTACTCCTTCCCTCATTCTCCCCTCTCTCTACCCCCCAGCTCCCCAGCCCAGCCCAAAAGGACACCAACACTTACTGACAGTGTCCTGGCTTCTTTCACTTCTGCTTCCTCCTCCAGCTGACACACCCTGACTAAGCTAATGAGCCTGCTCTCTTGAATAAGGCTTGCTGCAAGATCAGGCAGAGCGTTTGCGCTCCTTGCATGTTGCCTTGCTGAAGCAGAACACCATTCTGCCTATTTTGCTGTATTTTTTCTCTATCTACGGCAAAACTCATTGCAAGAGTGCTCAAAGCCCCTTTCTTGGAAATGCCACATCTGTAGAGTATTGTACTCTTACAGGGGGTGTGAAGAAGGTTCCATGGTCATTAGAAAAGAAAATATACAAACCTGAGGGACTGATATGTCTGATATGACAGATTCATGCCTGCACATGTTAGTTGGAGTGAGATGGCGTTTTAATTTTCCCTCACATCGCACTTTTAATGGGGACTGTGACTAATAAGTAGGGACCAATGATTGTGGAGAAATGCTAAGCCTGTTCTCTACCTCTTTTTCTAAAAAGAGGTCTTCTGCCTCATTGGTGAGCAGGACTATGATGAGCCAGTCAGGAGTCAGTTTCATCTCCCTCATGCATGAGCAGAGATATTTTATGTTAATTTTT
Source organism: Numenius arquata (assembly GCF_964106895.1). Taxonomy (NCBI): domain Eukaryota; kingdom Metazoa; phylum Chordata; class Aves; order Charadriiformes; family Scolopacidae; genus Numenius; species Numenius arquata. Next base: position 36,228,081 of record NC_133585.1, on the reverse strand, counting down.
CCATTGTTACTTTTTCCCAGAGAAGTTGTGGGTGCCCCATCCCTGGAGGTGTTCAAGGCCAGGCTGGATGGGGCTGTGAGCAACCTGGTCTAGCGGGAGGTGTCCCTGCCCATGGCTGGGGGGTTGGAACTGGATGATCTTTAAGGTCCCTTCCAACCCAAACAATTCTATGATTCTACTTATGCTGGAGTCTCTCAGCTGAGAGAAAGCGGAGAGCTGGCAGCAGTCACACAGGTTTCCCATGGCATGGTAAGAGCTCCTGTCACAGTAGGGAAGAGGTGATTAACTGGTATCTGCACATGCTCCTGTTTGAGGGCTGTGATTAAAGCAGGGACCCGGCAGGAGTGTTGCTGAAGTACTGGATTCAGGCATGCATTTCAGCCATGCCCTCAGCTCATGCCGAAGTGGTGGCTAGGCATCTACCTCCTTTTCCTATGTCCTCCTGGATTCCTTCACCTCACCAGTCCTTTGGTTTGTGCAGGTGAGAAACTTGGTTGTACTGGCCAGAAGACAGCCACGGCATGGACAGTGTAGGTTGGGTATGCTGGAGATATTGATGCCTGGGCACATTGCAGCATATGCTTTCTCCCTTGGTTAGATATAATGTGTGGTGTAAGCCTTGGCCTCCCCTAGTGCCTGTGAGAATTGTGTACAAGTGAAAGAAAAAACAGCATCAAAGGGAGTGCTGACCTGCAGAGTGCCGTGGATAGCTTAAAGAGTTGGTCCCGTATAAACAAAATGTGCCTTACTGTACTCAAATGAGAAATTATTCACCTAGGAGCAAAAACTTGAGCTTTTTAATGGGACCTATATCCCATAAAACATTTCTGGGAAAGGATTTGGAGCTCGGGGGGACAAAAGTGTTAATGTAAATCTTGATGGGTTAACAACACAGCAGTGAGACCAGCACTGGAGTACAGCATACCCTCTGTCTGCTTATGCTTTTAAGAGGATGTTAAAAGATTGAAGAGTGCAGAAGGCTTGAGAGGTAGTTTAAAGGCTTGAGTTTTGCATGGAGAGAAAGAGATCAAGAATTCAATCTATTTAGCTTATCACAAAACACAGTGAGGAGTGACTTGATTACAGTGCTTAAGCACCTTTATGGAGAGGAAATATGTACTAAATGGCTCTGTAATTTAGCAGGATAAGTCACAAGACTGAACTTGAAACCAGCAAACTCAAAGAGCTAGGCATGTATCTTTATCAGTGAGATTTAATAACCACTATAATAAATTACCAAGCAAAGTGATAAATTCCCCAGCTTTTGATTTATTCAGGTCAGGACTGCAGGTCTACTTGAAAGAGATGCTTAAACCAAACACAAGCTGCTGGGATGAGCGGAGAGATAATTGCAATTAAATCGTCTCTTGTACAGATCATGGGATCTTAGGTGACACAATAATTCCATTTAGCTTTAAACTTCATGAATTTACGAAATAAAGTGATTCTCTTGCTGGGGCTGTCTGTACCAATTATGGATAGCAGCTTGAACCTCTTGAGTAGATCACCTCACACACAGAACTGGTCCATAGTGCAAACTGTGATGTCATCCTTAGAAATAATGACATGGCAATGACAAGTGTTGTATTACTCCTTTGGTTATCACAAGGCTACTGTAATTCTTCTGGGTTTAGGTGCTGTTGGAAAAGATCCAGTCTGAAATTTTATTTCTATCCTGACTCTAAACTCGGATATTCAAACTTCTGTTAGCAAAGTCATCTTTCATTTGTATGCATGTATAGAAAAGGAAATTGCTAGTTTTTATTATAGCTGTCTTTTATGAAATAAGTATACAAACTTTTATAAAATCAGCATTTAAAATCTCTGGTACCAGATGAAATAATTTGCTTGAGTTACTAGAGTGTCCATTTGCTTCCAGACAACCTTCTGTGAGCCTGCTAAGAACCGCAACTGTAAGTTAGTAAAAGATAGTAGAATAGCATTTACAATGGGAGGGGCAAGAAATCAAGAAGATAAATGAATGCTTTGATAGTGTGGAGTGTCGTTAAATTTCTGAAAGCTGAAACAAGGGCAACAGGAAAAAAAAAAATTCACCTTATAACCTTTGATTTTAAACTAAATGGTGTGTTGCTTGCAAGATGTCTCTATTTCTGAGTTACAGAGGGTTCTGGGAGAGCTGACTGAAAGCTTCCTGCTGGTTTGACTGCATTTTGTGCACTTCATAATCTCGCCCAGTTGCCATGCTTCTGCTTCTCTGGTGTCCAGCTTTTCATCCCATGTCCCAAGCGGCACTGTGCACCCACCATACTTAATCGATAGATGTCCAGTATCTATATGCAGGTGGGTGACTGTAGGAAGAGCTCTGACTTTGTCTTACATGGTTACTAATTTTTATTTAAAAATATTTAATTATTTTAGGTGGCCATTGACTTTTTGACTGCTGCTTTTTCAGCAAGAGGATGTGAAGCTCTCAATGGATCTAATATCCAAGCTGTCTTGGAGCGGGGCACCCCTCAGCAGCACCAGTCCAGCTGCATTCTCACCACATTTAGTGAAGTGTGGTGGTGTGGTCTCCTGGTTCTTCCTCCTTACAGTGCTGAACAGAATAGGATTAATTTGAGTAAGGGTGATGAAGAATCTTCAAGCTAATTAATGCTTTGGAATTAGTATATGTTATCATAGGTGCAAGGTACTGCAAAATTGTTACTTGACGAATATTCAGCATACTCTGAAACGCTGTCCTGGGTGACTATTAGAGACAAGCTTATGGACAAAAGGAACTATTGTTCTGACAATATATGGCAAGTCCTATTTTCCTTACATGAAAAAGGAATCAAAATTAGAATTCAAGTTTTCCAAATCCTTGAGCATGCATGGGCCTGGATATGTTTTTATGAGGTTTTTACCTACTTATTTTGGTGTATGTGTGTATGCATCTATGTTCTTGTAGTTACATAAATACTTTTTTCCTTTTATTACCTCCTAAAATGATAAAGTGAAAAAGAGGTTTGAAATCTTTGTGTGGGGCCAAAATCTCTGTACTTCTCTAGAAGAAAGATTGCATCTTTAATTGAATAAGGTAAATCCTCTTCATCCTTTTTCTGTTTTCTCTATCCTTAAATATCACTATTATTTTGCAGCCATCTTTGTGCATCACGTTTTACAAACCTTAAAATATTGTGTTAGGAACTAGTATCTCTTAACTAGAGAAGGTGCTTTGCCACCCCTTCTGTTTTGCTTTTGAATCTTGCCAGCAAACCCATCCTGTTAATGGCGATGACTGAAGAAAAATATCCATTAGAGCAGAGCTACTGTGTGGTATACACTCTGTAGCCATTACTTTCAGAAATCACTTAGTTTAGGGCACTTCCTTGTGACTTTTCTCTCAAACACACCCTATTAACAATGCACTTTGTCTCAGACTGCATTGCAGCTGATGATAAACAGATGGATCTTGGTCACTGAATGAATATGAGAAAGCTGTTTGAGCATGCTATGGTTCGTATTCCCATCCAGCTGCCTCGGGCTTCTGGCCTCTCAAAACCCTGCTGAACAGTGAAGGCTTCTAATTAGGTTTGAGGGTGAGGGTCTCTTTCTGGCCATATATCACTTTCTTAGGCAGGGCTTCCACAGCATTTGCAAGAAGGAAAATGCACGATGCTGTCCAAGCAGCATCGTCTTCAGAGTCACCTGAAAAAATGGGTTCTATGCGTAAGTTGGCTCTTTGGGGGAGGGCGGGGAAGAGGCAGAAGGGAAAAGATGGAAGAAAGATGGTGCAAATCACCGACAATTCCCATAAAACAGTTCCTGGCATGCTGATCGGATTGATGCTGTGAGTCACTGGGGACATAAACCAATATAGCAGACTACAGCACGGTGTGGACATGTGCGACATTGGTTGTGTGCTGTGAAGTGATGATTTCTGGATGTCTGAACTGCATTTTTACTTCCATGTTAAAACTTCCTTTTCTGGCAATAAGGTCTAATACTACATATAGTGCCATTGTGGGTAAAAAAAATTTATCTGTGTGAGTTTGAGTGGCCTGATGTGGTAAGTCCACTGAAACCGGTATGAAAAACATTTCCACGTGGCTGTAATGGAGCCCTGGCACTGTCTAGGTGTGCCAAAGCACCCATCATCCTCCTGGAGAGATGTTTTTGCCCCCAGTTCTCAAAAAATGATATGCAAAGATATTGAGAAATAGAAAATGGAGTCAGTTGGCGGCATTTGGGTGATCCTCTGCCCACTGTATGTATGAGAGACCTAACACCACCTGGCCTGGCTGAGATGAGAGGCAAGGCAAGGCCAGGGGAAAACATGATACAGGTTTTTCTTTCATTTTTGTTTATTTTTTTCCTCCAGCTGGACCTAGTGGATGACGTGGCTCAACTGGTACTCAGGAGCCAGCCTGCAGACCTTGTGTTTTTAAATTTACTTGCAGTCCAAGGCTCAAGACGTGCTGTAAAACTGGATCTTACTATTTTAGGGGTGCCTCTGCGTGCATGAATACAGCTGGAAAGGATCAGCACAGAGCCAGCTAGCCATGGTGACAGGCACAGTGGCACTGAATAAGCTGGAGATAGGAAGGAATTGTAGCAGACACCCCTTTCCCTCTTGGTGTGCTGGGCTGTGAGGAGACGGCGGGCAGCCGCGGCCACTGAGGGGGAGGGCACTTGAGGGCTGTGGTGCCACTTGCATCTCCATGGGAGCTGCCTGTTGACTGGCTGTGTCTCCCCCCTCTTCACCCCTGTCAACTCCACTAGGTTTGTGTCCCCTCCTCACCCAGCTCTGTTGGTGCCCACCTGGCTGAGGTGAGGTGGGGGACAGGAAATGGCGGGGGGTGGTGGTGCTGGCAGCCATGCCCCCTTACCACCTGCCAGGTGCCCCACAAGCCCGCTCGGCCTGAGGTACTCCAGACAGGGTCAGATGGTGCTGAACCCCTTTGTTTAAAATGTATGGAAATAGGCTTTTCTCAGTGGCCTTGCTCCCCTGGGACTGGACTGGGAGGCCGTTCAGTGCTGCCATGGAAAGCCCTCTGTGCTTGGCTGCAGCTTTGTCTCTCATGCCATGAAGGCGCAGGTGTCAGTGCTGTTCTGTGGAGGTGGCTGAAGGCCAGGGAGGGCTGTGTTGATGTGGGGAGCCAGCCCTGGGGGAAGAATGGCACCCTGGGCCTTGCCTGTGTGTTTCCAGCTGGGTGATGTGACTGAGGGCTTGATCATCGTTGCTTTGTGGTAAGTTAAGAAGGTTTTATACCTGCCTTGGGATAGCCTGGTAAGAAGGAGCGAGGGGAGACCTATGCCCACAAAGCTGCCCCGCTGTGGGTTCGAGTTGCTTCTGCTCCCATCCATGCTGATAACTCTCACCCCCCCAACGGCAAATAAACCCTGCCATTCCCCAAATGTTGGGATGCATCCGGCAATTCAGCCTGAAATGGGGTCAGTCAGCTGTCAGCAAGTGACCCATTTTCCCAGCTGCTGCTGAGTGCACTTAGCTGTGAGGCAGCCTGGGTTTGAGCTGTGGCCCTCCCCCCAAAAGTGCTGATGTGTGAAAAGAAAGTAGGAGTTTCAGTGAAGCTGTGTTTAGCTGAGGGGTATCGTGTATCTTGGTCAATAATACCTGAAAACCAAAAGGATGCTGAAGTGGATACTAAAAAGTCACTGTAAAATCATAACAACTAGTTATGGAATAAACCTGTGCTTTTACAGTGGTTTTTTTCACTGTAGGGACCATCACAGTTTAGATAAATCTATGTTTAGAGGGCCATTCATAAAAAAAAAATCCAAGACTTATTCTAAGGGAGGGAGGGGGAGCAGCTATTTAAAATGAGGATCTCACAATATCCATAAAAATCGGATGTTTGGTCTGTTTTAAATTTACCTTATCTGGATCCTAGAGTTGCTGGAGACTTGCATATGTTTGTGCATTAAGGACTTCCATCTCAACAAAACATGTTGATGGTGCATGCAGGAAGGAGGATGACTTGTGTCCATGTAGCTTTTTCCCCTTTCTCTTCTATATCCTATTGCTCTCTCAAACAAACCCCAGACCATCATTTTTGTGCTGCTTTCACCAATGTCTTCTGAGTTGGTTTTGGAAAGTGACAGGAAAAACTTAAAATATGATATGCTTCTAGTATATGGGTTTGGACTGAACATTTTCAAACACAGGCTAAATAGATCATATATTTCTACTGAACCATTAGAAATAACCGTAAAGGCATTCTTGGAGTGTGTGTTGTATACGAGTTCAAATCATTTGCACTATGTTAGCATTATAAAAGCGGGCTGCTGAAATAAAAAACCTGTTCTCATAATTTTTTAAGATGTGAGAAATATCTGTTATTATTTAATCTTTCCCCTTACTAATGGAAAGAATTCATATGTATATATAAAATATAAATTTATATTGATATATTAATATAAAATATATCTATCTATATAAATTTCATACTCATATCCCAATTTGTTCCTCTTTCCTATACAACAGTACTTTTACACGATGCTCTCGTGTGTTACAGTAGTCTCAATAGCTCCCTTGAGCTGAGTGAAAAAAAAATCACCTGTACATCTGTCCCCACTCTAAGAATAATAAAACCTTTATGCTCCAGTGAATATTTATCTCCAAGCATTGACACCAAACTCCTTGGATGGGGCTACACGGGTTGTTTAGAAGTGGGATGTCCTGTGGCAGTTAATCATAGCTAATGCGGCACTCAGGAGGAAGAGGAAATGATTTTATGACTGTAAGTGGAAAAAGGACAAATAAACAGGGCTGGGAAGAGGAGCTGTCATGTGCAGGGGAGCCTAAGGCTTTTGGTGTGGTTGCAGGAAATGGGCTGTGTGCATCATGAGGGGTGCCCACAAACGCACTCGGGGCTTTCAGAAATGTATTTAGGTCACTGACACTTTGAAAGCTTTATACATTTTGAGCCTAGGGGCTGTAACAAAGGCATGTATACTCAGAGTGAAGGCTAGCATCCATCCGTGGCTGGTCTTATTGTATCCACAGGAATTTCAGATCAATGAAGGATGTTAGCAATTATGTGCTGAAATAACTAAGTACAATGGGATGAGGTAAGGAAAGTGCTTCAGCCTTGAATTTGAATTTCTTTTGGGTTTTGTCAGTTTGTGCCGACACCCCTTGCAAAGCATAGCATGTCTTTGGGACTGCCCTATATTGTTCAGTACAGGAAATTTGAGAGACAAGTTCAACAGCAAGCATCTAAGTTGCATGTGTGGATGTGACCTTTCCCTGGTGCAAGCCACTTGCTGCCTGGGGCAGTTTCACTGCTGGACTTGTGAGGGTATCTTGTGGATGTGATGCTGGTTTCTCTCTTTTGGCACAAAATCCTTTATAGCAGGTATTGCCCTGGATTTTAGGGCTGAGAAGAGGTAACCATCATGTGGCTTGACTTCCTGCAAAACTTCAACCCCTAGTGTGCTCTGAAGAGTCCTGTGTGCCACCTCATGCTCCGCTTGTTACCTGTGGTTCTTTCCGCTTATAATTCCCAAAGGGTCAAACCCAGGGCTGTATGCCTGACCCCCATATTCAGGCCGTTGGGCAGAGTGAATCAAGGAGAAGGAATTCTTTTGAAGTTGTGGAGCTGCTCCCCAGAAGCTGACTGGAGCCCAGGGGTGGATGCGGTGTCCCGGGTGCCTCCCTGAAAGGGAACTGACTCCTGCTTCTCCCTGCAACACAACCACATCAGTTCCACTACACTGCAGCCTTCTGTTGCAGAGCAGTGGGGTGAGGCTGGCTCTAAACTATCTCAGAATGACAGACACTTGTAGAAAACCCCATTAGAAACTTTCTTTCTTAAAAGCCAAAACACACGCTAGGAGAGCCTCGAGTCTACGACTTCCAGTTAGGACAGTTAATCAAAATGTTTGCCATGTATTGTGTGCACTCCTTCACAGTTTGTGCATTTATCTTTTAAACATCTGCAGAACAGCATGGCTTGGATAGGTTTCTGTTACTACTCTGAGCCTTCATTGGCTCTTGAGAATGAGTGAAGAGGAGCCAGACAACATGAAGGGCAGACAATCAAAGCTTTTGACTCTTAGATCCTTGCAGATGGGCCTTCTGATGAAAATGACTAACAACTGTTGCCAGATCAGCAAGTAGCAACCACAAGGCACCTGTATTTATTTAACTTTCGTTTTGTCAGATAACTTGTCTTTTATGCTCTTGCAGTTTTAACTATGGATTATAAGTCACGAGGCTTCCTTCTGATCTCCCTAGCACAAGTTGAAAATGAGTCACTTGAGATTGGTTGTTGAAGAGCTCTTCTACGCAAGATCAGGCTGAGGTGCAGATGACAAGTCCAGTGTCTAGTTTGTCTGAAACATCTTTATTGTTGGCCTCCGGGGTGAAGTCTTCTAAGGGCACATACTAGAGGGAGGAAAGGTTTTTAGCAGCAGCCTTTGGTTATTGTTAAAAAAATAAATAAAAATCAGTGGCCTTGTTTTCCTTTTCTGAATGGCTATGCATCTTGTGAATTCAACTGTGGAAAAAAAAAAAAAAGGTGAGGCTATCTCCAACCAGGACCCCCCAGTGACTTCAGTCTGCCCTGGGTGAGACTCTAGGTGAGGGGCAGCCAGCTTTCCTGACCTTGCAAGCTGCCTGCCAAAGCTGAAATGTTGCCAGATGCCTTAGGCTACAAATTGTGCACCTCAGAGCCTGTGTTCCAGGAATGGCTTGCAGGTGGTGTTGCCAGCAGCTCCACAGGAGTTTCGTTGCTCCATCCGTTATGGAAAGGAACTAAGCTGCGTATGTGGCTGTGTCCCAGGATGACCTAGCGGCGTTGGCTTAAGTAGTTCCCGCTGTCTTGCCGCCTTTCACGGGCGCAGACTCTGGTTGCCCCTGTGCCAGTCCAACCCTGCTGCCAGATGCCTCAGTGTAGCCCTGGCACATGAAGTACACTGCTCATGGGCCATATGAGGCTTGCCTCACTTGTGCCCATTCCTTTGCCTTCCTTGAAGGCAAATATCCAAAATGTGCAATGCTGAATATTGGCTTCTATCAGAATGAGTTAGAAGGTGCTTTGTGGCTCTGATTGCTGCTGTTTTCAGGTGCTGTAAAGGGGCTGAAGGTGGGTACTTGGCTGTTCCTGGAAAGCACTCAGCTTCTGTGTTCCTGGAGTCAGATATCTGAAAAATGGCAAATGCCAAATCTGTAATTATTTCTGTACATATCATTCCCTGATTTTATAGCTGATGCTTTACCCATGTGCTTTTGGTCACTAGTGCTTTTGTTCACCAAATTAACATCCTGCTCATATATGTGATATGGCTTGTTGACACAGGATAAAATAACAGTGAACCTGCTGAAGTGTTAGAAACAGCATTGCTGTGGTACTGTGAGACTTGGCCCATGTTTTTTAGCAATCTGTGCAGCTGTGCTTATAGCTTCAGGATTTAGGGATGTGCTTTTGTGTCTAAATGAGCAAATGTATTCTCTTTCTGCTAGTGGAAACTAGTTAGAACATAGAGTTCTGCTAAGTTTGATCTTTCTTTTCTTTGTATGTCTACAAAATCTGCTGGTTTAAAAAGGCTTTTATGTAACTTTTGCTGAGGGTGGTTTTCTTTGGTCACTTCTATCTAGCTCTCTCCTCATTTCAAATATGATGAAGGGGAGACATAGTTGACTTATTGATATTTATTTCATTAGCCTGAAGTATTTTAAGCTAATGGAATTAGACCAGATTGATTAAGGGTATGTGTCGTAAGCATAGCACTTGAAAGCCAATCAGCTATTCCCTCCTGAGAAGTGTTCTTACAGAGGGACTTGAAATTCAGATTGATCCCAAGTTTTCAGTATCAGGATTATTTACTTATTTAGCTCTGCCTTATTGCTAACTTTAGGCTGGAGGGTATGATCTATCTTCAAGTTAAGTAAAACTTTCTTTTGCAAGGAATTCTGCTGAAAGAAGTGAAATAGAAGGGAGCCAGGGGTTGCTGTGGCCTATGGTGTGTCACCCAAGGAAGAATGGTCCCATCATTCCCCATTTCACCAACTGTTTGCTTTACTGTGGCTTCTTTTCCTGGGGTCGTCTCCTGCAGGGTTTATCTTGGATCTGAATTTATGCAAATATAAGAGCACTGAACAGTGTCTTACATTGTCCAGAATTGTGATCATGAAATAAAAATGCTGGTTTTGCTCACAGGTTAGAACTAAGGTCAACTGTGAGTTTCCTGGCCTTTGTGAATTTTAAAAATCAAATTTACTTTTGCATTAACATCACTTCTTAAAATCAAATTTCCTTGTTTGCTTTTAAGATAAGGAGAAAATCAGAAACAGGATTTTCCTTCACGAAGAAAATGTGGTGAGGCCAATTTTTATTAGATTTAACTAAAATAAGCAAACAAACACACTGGCCACACTGTTGTAAATCAATGAACAATTTCAGTCAGGAATATATATATTTTTTTTTTTTTTTCATCTTACAAAACAAAATGTCTTATCTTTATTTCTGTGCAGAGGCTTTGGTAATATTAACACTATCGCTCAGCTTTTTCTAGAAATTATCACTGGCAGCAAGAGTTACATAAAGGCTTATCAACCTGTCCAGTAACTCCAGACAGGCTTTCATTCCCAAGAAATGTTAGGAAAAAACACCAGCGTAGGACCTAGGGTCTGAAAATGAGACTATTGCATAGATACATGGTTTCTTTTTAGTAAGTACAGTTAAAATTTTCTTCTTCTAAAAGTAAATACTCTGTGTTATGAGGTAAGATTGAACGAGCCATCTTTCACTACTCTATTGTGTGTTTGTGATGCTTGAATTGGTGATATTGTCAAGAGTCTTTAAATGAATCTACAAATCCAAGCGTTTGCATGGTTCCAGACACGTTTTTGAGCATATCGGCAAGGAACAGAGGAAGGGCTGAGGTTGGGAGGGTAAAGCCACTGTAGTAAATGTTTTTCAGTTGTGGCTTACATGGGATTTGCTAATGTTCGGCGAAGAGCTGGTTTGTCCAGCTTTGCAGATAAAACATGTGATTTGCTTATCACAAAAAAAAAAAGCATGAAGGAGGTTGATAAAGTTTTTATTTCTTTTTTTCCTGTGCAGTTCCTGTACCTGTCAAAAGGATTTTATGAGATGGAGAATGAAGAGGATACGTGTTTTCCTTAACTGTGACTGAAAGGAGACGGATTTGTAAGACAACTTTGACAGTACGTTTGTTGCTATAAAGGAACATTTGGGAAATCCTGTTTTGCGTGTTTAAGTGTGGCAATCATCCTGATGCTCTTTCTCATCACAAACTACAATAACCCCAACTAGGATCAGAGCACGTATTACTCCATTTATAATCAAGGTGTTGAAACCCTTTCTGCAACAGTTTCTCTAACCCGGTAGCGAGGGGTGTTTTCGCTGACTCAGCAGCATTACTGGCTCAGCGACAGCGCTGCACACAGCTTGCACGTGCTGTGCCTGAAGTTACAGTAGGGGTCTCCGCTTGTCGCTTGGTGGGCAGAAAAAGGGCACAAGAGCAGGGGCGTTAGGCATGAACAATGTTAAGCGTAAGGGACGAGATTCCCATTTATCTTCAGCGCTGCTGAAGTGCTGTGCTGCTGCTGGATGGCTTGTGCAGAGTAATGTGAACTTTGTTGCCCTGCTCTTGCTGCTGATTACATGACAGTTTCCTTTACTTTGCCATTAGTTGATTCTACCTCAGACTGCCTGTTAATGAAATAATTTTCTGCACCTGCTTCCACTTTCCATGTCATGGACAGTTGCTGGTCTTACAAAATGTTTTCTGTTTGTCAAGCCGCTCTGCCTGCCTGGAAATGTTTTGCCTGCTCAAATTTTTTAGGCTCATACCTCAAGGACTTGTTACTAGGTAACAGAGTTCCATTTGCCAATTGCCCACTATTTCCTTCTCACAGTATTACTGGCCTGATTATTAACATTTAGTTCAGAGAAATTGCTGTCATTATGTGAAGTAACTTCCTTTAGAGGTTACTCATTAACCTTAGGTATTTTACTGTGCAATTATAATTGCCAAATGCCATAGGCATGGAAAACCTTTGAACTCCTCAAGGTATTAGTGTATGGGAGAAATGGTATCAGCTGTGATTTTTATACATTATCCACATCCCCCACCCAACCCCAGTTATTTTTCCTTTTGACTGTATTCTTGTTCCATTCCTCTTGGCGTGCTTCATAGCATGCAGAGCCTGCTCAGCTGTTGGGGAAGAGAATATTTCCTTCTGAAAGGGAATCAGTCTCTCCTGCTCCCCTTTATAGATCTGAGATTAGCCCTAGCAAGCTCAGTGGTGTGACAGTGCTCATTATCCGCTTACCCGTGCAACTAAGAACATAATTTGATCTCTTGACCTTGCATGAAAAGTGACATAATTGGGAAGCCAACAGTCTTGTGTAGCATGGTCTATGCTGTTACCATGTGAAGTTTTCCAGCATTTAGGATGGCTCTTCCATATTTGCTTTGGGGAGATTCTCAATCAACTCTACTGCTATATATTGTGTTCAAGGAATGGAAATTTCAGACAAAACCACCATTCTTTTTTTTTCTTTTTTTTCTTTCATTATTCATACAAGTAGAATCAGCTGTATACTAAAGTGTTTGTCTCAGGACAGCTTGTGTTCTCTAGAAAAATCTTACTAAACATCTTTGTCTTTCTGCCCTAACCCACTCCTCCTTCGAAGTGCACTGACATTCCTAGTAACTTGATTCCTCTGACAGGATAGAGCAAAGCTGCTGTAATGTAGGCCTGTGTTGCCATGTGACTTCAATAAGGAAATATATATCATATTCAGGAAATTAGGGGACAAGTGAGATATATACATAGTGCTTAAACAGAACTGAAAAAAACTAAAAAAAATTACACAGGCAATAGGCACGTTTTTACATGGAGTCAGACCTAGTTTTGATGGCAGGAAACAAGATGTTGTGGTGGGCAAGGAAACCTTAGTCTGGTAACTATGCAATGATAGAATAGCCAGTGCTATAAATAAAAAGGAGGGGTAAACTAAGGTAAGAAATGAGTCTTCCCAAGTCTGAGCTGGGCATGGGGGAGAACATAAGAAGATCATGACAGAGCAACTTCTATCAAGTTGTTAATTTAACATTGCTTACCCACTCTGCTCTGTCCTTTTAATCTCGGCATAAGTGGTTTGCTTTTTTTTTTTTAAAAGAGGTGGAAAAGTGAGGGGGGGGGGGAAACTCTCAAAGCCAGTTATGTGCTTGCATGCTGCACATAGTAAATCTCTATGATAAAAGTGCCAAGTCAGTACCCTGATATCGTTATTAGTAAAAATGTTTAATAATACAGTTTCTGATAGTAAGTTTTCTATTTTTTTTTCATGGTGATTTGTTTCTCTTTTCATCCTCTAGAACAAATCTTGCTCCCAATTTCAGAGGATTTTCTTATTTGATGATGTGTCAGCTGTAACTTCTCAACTACTGTGTGTTGAAATGAGCTAACCAGTGGAATTTGTGTTGACATCTAATATTACTCCCTGGGATAAAATCAGTGATCCATGAAGTCCAAGCAGTACAGAAGGTGGGTAACACTTTAAAACTTTTTTAGTAAAACTGTGCTTCACTGAATTCTTGTTTACACCTTCTACTTAACCTGCTCACCTGCAGCTCTAGGTCTGATTCATGAGATACATAATTCAGCACTGTAGGAATAGCTCATTTATTAGTTTTTGTTCTATAAGTTTATTGTCAATACATCCACATAATTTAGTGCAAAATAATAGTATAATTTAAAACAAGCAACCCTCAAATTAGCATTAACTATTTAGAGTTTGAAATACAATTTTCTGGTGTGTAATGTGAAAATTATTAGCAAAACTTTATGCCTCAGACATCACTCGGTGAAGTGAGAAGCCTATTAGATGCTATAATCGCATACTGTATTAAAGATTTTGGATTGCACACAGGTACAAAAGCATGCTCCACATCATAGTTCCTCATTGTATGTGAAGCAAATGTATGTTGAAGAATCAGGGAAACAGGATGCTAGCACGGCTAACACCTGAGACCAGGCATGTTACTGCCAGCTGTGGCATGTTTCTTGCATTCAAGAAGACCAGTAAATGCCTCAAACAGTTTATTTATTTATGAGATGTCTAAACTTTTCTGTCCTCTACTGTACAGACAATGCAAAATATTTAGCCTTATTTTGATATATGACATTGTTTTGTTTGAGCCGGTGTCATGGAATAACATTTAGTGTCATGGACTAGAGATCTAATGTTTTTTCTACAGAAACATCTGTGGTAGTCCAAATGTTAAATTTTTTCCATGTGTTGAGTTTGCAAGTGCAGAAGAAACAGATTTATTTTTAGACCAAAATTAGACTACATGTTAATACACAGTACTTTCTCCCACTGAAGTCATGGCAAATTTGTGTTAAACAATGACTTATTAGGTTTGCATAGAAAGCCGTGCAATGGGGTAAATCTCTCTTGCATCAACCTGCATTGTAACTTCACTTAGGAAAAAAACCAAAACACAGAGAGGTTTAGAGTACAGCATAAATGGTACTGTCCTTATGACATAAAATAATAGGCTGACATTGTCATAAACACTCATTATGTTCGTAAGGTCTGGATATGTGCCTTTGGAAGTCTGACTGGAAGCAGGATTTATGGCTTTGGAACCTCTATAGAAACATCTGTGAGTTTCAGTGGATTATTTGCTTATACAAGTTTCTTTCTTTTTGAAAATAAAATGCATACCAATCTTACAAAAACCTGGACAAAACATTATTGATTGGCCAATAGGAAGGTTATGTTGAAACTTACTGGAAAAACCATATTTTTAAGATGCTTGATAAGATATTTAGGGTTTTTCTTTTTTAATCATTCCTCTTCACTAGTCCTGATGTCAGATTATTTTTTTTTTTTCCTTTCATCAGTAAGAGAAAATGGAACCTGTGCTCAGCAGCTATAGACATGACTGCTGGTGTATTGCTTACTAGGCTGGTATATGTAGGAGGAGTGATTAGATGTAAGTTCAGGATGATCATGGGAAGGAGTATGTAAAGATACACTTAAGGCAGAAGCTGCTGTCAATTACAAGGAGGGGGGAAAAAGACCAAGGTAGACATGTAAATGGAGAAAGTGAGTACCTGGCAAATGCTGTGATCCTTCCTAGGATCCTTTTCTTACTCCCTCCCCTCAACCCCCCCATTTCTTTTGAATCTCCAAAAGCAGAGCAGGGTTGCTTTGGTTAGGTTTTTTCTTTTTCCTGGGGAGGTCAGAGTAAGATTTTTTTGTTTGTTTGTTTAAAAACAAAAAAAAGATAAAAAGGCAAGAAACTGATTACACCTTATGATTTGTAGGGCCAAGAAACATGGTGAGGTAAGAGCAATAACCTCTGACTTGCTGCATCGTGACTACAATGTTTGATTTTTCTCATTGCCATTTTTTTTTTCCCTTTCAAATGCAAAGCAGGGATTCGTTGTTTCTGATTAAATATATAGTGAGCTGTATGCCTTTAGGAAATTGCAAAATACTCTCCCCACACCCCCATTCCTCGTGCTCTCTATTGCCCAATGTGGAAGCTGTGGTTCTTTGGGGATTTACCATTTCCTCCTAGGATCACCTAGTGCTGTGGCTTAAATAAAAGTTTGTTTCTTCAGCTGTCTGACTTTTGAGTTTATCTGACTCAGGTTGACCCCTTAGTTTTATAATGAGCTAGTTTATTTGCTTGTGCAAATTGGGTTTTCTTAGACAGAAATATAACAGACTGTAAAGAGGCCAATCTTTTGATCGTTTCACCTCCGGAAGGGGGAAATCTACAATGCCTTTCTGCACTCACTGGGCACTCTCTGGGTTGTTAATAACATTAAGTTACTGTTCCTGAACACTTTGTTTTAGAATTTTTTTTTTAATATGATGTTGTAAAAGTCTGGTACATAGAAAAAGATGTTTCTTCTGTCCATGCTAGAAATATTGATAAGGTTTAGAGGCTAATTGCTTTTCTATTCACAGGAAATACAGAGTCTTTGCTTAGCAACCAGTCTGACTGCTTCTAATTCTTCTTTAAATATATTTTTGTTACACCTATAGTCATGCATACACGGAAGCATGAGGCAGAATGCTGGAAAAAAGGAGTAAACAGTTTGTGAAAATGGTGCCAGTTTTTCCTCGATGGGCCTCGATCCTCTACTATAGCCCAACAAAGCTGGGAGTGATGTGCCAAAATATCTTTTTAATAAACAACATAGGCAGTAGGAAATAATACTGGTCAGGGCTTGTTTTTCTGGCTCAGGGCCTCATTCCAACCTGTTGCAACCAGCTATTGAATGTCTATGGGGACACCCCTATACAAGAGGCCCCATGGAGGAAAGGAACTTTTACATTTCTGTTTGACTGGGATCCTTGCCAGTGGCTAAGTTCAAAGTGCAGTTTCCAGTAATTTGCTGTTACTACTCTGCATGTTTGATAGGCCAGGACAGAAGCATGCAACCTGAAGTAATATTTCCTGATTTCTGACATTTCTCAAGATATGAATGGAGGTTGCTGAGGCACTAAAACTTGGGAGGGTTTTCCTGACTCCAACACCTTTGATGCTTTCCTTTTCTCCTCTTGTGCAGCCCCCTTCCCTCCCCCTGTCTCCTCCCTTAGATCACATCCCCTGCTGTTGTCAGTTCCGTATTTAGATGACATTCATATTGATCATTTCCCTATGCAAACACCGTGCGGCTGTTCTTATGCAACCAGAAAAATCCTATTGATTTACTGAGTGTGAGGGTTATTTAGATTGATATCCTTCTGTAGTAGTGGTAATGCTTTCATCTCCCCTTAGAGTTACAGTGAACCTTTTTGGTTTTTTGGGGAGGGGACACAAATGAATTTCTTTTGCCCTGTTAACTGTGTTAAGAAGGAGATAAGCACAGGGAGAAGCTAGTAGAATAGCTACTGTTCTCTCTAACATTTGCAGTTGTAGGCCATGTGTATGCGATTGTGGTTATGGAAGAAACATCCTCTATAATTAAGATTATATAAGCATTCCTATTGTAATCCTTTGTTTTCAGCTTTCCAAAACTTGCCTCTTTTGGGCTGATATTTTTCCTATCTTGTTCTCTGCCATGTCACTACTTATTTATTTTCCAAGCAGGGGTACAGATGTTGGAGAGAGTTTTGACATTTTTGAAATATAGATACAGAGTCAAAATGAACTTCAGGTAGAAAGTTGCCTGGATGTCACTGTCAAACAGGGGAAAAGGCTTTTGGTGAACACTATTTTTATTACTGAATAATCTATATTTGTGCAAAAAGTAATGCAAATGTGCTGTGTAAGGGCGGAGCTGAGGTTGTGAGGGAAGCCTTAAATGCTTAAAATCCCGATTATATTTTTTTTACAGCCTAAGTATGCAGACTTCCTAGATACACAGGGGCATGTGGGTATTAGTACAGCTACCTACTAAAGCAGAGCAGTAGGAAATTTAAAGGTATGGTACTCTGTTCTAACTGCACCCTTACAGAAAAGTGAATGCTTGCATAAACAAAAGCTAAGTACTGAAACTGTGTGCCAATTTTGCACTGGAGCTTCACTTTTTGGCTGAAACTGTCATCTCGCCTCTATTTTGAAAATCAAATAAAATTCCTTTGACTAGAATGTAGCTAAAGCTTTCAAATAAATAAGCAAGCAAATACTTTTTCTTCCAGAGTGCCCTGACAGGTGTTCACACAATCCAAGCACTCATGAGGTTTTAATCATTAAACTAAACAGTTCCTTGAAAGCAGAGGAATTTGGAGTTAATTTTGATCTTTGTACTTGTGTTGGTCACTTCATATCCACTACAGTGTGTCCACTGTGGTGACATACATTGAACTGCCTAAACAACAAGCTGAAGGAAACGGAAAATATTTTTGAGCTGAATGTTTCAAATACCATAATTGGTATTGCATTATTCATGATTAGTGTCCTTTTTCTGTTGTTTAGTCAAAAATTCTCTAGGGGGTCAGTGGGAGTAGCAAATTGAGTAGCAAATAATCACAAGATGATCTACAGTGGCAATTAATTTGCCCACGAGCATAGTACATCACTGGTACCAGGGTGTTTGTCATGTGGCAGGCAGCTGTGTTCCACTGCCGGATGCTAAGCCTCCTCTCTAACCAGCTGCAGTGTATTGGCCTCCCTCTGTTTTGATTTTTGGCTAGAAGGATATCAGTGGAGTGGAAGGGAGAAAATTGCAACCTGGTCTGTGATTTTTTTTTTTAAATTTTTGTATTTTAATTGTGTGCAAGAATAATTCATCAAGGTTGGCTGCACAAATTTCTTAAAACCACAGTCTCCTGTAGGTAACAAAGCCTCTGGCTGTGTTACAAGCACTGTGAAGTGATTGAAGAATGTTGAGTTGCATCATGAGACCAAACAGCAGGTAAACAAAAGGAACATGCCATGTTCAAATGAAATAACTCCTCATAAAGCTGGAGGATTGCAGTGAACTTTGTGCAGCTGTATTGCTAAGTAGCTTCCTGGCCAGGAAAAGCACCAAAGATGTTACACTGAATATCTGTAGGGGGGTTACTACACTGAAACTGCAACCTACCTCTACTAAGGATGATGTCGGGTTTACTACATCACATAGGAAGTTGTCAGTATATTCCTTTGTGTCTTCGTTGTTGATATGTGAAAGCAGAAAAATATTCAAGAGGCCTTCTTTGGTCTCCCTGATAATTGCTTGAATGTGAACTGCATAGAGGGAGTTGGTTTTGTGCTTTGAGACCGTCTGTAGAAAACAAGAAATCATGAAAGAAGGAAAGTATCCTGTTGCTCACTGTAACAATAAATGTTAAAAATGATTCAATGATCTGTAAAGTTCAGCACGAGTCTTACTCAAATAGTGAAACTTATGAGAACAGAGCAACTGTCACATCAGATTAGATCAAAGGTTATTGTGACCAAGTAACCTGTTCCCAGTAGAGGCCAGTGAGAGAGGGGCTGGGAAAGGGCCTGAGAAATGGGGTATATATTTTAGAAGATCTTTCCCCTGCTATATCTTTTCAGCCTCTGACAGAGAGCTGTATAGTAGCCTCCTAGTCTGATGTTTGCATTCAAACCATTGTGCTTGATAGCTGCCGTTGGACATATTCGTCATTCATTTCTCTGATCTCCATTTGAACCTTTGTACTTCTTTGCCTCAACCAGCACTTGTGGGCACCGAGTTCCACACTGCAATTGTTATATGAAAAAGCACTTCCCTTTGTTTCTAAATTACTGCCAGTTTAAAAACAGGCTCCCCAGCTTCCTTTATTAGATACAGTAAATAATTCCCTTTTTTAACACATCACTCCATTAATTACTTTCTAGACGGCAATTCTGTCCTCTCTTAGCCAGTTGGTGTGTCCTAATTTTAGTTTCTTCTTGCCCAGAAGTTGTCCTCTACCTGTTACTTTCCACGTTGCCTTTTTTTCCTAATCTTTTCTAGTTCTGCTCCATCCTTTGTGAGACGCACAGCATGGAGGTGAATGCAGCACTGTAATCAAAGGACCCTAATGTGCAGCCCATGGCATGTAACCTGTAAGGTTGCTTGTATGAGCAAATGTGTGTGGACTTGAGCCAAAGGTTGTACTGATTAGCCTGAGAAGACCAGTACTGTCAGGCTTTGTATGGTGTCAGAACAAGATAAAGCTGTACAAGTGCTGCTTGTTACATACTTTAAATTCATCGTCTCTGTTCTGAGGTTACAGCTGTGATGCCAAAGTAACTCATACTTCAAGGTTCCGTACCTAAAACAGTGTGTGCCAAAAGAAAAAGGTGACACCAGCCGTCATGGGATGATGTAAGTCTGTGACATGCTGGCGAAGGAGGGGGAAGAAAAGTTCCTAACTTGTTCAAAGAAAAGCTGTTACACCCCACCAAACCCTGCAATCCACAAGCCAGGTGGTTTTTCAGGGTTTTTCATGATTGTTTTTGGTTACTTGCATATGTGGATTTCTGCCTGTGACTGCCCTTAAAAAGCAATTTTGTAGTGGAAGATGAGGATGTATGTTTGACACTCCTCTCAAATCATGGAGCACTTGAAAGCCCCATGCACTTCAATAACAGTGATTTGCACAAGCCTTACAACACAGCAAAAATTCAAGTGGTTCCTTTTGTGGCAACATTACAAGTCAATAACTTGAGCTCAGATTGTGCCCATGACCAGTGAAGAGCAAGGATTACATCCCCCCTTCCCCTTGCTGTCTTGCATAGAGAATGCAGACCCATTCCCCGCAGGGAGCTGAGCAGGCGAAAGGAAGGGAGTGTCGGCCTTTTGGGAGCTGTTATGGCATCCACTCCCCCAGGAAAGAGGAGGAAGGAATTCGGACAATTCCTTGCCAAGCTATTCCAAGGACAGAGCACTTAAACCCCACCAACTAATCAGGGCTGTTCCTGAAGGCTTTATTTTAGCATCTGGACTTCAGTAACTTTTTTAAGCTTAGTTTTGTACTGAGGATTACTGTGAATTTAGATCCAAACCATTGCTTGAATTGCATATCCAAAATAAGCATTGTTAACAAAAGCCAAGTGCCTTATGCATTTTATTCAGTGCTAAGAGCAGTTTGACTGCTAATATTTCATGTGCTGAAAGAAACGGAGCTGTAGTGTTTCAAGCTAATTCTGGAATTTTGAAGCACATCCTGCATGGCAAACTGTGATGCCTATGATTATGCTAGTGATGATCAGTTTGATGCCAGTGAGACATGGGTGCGGAAGGATACAGGACTGAGTCCTTATGAGATGACTAATGCACACTTTGCCATGTTTGTTTAATATTGCATCATTGGATTTTTGAAGTGTCTTTGTGTATAATGTCTGTTCCTGTTACCTTTTAAAATTTTTTCCAGGTCTGCTACCATTCAAATAAATCATACAGCAAAGCAAGAATTTATCCTGTCTCCTCCTAAGGCATGTAGGGTTAATACTTTTGCTGCCCAAGTCATTCTAACAGTCATGGTAATAGAAAGGTTTAAACAAAATTATGCTATATATCCCAGCAATTACTTTGAAGAAATATGTGGGGAAAGGAGAAGCAAGGTAAGAAAGGAGAGAGTGCCTGTCTGAATCAAGGGAAAGAGAGGAGCACTTAGCTCTCCTCTTGCTGTGTCAGTCCAGCCTGAGTATCTGCATGAAGGAGTTTTGAGTCTTTCACTTTGTAGGAATCCATGAACACAACAGGGTAGAACCAAGCAGGACTGAACTAGTCTGGAAGCTGAATTGCTTTGTGTGTCACAACAGCGTTTCTCTCCAGCTCCGGTTGAGCATTCTGGCTTTATGCAGCAGAGAGCTACACAAACAGAAGGAAAGCTTGTTTTTCCTTGCATTGCTTTTGCTTTTTATGTTCTAGATTTTACAAGAGATGTCTTTTGTGTGTGTTGAACCAAAGGATTCAGAAGTGAAGGAGCAGATTATTTTTTCTGCAATGTGCATGCAAGTGAAAAGTGCAGAGCAATGCGTGTAGCCCATTTAATAGCTATTAAGCTATTATACATATATAATATATATATAAGTATAGTACATGGGTGTAGCGAAAGCTTCAATTTGCATGGGTGGCTTTTCAGCAAATACAAGGACACAAAAAGAAAAGGAACAGCTCTACTGGTGTGTTGGAAGACAAGGCCTAGATAAGTAGTGTTATTAACCAGCAGGGAGATTAATAACCAGGCAGAATGTATCTGTTCCAGGTGCAGAATCTGAGTATTAAAGCAGCACTGACCTTGGACACTCTGAGGTGACTTATAGTACAGTAATTAGAAAGAATGGAATATGCAGATAAATTAAGGCTAACTTAGTAATGTCTGGCTATAATCCCTTTGTCACAACGCCGTTTATTATCAAATACTCTTGCCAGTGTGTGGACATCAAACTGTAAGACTGAAAGGATTCTGAATTGTCTCACATTTGTCACTCCTAGGGAGAAAACAGTGTCGATGAATGTATAAATCTGTAGAGTGAGACAATAATTTGAGTATTTGTATAATGTGATATATTGTTATTGCTTGAAAGGTAGAAAAATGGCAATCAGGAGATGATTCTCAAAGCTTTTAATTGTAAATTGGGATTCCAGGTGATTAAGTTCTGTGGAGACTTGATTAGATTTGCTGTTTCTCCCCTCAACATCCTGGGATAATGATTAGTTCACAATCTCAAGCCGTTTGTAATAACGGGATGAATCTATTAATTGGGTGTTTCTGCTAAAATTATTTGCAGTAAAATAAGTGTTTAGAGTTGCATTTGCATGTTAATAAACAGGCGTTGGCTGTTAATGTGGAATGAGCAGACCGGATTGTAGGGCTGCCTACAGACTTGGGGATGTGGGTTGTGTTGGTTTATAGCATCTTCACCTACACACTCCTGGGGAGTGAGTTGTCCTTGGTTTTTTCTTTTGGAGTTGTTCTACTATTGTGAAGTAATCAAGCATTTGGGAAGCTAAAGCAAGATAGTAGTCTCTAGTCTGGTGTCTAGGACACTTAGCTGTCTGAAGGGAGACTCCAAGTCCTTGCTCCAATGAACATTTGGAACGCAAATATTTCACTTCATCTTTCTTCTCTTGTCCTGCTGTTTATACTTCCCCTATTATCAGTCTTTTGGGATATGGAAACTGCATGAATGCAGCTGTTGGCTGTTCTGGGGATGTCTGCTCTACCTACCTGCTGCTGAGAAGTCTTTCTGAAAGTTGCCTGCGGCTAGATCTTCTCTTGTGATCACAGCCAATGTGTTTTCTGGAGCAAGGCTTACAAGTGCAGTAGGCAGAAGAAAAGTTAGCCTGAAAAATCCATCAGAAGAAAAAGGAACTGAGAAAATTGATGCCTTGGGACTTAAATTCAGAATTTATCTGCTGATGAATCTATTTGCTGAAGAAAATCTAGAGACATGCAGGATTAGGATTATCTAGGTTGGGATTTGAAGGCAGTTAGTGTTACCAGAGAGAGTGATATGCCCAAGTCCATCTTTCAGATGTAGCTTTTTATATTAACTCCTAGAAAGATGTAATGTGCTAACCACAGAGTTAAGCTCAGAGCATCCCTTTCCTGTTTCCCTTGGCAGCCAGTTTGTTTAACTATAGGTCATGCCAGGAAGGAAAAAACCTGAAACAAATCAAAGCTCCTCTTCATTTTCTAGTCTGACCTTCTCACCTGATATGTTCTGGTGCATCACTGTGGGAAGCTCGAATTCTGCCATATGCTGTAGGTTGTGATACAAAGCAACCTGATTTACTCAGGCTGTGTCAGCTACAGGAACTCTGAAAATGTGGTTTCCTGAAAAACAAGTGAAAGGAGGGGAAGTACGTAGTTTTTGTTTTGAAGATGGCACTATTGGAAACTCCATAAGCACTTATGTCAAAATGCCTATGAAGTAGCTATTTAGTCATAGGAATAGTTGCCATTTATTTACAAGGCATCTGTGCGTAAATTAGGAAAAATCCTTCAACACGTGTCAGACCGCAGAGAGATGAGTAATTCTGTGGAAATAGTGTGCATGTTAGACGTGACTTATGGCTTGTTACCCTGTACTCTGTCCTTTGTTTTTGAGTAAGACTCAAATATATGTGCTAGCAATAATTCAGTATAAACCAGCCAGTGTCTGGTATAATCCACTTGTCTCTTGCATTTCAGTAGAAGATGCAAGAATTTCTTACTGAGAAAGCATTTCCTTAACAAAATCAGATTGTGAGGCAGTTTACCATTTGGTATTGGCTAGTAATCACTTGTTTGCATCAGGTTAGGACCTGATCAATTTACTTCTAGGTTAATAACAGCTATCTTAAAAATGCATTTCCCAAAATGCATAAACACTTGTTAGTGATACCACCCTGTGCTGTGCAGGGTGGTTGTGATTGTTGCCTTTTTCCGATTTGTTAATTTTATGTGTAGGATATAAAGCTCTGAGTTTCAGCACATGTGGTCTAAGGTGGGAGTGGGATCTGTGGTACATGGCTGATGTGCAAGGCCAGAAACTGGAATCAAATCAATGCCACTCTTCAGGCTCCATATATTAATTTTAATTGCTCTTCTGTGTGATTCCCTTGAAATGTTTCATGGTTTTCCCAGTGCTTTAAAAATACTGAATCTTTTACTACCTGGACAAGTCCATGAGCAACCTGATCTAACCGGACCTATTTGGAGCTGGGAGTTGGACTAGATGACCTCCAGGGGTCCTTCCCAATGTACACTATTCTATGAAAAGTAAAAGATACTTTTAGGGATGATAGATGGGTGATAACAGAGCAAACTGTGGAGCTGGAGAAGCTACAAGTGCTCCGTTTTACCCAACAATATGAACAACTGTTATTTTCCTGTATTTGTTTCCATCTTCTTGCAGTAAATTTAATTACCATTGTGCAGGACTCTTTCACAAGGGCACCACTAGGAAATTATCTACAGAGGACTGAGGATGGAATTTCTGGCTGGCAATTTGTATTAAGTCAAACTTTCTTGACATCAGTTCTAGTTAAATTGATGTAACCTCTGTATCTGAGAGCATATAGTTTAAATACAGGCGGAAAGTAAATGTATGGCATGCAAAATGATGGATATTTGCAGAGAGCTTTAACGTGATGTAATGCAGCTTCTTTGAGCAAAGAAACATCTGGAGATGCCAGCAAGTAGAAATCAGAGTATAGACTTTTTTTTTTCCTGTAAGCAAACAGAATGGCCAGGGAAGATAAAATACATAAGACATCTTGTCCCTACTGAAGATACTGACAGACAGGGACCACAGCAGCCCTTGCTGCCCCATGTGTTTCTGCAAGGATTTCAATCTAACCAGGGCAGTGCTGACTCTGCATGATTTGAGAGAAAGAAGGCAGAGAGTCCAGTCTTGTTTGCAGTGAGATAATTTGATTTCTTCATTATCTGTCAGAGTAGTTGTGGGGCAGCTTGGTACCCAGTTCTTCCCTTGACTTGCATTGTTGGGAATCGGTCAGCTAACTGTAGAGAGAAAGTGTTTACCTTGGGCCTCTATTAAATCTCTTTGCTTTGAGCTCCCTACTAACATAGGTGGCTTATGTTGGGTGTGCCATTTTGACAGGCAAAAAGGGTGAAAATGTGCACATTGAACATGTACAGGTATGCATTAAATGCAGACCAGAATAGCACCAGTGCTGTAAAAGCTCAGCTGGGAGTTTTGCATCACAAGCCAAAATTTCATGGTCCTTCAGTGTTATGCTTATGCATGGATTATGCACAAGAATGATTTCAGTGCTTTGTGAAATCAGTGTTGCAGACACCTGAAATAGTGGATTTTCATAAAAATGTGTGCGGAGTAAATTTAGTAATTAATAAATCAAGGATTGTTGACATAATATAAGCAATCTTGTACACTCATGAGTGCTTCTGCATACTTGGGGTTACAAGTGTGCCTGTGCCTAAAGAATATATATGGTAACAGAAGCATACATACGCAAGGATAGCTGTTTAGTTCCTGAAGCTAGTGTGTACAATATCAGTCTTCTGAAGTAAATGTGTAGTGTCTGTTTGTTTCATAGTTCACTTATAGCATAAATATCAAGATCAGTACTATGCTGTTCACCAAAATGTCAGACTCCTACATCATGCTTTGCACAAAGCTCCTGTATAAGCACAGCACTTAAAAGTTTTACCTGCAGAAAAGCTTCCTGTTCAGACTTTGTCAACAGATGCATGAAGCACAAGAATTACTGTTGACAGTGAACACTTTATTATGGGGCAAAAGATCCTCTTAAGAATGTAAGGTCAGCAGTCTGCGTGTGAAGAATTTCCTAGGCACATCAACACACAAATGTTTGATGTCTAATCCTTTAATATGATTTTTATGGATTGATTTCAACAGGAATTCAAGGACAAATCTTCAATAGCTGAACAGCCTTCTAGCAACAAGCTGGTTTTGTTGGAATTCATGCTCAAAAATTATCTCATTCTAGTTATTTTTTTAATTTTGTGACTGCTATATGCCAGCAACCCAGTCCTGTAGCTCATTCTTTAGTTTTACTACTCCTTATGCCTATTGACCTTTTGAGTATTTTGCTAAACAAAGTATTTCTGTTTACAGAGCGGCTATATAGAATGGTTTTAAACATTCTAATGGAGATGTCTTTAATGCTTCATTTATGGCACTGTACTTGGATATTTGCAAATTATTGGAAAGTTACAAAAAGCTTGTTGAGAAAGGATAGTTCTGCCTCTCCAAATGCTTCCTTGCTGTTAAATTTACATCTCTTTCGGGTAGCTATTGAATATCCCAGAGCACTTCCCTAAGAGTAGTCTGAGAGTGAAGAACTGTAAAATTTCGCTCTCACCCAGTGAAGACAGCGAAGCTGTGCTATCAAACTTAAGTTTGTATGGATATGGAGTCACGAGTGTGCGAATGCCTACCTATCTGTATATTGCAGTGACTTAGAATGGTTTTGGATCAGAAGCACAATTTGCTGTTATTTTGTGTTAATTTTATTGTAAGTTCATGGGTAACTTCCAGCAAACATTTCCTAGTATAAACATATTTTCTCATCCATGTGTATTTAGTTGTAGAAACTAAGTTAAGAAATTAAACAAGCTAAATTCTCAAAGTGAAGCATGATAGTTTATGAGGATGATCTTTCCTTAGATGTTGAGTGAATGTCTGGGAAGGCATGAAAATAAATAGTGTCTATTTAATGAAATGGAATCAAAGACATTACAGTTTTGTAAACTTTGGAAAAAAACCACAAAAAACCAAAAAACAACCCCCCTGCCTAGATACAACTTTTCAGTGTAACTTAGTTTGTGATGCATGCTTTCAGTAAGATGTGGCTCTAAATCTCCTTCAGGAACTACTCAGTAGAGTCTACTTCATCCAGTATTGGTAGTGTGAGACTTCAGCATTGCTTAATGTGAGATCTCTATAACATGATTAAGAGTTTTGTGTTAGTTCCTCATTTCACCAAAAGGCACCTCTAAAATTGCAATTATTAATTGAAAATAGAAAAATTGTTTCAAATATTTGTGATTAAGCTACTAAGCCAAGCTAGCTAGCAGCACCTGAGTAACATCTGAGGTATTGTCATGTGTGCAGTTTTTTTTCTGCTGTGACATGAACTATGCTGATGAGATATTGCAGTTAACCCCAAAGATTTTGCTGCTTGGAGTATCCTGGGACCCTGATGTGTCTCAGTCATCTGCATGATGTTATTGCCTGCCCTATCATACATGTTAGTCTGAGCTGACAACATTTCATTGCTGTAGGATTTGTCAGTCTTGTAAAGCTACTACCGATTCAGAACATAATTTCCACTGTATGTGTGCTCAAAAGACTTCTTGTTTTCAGCTTGATTAGGTGACTTCTCTTGCATGGCAAAATGTCATTTGTTTGAGAGTAAACCCTTAGTCCTTCAGTAATTTCTCTGTGAGAATCTGTCCAGAATGTCTATAGAGCTCTGGCTTGCTATCCTGATACTTGCTTAGTCCTCCTTCCTTTCCGAAAATAACCGTTTAGCTATAAGTTTGTCCAAAGTTTTCTAAGCTGTCACTACTTTTCTGTTCTGTGTTATAATCTTTCTCTTGTATCTGATTTTTATGTGGAACATAGCCCACCTCTAAACTGTCACATAGTTTGTAGTGAGCTTGGGAAGAAGAGCAATCTGAAAGCTATTAAAAACATCAAGTGCTTCAAAACCAGCTGTTGTCAGAAATAAAGACACCTTTTAGTTTAAGTGGTGACTAAACCTTTACCAGCTGCTGCTGTATTATCAAAGAATATTAATTTGGAAGGAAGTGAAGGCTTTTCACTGTACTGTTTTTTCCTCCACCTGAGGTACTGCTTCAGTTCATTGCACTCCAGAAATGCACTAATCTATCTGAGCAGAGGAGATGGATGCAAGTTTATTTTGTTTAGTGTGTGAGTTCTGCCTGATCCACCCTGTTTACTGTGATTTGCCTGTTCAAGGACAGTGAACCTCTTAGAGAATGCCTGTGTTACTTGACCCAGGAGGTCTTCCATTTCCTGGGATTAAGTGTGTGTTCCAGACATACCCTGAATCTATATGAAGGTGAGATTCTGGGCTCAAACTGACTTCCACTTTCCCTTTGTTTCTCCTTAGAGGCAGGGAATAGACTGGATATGAGCCTTAACATATTCCGACAGGTCCCAGATCTGGATGGTTTGAGGGCAAAGAGGGAATGTCAAGACTGGAAAGCATGCCACGGTATCACCAGCAGGGATCTGGGCAAGACCTTAGAAGACCTGTTACCTACAAAGTATCTTGAGAAATTAAGCAGATGAAATCTCTTAAGTTTCTTGAGTTTGTTTTATTGCAAACCTTCTGGTCATTTTACATAGTGTTGTGAAGATTACGCCATGGATTCTCCATGCTATTTCCTGGAAGATATGGGCAATTCCCAGGAGAGGAGAGATCTTAAAACATACTTTCAATAGCTCAAAATGAATTCAGTTTTCTTTATTGGGGCTTATTCACCACTGTAAATTCTGAACATTACCTATATTTTTGCTAATGCCTGGGACTTTACTATCATTGCTGAT
Organism: Numenius arquata; assembly: GCF_964106895.1. Taxonomy (NCBI): domain Eukaryota; kingdom Metazoa; phylum Chordata; class Aves; order Charadriiformes; family Scolopacidae; genus Numenius; species Numenius arquata. The sequence goes on along the minus strand of NC_133585.1, from coordinate 36,199,656 downwards.
ACTGCATTTCTGGCACTGTATTGGCTTGAATACCTGTGTGCAAAATAAAAAGTGTTCAGTTTGTTGATTGTTTTTCCAGAAAATGTTTCTTATGCTGAATTATACTGCAGCTTCTTTGAAAATCTGAGCTTTATGCAAAAGTTACTTTGGGTTTTTTCTTTCCTTCTATAGGTGAGAATATTTAACAATATGGGAAAAATGTAGAAAATGAGCTTGTGGTTTGGCTTTTTCTTTTGTTTTAAACATGGATTTTTATTTTTTAATGTGTGGATGATCCAACAGAACAGAGAAGAAAGCACAAATAAGTATAGGCAGCGGCTATGAAGTAGATGGCTTGAAAGGTCCATTTTATTCTCAGCTTCCCTTAGACCTATTTGTGACCAGTAGGCTTGTGCTAAAACTTATTTTTATTCTATAATCTGGGGGCAGAAAATGACACCAGCAAAACTTTCAGGTAGTCTGCTTTAGTAGCAGCTGCAGCAATCAAAGGCATTCAGTGCCTTTCCTGCAAGGAAAGGGTTATCTATGCTCTCAAATGTGAGAGCACACCCTGCTCTAGCCTGCAGGCACACAGATAATAATAGCATGGAAGGATGGCAGCCTGCGCTCTGGAACGGTTTATGAGGAGGAAGTCCGCAATTACATATTTCTGGGCAAACATTAACCAAGACTGAAGCCTAGCTTCGAAGGAAAACAACAGACTGGAACCTCCAGTAATATAGCTGTTATGTGGACTGGAAACAGCAGTCAAACATTCATGTAGCATTAAAAGCAAAGTAAGAATAGCCCGGCAACAAAGCAAAAGGCTTGATAATATTAGCATATCCTAGCGTGTGCTTGCAGAAAGTATCTCTTTCCTGACCTAGCCCTCCAGTGATATTGGAAAGAGCAAGAAGATTTTTTTTTTTTTAGGTACTCTGTAGCTTTGTGAAAACAGACCTAAGCCAAAGTAATGGAACTATCGTTTGCTGTGCTTACGGCCTAATCTGTTTATATCACTGGTTTCAGAGCTTATTACCCCACACTGAAGTTTCTCCTTTAAAAAAACACAAGTTACTTTGGGTATCTCTCAATCACTGCGGTTACCATGCTAGAAACAATTGCTATTCTGTGCTGTGGTTTTGTAAAGTAGCAGCCTTATTTCAAGCTTTGTGCGCTAAACTCGGATATGCCCATTCTATTATAGACTCTGTGTACCTAAAAATGGAATTGTTACACTAAAATTAAGTAGACAGACAAATGATACACACTTCCTCCCCTTTTTTTTTTTTTTTTGACAGACCACAATTACTGCAAAGAAGCTATCCACTCATTACTGCAAGCTCTGGGGAAAAGGAGGAGTGACAGAATATAGACCAATACAGGAGGGGAGCGTTAGCATAAAGAGACACTTGCTGTGGCAAGCATAATATGTAAATTCCAAAGTTAAGCACTTTGGAAAAAGTCCAAAAGATGAAGATACATACATTACTGGTGCTTGGGGGAAGGAAGGGAATTTTAAATGTCTCCATAGAGAATGTTTACTTGGCCTTTTTTTTTTTCCTCCCTTTTTATATTTAAAGGGCAAGACAGCTGTGACTGAGAAACCTTATACTTGGATTAGACTACTGGAATGAGGTTTAATGTTAAAAGTTAGTGTTTTTTCTGGGTTTAGCTGGGCTAAAATAGACTAGATATTTCAGGAGATGAGTTTAGCATCCTAACATCATTCACAGCTAGGGCAGACACATACTGACCTACTCCTGCTTGCGACCTGAAATCAGTAATGTCCCATACCCTTAAGGAAAGCTAAAATGGAGTGAAGTTACTGACTCAGCTGACTTCATTGTGGAGAGTTGTTCCTGCCCTAGTGCCTGTCTTGACAATTAGTACTTATTAACAGTCATGTTGCAACCAATACTCCACAGTGAGACTGGATTGGAAAATGCAGTCTTGGGGACTTTGTTGTGAGGTCCCTTAATTTTTTAATGATGTGTCTATATAAGCTTTTATAGGTTGGTATTGTTATCTGCTGAACGGCAGCAAATTTGGTCACTGCTGAAATAGACTGTCTTCTACTATGTCCATCTCCTTTCAAGAACCTTAGAACCATCTCAGTGAGCCAGTAAAGGATGAGAATCTAAGCAGAATATTCAAGTCATATTTTTTTGCATGTTTGAAAGTTACTCATTGCATTATCATTCACAATCATCTTCACATGTGACAGGATGGGCTCGTCAGATCCCAGAGAGATAAAGCTGAATTTGTCAGCTCCTAGAGGGCCAAAGTAAGCATCCTTTTGACTAACAGTCTTTGAGCACTGTGTTGGGAGTGGTGTGAATTTGGAGTTATGTGCTGTTGAGTGGCACAGAAAACATGGTTGTGTAAGTGTGGTTAGTGGTTAATGATTTCTCTTTTTCTCATTCTCTCTCTGCCTTCTGTGCTCCTTGCTCTGTATGTGAGAGCAGGAAGGAGGATTTGGATGGAGCAATGCAATCTTTTCATCTTTTCTTAACCGAATCAATATTGTTGTTGATGTCTAGAAGTCATCTTTGTTCTTCTCTAAAGGACCATCAAGACATGAGAGGTGTTTTCTGATGTTGTAGTGTTGAAGGTGGGACTTTAACATTCTCCTGCCCACTGGGAGTTCTGCCTGATGGCTCTTCTCCCATCTTTGCTTACATCAAAACATGAGATTGCTCAGGTGTTTTCCTGCCCCTTTAAAAGAGGAACTTCCCATGAAGAATCTGTTTACAATCTGGGAGTCCTTATACTCAGCTGACCCCACCAGCCCAAATGAAATGCAAAGATTTGATCAGGGCTTCCAAAGGGGGAGAGAGAGCGCCCTGAAATTAGCATCTGATTTGGAAGAGGGCTTTTATGGTCTTTATGCTTGTGGTCAGGGTTGATAATAAAGGTGACTTAAACAGATCTTCAACAGATGCAGTTGAACAACACTGGAGGGGCAATGGTTTTAAGTTGGAGAAGGGGAGATTTAGATTGGATATTAGGAAAAAGTTCTTTACCGTGAGGGTGGTGGAACACTGGAACAGGTTGCCCAGGGAGGTGGTTGAGGCCCCTTCCCTTGAGATATTCAAGGCGAAGCTCGACAAGGCCCTGGGCAACCTGGTCTAGTTGGGGGTGTCCCTGCTGACTGCGGGGAGGTCGGACTAGATGACCTTTGGAGGTCCCTTCCGGCCTGGACCAATCTATGAATCTATGAAACACCTTGCAAATGAAACAAAACACTAGGAATTGCATGAAATCGTACCAGCAGTAGTGAACATTGTCCTAGAGGATCTCATTTTGACTCCCTAATGCATTGCTTCAGAGCATGAGCCCCTACAACACTGGGTGTGAGAGCGAGCCTTGTGTAGGCAGTGTAGTGTTGACAAGTGCCTTGTACCATCTGCCTCCTTCCTCCACAAATCCATCAGCATCCATGCAACATCTTGTACTTGGTAAGAACACTGAAAGGAGATGTGATTTGGATTTAATCATTAGCAAATGTCCCTTGACTGTTTCTCAGTTGCCCATCTGAGTTTAATTCCAAGAGAAGGAAACTCTGATGTATTCCTGCCTTCAGGTATAATTACTTCAAGACAGATTGACTGTTTAAGCACACACGACACTGCTTAGCATTAATTAGAGTAAATTGGCAGAATTTATATGACCGGTAGTTTCGGGGACTGTCAGATGCATGAAAGTATATTTTGCATATCGTTTCCTGCTGAGGCTAAGACCAAGGTACTAGCTGAAAGGCTTGTAATTAGGATAAAACCACTTTGTAAACTTAACCCCATTTCCATTAGGAGCAGAATGGGGCTAGCTGGGGATAGAGTGATGCTCTGGGAAGAGAAAAACATTTGAAATGGAATGTAAAGCAAGAAGTTGCTGGAGACTGTGCTATAACACAGGAAAGTGTTATTGCCAAACTGAAATATTTGTAGACAGGCACAGGTGATTTGTAAGTGTGTAAGTAAGAGTTATAAAGTTAATTTTTTTGGAAGGTTGTTCTGGTATATCATGTAACTTCAGTGTTGATAATAACTGAGATTAAAAAGAAAAGAAGGTTTGGCTGGATGACCTGTCACAACAGGTCCTAATGCACTGATTCAGAGTGCCCTGGAATAATATTAGCCTTTGCTGTATCCATTTGTGACTTGACCCTCAGCAGGAACTTTCCTGTCTGCTAACAGCAGCATAAGCAATGAGTGCTTAGTACACAAAAAAAACAAACCCCAAATCATTGACTGAATAGTAGTTGAAAATCAGGCGTGCTGTTGAGCCCCTTTTGCCCTGAGCACTGAGAAACAGTGCTCAGGGAAACCTGAAGGGAAGAGTCTCCCCATTGCTGTGCCCTAGACCTCTTGGTTAGAGAAGCACTTTCCTGAACCAGTAACAGGGAGCTGCGTGGTGCTGAGCACCTGCTGGTGTTGGTGCATGTTGACAGTGTTCTTTGGATGCAGTTTACAGTCTGTCTCTTCTTAGCAGCCAGTGAATCTCCATTCAAAAAGTTGTGGAAGATGAAAGGACCTCAGTTTCCCAAAGAAAGGGAATAGCTGACAGGAGGTTCAAATCCAATGAACTCATTGGCACTGGGTTTTCTAACTGATTTCTGTTTGATGTTGGGAGCTTTTACTGACAGTAATCCCTGAGAAGCTTGTGAATTAGCAAGAGTTGTTGGCAGCTGAATTTTTTTCTGGAATGGCCCAAAATTTATTAGTTTCTGTTTTATTGCTTGACACGAGAGGTGGCAATAGCACCCTGTTGACTCAAAGTTTGGTGTAAAAGTATAGTGAAAGTGGGCTCAAATCTCTTCTACAATGGGGTCAGGATGGCACGTGAGTCTGTTTACCTGAGAGTGCTGCAAATACGGTGGGCCTAGCATACTTAACTGTTCTGCTTTCTATTTTCTTCATAGTTTGTTCTGGGCCCGGTATCTGCAAAGAAAGTGGAGGAGCTGCGGTCTATAACACTTGGGTCCCAGCGCTTAAGTTGCTGAACAGCTCAGTGTTTTTCTGAGAGGAATGCTATTTCCATGTCAGCTGTACAGGCTTGGACACAACTTTCCTTTAATTTGTTCCAAGTGTGCCACTATCCAAACGTGATCTATCCATATCTAATAGCTCCTTGAAATTGTTTTCTCTAGTCAAGGTGATGGAGTCCATATGTGGATATAGGTGGATATCCTGTGTTAATCATGAGAGAGGCTAGACTGGGCACCCCTTGTTTCTTACTGCTTTCATGGGATTTTTGACTCTGTGACCTAGTTTGAATATAGTTGACAAGATCTACATCTGCTGATGAATTAAGAGCTTGCTGTCAGCACCCATTCTTTCAGTACAGTATCAGTATTTCAGGTTTCAGTCAGCCTAATCTCTCTGCATTCAAAAACGGAGTCCTGCATCCCTGAAAACTAGTCACAGCAGAAATTATTTTGATCTTTTTTCCCAAGATCATGCATTAACAACGTGGTGGCAGGACTAAGGTTAGAAAGTTTGAGGAAAATCCCTAGGAATTAGTCGCTGTTCATTTTTCTCCTGTGTTTTAATACAAACATTGCAATAACATTTTTGTGATAGGAAACAGTTTTTCAAGTCATGTGTTCCAGGCTTAAGTGAAGTGGCAGAAATAATGATGAGTAAAGAGTATTCAGTGCAGCAGAGGAATGGTGGACTTCTTGGTGGTTCAGCTGTGCATTTGTTTCTAAGCCCAGCACAGTTATTTTTTTTTCCTGTTGTTTTTATTTTTAGCAGGATGATGGGGGTGCAAAACAAATACGAAAAATTTAGGATGGCAGTTTGCACTGTGACTAATCTGTCTTCTGCGAAGCTAATAATCCTCCCAAATACTTTTATGAGGGAAGTCATAGACTTGTATTTTTCACTGCATGGCACATCACAAACTAGAAACTTGGTTAACGGCAGCTAATAACTCCCTGGATTCTCCTCTTCAGGGAGTCTTTCCTCAGGAGAGCCGTTATTGTTAATCTGGTTAAATCTAGATGTTTTCCCTTCTTTTCTTATACTGTTTGTTCTGCTTTGAGGTAGTTACAGTTCATTTATGTCTAGTGAAGAAACAAGTGGTATTTGCCACAGTTGGCTGCAAGGGCTCATGGGCACCCATTTGCATAGGCCTTGTTACAAAGGCAGACCACATCCTGGCGAGGACAAAGTGCTGTCTGATACACAGCCTGCATACACCAGTGCCTCCCTGGAGGAGAGCCAGGATGTGGGCAGGCTTTGTAAGAAGGCACTGTTTTAGTCTGTGTGGAAGTTGAAGGAAAGGATAAACCAACTAAATTAATCTTTCTTTCCATTCTCTGGCAGAGCTTCCACCAGTCAAAATATGCATATGATTCACTACAGTATAAATTTTTCCTGTGCTTTTTGTTTGCTGTCATCTAGGAGAAGAGCAGTGTGTGTCATTCACTCAGCTGCATTTCGCTTGAAGCAGTAAACATTTAGAGAAGGTTGAAGACCCCAGTTTAGGTAACTTCTTGCAAAGATATTCTTGCTCCGTGTTTAAGAAGTGTCTTTGCAACCAAGTGATAAATACAATGTGTTCATCATCTTCTATCTAACAAGTTGAAAAAAACCCACCCACACAGCATAAGTATTAGGATTTAAACTTCAAGCTCTTACTGAAATGGGTAGGTAAACATCTGTATTCTTGTCAGCTATGTCTGACTAAGAAAACCTGAGCTTATGGAGAAGAGGGTGACGATGCTGGTATAGTAAAATACAAATCATTATTATCTGCCAGCAAGATGAATCCACAAAGTGTTCAGTAATTTGTCTTAAGTTGTATTTGGTGACAGAGTTGGAGATAGTATCCCATATTTCATGATTTTGAGTGTGTTAAAAAATATCAGAAAAAAATCTGTTGTTCTTTTCATTGAAATAGGATTATAAAATATGAACTCAGTGGAATGCTGAATACAGCTTTGGGTGATATTTAAAAGGAGTGGGACTGCATAGGTTTTGGGCTTTTTTTGAAGCCTTGCATTGCGTTTCTTAGTTGAGAAGATTATCATGTGGCTGCAGGGTTTTAATAAACCTTTTTGCAGCTAAAATAAAACGTTGAGGTTTGATGGGAAAGCGGATAGAAGTGGAACATTGGTTACATCAGTAAATGTGCCTTATTCTCAATTGGCAGTGGGGAGTGTGAGTCAGTATGTTTGTTTCAGCCTCTAAAAATACCATATGTCTTTATAATTCCAAACAAGTCCTTATGATGGACAGAAGCAGTGCTCTTTATTACTTAAATATGGCACAGTGTCTGCTGCATATTGAGTATCTTTGAAAATAAACTAGCCCACATCCTGATCTACCGCTGTTTTGCTGCTGTGTACCTCATCAAAAAGAGTGAACTTACAAAGGTGTAAAACTTCAGTTGGCTGTGGGGAAGCAGGTCCTCTGCCTTATGTTTGCAGATGCTGGAGACCAAAGTCAGTCCTGGCATAAACAGGTGAGTTTTCCATTCAAGCTGATGGGAGTTGTCCCCATCTGTGCCAAGAATGGACTCTTTTAAAAATGCAGTTGTGGGTGAACTGCTCACAGATTTTGTTTATCCACTTTTAGGTAAACACGTTTTCCTAAAAACTACTGCGTGACCCTAGCTTTACCATATGATTCAGTATCAAAAGTATGTGAAATTACCCATTTTCCTTCGGATCTCATGGTTTTGACCTGAGAATTATACTGAGGTTTTTAGTTTACTTGAATTTTAAGTTGAGCAAAAATGGAGTGCACAACAGTTTTGTTTAAACCAACAAAAGTGCTTGGGGAAAATACCTATCTTCTAGAATAATTGCTGGGATCCCCATTGGTTTATAAAAGTAGACGAATATATTGTATGGGACTCTCTTGTTCTTCACCAACTTAATTCAAACCTATTCCTGGACAAACTTTGAAAGGAGGCAGATTTTGTGTTTTATTGGGAACGGACCAGCTATTCACTGATAGGATTCAAATCCAGTTGCCTTGAAATCTTGGAGACCATTTGCTGGTATATATTCTGGCAGAAACTACCATAAGTCATGGTGGACATCATGTATGTGTTTGTCTGCTCCACTGATCTGTGGGTGCCTTAAAATTGTGAGACATCTTTTACAGTGAGAATTCTTTTTTGAGTTTTAGAAGGAAAAACACCACAAAGTAACAAAACACACGTATCTTTTGTCTAGAGCTGAATTATTTTCTTCCTTATTGTGAAGCTGTTATGGGGAAACATTACAAACTAGTAAGGCATTTTTGCAGTCTCTCTGATGTGTTTTGTCCAAAATCTATCATAGATTCAGATTTCTGTATTCTAGCAGATTTTTTAAATTGTTTGGGTTTTTTTAGATTTTCTTTTCTGCTTTTATGACTGTGAAAGCATAACTAGAAATACTTGACAAACCTGTTGAATTGCACAGAGGAACTGTCAGAAGCATCACAGAGAGGATTCCTTATCCAACTGTAGAGCATCATGGAATATTGCAGCAATTTGTCAGTATTGCTGCATTTGAGCATATAACATTTATTCAGCCAAGTGCTGAAGTTAAAGGAACCAAACTAAAGATGAGGACTGTTTCTGTGAGTGAGAATTGTGTAAATAAGTTGATAGAATTTAGAGTTCATATACAATACTTACCATGTCAAATCAATTTCTTCCTGTAGTTGTTGAACCTTTTCTCTCCCCAAATCAGGCTAACCATATTTACTTTCAGAGGTATGTGATGAGCATAATCAGGTGCATAAAATTTGACTTTACTCTTACAATGTAAACTTCCAGGATAGTCTCAGAGAAATTTCATAATGGGTTTACTTATGCTTTAACCACAAACCTTATTGTGGGTGTTCTGTTTGTCTTAGATGGTGAGTGTGGGAACATCTGGAAGAAAAAGTGCAAATAATTTTTCTCGTAGTATGTTACAGCTTGATTATGCCTTTTCCACTCCTTCAGAATGCTCTTTGTAGCACCACTTTTTTCCGATGGTCTAACACCAGTAAGAACAGATGCCACAGAGAGTATTGTTGTGTTCTGTGCCAGCTCTTCATTAATCTCTAGTTGTACAGAGTGTTTGTCCTATGCAAAGTGCAACATTATTATTGCCTTTTTTCAGTGTTGTACTTGAAAATTGTCATGTGGTCAGATACTTATCAGACACTTGAGATCAGATAAGACTCATGAGATGATGAGAGCTGAAAAACTAGCCTCTTCCCTCTGTCCTGTCTTGTAGCTTGGCCTTTTCAGGATGGTGTTGGCTTTTTTTTTTTGTTGTTGTTTTTTGTTTTCTGGGTTTTTTTTGCTTTGTTTTTTTGGGATTTGTTGTGTGGTTTTTTTTTTTTTTTTGACATTAAAAACATGGATATAGGAAGTGCTAAAGCTTTACTAGAGTTGCATGTGAAGGAGCAAACTATTGTTACTTTGTGTAGGAGGAATCTGCTCAGTGAGCCAATGTATGGGTTCCTATGTCAGCTGATACTACACTTGTTAAAGCCTATTACTATAGGCCTGCCTTTCCTCCTCCTCTTGTCACTTGAAAAGCTCTAAAGCCATCACTCTATTTATCTGGTTTTAGAGAGAATGGGAAGAGCTGTTTCAAATCCCCAGGAAACACTATGAACAAAGGATATGATTTGCTAGGTCAGACCAATGGCTTATCTTTTCTCCTGGCTGCTCTCAGCCTTTGGCCTTTATCAGAGCTTCACACAACAGTGGTATTTCTTGCCAGGTATCTATCTGAATGAGAGGCTGCAATGAGCGGGTGGCTGTTTCTTTCCTCTGGCCTAAAAGGACAGTTGTTTTATACCTTGAAGCATGATTATTTTTTTTAAAAGGGGCTTTATGTCTGCAAAAGCATTGGCTTTGTTCATTCAACAATAAATGTGGCTTGCACCCAAGGCTTTATTCCAAATGTTTGCCTTGATGTGCTGGCTGCATTACACAAACATGCAAAAGAGGCCTGAAGATGTGACTTGAAAACAGAATTAACTTCCCTGCAGAAGTAACTGTTAACAGCACAAGACCGACAAGGGCTTGAAGCTACAGTTTATACTCAGGAGCAGCAGGGACCATGGAGCTTTTTTGTATTTTAGGTAGACTCTTTTCTCAGTTTTGGACACATAGGATTTCATTTTGCCTGTTGTGTGTTTTTTTCCTTGTGTTTTTTGTTTGTTTGTTTTTTTCCTAGCAAAATCTCTTTTCTGTTTTGTTTGATTGAGAAAGAGAGGGAGAAAGTGACACCTGGGGATTTTTCTCTTTTGTTCTTCCTCCTCCAGAGAAGAAAGGATCAGAGTTGAAAATGGAGGACAGAATATTTGAAAACCAGACTCAGAAAATCTTCATTGTTTGAAAACTGAAGTGAAAAGCTTAGTTTAAAAAACCATGATTTTTGGTTAATGGTTCTTATTAACGGTTAATGGTTCTGTGCATAGGAGATGTCACTGGAGCACTTGTGAAAAACAATATATTTGCTACAATACTTAGGAAAAAAAACACAAACCAAAACAAGATGAGAAATGTTATTCTTTCTTTAGATTTTTCCATTATCTTCTCTGCCTATTTTTAGGGGAGATTCATAGTGGTGTCCCTTATGAGTGGCAGGCTCCTCAGCATTTCTAGTGACAGAAACTAGTGTGTGTTGGTGAGATACACTTGCAGGAATAAGGTTTTCTATTTTTAGAGAGCATGAATTCCTAAGTGGTGGGTCTGCATGTAGAAGGCTTGTCCATGCCATGGTAGAAGATGATATTCCTGGATTATATGCTGTAGGAATCCTCACAGTGCTTGGGCTGGCTCAGGCAGGATTCCTTCCAGGTTCTCTGGAGAGTGCAAATCAGAAGGACAGTACTGACATCGCTACCAAGAATGAAGCATGTGCGCTGGTGCAGAGCAAGGGTGAGATCATGACCTTTCCCTCTCTGTCCTTTTGCAGGCAGCAAGCGAGTTCTATGCCTGCGTCCAGGACAAGAGACTGAAGATGTTAGTTGATTTGCCAGGGTTTTATTCTGTGTGTGTGCATGCATGTGTTAGGAGGGTCTCATTAAGTGTCTATGACGTGTTTATTTTCTAATAATCTAGTTGTTTGGGACCTGGATTATCCATTTCTGGTTTACAGTCCAAGTTGTTCAATGCAGAGTGAATGAAACGGAGGTCTTCAAGAATCTTTCTGTCCTTCTGTGGTCAAAAGACTGGGTTTCCATTCAGAGATCTTTCGAGCCTTTTAAAAGGGGCTTTCTATGTCTTCAAGTTCCACCTTATTCTCTGCTTCATTTTGAATCTATTAAGTGGGGGTATTAATTCTTTGGTATAGGATGACTAAATTAGGTGGTGTATATATACCTCACTTTCACTACACAAAAGCCTCCAGAGGAAAAGGTACATTGTTCAGCCACTGTGCACAATAACAGAAGATGATCCATTGAACAGATGCAGTGGTGACCGGTTTCTGTGCCAAGCACAGATGGAAGAATTTCCTCCCATGCAAGGGGTCTGCATGGTTGTTTTGCTTCACTTCGGTCCCGCTCAAAGGCTATTTTCAGTGCTTAAGTAGGACTTAAGTACTGCAGTTCTTTCTGGCACAACATCACAGAGGATTATGGGTAAGTCTTTCAGAAGTGCCAGAGAGAGTATCTTTTGCTTTGATGCTTCTGGTGGATTTAGTTTTAGTCTTATGAGATCTTTCTTACTGTGATGAAAATTGGTGGAATTTTGTCTTCAAAATCATGGTAGTGTGTCTGATGTGTTTCTACGCTGTCTCATTTCTTTCTCTGTCTTCATTTAATGTGTCACCTCAACCAAGTTTTTAATGGAGGGACTAATTTAAGATTGTTATTTGATGGTTTCAGTTATTGGTTTCTCTGTCATGGATTTGGAGCTAAGAAAATAATTTCTCTGTGTTATCCTCTGATGCATCTTGCAGAGTCACCTTTGCAGCACTTCAAACAGGGATGCACCTGCAAACTTCTGGTTGCTTTAAGATACTTCAGAGGCTGCGTTTAGCTGTCTGGTTAAAAAAACTCTTGAATCTTGAGTTGTTTTCAGGCTCCCAATTGCCATGTCCTGGTGAACTTGGTAGCATCTAGATGTACAGCTTTAGCCTACCTTATTATTAAGTCTTAAATAAATTTTGTTACTTATTGATTCTATCACATAGCCTGCATGGCAGGGGGTGGTAGTGGTGAAATCATGAGCTGTTAAGCATGCAGTCTTGCAAAAGCTCTTGGTTTGTAGTTTACTCCCTTCAGTAGCAGTAAAATGCTGCTGACTCACATACCATGGATACCTGTCTATCCACTTAAAGCAACCAGATAGTGTGCTTTATGGTACAAGGGTCAACTGGACAGGTTCATGAAAGAGAAATTAATTGAGGGTGACTAAATAGATAAAAAGACGTCTGGCACAGGAAGTCTCTGATCCTCAAATGGTTGGCTGCTGGGAGACTGCCAGGAAGGTACTGTATGTGCTCACCCAGTTCTTCTCTTCTACTCTTTCTTAGATACCTGCTCTCTGCTACTATTTGGGGACAGGCAGTTGTTGTAGGTGTTTTGTTCTGAGACAGCATGGTAGGTCTTATATTTTCATGCATACCCTCCCTCTCCAAAACAGAAAATATTACTGTATGGGCACCTGCTTTAAGCAGCTGAGACCCTGTAAATGTAGAAGGATCAAGATGCAAATCTGAAGGACCTGATCCTGATGTGCTTTATTTTCAAAGCTTGCTGTCTCTCAAACTTAAAAATATCAAAGGTTTCAGCTGCCTGTGGGCCTCCTGTTCTCTCTGATGAGGTCAGAAAGGTGAAATGATAACATTTACATTGTCGTGTAGTTGGGAAAATTACTAAATATTTGTCCTTAATTCCTACTCCCATTGCCTAGGTTTTAGCCTAGTTGTTGCAATCCAGACCTAACTCCTGGCTGGACAGATCCTGTAGGGAGTTGCTTGTGTCATTTTCCAAGAATGCCAGATCTGTATAAATCAAACCCATTCTTCCCACTCACTGAGTAGGTACACCCTAAAGCCAAAGAACTTGTACAGGTTTCCACAGCTGTCAATAAGAGGACAGCACGGCCCCAGTGTCCTGGTTAAATGTTAACAGTCTGCTTCTAGCAATGTATATCCAGGGTAGTATGCAGTTACTAGTGACTGCAAGTTCAGCACACTCTAACTGGCAGTATTAACATGCCTTGGCATGCTTTCAAATGTCTGTTTTGCCCCCTTACAGTTTGCTTTGCAAGCTCCCTGTATTTGTGTAGTCTTATATAGATTGGCAGTAATTTTGTAGGGTTAAATCTTTTCACTGCGAATTTGCCTTTATTGTGTTAAAAAATGTTTAGGCAGATATTGTTTGCTTTTGCCCTTAAAATTCAAACAACATTGGACTCCAATCTTACACCAAATGAACAGTCTATCTTATGTGAGGCTTACATTTTTGAGGCAATTGTGCTGGTTTAACTATTCCTATGCTGTTTGCTGTGACTCGGAAGTGGAAATGCCCAGTGAGCTAATGTTGCCTTTTGAATCCTGACATGTTAATTTACCACCTACTTAGGTGCTTAACTAACACAGTAACTAAATAACTGGGCTGCAAGTAAGTTGTGTCTGAGTTGGCACCCTATCAGGAATATGAGTGAGCACTGTTAGTAGCTGCTCGATTAGCAGCATCAAAGTATTTCTGATAGAGGGTTTTCTGTGCGAGTTAATGAAACCTGCACCAAAGTCAGCAAATTTGGCTGCGTGGCTGGCAGCTCCCTGATAGTGAGTGCAGGTAAGAGCAGGAGCTGTTAAACACATAAGTGATTACTCTGTCTGCCTCCATACCTGCCAACTGTGGAGCTGAAGGAGCACAGGGTGAACATGTGCACCATGTTGCTGTGGCACCACGGTAGTGCTGGGCTTGTCAGTTCTTTGGAGTCTGGGCCAGGTTGCCTGGCTGCTTCTGCACCATTCAGAGGCTCTGTCCCATGTCTTGGTTGGGGACTATCCTGTTGGATTTAATGGAGTTGAACTTTTCTGTGACAGTTGTCCTTATGGTCTGTTGCTACCTTACTATGGAGACTTGTGTCAGTGGTAACCTTAGGACTGGGAGCCACAGAGCATTCCACCAGTGCACCAGGTGACCTGTTCCCAGTGCCACATTGGGCAGTATTTGTGCGCAAGAGTGTGTGCGTGAGACTTCCTTGAAGGTGGTGTTTGTTTCTCACATTTGTTTCTCATGCGTTTCCATCTAAACTGGACAGTACATAGAGGCCTCATGTATGTATTTGAAAGGGTCAGTGTGTCAGAATTAAATCATCTTGAAGGAAATTTATCCAGCTGCAGTGTCTACACACCCCTGAAATCCTGTTTAATCCCTTAAATGCTTATGCAATGCCTTGGCCTTGTGCTGGCCTTCAGCATAGGGGAGAATTTCACCCGGTGTGAACAGGTCTAGAGGAATGTGCATGATCCTGTGAAGTAGGTAACACATAGGGGTGACTTAATCCCCTGCTGAAATACAGCCACAGCAAACACCTTTTCACTTCCAAAAGGAAATGAAGAGGAATATCCAAATATCCACTTGAAGACTGAAGACGTACTTTAAACAAGTGAACTATAATGACCAGAAATGGCATTTCAGCCAGGATACCTGGGTTTAACAACCTAATGCTTCTTTCAAAACTGCCCTAGGATTTTTGCAATCACAAGTGGCCAGGAACTTGTTTTAAAATGTTGTCTGAAAGTCTGTGCCCCAAGTTTTGCTGTTATCCCAATATTAAGACACATAATTACAGGGAAGTTATTCTGTCTTTATACTGATGTAGTGAATAAGTAATTTGGCCTGGTGTCAGCATATGTTAAAAGCAGACTGGTAGAATCTATGGTACCATAAACAAAGATCATTTACTGTGTTTCTGTAACAAGGACAGCTCCTGATGGAAACATCACCTCTCTGTAGCCTTGTGAAACCACTGGAAAAAACCACAGTAACATTATTTTGCAGGAGTTGTCTGTATATACTGTGTTTAAAATATAACCTGCTGCAAACATATCAGAAAACCGTGGACATACAAAGATTGAGGTTGCCAGAGAACTTCATTATTAAAAAAACCAAAACACAACAGAAAACCCCACACCCCTAAAAACCTAAAAATGAGTTAATTTTTGTTGATTTAGCTGTTGGAGGGGTTTTTAGTTCACCCTTTGCACTGCTTAGTAAATATTGTAACCTTGTAGGGCTAGCTGTAGGTCAGAGACTGACTATCTGTAGAGGACTTGGATTTGCTTTTCCTTTGGATTCATTAATAATATGATTTTTAGCAATGTGTTACATATTAAAATGTGAGTGTCTGAGTGATGTGGGATGGTGATAGAATTCAAAACCAAATAAAACATCCCCCCCACGCCCCGCAAACCAACCAACAGCCGTCCCCAACCCAACCAGAAACAACAAAAAATTTTAAAACAAAATCTAGAACAGAACCAAACTGTGCAGTTACATGCTCTTTATATTACTTGTCTTGAGTAAGTGCCTTCTTGGGCAAACTACTGATTTGAAAATTTCTTCAAGTAAAGACTGTCAGGAAGGTGAAATTCTTGTTATCTGTAACGTGTTGTTACCCTGTCTTTGAGGTGTTATGTCAAATAAGAGCTCTTGTAGGTAGACCATGTATCTTGGTGTAATGCACCTTTTCATTCTTCTTTAGTAAAATAGTTACTTGGTGTGATGCCAAATGAAATAGTGGTTTGCGCGTGTCAACTCTTGTGCAAAGAAGAGTTGCAATTATTATCACATTGGGATGCAAACCTTTTATTTGAAAACACAGCTGAGGGGAAAATTGATGGACAGTTTGAGAGGCACCTTCATGGATCAAACCTATGCTTTTATTTCTTGCCTGTGAGATATGTCCATGCTAGAGACCCTGCAGAGGGGTAGCAATTAATCAGGCTTTGGATTGCATGCCTTTTTCTGCTGCTATGGAGGCATGAGGTATTGTGGATATATCACCTAGTCTCTCTGTTCCTTGGCTTCCTCTTCTGCAGTACGTGTGATATTTCTCTCACTTGTGTGAGGAGCCCAGGATCACTTCAAGATGGTAGGGTTGCTCGGCGGGAGAGTTATGTGCCACTACATTTCCTGTTTGAATGCATTTCCTCCCCTGTTACTGACTGACAAGAAGAAGGGAGGGAGTTTTTCATAAAGGGTGAAAATGAGCCTGAGACAGCTGCTTTCCAGATTTTAGAGAAAAAAATGGATATTTTCTTTTTTTTTTTCTTCTTTTCAGAAACATGCATGTTTGCTCACTGCTGTTTTGCACTATATAATACCCAAATGTGCCCGAGGTTTCTGAGAGGCAAGTGAAGAAAGTAACTTGGTGTGGGAACTGCCTCAGCAGGAGCTGAGGCAACAAGCAAGGGTTAAGAAAGCTGAAGGTGGCAAGAATAAGCTCATGTGGTTATGCCACAAGGAACCTACCAGCCCTAATGGTTGGACTGAAACAAAAACCATTTTTGTCACTTTTCTCTCTGGCTCCCTGTGGGAGCATGGGGGCTGTGGAAGGGCTGAATAAGGCAAGAGAGATGACCTTGTTGTTAAGTATTCTGGCCCACTGGGTTGTACCTTTAGCACAGTGTTGTATCATCATGAGTTTTTTGGGGAGGGAGTTTGTTTTTTTGGTTATTTGCAAAGGCCATGTCTTGAAAACAGCTGTGTGCTGGACAATGGAGTACTAAGCATGGCAAGGTTGGAAACAGAAAGGAGCTTTTAGAAATGAAATGTGAAAATCCTGCAATCTGTGCAAGTGGAGGGAAGAAAGAGAATGTCTTGTGGAAATGCTAGCAGGGCAGATGAATCTCTTAATACGGTCCCGTCTCAACTTTTTTTTTTTCCTTTTTTTAATTAAAGAATTTTTTAAAACTGTAATACTTGCTGGGGTGAGTTTTCTGTTGTGGTTTTGTTTTGGGCTTTTTTTTTTAAATAGACAGAACGAAAAGAAATGAAAAGCATTAACAGCCTTGCGAGGTCACTGGGACCTGAGCAGAATTATTAACTGGTTCTCTCTCTGTCAGGCACTCTGTATTCACTGTATCACAAGCTTGAAGCCAGACCTTATTTTACTAAGCAAAAAATGGTCCTTTTGTTGCTGTTTTTCCCCTAGTGTCATCTCTCATGGTTGCCAGGGAAACCAGTGTGTATCCTTTCAGCATAGGTTATTGGGCCTCAGGAAGGAAGTGCTCCAGTGCTGGCCTGCTATTTTTATAGAACTGTTACATAATGCAATCTATTAAAGCTTCCTCTTGGTGTTTTATGGCACAAAGGGGAAATTAAGTTTGATGACTCCTAAATGTTTGATGGAGGATGTCAGGTGACTTCTGGATTGTTTTGTGCTTGCCGCATAGCAACAATATTTCTGTATTCAATTCAAGAAGAACAAATATACATTAGTGCCATTGGCAATATTTGCCTGCATGCAGATCACCAGAGGAAATTGAATTCTAAGCAGAGCAAGTGCAAATACTGTAGAAGTGCAGAGCACTCTCAGCTAGGGAGGATAAATGGCAGAGTAGTTGATGTTTTGACAGCACAGGGAAAAGAAGTTTAAAGGAAAATATTAATTTTTCTTTGCTTTATTCTATTCTACTTCACAAACTGGGACTCCAAACTTCAGTCCAAACTGGGAGTCACCATAATGCACTTGCAATTACCATATACATCTGTAACATGCACATTGTAGTAGCTCTTTCTTTACTGACACTGATTTCTCAGAATTTAGTAGCATGAGAGAATTTGGATTTCAGCTTTGGTGTCACAAACCCTGATTATTTAAAGTAAGAGAAAACTGTGTAGAGTTAGTGGTGTTGGGTATATGATACCCATTCTAGGTAGGCTATTGTTTCATATATGCTGATTGTTCAGAGATATATTTCAAAATGAATAATTATATTTTTAATACCTGGACAGGAAGAAACCTCTGCTCAGAGACTGAGGGTTCACAATTCCTTTGGCTACTTCTTGTCAAAGTCAGATCAACACTGTTTCTTGACTGATCAATAGTTACAGGTGTAAGGGCTTAGCACTCAAATGAGTTGCTGTGGAATAACAACATAATTTCTCATCACTTTCTCCAGGCGAACTGTCCACGAACTTCCACTTGGCCTACATCAAATATGAGATAATTCAAGCCACCTCAGCCTCCAGTGTCTGTTCTTTGTCTATTGGCACATAGAAATCAATGATCTTTATAACTTTCTAGTTGCCAGTATGACAATGGTGTTGTACTTCAGTCCAAATTTAACATGGATCTAGAGTTTGTAATAAAGATGACACGTAAGCAGACATAGATTTGTCCTGAGTTCTTGGTGCTGTCCTTTGAAAGAAGGAAATAATGAAATTGTGAATGGCAAGGTTGCAAGCTTTGGAAAGAGCAGGAAAACATGCTCCTAAAAAACCTAGTGTGGGGGGCCAGACTGCTTTCTGATCTTTATTGCTCATGAAAGAGAAGTGTCATTTCCACTTGATGTTGAAAGCTGCCAAGAAAAAATAACTTAATTTCTATGCAGGTAGAAATTCTATTAAAGCTGAGAATTGTAATTCAAATATTTGAATTCACAGAAGTAGTTTCAATGATATTGTGCATTGCATTGGAGGGGAGATTCATTGCTGGTTTCAGCTGTGTCTGCTTATTTAGAAGATGGCACTGCTCCTCTGAAACAGCAGGGAGCGAGTGAAGAATTTTCAGTTGCTTGTAACCCTTTGCAAGTAACAGAAAACCTTCAGTGCTTGTAAAGTCTTTGCCACACCATTCAGGGAGGACATCTGAGATGAATCCTGCAGGGAGAATAGCTTGGTATGACTGTGTGAATACAGAAAGGAAAGTTATGAAGACTTGGGCCTGGATGCTTTGCTCCTGATGAATAATAGGAGCTTGATTCACAAAAAAAGAAAAAAAAGTACTGCATTTTTGACCAGGAGGTTATATAGGACCCAGAGGATGCAAGACTTTACATGTCCCAAAGGAGGGGTGGAGGAAGAACCAGAGCTCAGTACGGTTTTACTAGGCTCCAGTCAGCATGTGTAGAGCGAAGTGCTGTAAATTTGTGGCCATGATTTAACGTGAAGATTAGAGCTTGCTAGGAATTTTCCAAGAGAACATTTTTTCATCAGAACTTTTCATGGAAATTTGTCACTTTGGATGAAACTTTTGTGAGGAAAAAAAATTCTGTAATCTGGCACTAAGTTCCTGTACAAAGCCAGAGCAGAGAGCTCAGAATAGCCAATACCCCGGAGGGTAAAGCTTTTCCTGGGAATGCAGGAGATGTCTCTGCCAAACATGAGGTCTTGATTCTCAGGTTCCTGTTCCTTCACTGTTACAAGCTATGACTACTGGGCTTTTGGCTTTCCTGTGTGGATGCCTCTTTTCCTAAGGGGGGCAGGGGGGAGACAAGACGTCTCTCACTCTGTCTCCTCTTTTGTGTCCTGGTGCTGAAGAATTTGTTGTTGTAATCCTAAAAATGTTAGTAGGACAGGAAACAAACTTCCCACCCTGTCCTAATGATGTATTTCCACATGTTCCTACCATATGCAGTCTCTATTGTAGTGTAGCATGTTTATAGGCTGTGGGTCAGGCGGGATGTGATCTGCCCAGTCCTGAATATTCAGACTGGTGACTTGGCTGGAGAAACTGGGTGGTTACCCTTCATCGCTGCTTGGTTTTCCTCTGTGTTGGAGCCAGGCTTCGTCAGGATGCTGGGGCAGAAAGCATGGAGCATGCCTAGGTGTCTGACATGGGGCTGGGATGTCCACTGCTGGTCAGCTACAGCAGCTCAGGAAGCATTAACGTTGACCCAAAAGGGCTAGCTACTGTGTTCCCTGAGGTAAATACTTGTAAGAAGGTGTGTGTTGCTGGAGAAATGAAAAATTTTTGCAACTTGAGTTATTTGGCAATTAAGAATGATGGAGGGTATAGCCACTCACATGGCTGTTCCAGATTCTGCAAGCATTAGGACTGACTCAGGATTGCAGGGGAGGTTGGAAAGCTGGTTGCTTCCCTCCATTCTTGGCTGGGTTGTTTTTTTTTTTTTAATTGGCAAGTGGTTTGTTTATTCATCAAAAATTTAAATGAGTGTAGTTTTGATTGACCTGGAAATATCTATGCACTTGGATTAAGTTTTTAAGATAAATTTACTTGGATGAAGAATTAAGGAAAGAAAATCTGGCAGCTCCCAAACTAAACATTTTGACATTCCCCTCACCCACATATTAGGCTTCTGTGCATCTTGTTAATGAAGTTGTGAGTTAAGTGCCTTTCACATGAGGGAGGAATTGCTGGAACATTTCTTAGCCAGCTTCAGTTTGGAGCAGACACTTTAAAAACAGGTCTTCAGACATTCACCTGATCTCAGCCTTGAAAATTTTTCTATTTTATTGTAATTTCTGACATAGTTTGTAAGTCATAACTCCTCAATGGAGCAGGCTTTGGAGGCCTTGAGCTAGAGACTAGCTTAAGCTCCACCAGGCGATCATCTGTCTTGGTCCTTGATAACATTTAGTTTAAATGAAGTGGAACAACTTTAGGAGGACGTGCTGAGGCACCTTTCTAGTCTAGAAGGTATGACCTTCTTTTGGCAGGTATGAGACTAGTTTGAATCATTTCTGAATTGGACAGAGAGGAGATAACAATGAATCTTCAGAAATTGCTCTTTTCCCACTTTTCTCCCTCCTTTCCCCCAGAGTCACATCTCTGATTTGAGACAATTTCTTAAAACCATGACTGACTGGCAAAACTTCTGGTATTGATGAAACAGCAGTTTCTGAAGGAAACTGAATTAATGAGTATACATTTTAACACTCCTGGTTTTGTGCTGTCCAGAATGAAAGTGCCCAGTGAAGAGAGTGAAGCAGCAGGCAAAGCAGAGGAAAGTACGTGTAGGAGACTGGAGAAGATACTTCCTGTGTTTACTCTGAAAGCATTGATGTATAAAAATCCTTGTTTGTTTTTAGAAGGAGCCTCTGGAGGAAAACAACTGTGGGCAAGAACGTGCAAAATGTAGAGCTAGAATTATCTGACTTTGTCCTGTCAAATGTTAAGCCAAACAGGAAGGTTTATTTTTCTCCCTTCTTTCTTTTTGGCAACTACTTCCCCAAGCTTCCTATGGGGTGGAAATGGGCAATAAATAGCAGGGTATCTAATGGCATCATTCCAGGCCTCCCAGCTACTGGTGTTGGCAAGGAAATGGCTCTCCTTTTGCTTCCTTCTTATTTTTAGTGCTGAGTTTTCAGGGGGTGGAGGGAGGGTCGGTTATTATCAGTGAGAGTCAAACCACAGTGGCTGCCTTCTGCAGACCTCTTACCACCCTGCCAAACTAGAGGAAGTTGGAGTCGTATAATTCACACCACTAGTGGTTTTGCCTTGTAAGTGAGACTTCCTTTAAATTTAAAATACATGCACGCAAAACCTAACTGTCTCATTTCTATAGAATCCCTGTTTTAAATACATTCATATTTTTGTCTTCTGGCCTCTCCTTTTCCCCCCTACTGCCACTTCTTCAAGTTTAAAAATGCTCACTGGAGAGATGAATTGCAAACAGAACCAATGTTGCTCTTGGAAAAATTGCTCTAAGTACAAGCCCTGAAGGACAACAGGATGAAAAAATCTTCTCTATGATTTGATGACTTCCATAGGAAAATGATCTCCTCCGAAATTCTATTTTCAGCTTGGTGTATTTGAAGATTTTTTAGACTTGTCATGCAAACTGTAGAAAATACAACTGGGTTTATGCAAAATCGAGGGGATTTGTTTGTCATGAGGTGGTAAAAAGAACCCAAAAATTTTTTCAAGTTTCAGAAATAAAGGTTTTTTTCTTTGAAACTTAAAAAAAAATAATTCTTAGTTTTTGCACAGGGGTACTTGATTTTCATTGTAAATTTGTAAGCCAGCTCAAATTATTCAGAATTCATTCACACACGATAGGCTTATATTTCTCTTTGGCTGCAGAGCAGAGCTTTAAACCAGAGAAGTTCAGCTTGGTTTTGATTTTGACATGAACATTTCAAGAAGCCTTATTTCAACAAACTTAATGCAAACCCTTTTTTTTTTTTCTGTTCTTTGTTGCATATCCTGGACCTAGAGCAATCATGGCTGGAAGCTTTGATCTCCAGCAAGTACCCTGGGTTGCTCCTTCCCCCAGAGCAGACTAGCTATACCAATTTTTTTTCTGACTAACATTTGGCCTGTTGTGAAGAGGCTCCACTGATGGAGACTACACATCCTACTTTGTCAGTATCTTCCAATTGTTAACCAGTGTTCACATTCTTCTGACAAATAAATTCAAGCCAATAGTCTGTGGTTTGAAAAGGGGAGGGAGAGAAAAAAAAGCTTTTCCAAGTCTGTTTCCTGGCTGTAGGTCTCAGCTATGGCTTCAGCATATGTCTTGTAGTAGGGGATGCTGTGGAGATACAGCATGCTTGCTGCCTCCAAATACTGGATACAGTCACAGTACCTCCCCAAGAGAATGTGGGAAACTTCACAACTACTGGCATGTAAAGATTAGGTTCAGTCAAAGTCACTATCTATGATAGGTGAGGTTGGTAACACCGGAAATTTTGTATTGTAATATCGTGCACAGCTTTTTATAATTTTGTCAGAAATTTCACACTTTGGGATGAAATGTGAAATTGTTGGATGCTGATCTCAGTCATGACATTTTTTTTGGAAGACTTGAGCTAAAATGCTTTGGCCTGCTCCCTTAAAAAGGTGAAGGGAGCGGGGATTTATTTTGAAAGAAGCCTGGTGGTAATACACAGATGCCAGAAACTTTGTGCTGTGGAGCAGAACTTCTGTAACTTCAGTGCAGAAGGTGACCTCATTGTCAGAGGCTTAGAAATCTCTCTGGTCTGGACTGTATTCTGCCAGGTTGTATGCAAATATATGTTCTGAAATTTCTCCTAGTGAAGGAAAAAACAATTCCTAGGCTAGACTTGCAACTTGGAGTCTTGAGGCACAAGGCAAGGTATGACACTTGATATCAGAGGAACAGGTAAGGAAAGAACCACAGCAGAAATATCTTCTTATACAAGTTCAAATTCTGTTAGTCCAGATTGCACCATAGAGTTTGATCATGGTAGACATCTTTCGCAGATAATTTAAATGCATCCTTGGTGGTTTCTGAAGAATAATTTCATAGTCATGAAGAGGTCTCCAGGTGGTTTACTAAGTCTCTGCTAATTAATCTAAACCCTTGGGTATGTGTCAGTCTGGGATTTGGCACAACCTTAGCTGAAGCACAATGTTTTCCAGTCACATGGTTCTAGCAGAATGGTTCCACACTCCACAGTGGCTGCTCATTTCATATAGATTCTGATCCAAAGGCTGAAGACCCTTGGATTGATCCATCCTTGGAAAGTCATGATGCTGCATTGATAGCACAAGTTTGTTTTCACTTGTGCTTTGTGTAGTAATGTGGGGATGAAGACCATAGGCAATGAGGTTTACATCATCTGCACTTGGTCTCCCACAGAAGTTCATTTTGAACCTGAGAAAAGACACATTTCTGCTTTCATGTGATGATACTTTTGTACAAGTTTCCGCATTCTACTCAATGTGACACTATTTTATTTTACCAGAAAAAGCCACCCTCAGCTATGAACAAGTAGGAAAATTGTTATAAGTTGATTATTATTTTTATTTTGATGAAAAAAGTGGACTTCAAACATGAAAAAAACTTGGTTAGCATGTTTATCCTGAGACCACTGAATATATGCTCAGAAAAATCTCTGTTGTCTAAGTTCCAACTTGATTTCTGGGAGAATACAATCTAATTACTCTATTACTACACCAAAATACTCCTGTACTTCTTGTTTTCTTGGCTCATTTGGGTTCCAAATGCACGTTTTCTCCAAGCAGAGTTTGATGCTATGAGAAGGTAAGCACAATAAATCCATTGTAAAACTTCTTTAGACCTAACATAAAATGTTCTCCTCTTTAGACTATATTAAGGACAGGATTTAATAGTCTTCTGTATTTAGATATCATTCTTATCCACTTTATAATAATCTCTGGAAAAGTGTAAATTGTTTTTTTTTATTACAGACTTTGCAGAATCCGTAGTGAAATATTGCTTCTATCAAAGGCTCGTTTATGACTGCAAGTTTCTTATTATAACAAGATTTGTATAATATCTTTAAAGATTTAAATGCCCTTCCCCTCTTCCTTTTGTCCCTGAGAGTCCTGGGATAAGGCATGATGTTTCCTGAGTGGTTACATTAAATGTATTATCCACTTGGTGTGCTTGAATAGGAATTATGATAGAGCAACTCTTTTGGAAGCAGCTAATAAGTCTCTTATCATTCTAAGCATGGGTGCTGAGACAAGGAGACTTGGACTAAACCATGTTTACGGATAACGTATATCTCTGACATCCATGGACACTATGATACAGGAACATTCTGAAATACGGTGCAATCTGTGAAGTGATTACCTGGGTAATATTATGCCAAAACCATGGTGTATATTTTTCAACATAGATTACTAAAATGTGATGCCATACAGGAACATGCAGCTTTCTGTTGAATACCATAAATACAAGGATAAAGTACAGCACATGTGGTTTGACTATGGCTTTTGAAATGAGCAATCCATATGTAATGAGCAATTTGATAACCTCCAGGGTGAAAATATTTACTGTTTAGAAAAAAACCAAGGAAAAATAATTAAGATTTTTTTTCCCCTATTGGGATGATCTGAGCTTATTTAATAAAAGAATATTTTACAAACATATAACTCGGCATGCAAGTCTTAAATCTCTTTTAAATATATCTTTGTTGCCCCCTATAAAAACTGAATAAACTGTTTTATGTGTATCCATCACGGCCAATGTTCAGGTTCAGTTATTTTCCATGGGTATCATTTGGTCTTGTAACAGGCATGGTGAGACTTTATGAGAAGAGCTGTGGAAGATGATTTATTTTCACACCATTTAACATCATAGTCCTTATCTTTCCACAGAAACAGGGAAAAATTTCCCCACGTGGAAACTTTCTAAAAGGTGAGTCTTACACGGTTAAGGAAGCAGCAGAGGAAAGAACATAAAAATATTCCCTTGTTTGTTTTTGTTGGATTCAGGAAGAAACTAATTCTGCAGGGACAAACACAGTGCTACAAAGCAAGGTATTATGTTTCATGCTGGAGTCCCCAGGGTGGCCTTTAAAAAGTAGAAAGAGAAAACCTCTGGGAGAAACCATTGGGTGTGCTCACTTGGATATGGCTGCTGTTTATGTGGCTGCTGGGGTGTGGTGTGTGGGTTACAAAGCAGAGGAAGCATGTGCTCTTGCCATTTGACATCTCTGATAAAGTGACTAAGGGCTGGTTAGACTGTGGCCTCTTGAGCTGCTGTCTTGGTCTTCCTGCAGTTGGACTTGTGTAGAATGCCTGTGGCTCCAGCGTTGCTGTTCTCATGATTCCTAGGCAGGTTACTTTTAGCATGTAGATCAGAGTTGTTGTTGCTACTGCAGTCATTTTTTTTGGTCTTGTTCATTTGTTTTAAGATGACCTGTCCAAAAGAGGCAGAGATAAGTCAGAAAGCAACCTTGGGAAAGAAGAAGTGGAAAGCTGTTTTGGTAGGCCAAATAATCAATGGTGGAGTTCCACTAGAGTCGGTAGAATTTGACTACTGAGAATTTGGCCCACTGAGTCCCTGCCCAACATGCATATGGTCTAAAGATCCCATCTTGTTATGAAGTTGCTGGGCCAACACGTTTGTCTGCCTCTAACGCTCTTGACTGCAGGTTGGGCTGGCTTAGACATTACTGTATGAAAAGAGAGTTGGGATCCTGAAAATGAGGGATTTTATAGGGAATATAGACAGCATTTATCTGCACAGTTTCTTGCTCTGATTTTTATTATCTTCTCTCACTCCCTTTTTCAGTTTGGTAATTCTAAGATTGTAGGCCAGGGATTGCTAGCAAAATGGAGATCAAAGTTAAACTGAGGAGATCAGACAGCTTACATTTTAAAATATTAAAACTTGTAGATTCCAATTTAGCGCAGTCTTTGACAGTTATGTTTGAAAACTAGTAGATGCTAAAGAACATTTCTGTGCCCTGAAGGAACACAAATATTATTATATCTTCTGATAGACAGAAAGTCAGACTGGCAATTACTGGCAATGTTTGCACGCTATATGTATATTCACCTTCTGTAAAAGTGGAACTGTTCAAAGGTTTGGAAGCCCCTGCATGCAGCACCTTTGTGTGAATTCTTTTTTCTTTCCCTATAATAAAAGCAAAAATGACAGCCCTCAGGTGTGTCCAGAGATCTCAGTGACCTGAACAGAGTGCAGATTTATGGTGCTGTGATTTATTTGAAGCCTTGTCATCTGCCTTTAGTTTTGCAGTGAGATGCTAATCTTCTCAGATTTTGTTCACTGTTAGTACATGTAAAAAGCTGTCCAAAATGTTGATATCAGCATTGTTTGATGACATTTCAAATGAATGTTTCAAAACATATTTGCATTAGAGTAAGTTTTAAAAATTGATTTCAACCTTTGCAAATAATACTAGGAAAAAAGCCCAGGATTCAGGGTTTTGATTTTTGGATGTAAGCATTACAGTGTGAACTGAGAATGTAATAATTAAGTAAGAAGGTAGAAGTCCTGTGTGATTAAAGGGACTTTTCTAGTGAGGCTGGTTGGTTAATTTGGTCAAAAGTCTGTGGGATGGGAGAAAAAAACTTTCAGATGAAAGAAAAAACGTAAATGAAAACTTTCCACTTGGGTTGAATTTCTACGCTGTCTTCAAAAACACTAAAACTTACTGAACTGAGAAAAGGTTTTAGTTGCAAACCCCAACCAAAATTTAACTCTGTATGTAAACTGGAAACTCCAATTAAATTGGAAATTGTTCATTTTCCTAAAATGCTTTTGTGTGGGTTGGGAAGTGGGGGTATAATTTCCTGACCAGCTCTAACACAGGCTTGCAGCGCTGCTTCTTTTTATACTTGTAGGCAGCCGGAACTGGTGACTAAGGTTTCGCTAATATTGCAAATTCTATGAGCTGGTTGTTTGTGAGCATGTAATTGACCTTTGCTGGCAAAGTGATGTGAAGATAAGGAAAGGGAAAGGACAGATTTCAATTCACTTATTTTCTCCAGCTTGGAGGAATACACACCAATGCTACCGCTTGTTTTAGAAATCCTTTAAGTGCAGTCTGTAGTATTTGTTTCAGTAGCGCATAAGGCAATTGCTTGTCTAACAATGCCTGCTTAAATTTCACAGGTAGGAACCTAGAGTTATTCAGCAAACATTGTCAGTATTGGGAAGGATCCTTACCCACAGTGATCTGATAGCAAACAATACAGTCTTCTACAGACAATCAGTGTCCCTAATTCCTTACCATCCATGGATTCAAAGGATACTTTTCCTGAGCAGTCTCTGGGAGGTGAAACAAAGAAAGATACAAAGCAAAACCAATTTCTCAGTCCCTGACATATTATTTGTGTTTTCTCAGGAAGTGCGTTTTCTTGACAGGTAGAAAGTATCAATTTGTCAATGACAAATGGCGGGGGGGGGGAGGGGAGAAGGCAACTTTTTTTCAATCAAATTAGGGATATGTGTGCATGCAGCTTAGGTTTCAAACCTAAATTGTCACCTAGATTTGGACCACCCTAAAGATGGTAATATCAAATGAAAATTCTATTTTGAGAGGGGGAAAAGCCTATTTGAATGTTGGCACTCGCTGGCAATTTCCACATAGTTCCTGACTTTGTCCAGGGATTTGACGTAGCTGAATGACACCAGAATTAAGCGTAAAGCTGCCAAGGACAGCAGTTGCAACTGTGCTTTGAACAGTACTGATTTCCAGCCAGGTAGACGTCACTGGGACAGAGAGAAATGCTGATGTTTATGACAGGAGGGGAAATAAAGTTTAGCCAGGGGAAGGGAGTTCTGCTGTAGCCATTTGTCACTTTAAATGCTCCAAATCCTTTTCAGTTTTGGAGTAGCAAAAGATCCAATCCTGCCTTCCTGTAGACTTCTTTCTAAATGCTGCATCCATAACATCATCCAAAGTGGCTCTAGAGACTGAAGAAAGTGTGTGCGTGCGCACGTGTGTGTTACTGCCATGTGGCAGAGTTTGCGCTGTTTTATATCTCTCACTGATACGGCTATTTTATGCTCAGTTTTGCTGGTCTGAATTCTTTTGGCAATAGGTTCTGAAGGCAGTGTGTGTTGTACAAGAGCAGGGTTACCTTTCCTTCCATAGCAGGAAAGATTGAAGCATCTCTTTGTCTCTGTCTGTCCCTCTCCTTTGGGGCAAGAAGGAAGGACAATTCTGAGGTGCTGAATGTCCTTTGCCTATGTTGAAGTCAGCAGTGGCAATGTCTTCCTCGTGGTTGTAGGACCATGCCCAAAAAAGCATTTTCACTTCAACATTACAAAGGTAGGAGCTGAGAACAGGCTGGTTTTCTCATTGTGTTTATTCAGCCGTCTCTTGTTTCTGAAGAAAGGGTTCAGGAGCAAGGTACCGCACAGTCAGCTTCTCGACTTGCTGATGTTTGCACTTGCCTTCCCCTGTGACTCATTCCAAACACATCTTGTTCATTCAGGAGGGTAATTTTCTATTTCCACTTTGGTGCACTCCTCCTCCTCCTCCTCTGCCCCCTCCTTCCAGATCTAAAATGTCCTGTCAGCTGCTGTTTATCTGATGGTTCATATGTCCATGCTTGGTTTCTTTTTCCCCGTCGCTACGGTTTCTCCTTCCGTTCCAAAGACTGTTTTAGTTGTCATTTCTATTCCCCTGTCAGCAACATTCTTCATCGTCTCTGGCTCAGGCAGTCTGTCTACATGGTTTTCTTTAGAGGTGTTTTTGTGCTAAATGAGTGCCTCCTAGGAAGCCCAATGTAGCATAACATAATTAAGTGACAATATATGAGGTGCCAGTCCTTTACCAGGCATTTAATCTGGAAGCTGGAAGATTTACAGGTGTGAGGTAGAGTCAGAGGAAATTTAGCACCCCAGCTTGCAGTTAAATGATAGGTAGAGGACTTTTGAACACTCCTGTATACCAAATAGACACTAGTTTAAACTTGGTCAGTGGTCAACTTGCTTATTTCTATATTAAATTGAATGAATGTTAAACTTATCAAGGCTGGAAGATGTTACACGATACCATTCCCCTTGTTGAATGGTATCCCTGGGTTGGCTTGGTGAGGTGGAGCATGGCAGAAGGCTTCATTCTCATTCCTTATCTTCCAGTATTTGCGTGGCTACATCCAGGAAGATTTTGCTTAGAGTTCTTGCTGGTTCCTCTCAGCATTAGTTTAATTGTAATGTAGCGTACACTCATGATCTACCCAAAATAGCCT
Organism: Numenius arquata; assembly: GCF_964106895.1. NCBI lineage: Eukaryota > Metazoa > Chordata > Aves > Charadriiformes > Scolopacidae > Numenius > Numenius arquata. The sequence continues at coordinate 36,170,349 of NC_133585.1, read as the reverse complement.
ATGTATTCTTCATCCCTTATGCTTACAAGCTTTATCTTAGCATTGTGCTCTGGAGGTCGTGCCTTGTGCTCCACCATCTGTGTATCAATGCCCCAGGCAGGGCAAAGAAAAGTGTTTCCCAGTCCTGCAGACAGTTTGCACGTGCCTCTGTATTCTTCAGATTCCACCTTTTTCCAGACATAGTTTGATCATCAAGCTCTCTGGCAATTCTTCACAGCTTGTAGAAGTGAGGTACACAGATGTAAAAAATAACTTTATGCTTTGTTATTTTTAGGTATCTAGATACACCGTAAATGGATATATGTATCGCATTCCCCATTTGCCCCTTCCACAGCCCACATGGAAAGAAATATGAAGATTGTTTACCTTGGTTTGAAACTTACTTTACATATTTGAAATGTTTCCAGTGGGTTCTATACTTTTAAACATATTAAATATGAGTTTTCAAGGCTGGGGGAATTATGCTAGCAGGACTTGTGGAAAGCGTGTGCATGTGGCACACAGAACATAGGTTGAGGGGTATGTGTTCACATTCATCTTTTTAAAAGGTGAAGGGGAAAAAACATGTGTTTTGAAACAATGTCCTCAAGATTATTCAAGGTAGGGTACCAGATCGTTCTACTTTTGCTGTTTGTTTTTTTTTTTTTTTTTTCTTTTCTTCCCCCCCTTGCTCACTAATGTTTCCACTTACGACTTTTTTCTTTTTTTTCTTTTCTTCTTCCCTCTTCTTAGTAGCAGATTACTGTGGCCACTAAGAGGTAGTGTTGATACAGCTGTAGTTAACGGCAGTTTAGTTACTGAAATAGAGACCTTTTTGTGTACTCTTTGCATATTTGAGCTGTTTTTCCATTGTATCCTTTTATTTTTTTGTTGTGTGTTGGTTACTTTTTTAAAGGAGCAGGCTGTTTACATTAGCTTAAATACTCAGTTTTATGCCATTCACCTTCATGCGCGTGCACAAGCCATGTGAAGATAATGCAGTCATATAAGCCAGCATTAGCAATACAGAGTGAGTACCTGGCACTTACCTCTCCCAGATGCTGCTGCTGGAGGTGCCAGATGCTTTGCCTGTTTGTCAGACCATGCTGATAGCATGTTATGGTGGCTTTTATTATGCCTGAGGGTGATGTGCAGGCACTCTGCACCTGTTTGCAAACATATGCCCCATCCACAGATCACCCTCTGCTCAAAAAAACTGCTTCAGCAGCAGTTCTTTCCCCCCAGGACTTTAGCAAAGGGACACTTTCCCTAGAAATTGCAATGGCATCTTTCTTGGTGTGTAGTGTTTCCGTGGGGCGAATGGCTTGTTGAGCTAAGTGAGATTGAGCTGCACCAAAGAAGGGAATACTGAGCATCCCTGAAGGAAGGGTGCAGGCTTCTCCAGAGTTGCTTGTTTCAGGGCTTTTGATGGTAGGGGCTGGTATGTCCAGATGCTACCCAGTCTTCTAAACTTGATTCAGAGCAACTTCAGCTTTTTCTTTTGGCTGGCTACATTCTGCCCTATAGTTATGGGACCAGGGGCATGCTGACCTGGTAAGCAAGCTGATAGCTTCTTGTTTCTGGAGGGGCATGTATTGGGCAGAGTTACTGTATTGCTATTTTTGCCTGACAAGATGACCTTCCTCTCCTTTGTCATGGCTCCTTTCAAACAGGAGAATTTGAATTTGTTTTTGTTGAATTGAGCCAGCTTCTCCATCTGAAAGATTCTGGATAATCAGGTTGGAAGGAGTGCTAGGTACCATGCTGATATCTCAGTGCTGTTCTGGAGACACAGCACCCAAAGCAATATCATCTCTGTTACGTGCCAGTACTACCAATTGCTGTCCTTGAAACTGCTCCATGTTGGCCTGCCCAGCCTGGCACTGTGCTGTGCCTATCTCTGCCTCCTACCTGGTTGCTCTTGCTGCCCATATAGTCCTGGTATGAGTTTCTGCTCTATGAAGGTTCAAGTGGTTTGTGCTGCACGGATGTTGCCCTGCAGGGTGCTCATCTCTGTGCTGCCCATGCCCTGTTCCTCCCAGGGGAGCCAGGGCACTGCTCCAAGTTTCTCCTCTTTGTTGCTCCTATTTTGAGTGATGGTTTTTGCAGTGCTTTTAGTGTGTAGAACAGCTTTGTCGCAAGGACTGCATTTGTTCTAGCAGTGGGATGAGGACTCCTGTGTGATGGGTTTTTCCCCCCGGTTGTGAAGCTTCACCATTGAGACGTTTTGTGGGATGTACTGGGCGTCTCGGTGCACTTGTGGGGGTTCCTCTATAAACTGGCTGAATACAAATTTTTTATTAAATGAATGTCTGCAGATAGCTATTAGTTATCCTAAGGCATGTATTAAACATATCGTGGTCATGCTTGTACTGGACTCATCAGAGATGAATGGAGAGCATTTCCTTGGTTTTAGCTCATCTTTACTCCTTTCTGTTTGTGAAGTAGTTGACTTTAATTGGACTTTAATTGCTTGTTAATTTCTGGTCTTTTATATCATGGAGTATTATTTTTGTCTTGAAGTTTTCTCTCTGAGCTCTGTATAAAAAGGAAAAAAGTCATAATCCAAATGAATGTCTTTGGGAACTACTTCCACTATGGGAAGAAGTTGGAATATTTCTCCAAAAGTACAAGTAAAGATATTCTTGAAAGTTTAGTAAACAGGGTTTTAGGAGCAAATCTTTTTAGATTTTCCAAATGTCACTAACTTGTTATTGAAACATGCTCCAGAGTTGGATATATGCTAGTGTTTAGGTGCCGAAGTCTTACTGAATCCAATGATGAAATGGCCTGCAGATTTCAGCTTTGGACATTTTAGAAATCTTCCTTTTGCCTTCTCCCACCTTATGTTCATGGGTGCCTATATTTAAATAAGAATTTGAATTACGAGCTCTTAAAGAAGTGGAAAATTGCTGTGGATCTCTGCTTTCTCCCAAGCCAAATCTGTTTCTCCCACCAGCATATCCTGTACCTTTTACAATTGCATTTCAATCCCACACATTTCACCCTCTCATTTAGCATCAAACTGTTTGCATTCGTTTTGAGTTGTCATCATGAGGTCGCTGTATGCTATAGTGAGATTTCCTTTGATTTAATTGCGTGATCATGAGTAGGATCTGAACCTCCAGGAGAGCCATACACTCAAAGGAAGCGTGTCCAAATGAATGTCAATTTAATTGCCAAGCGTATGCATGTGTATATCACTGCCCTCTCCTGCATAAGAAAGGTACTGCTCCAAGATGTGCCTCAGGCCATTTTATTATGAAACTAACAGCTGTGTCTTCCTCCCGCTGAAGGAAAAGGGTCTTGTGGCTTTGGACTGGGAAATGCTCTGTCTGCTGTTTCTGTGAAGCTCAGAGTTCCTGGGGTGGGCTGCAACAGGATCATCCTCTGTGCCTGCAAAAAACAAAGAGAGAAAAGAGAGGGAGGACTTACCTGGTTTTGTCTCAAAGCAGGTTAGAGCATAGCTATTGAGTTGATACAACTTTATTATTAAAAGTACTAGTAATTAAAAGATGTTTCTTTATTGCTTTTCTTAATGAGCATTGGGACAGCATCCTTCTCTTATACAAATGCCCAAGAGTGTTTCCTAATATTTTCGTAACATGGAAAGGACTATTTGGCTGTTTGATTCATATGGGTCCAACTGCCCCAAATCAAGTAATTTAAGTTACAGAGCTGGGGTCTGAATCTGAAATTGTCCACAATTGCAACTACTTCGCTCTAGGATTTTGGAGTGGAACTTTAGAGATAGCATGACCAGATCTGAAATCCAGAGAAGTTCAGTGCATGTTTCCACAAAATTAAGAGTCTTCCGAACCGATCTCATTTCTAATTGCAACTGAAAAGGGCATTCGTAGATCTGAGTGTTCTTTGTTAGTTTCTGGAAAATTTGCTATCTATTACCACACATCTACAGGACATTGTTCAAACCAACTGAATCATGGTGTCAATAAATGTTAGGAGGCGTATCAACTAGCAACAGAAAGTTAGGAGTAATCACAGAAGAAGTAGAAATTCCGTTTAGTTCCAGGACTATGAATACAGCAGCTGTGCGAGAGCCACAGGGCAGGCAACTCCAACAAGAGAGTGCCAAGTGGGGGACCAGATGGCTTGCATGGTAAAGCGTATGAAGTCATTTGCCTGTAGGTTAGGAATTCAAGCGCAGCTCAGACTTTTATACTGACTAAAAGTTGTGGTTATCTGCAGTGGTACTGGACCAGACTTTGAGGTGTTAGCATATAAAATTGAACAAAAAAAGGCCACTAGTGAATCAAGAAGCTAAGACCAGTGTTTCAACTGATGTGAAGGGCTAAATTTCCAAAGAGAGCTTTGCCCATTTGGTATAGAGTGTTTTGCAAATTGGTTTGCTCGTTCATGGAATGAAGCTAGGTTCCTTTTCAAAAACTAAAAAAAAAAAAGGGGGGGGGGGGATTTGAGGGTGTGTCTTGATTTACTAGCGCTGACTAGTATCTAGCATCCTTTGATTCCTTTGTCAAAAGCTTAAGTCAAGACCGAAATGTATGATCTCAAACAATCTTAGCATGGAATGTACTTTTTTTCCCTTCTCTCATGTTAGAGCTAGATGTGGGAAATGGGTACAATTAGCCTCCTAAAATTCAGACAAGCACTTGGTCCACTTATTCTGTATGAAATTAAACTGTTTCTTGTCTGGAGTGAAGAGAGTGGTAGATGTTATATCCCTTTCATTTAGAGCAGATAGATGTTCATAAATGAAAGGAAGCTTGAGGCTGAAAGTAAGTTGTATGGTTAACAGTTGAATTTTGATTGCAGGGGCTGTTCCTCCAAAGGCTGTATTCACAGAACAAGGAAGGAGGTAATATTAACACAGACTGAGATGGAAAATGTAACTTTGAATGGTTTATATGCTGGGTGTATTCTCTGGGGATGGGGTTAGAGAAGGAGTTGTTGACACAATTCTCCTGCTTCTCAACTAGGCTTCAGCAGCTTCCCATTTCATGGGTGCTGGGTGGTCCTAAGGTGTGTTGGAGGTGCATGACCCTCTCGGAAATGCTATGCAGGGCTAGAGGCAACCACTATGGCAAAATGCCATGTAGCCTATGGACGTAGGGGTTCAATCTCCATGTTCTCATCTGGGCTTTGCCTACATGTGCAAAATGTGTGGCTATCATCTGTGATCTCTGGATTGACAATAGGCAAGGGTACGGCAAGATTAGGAACTTGGAACGATGAGGGCATGTTTGGAAAAGGCTTAATTCAGTAAGCCATTGCCAAATGGCTTGTCCTGACTAAGAGTGAAAGACAACAGGGAGAAGGGGTGATGGTTCAAAATGGAAGGGTGACAAAAATGTGGCAAAATGAACAACTTCCCTTATGCACTTTTAACTATGAAACCAGTCTTGCCTCTGTGATTCTTGCAAACATCTGCCACCAAATTTGCATCTACTCTGAGAGGCAGATGTTTAGGTTTGTAATCACAGTGAGATAAAGCTGCTCATCCTGTATCCTAGGTAGTCTGCTAACCAAGTATGACTTCTGTGTTCATCAGTTGCTCTCTCTCTTTTTTATTTACTTTTTTTTTAATGACTTTGAGCCTTTATTTTGTGCTTTGGGCACAAAAAAAATAATAATCAGTGATTCTTTTGATACATAGTAAGCTCCAATGATTTTTTTTTTTTCAGCTAAAACTTTCCAGTTTATGTAGGAAGATGGACATGAAGTGTCCTTAGCTTTGCCTCACAGATTAATCTAGGCATTTCAATGGTGCTTTTGTACCTATTGTTACTATGGTCAGCTAATGAAAGCGAAGCAAGTTATAGAAGTAAGTTATGATCTTCAGGAAGGTAGGTCATGGTGAGTAAGCATGGCCAACTTGTAACTGGTTAAGATGGCATCACATCTGATAACCACTGTTTGATGTCACGATATTTTGTGAAATTTTACTATGGAGATAATATAAAGACACTGTAATTCTTAGTTATATCTGTCTACTATCTGATTTCAGTTCTTTGGCATGTTTACTTTATAACTGGTATAGAAAAATAACCCTTTTGATTGTTTTCTACTTCATCTTGCTGTTGTCACGGCTACTGTGCAGAAAATGCTTTTGGAAGGTGGATGATTCTGTGGGATGGATTCAGAGAATCTAGGTTTGAAGAGCAAATTATCAAGAGTTGCTTGATGGAGATGTGGAGGAGGAGGAGGGAAATGTTGAATAAAAGGCGAACAGAAATGAACAGTTTTTCGTGCCAGTTGACATAAGTTTTCATGCTGATCAGAAATTAAAGAGCAGCAAACCACACGTAGTTATTTGGGAGTAAAAGTTAAGATTTCTACTGTTTATGTTGTTGCCCATTTCACGCAGCTTACATGTGTCTGTATATTGCATTGGTGAATATTTCCATGTATTCTGTTTTGGTTTTTAAAGAGGTAACTTTCTCAGTGTTTGGAGTCTTCAAGTTTGGCTTTATAGAAGTTAGTGATTTCTGTATTCGAGAAGGTGCATACAATAAGGCTTGTATGGCCAAGTGTAATTGCATTTCTTTTTGTCTGGGAAGATAATAATTTCCTTTTGATGACGAAGTTTCATTTTCGTCATTTCATTTTCATCAGCAAGCCACATCAAGAATGTCTGACTTCAAATAAGTTTAAGAGAACTGAATACAGTGTCTGAGGTTCTGAATGTAGAAATAGCAAACAGAGGTGTAATCTCTCATTATGCCTGGGCCTTTGGAAAAAGAGCATGCCAGAAATATTGCCTGCCTTTGTTTTTGGTATGGCTAATAAATTGCTTTAGTCAACTGGATGTTCCTTTGGAAGGTTACAGTAAATCATGGGCCTGGACATAAGCCAACATTTCCTTCCGTGATGCAAATCTTAAAAGGTACAAAAAGACTGTGTTGGGCCATTCTCAAATACAGCTTCTTTTTGGACAAATTTTGCTTACAAGTAATAGAGCCACAAGAGGGCAATGGGTCTTTTATACAAGCTGAATGTAGCCAAAAAGAAATTTAAACAATGAAGAAGTCCTTCAGACAACAGTAGAAGGTAATTTAAAGGAAAACAGTTGGGTGAAAGCAGAGGAGTGAAATCCTAGAGAGCTCTGTTCAGGTCTGCAGACTTGCTCACAAATAATGCTGTGTGTTTATTATTTGCTTAGTGGTTAGAACAGTTGTATGTGCTTACAGCCCACTTCTTAAGGGAAGAAGTCTTAGTTCTTGTATGTACTTCTTACACTCCTGTGCTAGATTTATTAGCAGGCTTACTGTGCAATTGGCACTTGGAGTGTATCTGGATGTACTCAGGTCCGGATGAGAGCTACTTATCCAGTCCAAGTCCAGTTCCATTGATACATCCTTCTCCTTCCCCTCTCCCCTGTCCCCCTTATCTTTTTTTTTTTTCTTTAAGATATGAGCAAAGTGTTTTGAAAAGGTTTGTAAAATAGATTCTGAAGTTTGGCTTATGATTATCCAGGAAAAAATATTAAGGTACTGAAGAAGTGTACAGGCATTTTATATTTCAAGACTCCCTACTAAAGAAATACCTTACCATTCTATAGATATTCACTGTATGAGATAATTTTTTTTTTTTTTCAAATGGGGTCTCATACAGGTCTCTTGAGGTCAGTGGTCCCTTTTGAAGAAGGAATAGTGCATAAGTCTTGTTACACTGGAACTAAGATTGACCCACTAGGGTGTCTCATGTTCATTCTCACTTTTTTTGCTCACCTACTGTTTTTTCTCTTTAGAGCAAGTAGTTGAAGGGAAACAAATTTTATGAAAACAGTCAGTGGAGAGGAACAGTTTAGTTCTCCCCATTTCATCAGGGTGATTTATGTCACTAGTGAAGAAGTGTTATTAGGCCATCCTTCCCCATGAGTGCCCCAGCAGAAGTGCCAAGCACAGAGCCCTTGGACCATGTTTCCTTGACCAAGGAGAAAAGGGGTGGGCACCAGAGCCTGGTGTTCAAGAGGGAAGAGTCTGGCTACAAATGTGCTCTGTAAATATTCATGAAGTATTCATACTCCACTGACTGCTGATGGAGTCATGAACAGGACTTTTTATTATGAAGTTGTTTTGTGTAAGTGTATATACTTCTATGTATTTTCAGAGTACACAGTATGTGTAAAACATCTCACTTGTTTCTCAAGCGTAATTTTTTGGTTTACTTTTTTTAAGATCAGACAACCAAAAGAAAGGTGTTGTGTGAAGGAAAAGGTGGCTTCAAAGGGTTAGTATTCAGGGAGGAGGGGATCTTGCACCTTTGTAGTTCATATTGCATGACTTGTCAAATTAGTAGTTATACATTTTAATTTAAAAAAATTGTAGTTATCATAAAAAAATATCAAGGAGTAAGATGTGTTACATTTATATGAATAAGAAAAGTTCTTTTAGTATTTTTTTAAATTACGAAAATGAACAGCAGTTTACGGAATAGTTTTGCAATTTGGAGATCAGAAGCAAATAAAATGGGATACATTACTAGGCAACAGTAGAAGTTTGGACTCAGACTAAATTACATGAATTTCCTTTGCCTTCAAAGGTTGAACAGCTTATTCTTGCTGGAGATGGAGACAATGTGAACATATAAAAGTAAGGTGGGATGTGAGCAGGGGATAATCTCGATGATCCTGACCTGTTCTATTCTTCCTCTATAGTAAGTGCTGCTACAGCACAGTGACTTATTTTGACATCTGTACATATGTGCAGCATACAAAAAGAAGATAACTTCCTCCCTCACATACTTGCTTTAGTAGGTTTTAGAAATGGTAGCGTGGCAATGCATTTGTGGTATTGCTGACATAGCTGTAACTGAGCAGAACTGTTGTGGAAGTCCAATCTTCACAGAACCTTTTATCAAGTTTCAGGACTCATGACAGTTGCTAATTTTGGAAAACTTTCAGTGAAGCACTTAGCAGCTTAGCTGAACTTTGGTTTCATCTATTAGTAATTACTTCCAGAAGTAAGCTTGAGTGAGAGAGTAAAACCCATCATCTCCTGACCAGGAACAATGGCTGTGTGGAAAAGGACTCTGCTCTGTTTTAGAGCTCCAGGCTGGGGACATGGTCTGTCCTGGAAGGCAAGCTGGGTAACTAACCAGTCTCACTTCATCTTCTCCGCTTGTCTTGATGACCTAGTCTTCTGCTTCACAACTAGTTTTATATCTGCTAATTATTTTCTCCTTGCCTAGCTACTCAGAGCAGAGTTTCTTCAACTTATTTCTAAAGCCTCCTCTCCACTGATAAGCCCAGAAGGTCCCTGGCAGCATGACAATGTTTTCTATGCTTTTTTAATTCTTTTTTTTTTCTGTTACGTGCACTTACTCAAGCAATCCTGTGAACTAACTGCTTGCAGTGGCTAGGAGACTGAGGAGGTAAAAACCAAACAAACTCCTGGGGCAGTCCCCCCTGCTTCACCTTCTTGGTGGCAGCAGTATTGATTGGTTGGGCTTCACACTGAGTTGTGTGGATTGATCTCTTGACACTAGCTCATTAGCACGGTGAAGTCACTTGCCATGTGGGTGAATGTAGATCTTGACCTGCTGGCTGGTGCAAAGTGAGTGTGCTAGAAATCCGAAAGCAGTGCAAGAGCTGAATGTCCATTTAGATAAAACCATGTTTGATAGTGACATGCAACCTGGTTAGGTGGGTCTTAAGCTTGCTGTGTTCACTGATGTGTAGAAAAATCATTAAAAGATGTGGAAACATAGGAGTCCCTCGGTTATCGAGGTGGAAAGAAATATTTCTGTAGCTTTCAATGACCTTGTGAGTCTAGCCTCACTCTATAATTAAAAAAAAAAAATAGGAAGGAAGTGAGTTTTCTTGAATTTCAGGTTCTTTTTTAAATGAGTCAGCACAGTCTAATCTATACTATGATTAAGTGCCTCTAGCCAGGAGATTTAAAGAAGAAACAAATACAGTTTTGTTAGTCCCCTTCCTCAATCCTCCTGTTGTGCTGTTTCTGTGCCTGTTATTTTTGCGGACTTGACAGACGTGCATCCGTATGCAGAGGGGCAGACGCACACATTCTCACATGCACACCCGTCCTGCTCCATTTTAATCTGATGGGGTGATACATAGTCTGCTGCCTGGCCTTGTCAGAATTTGATAGCTCTCTAAATATTGTATTCCTTGTTGCCATAACACCAGGAAAATAGTATGGGATACTTCATTATAAATATAGCTAATGCCTTGGGGAATAGGCGCATTTCTAAACGACTTAAACCTATGTCAGAGCATAATTCTTATAAATAAATGGAAATATAATTACTGAACACTAACTGGGTTTTTGCCTGCTGTGGCGTTCTACTTTGCTACACAATTATTATACTAAAGGACTATCTTTTAACAGAGGACAGTTATCTTTTCTGGTATTTTTTCTTTTTTTTTTTTTCTTATTTTACTAGTCATATAAGCCAAGGGAAATGAAAAGCGTTCTAATCAGTTATGGATCTTTCAAATGAATTAGCTCTAGCTTTATTTAGAAGGTTTTTATGCAGTATATTCAGTTTACAACTGAAGGAAAGTTAAAAGTGAAGAGAGAATTTGACAGGTCTGTTTTACAAAGCCACCTCAGTGAGGACGTGAAATGGGGAAACAGATAAACATCATGTTGAACTGAGTTATAAATGAAATATAAACTTGACTATAGGAACAAGACCACATTCTTCATCTATGGAACTATGACACATGAATTGAAATATATTACCCTGAAGCAATCTTTTTATTTCAGACTTCAAATGTAGTTCTAAAGAAAAAAAATGTAAAAGGTATCATGAAAAAATTTTACACCTTGCTTGCTAAAGCCAGAAGTCTAAACTGGATGACATTCTGCATTTGAGAAAAAGTCTTGCTTTGGTGTCTGTCCATCTATACCATTTTTTAAGTTTATTTGTCTGCTATTGTCTCTTCATACTGAAGAACCTCAAGAGCATAGTAAAATTTTTTGTAAATAACAAGCACACAGTGATCCTCTAAAGCTTTCTTGAGGTTGGACAGTCCTATGCATTACTGGAAACTATGTCTAGCTATAGGGTGGACAGTTGAGCTATGAATACACTCAACTGTGGAAAATGTCAACCCCAGTTACCTCTCTTATACTGTAACTGTCTTTTGATGGTTGCGTTTTAATAGTTTAAATTTTCAAGATAATTGGAAGGAGACTTAATAAAAGAAACAAAAGCAACCTGAAGCTTTTTGGTTTCTAGCTTTAGTACATGCTTAGAGAGAAAGTCAAGTAGTAAGGGCCACAATTCAGTTTTGATTCTTTACAGAATTTTTATTTTGGAGGAGGCTTACTGTTTAAGATTGTAACAATTGACCAGACGGACTGGGCTCTTTCTAAAATCCTGAAAAACTCCATCTCTGTCTCAAAAAGTAAGCAGAGAGATTAGGCTTGGGAGAATGTATGTGCACTGAAAAAGATGCACTTCCAAACGTTCATGTGTTGAAAATACGAACTTAAGAAAGAAAAGCATCATGTGGGTTTACCAACTTACTTTCCCCTTTTCTGTTAGTTTTGCAAATCAAACTGAGAAAATATTCCATATATTCTTGATGGGTTTTTAAAAATCATTTTAGGAGAACTTCATTAGGATAGGGAGGTGCAATACTGCTACTCAGAAAACATGAACTCTTGAGTTAGTGCAATGTGCTACTCTGAAAGACTTTGTCTGCATTCCAAGCCAATGACCTTTGGTGAGATGAAGAAGGCCCTTTCTGGTCCAAGTTTTCAGTGAGAAGTCTATCCAGAGCAGCTGCACACATAACATATTGACTCTTAAACAGTTTCAAATTGCAAATTTACTATGGTCTATACACAGCAAGAAAGATGTCACTTAATAAAAATATTTGGTAGTGAATAACATCAAAAAGTGGCAAATATCTAGCATTTTTGGTTTTGCATCCAAACGTGTTTTATCTTCAGCTTTAAATCTGTACCTGAAACTAATTGAACTCAAACTATCTCACCTGTTCTTGTATTAATTTTCTCCCATCACCTCTATTTCACTTTTATTTAGCCTTTTGAAAAATTAAAATGCTTGAACCACATATAATGATGCCTGTTTGCAGACTAAAAATTTCAGTTAATTACAAATGACATAACTGAAAACTCAAGATAATAGAAAACTCTAAGCTAAACAATCTTTTTTTTTTTTTTTTCTTTTTTAATAAAAAGCTTGTAGGGTGGGATTCAGGAGACCTGTTTTGTACCTCTGGACTCCATATGCTTTGAAAGCATACAGATGGAGGCAGTGTCTCGGTGGCAGTCGGCTTGCGGCATGCATGAGTGTGTGTGGATAACAGCAGTAGCGATGCGGTGGCATTGCCTTTTTCTCCGGCTTCCTGCCTGAGCAAGCAGCACAGCTTTTATAGTCTGCACCAAATCTTGTATTGCCAAGTCTCTGCTTCTATAAATTTAGCATAGCTCTACATGGAATTGGGCAAACAAATGAAAGATAATGGATTTTGTCCTCCCTTTACATCATGTTTTATGGCAGCCCCACAAAATACATAAAGGAAATTGGGCTCCCCCTTTTTCTATTGAAGGAAGGAGCATTAACATTTTACCTCTGCCTCACCTGTCTCAGCTTGCAAATACAACAGCTGCGAATAATATGAAATGTACCCACTGAATAACGACGTAGTGATTCAAAATAAAATATTACTTTGTCATGTTTACTGTCTCTTACAAGACCTGTATTTCTAAATGCGTTGTAGGATTTAAATAAGTGCCAATGCTACATGCTCTTAATTCCAAAACAGTGGAAAAAAGGAAATTGCATATACTGAAAAAAAAATTTGAAGACATCCAAGATGAATAACAGATGGCAAGAGAACTCAAAAGGGACAGTTAAGGGAAGAAAGTATATAGCTGAAAAATAAGTGGAAAATGGTTAAGGCAGAGATAATCTTGTCTCGTCCATTGGGCAGAAAATAGACTGCTACCAAAAGAAATGAGAAAAGGCGAATAGTCCATGGTGGTGTGAGGTGGTTGTGGAAGATGCATGTGCATGAATGCTTTTAATCAATGAGGAAAAAGAACTGGTAAAGAATGCTGCGAGATAAATGGGGAATAATTTTTGTGTCTTGGAGTTTGCATGTCTATAGAAATCTGTTTTTCAGTCTGTTTTGTGAGAGGTGGAAGTGACACATGCAGACAGTGGAACAAAGATAGTGACAGAATTGATCTGTACAACTATCTTGTCATATAACCTGGCTAAATCCAATTTTGATGACTTCCTAAGCTTCCACTGGAAATTTCAATTGGAAAGTAATACTTTTCACTTATTTTTCAAAACCCCAGAGACAGTAATATTCAATGCAGGTGGAATGATTCCCGCTTAAGCTCTTGTTATTTCTACGTCTTATCTCAACTTTATTGGCTCAATATGCGTAATCTTCAGCTAGGAACAACACTGACTTTGATGCAATCCACTGGGGACACCTGTTAAGATCAGGGTTATTGCTTGTGAAGCACTTTAGGATCATGATACTGCTGAATGGTGAAAAGTAGCAGGTAGATTCATAATCTGGCATTTTAGGAGGGTGTCCAGCCCAGCCTCTCTGCTAGTTGGATCTTGAAATCCTTCAAAGGCAGACAGCCTCTCTGGGCAAACTGTTTAGTTTTTTTAGTTTTTATAAACTAATTAGTTTTATAGTGATAACTTTTTTTTTTTTCCCTCTGATAATCTGGTTGGAACCTCTTCTGGTTGAGTTTACAAGTGTGATCTCTTATTCTTCTGCCTTGCACTGCTGAAAAAAGCCCGTCTCTGTCTTCTCTGTAATCTACATATGGGAAAGCTGCTGGTAGCTTCCCTCAAAACCTTTTCTTTTTGAGGCTGAACAAGCCCATTTCTCTCAGACTTTATACACCTGTCATGCTCTCCAGCCCCCTCACCATCTTGGTGGCCATCTGCTGAATTTGGTCAAGTTTATCAGTATTGTTTTAGCACAGGGATTACCAAAATTGGTACAATCTAATGGGTGCCAAGCAAGGGGGGTAATAAAAATCCTGAAACCTTTGGAGAGTAATGTTTTGTTGAGGATAATGGATTATACTTTAACAATGCTGATGTGATGGACAAGGAATTTTTATTGAAGCTGTACCTGGCTATCATCCTATAAACAATTCTTCAGACAGCACTGCTTAACTGGAGATAGGTTAGCTAGAAATTTGGAGCCTGTGGAACCATTAGGTGGTATGTCCCCTGTCCTGTAAAAATGAAAAAAGATCACAGACTTGGTCTCTAGGTTTTTTAATTCTTCAAATGTACAAAATGATAGCAGAAGCTGTGAAGAAGACTAGTAATCTTATTTCCCCTACAAACGCTATAAGAACAGTTTGGGAGCAGGAGGAATGGAATGATGTCTTGGCACCAAATTTTGGCAGGAAGAAATCTTTCTCCATACCATCTTGGTTTCTAGAAATGCTGAGTCTTTCCTCATAGTAGCTTTTGCAGTTGCACATGAGAACCTGGTGAACTGAACAAAAAGAAATTGGGTCCAAAGTGTATGCTGGTCTAAACTTTAAGTCTGAGGCTGCCTTACTTTACACCCTTGGAGGTCTAGCTTTAATACTATTTGATTGTTGAGGAATTACAGAACAGAATATCAAATTTTAGTTTCAAGTCTTAACTGTATTATGGAAAAGACTAAGAAATGGTTAAAAACTTTACAAGGATGTCTGTGAATCACAGAATTTCTGCAGTGGTTCCAGCAAGAGACTGGGATGCGGCAACTGTAGCTGGATTGCTGTTGATATGAGCATCCTACTTCATGCCTTTATTAGGCAAACCCTCCCATCTTATCAGCTATCAACAGTCTCATCTGCAAATGACATCTCTTTCTTGTTAAGGGAGGCTGAGCTGAAGGAATTGAGAAGGATTTTTTTTTTTTTTTTTTTTTTTGACTCAACATGCAGCTTTGCCTGAAAGGGAAGGATTTTTTTGCAGGCTGACCCCAGCATTGTGTATTGAGGAGGCTTTTTGGCCTTGATCAGAAGTGCAATTGGGAAAATAAGGCCATTTTGTTATTCAGTAATTCTTACTGAAAATGATGGTACACGTTCACCCCTCGCATTTTAAATGGAGAAGAGCCTTGTGCTTCAAAATCAGGAAATTTTAAGTCTGGAAAGTTAGCACCATTAGTAAGTTTAGTCCTGACCATGAAGTGTCTTGGTTGAGGTTTGTAGAAAAAACTGAAAAGAATTGCATTCTTGCATTTCTACCACAAGATCTCATGGGACTTTTATGATCTTAAGTCTGTCTGGGGAAGAGGCTATATTGGTGTCAATTCCTACTCAGAGAGCTTCAATAGGAGAATCTAGGCTGACGGTTGTAGCAGGGTAGCATAAATACCTACTCCAGGGCCACCTGGTTACTGTTGAGCATGGTCTGTGCTAGCAGGTGTGAGGAGGTATTCTTGCCTGCAAAACGAAGGGAGAGCAGGGAACCAAATCAGTCTGCGATGGAAATGGCAAGAAGCTACTGGCTTGCAGAGTGCAGGAGTCAGTGGTGAGTGCTGGAAGCTCAAGAAGCCACATTTGAAAAACTTTGATGATCTTTCCTATCTCATGATTTATGAAGGAAATCAAAGCCTGCTAGTTCTTGAAAGCATGTGATAATGCTGGTTTGTTTCCTGTTGTGTTCTGTGGCCTTTGTCATCAGAAAGGAGGAATGGCATTTCAGTAGCTGGTGTGCCCCATGAATAGCTGCATTGTGCCGTACAGCCTTGACCTTTTAAATATTCTGTCATCTAAATGCCAGTCGCCTCTTCAGAGCTTCAATAGTTCCTGGAAAGTGTGAGGCTATGGGGAAATGTCGACTGATGAAGAGACAGTAGTGTGATTCATTGTCCTACACCATAAAATATTAAGGGTATTGCTCTGATGCAGCTTTCTGAATGATTGCAATGAGGATGGGCTAAGGGTGAGCAGATCTGTGCTTGTGGGCTTTCAGAGGCTATCTCTGCAGAACAGTGTGGTCAGATAAAAAAGTAGAAAAATGGCATTTCTGTGTGCAGGTGAGGCATTGCTCACTTTCAGCAGAAAAGGTGAGACTGTGATCCTCGAGTGCTGTGAGCTGCTGGCAGGATGAACAACGTTCTGTACCTCCCCTGTCTGCTGTCTCTCTGGTCTATTTGGATTGTAAGCTCTTCAGGGGAAAAGAATGTCTTTCCTGGTGTCTTTCTGGCTGTTACTCTAATGAAGATAGATGATAATATTTGCACATGGAAAGCAAGTTGGTGGTTGTGTTGTGAGGTTTTTTTGTTTGGTTGGTTTTTTTATATCACCTTATGATTTTCCTTCTAAGTCCCTGTCAGTGATTTCTGACAGGGATTTAAAAGTTAATGTAGGAGAGTGAGCTCACCTGAGTGCTGAGGCCTTGTGCCTATCCAACTCTTTGTCTTGTTCTGTCTCCTCATCTAATGATGTCTGATTATTATTAAAGTTGTTAGCATTCCATTTGGCAATCCTTGAGAGCCTCCTGACCTGTGAAGCCTATTTATTAGTACAGTGTATAAGTAAGTGAGTAAGTAACTGTGGGGGAAAAATGGAATTTTATCATTTATGTGATAAAATTGGCAAAGTATAAAATCCCAATTAGGATCCCCCATTTGAGTGCTTTACTTTGCAGCAAGTTACAATATGCCAAAATTGTTAGCCCATACTTTTTTCCCTGCAAATTCCTTAATTCCTACATCATCAAGAACATTAGTGCTTACTGAATTCTATATTATGTTCTCTATTTTTTTGTTCAAAACATGGCCTCTGAGTTATTTGCTGTGTGTTTTTCAAACCCTGCTTTGGATACTAACTTGTTAATTTTCTTCTTGCTTTTTTCCATGGCACTTATTATTGCAGGAACCATGCTGGGAACCAGTGTGTGAGTTTTGTGGTAGTTTGGAAACTTGAAATATGTTTCTGTTCCAAGTCAGTGTTTTCTATAGAACAAAATTCTGAATTTATATTTTGGACTAACTAGTGGAGATATGTGTCTGTGTATGTATATGCACACATCTGTGTGTGTAAATATAAAGCAGTTCATTAAAAATGTTTAGCTTTGATGCTTCTGATTTCAATTTACATTACAAAGTTGAAATATTTTTATTTTTCAAAGGTCAAGCTTCTGTAATAATTTAAATGTTTAGACTTACTGCATTAAATATTGGCAATTTTAATTGGTAATTAACATGTGTGTATTTGGTATATAAAAGAAGAGCAGAAACATTTACATATATTATGCTGCATTATTAAGACCCTACCTCACCCAGTGAATTTGGGAACCTACCATGGGAATAGTCAGAGGACTTGAAGAATTTAGCAGCTAATAGGGGAGATAAACTCAGTTTATTTGGTTTCTGTTGAAAGGCTCAGAGGAGTTAATGTTACTGCAGTATGTGTGCATTCCACTGAAGCACAGCTTTCTGATTGAAAGTTTTTGAACAGCTTGACTATATGCATAGTCCTACCTCCCCCCTGCACCTCCCCAATGATTCCTTCTGCTGGAGTCAAACATGTTGGCAGCTCAGTCGAAGATGTTGAAGATAACTATTTCAGAATAGTTTTGCATGTTGGTGTGCAGCCTCCTGTACATGTCATCTCAAGTACCATCGCATACATGCTTGACGCACGCCTGTTCTGTGTTACTGGAATAATGTATGAATGAGGATTGCATTAACAGTGAAAGTCAGAGAGGTGCTTAGTCTTTGCTCTAGTGGCTTTGCTCTGTGTAGTGCAAAGCAACTGGGAAGCTGCCATAGCGAGAGAAGGGAAGATTTATATTGGCTTAAAGGGAGCTTGGGGTGTCTGTCCTTGCATGACTGGAAGGAAGGAGGTGGGAGTGCTCTGTGGCTATGTGTTATCCAGGGACTGCATTTACCTCTTAGGTGGCCTAAACTTAGGTGGCAGTAGAGAAAAGGAGATAATACAGAATGGCTTAGAAATCTTATTTCTCTCTCTTCCCTCTCCAGCCTCCAGAGCAGGGAATTCAGTCCTTTAGGAATACTTCTGCTAATCTTGCTGTTTCGTCTTGAAGCTTGTGTGTGTGTCTTTTAAATGTAAACCTGTCTGTGAGAAAAACTCTTGGGACATGAATGGCTGCAATTGCTAGAAAACCCTATGTACTTGGCTTGTTTTTTCTTCAATCTTTATCTTCATTTTAAGACTTATTTTATCTTTATAGTAAGGTGTCTAACTACCTTTCACGTTTAAACTTACTCCTGTCCAGTTTTTACTGAGAAAACAGGGAGATTCAACATTTGTACTTGAAAGTATATGGGCTTTCCTTGTCTGTTTTTTCTCGTACTGGTATTATTTCTGTCCCCTCACCCTATACCACAAATCAGCAAATGTTGTTTGTTCTTAAATCTAAAAGATTCTTGCAAAATAAGAAGTCTTTTCTTCAAAAACTATAGCATTTTGGAATACAATCCTTAGCAGACAGTCTCTGTCCATGAGAGTGGAACTTGTATTAGAAGCGATGTTTACAATATTAAAATGGAGAACTCTTGGCATTTCAGAAGTACGAATGGTTCTTATGGATCCTGCGATGTGTTTGGTTTATTTTGGAAAAGCACATTCAAAGAGATATTAGTTCTAGTTATAGGGAAGGACAAGTAATCTTTTTGAGAGGCAAGCATAATGAAGACCTGCATATTTCATGATATATCATGAGCTGCTCAGGTGCAGAGGCAGAAATTCAATATTTTACAAGCACGTCTGCCCAAACTGGAGGAGAGGTAGCTATTTTGCATCCCGCCAAAGTGTGTTTGATCTTGGAAGTTATAGAATATTTGTTTTATGACTATGAGGGTGCCAAGAAATTCTTTGAAGCAAAGTCTGTAACCTTCGAGGCTGAGATGGAATAGGATGAAACAGGAAAGTTACTGGAAGATGACATTGTTAAAAAAAAAATACAAAAAACCCCAAACCCAAACACAACAACCTTCCCCTCCAACTCTTTTTAAGCCTGCCTCTTTTAATTATATTGCCTGTCATGACTCTAATTCTTTAAATTAATTATGGTGACTGATATGAAGTTTGAAATACCTTTTCCAATGTATATGGGATATGATGGATTGTGATTAATTGAAATACAGAGGTCTGAAGTTTGATAGCTTGTGAGGTACAGTTTGTGATACAGCCTCGGCTTCCATTTTTTCTATTGAACTGTGCCTTTCTGAATGTCATTAGTCAGAGTATTAGACCCAGAGGGAGACTATATAAATTACAGATCACTACTGAATGAAATTCCATGTTTTCCTTCCAGGCTGAAGTAGCATATTGCACTACTACCCTGACTGTTTTTACAGGCAGAAAAAAAGCCGTGACAAAAACTTTCATTTTAAAATGAAATCTGTACTTGCATAATAAAGCGTTTGCTGTGTTGGTCCTTTGTGGACTTGCTGGAGTAGCACAGTATGTAGGTGTAGCTGGATTTGCTAAATATGAATAAATACATTGGTCCCTGTGAGGGGCTGCTTGTTTTGTCCTTTGCTTTTGGTATTGAGTTCATCCCCCTGCAGTCAGTCGAGTGACACCATGCTGGAAATCTTCAGTAGAGGGAGTTGGTTGGTGAACAGAAACAACTGCAAATGTCAGACTTGCCGAGATTGAGTCCCCTTCTTCTATGTTTAAATCTGAACCAAAGTCTGTCTTTCATCCCATCCCTCCCAATAAAGTAAGTTCTGGGCAGCTCTGTGAGAGGCCTTGATAACTTGGACAACTTGATTAACTCTTTTTCCAAATAATCTTACAGTGAGGATGTGGGGGGGTTGGGGTAGATTATTATTTTTTAAATTGCCTTAAAATAATCTACAGTGGGAGAAGTATCTGCATTGGTGTTTGGTACAGAACCTAGAACAGTCATTCCCAAATTCTGAAACTAATTTTGGTAGGTACAGAGATAAGATGTTTAGGACTTGCAACTAAAGCCTTGAAACTGTCAGATTTTGTTGTTGTTTTTAAGCCATTCTGAGACTCCTTTTGTGCTTTTGCAATTGAGTGTTGCAGAGGTTATAGGTCTCTACAGTGTATGAACATCTAATGATATGAAATGATGATGTTTTCTTGAAGAGAGCAGTAGAGGCAGTACATGTACTACAGAAACAACGTTAATAAAATATCTTTACTATCTTCTTTTTTCCTTTTCTGTACCTCTACATGTAGCTAGTCAGGTTTAATTTGAATACTGGACATGGCAGCGATTCTTTTTCAAGATCAGATGTGATGAAAGCAATTATCCAAAAGAAGCTCGATGGGCAGAGCTATTAAGAGACTTCAGTGTAAGGCAGCTGCTGTGTTGTGCAAGTAACCATACTAAATAGCAGCAATGGCTATACAGCACAGGTTGTGGAAAGGCTTCTGTCAAAAGCTTTGAGTGATTACTGAACAAATACACAGTGGTGAAAATGCAATGGCCAAAGATAATATTCTGGGAAGCACTGAACAGTTAGCTTGTCTACCGCCACTGAAACTCTTTGGTTATATAGATGGCAAATGAACAGTATGTAATGCTTCAGGCTGTATCTCAAATAATGGTCACTGACAATAGGCAGTTCTGCCGCAATACCTCAACAGTTTTCAGTTAACTTTCAGCAAAGAAGGCCAACCCAAACACTGTTGTAGCATTCTAAAAAGTAATGACAGCACAAAAAACCAGAAAGTAAGGCTCTCCCAGGTGGTTAAATGCTTTCAAGCTGAAAAGCCAATATTTCAAGTTTGGGAGGTTAACTGAATGTCTGATAAAAGGCAAGACTGTATTCTGGAACATAACTTTCCTGAAGTTGCTAATGAACACTCAAAGTTTTATACCTAGAGAACAATAGAAACGTGCAAGGATTTGACAAAAAATCCACGATACTAGAAGCAGTGATACAAAAGCACTGGTACCTGAGAAAGGTGTGTAAAACTCGGTTACAGTGTGCAGAACAGCCCATGGAACTGTGCCAGCTCTGATAACCTATGCAAGACAATGCCTGATATTTGGAGAAAAAGATAAGTGAACAGCAATGTATCATATTATGTTGCAAGAATCTGTAGAGCGTGTGTGACCTCGAGAAGAGGGTTGACAATTAAGCTATTAGCCCCGAGGAATTCCTCATGGGAACAGCACCATAGGAGAATATGAACAGAGCATTGCACAGATAGGAAAAGACCCATTTATTAATTCTAAGTTGAGGATGCTGACACTTAAGACAATGTGAAATAATGAGATCAGCACTGAAAAAAAAGCAGTGGTCAGCTGGAATGCAACGAGCTAAAAATTTATTTTCAGGAAGAGTTTGTGAAGTAATGCGGAATAGCAGTCTGCATTTAAACATACAAACAGTATTCAGTCATCTTTTTGAGGATTTTTTTCTCCACTGACTGTACAAGAAATGTAGAGTCCTAAGCTAAGGTATAAATAGGTTGTTATATGATTACCCTGTAAATGTATGATTGCCTATTTAATCACAATTTCAGGGGAAAAATACCAATGATATGTTTTAAACCTACCAAATCTTCAAATCCTTTGATAGGTGTACAACAAAACAGATTTGGGAAGATGATTTTCAAATCTTCTTTTGAATAAAGAAGTCCCAAATCAAATGGACTTGACATAATTCAACAGTGCCCTAGTTTTTTGTTCTGGGAAAGATTTTTAAACATAGAAATTAAAAGTAGTGCTATCTTGTTGATCTGAAAGGAAGTAGAAAAAACTAATTGTTAGTCAATTTTAGAACTGATTTCTACAGAATGGTTGTTGGTCTCAGTAAACAAACAAAAACTGAGATCAGTTGATCTGTGAACAGACACCCAAATAACTAAGTTAAAGTGAATTAATTTCCACCAGTTACCATGAGAAAACAGAATCATGAAAATACCTTTTCTATAACTACAAAATTCTGCCAGGTGGCTTAGAAACATGTGACTGTATTGGACATGTTGGAGGTTTATTGAACATTTACTGGTTTTAGTAAACAGAGGAACAAAAGGATTTCAAGTTGTACGTATTACTATATTAGCCTGAGAAAGGAGCGTGTGGGGAAATGCAACCTTAGGAGACATACAAGTATGAACCAACCGGCATATGAAATGTCCCTGGATGTGTTTATACCCAGGCATTGAATGAAGCACCAGAGTAGCCGTCTCAGTGGTATAATGAGTTCAGTTTTTCTTATATCTGGGCTGTAATTTTAATGTCTCTGCAGGCACTGCAGATCTTTTTAGATCTTCCTAATTCACCATGCAAAAGGGGAATTTCCCGTCTAATCCTATCCTTATTTAAATTTTTTTCCATAGGATCATTAGTAGGGTTAGCTGTAAGCTGTTTGTCTCATTAGTGTGTTGCTGAAAGACCTTAACCTCAAGAGTTGCAGTTTTACTCTACATTAAAATACTATGCAAATTCCCCATCTCACTCAGGGAATCAGAGTGAAACACAGATGCTGTTTTATTATTCTCAACTCTTTTGACTTGTTTTACTAGGCTTTGGGCTCAACAGGCCCAGATGTAATTAAAAGGTTCCTTTGTGCTATTAGGAAAATCCTTCATTAGCAGCGTTAGCCTCCTTCAAAATTAAAGCTGTGCATGCCTAATTGACCTGCATAGGAGAAAAATGCTCTTTAAAGCTATAAGGGAGTGAGAAATTCTGTTTCGTAGCACTGTCTTAAGCTTAACATAGATTACACTTATATATATCTCATCTATTACAGCGGGAGCTATTAGGAACCTATCAGTCAACCTATTGTCTGGGGGTCTTCACTTATTTTCTTAGGAGGAAAGTTAAAGCAATGTTCTAAGTAGTTATCAGGCTAGGTAAGGATTTAGAAAAGGGGAGGAAAGTGTACATGTGAATATTTTCATAATACTACCCCCAAACAAGACAAGAATGGTAACTTTAGCTAGCTTGCTGTTAGGTTTGAGGCTGTCTTGACCCATAGAATGAAAGTATGGCTCAGGAAGATCAACTTCTACAAATTAAAATGAGGTACCTGAGTCTTCTCTATGACAGAAACACATTAAAAAAAAAAAATCATCTGTTGGCTTAGTGGTAGTAGGATACCATTGATTAGGCATATTTAATTTCCACCTTGTGTTATTTTTAGGTTAGCGTTAACTAATACAGTACCCATGATAACATTCAACCAAACTGCTGCTACAATCAAGTCAGTTGGGCTTCTTGAGTGGCCAAAATCCTTCATTTGTAACCTGATCTCGCTCCCCACCACTGATTTGCAACTGTCTTCTTGTAAGCATTTTTTCATAATTAATAATACAGTATTCACATGCTGACTTGCTTATTGATCCTCCTTCCTTCTGTGACTGTGTTGGGTTTAGCTAAGAGGTGACTGTATGTTTACATGGAGTAGCTGGGAAAGGAAGACTAGTTCAAGACAAGATACCTGGTTTGGAAATTCCTTGAAAAAACTGCTGAGATAGTTGGCTTTTTAATATATTACTTCCTCCTGACCTTGTAACAGACCCTGAAACACAGCTGAACAAAAGAACTTCAGCAGATGTATTTTAAAAGACTTTTGTCCTTCAAGTCAGTGGGACTGTTTTTTAAGGACTGACAGTGTGTTGAAACATGTTGTGCATTGTCTGAAGAAGCTATATCTGCTTTGCCTAACAGTTAGAGATGGTAAAATTTTCGGTCAACTAAGTGTATACAGACTGTCTAGGACCAAATAGCTAGTGTTAAAGGATGCTTTGGTTTTGGAAATACTTTGTTTACTGCATGGCATTGGTCAGACAATCTTTTAGAGACTGGTAGTTAGCCAACCTGTTTGATCTGTTTGGTAAGACACCTTCATAGACCTAAATGAATAGGCTATTCAGTATCAGGCTGGGAGAAATGCATATTTCGATTAGAACAATCATGCTGATAAACCCAAAGAACCATGAGGGCAACCAGTGATGCAAGTGTAATGTCATATTGCTGAAAGCTATGAATGTCTTCAAGGACCTTTGTAACAGTCACGTTTGATAGTGATAGTTTTGCAAAGTTTTAAAGCACCAAGGTGACTGCTTTCCTTTTGTTTCCGGACAAGTCATTTCCAAATCCAGTGCAGCGACTTGATATTATTTTCCTGCATGTTTCTCATATATAAATGTGAAAAACCAATTGGGTCAGTGCAAAAAGTGTACTACCACTGCCTGATGTAGTCTGTAGGATTACTGAAATCTTTCTGGTGAGTTTTGCTGTGGGATTGAGTTGAAACATTCTACCAACTCGTGTCAAAATTAAGATATTGACCAATGATTCTGTGAGTAGTTTGGCTTATAGGACATGTTGAAATTATACAGGAAAAATAGCAAGAATATTTCAGTCGAGATCAGTGAGAGTTACCAAAATTTAACACTAGATTTACAACTGTTCAGATACATTTAACTGAAGTATGGTGAACTTGGTAGGTTGTCTTTTGTGTGCCAGTGAAAATATGAAAAGGTTATTTTGCAGTGCAATTCAACCTGCTTTACGGCAATTATAGGCTCTGGTAGCAGAATATAGTATGAGAATTTCAGAAAAATTAGATGAGTGGTTGTGTTCAACCTTTTTAAATAGGAACACATGAAGTGATTTGTATAAAGTAAAAGCCAGTGTGGAGATGGTGGCAAAAAACCATAACAAGCCTCTACAGCAAAGCCCTCCTATGTGCTTTTGTTTATAATGATGTTCACATTTGCTTGTGAAGATAGGTTCTTCAAAAAAATAGTAGGACATTCTGCCAAAAGATTTCAAAATTTTTTGGAAACTGTAAAATAAAACCACCTCTTAAACCCTCTAAAATTTCTATTAGGTATTCTTCATATTCAGATTAATAATTCATAAGATTTGAATCTACAATGAAAACTAATAAGCCTTGGTAAGATCAGCATGACTTTTTCTCTTGCATGATTTTATGGTCAAATAACAGGCATTGTTATGCCTATATATGTGTGCATAACATATTGTTATGACAACATAGCTTATTGAAATAATACTTGAAAGGGTTCATTGACTTGACTATTTGATCTGTGGAACAAACTTTTAATCGCTGTTTATTGAGCGTTATTTACTAGGGTATTCAGAAATTTCTAATAAAACTAGTGACAGACAGCACTATGAGAAATTAAAGTTTCTGTTACAAGGATAAGATCGCTCATATTGAAAAAGGGTGACTTTTTTTTTGTATTACTAATTATTGAGTTTTAAATTAACTAAAGTAACCTAAGACTTGGGTATTAGAGCCCATTCAGTGCAAACATCTCTCTGATGTACAGTGGCAATTGTAATAGAAAAGCAGAACGTTTGCCTGGGTAAAAGAAAAGGATAAAGGATATATTACTATGCTATTGAAAACACGGCTAAGATTCTCACCATTTAAATATTAATCTCTCCTCAAATATGGAGAGTATTGATGTAGAATTCTAATTCTTGAGTCTGACTCAGGGCTGAGTCTAAACCCTTGTCTCCTGCGGTTGCCCCAGAACCTCATGTAGAGCTGCCATGGAAATATCTTCAGCAACTGCAGTTGCATCTTTGGAGTCCAGTCTGTTGCGGGTGCATAGACATTAGTAGACTGGAATTTTGCTGGTTCTGAAAACTTTAAGATGCAAACTCCAATAGTACGTGTTTTTAAAATATTGCTAGCTAATGGTTATGAATCATACTTCCCTTGAGGCAGAAGTCATTATTTGACTTCAGTGCATCAAACAAAGAAGGCTGTGTTTTAATCCTTTTGAACTGTCCTTGGTTTGATCCTTGATTGGGTTAAAATGCCATATGAGAAAACAGGGAGGATAATTTAGTTAGTGTTGTCATCCATCTAAGTAATAATGATGCACTTTAATTTATTTGCACCTAAACTCAAAGGCTTGTGAATGTCTCAAGAAAAATAAATGACTGAAATCAAACTTATGACAGAAACAAAAAGCATATTGATATATGCTATCAGTCTGTGAATTAAAATAACAGTAGACAAAAGCCTATTTTTTATTTCTGGCAAGAGACTAAGGGAAATGATCTTTTATTATTGTTTAGAGTCTTGAACAGGTAGTGTAATTAGAAAATTCATTATATTTACCTGTTTTTCTTCTGCAGTGACCACTTGCATCCTAGTCAAACTTTTGTCTCTGACTTTAGCAAAGATGTTCTTCAGTTTGTCATATTTCCTTTTGAGAATGCATGTAGATAATCCTAGAAATGTGGTATCACCACCAGAGGCTGTGCAACCTGCCTCTATTTTACCAAACCTAGCTGGGTAGTTTGCCTTTCTTGGCTTTGTAGCTTGGAAGCAGAGGAATGCGGTATTTCAAGAGTTCCTAAAACTAAGAAACACCAGGCTTGGAAAAGCAATCATTTTCTAAGTGCAGTGGAAGGTTGTTAACCTTTCTAAACCTGCAAGCTGGGTGCCAAGATTGTACTTCCTCCATATTGTAATCGGAGAGCTCAAGGAGTATGTCATAGGCAGAGGCAGACACTGTTTTGCTGGGCTCACTCAGATTTCTTTCAGGCCAGGGTAAGGTTGAGCATGTAGTTAGGAACTTAGGCAACTTGATGATATTTGTGGCAGCATCCCTACTGTCTCATTTCCTGGAGAAGCCAATGCTCTGAGTTATCCAGCAGGGCCCCACAGCTCCAAAATAGCTCAAGAGATGTTGGCCAGTCACTCCTAGTGCAAGACCAGCTGCCAGTCTTGTTATGAAATAGCATCTCTCAGCTTTTGCTGCAGCTTGGGTTCTGCAAATGAAGCGTAGAGTAGAGAGCTGCTGAGAGAAAAGACCATGGTGACCAAAGGAAACAGACTGTCAGAGAAGCAGGGTGGTACCAAAGAGTTTATAAGGTTTAATTATCGAATAAATGTTTTGCTAACGTTTTTTTTTTGTTTGTTACCAGATGCTTCAGCCCAGTAAACATCTGATTGCAACACAAAATCTTTGGGAAAAAAAATGCAAATTTTAATAATGAGAATTGATCGGTTTGCTGAGCTCTGCTGGAATACTTTTATGTTGATTTGGCAAATAAAATCTCCTGCAACTTAATGCAGGGTTTAAAAGAATTTCTTTAGCTGCAAAATAAGCTACAAAAGCACCAAACCACTCGTATTTACTATGAAGCCTCTATGAACTAATGCAATTTCTATAGTTTCTCCCCAGTTTGTTGCTTGTGTTTTTTAAAAATTTATTTTTAGTCTTTGTGCTACTCCAGAGGTGTCACTCTGCATCTTCAGAGTTGAAACTTCTGAAAATGCGAAGTGCTGGCACAGTGCTGGTCTTCAACATTAACTAGAGGGTTTTTTTCACCCTAAGCACAATTTGATATGGGATTTTTTGTTTTATTTATTGTCAAATCCTAAAAATGTTAGTGTGTAATGCCCACACCTTTAAATAATAAAACTCCTATATTTGTTTGCAGATACTCTAATCTGTTGTTAATAAACTTGAAAGAATACAGTCTTGTCTAATAAACACATCAAACTAATGGGTACCAAAGCAGTTCAGAGAGTGTTTGTTGTTTGGTGTTTAGATTTCAGTCAAACTTAATCAACAATGGATGGGGCCTGCTGCATTTATTAGCAACACAAATCCCTGTGATTCAGTGCCAGGTCCCTTTGACTGGTTCCAGTGCATGCTGGCAGGGGTACAGGACTGATAAATACTTACATCCTTGTGACTGTGAAAGAAAGAGGGAGGGGAAAAACTGCCGAGAAAACAGACCTCATGGTTGGCATGAATTCCTTGAGAGCCATTTTGAATCTCTTTCTATGCAGCTAGCTTCTAAATGGGAAGTCATTGATTCAGGAACAGTAGAGGCCTTTTTTCTTTGTGAAACCTTCAGCTTTGCAGATGGCTGGCTACATAAGCCTGCGTGTTTTTGTTCTTGCTTCCCCTCCAGGATATTCTCTCTCCCCAACTTTAATTTTCATTCTCCTTGGCTTGTTATTGAATTTCTTGAAGGGCTTCAGTTATTGAGAGGAGAAATGCTGTTGCAGACATGCTCCTTCTTGGGAGCATCTCTGATGGTCTAAAACATCCCTTGTCAGAGAAACTGAAGTGAAGGTGTTTGAATTCTTGATGTTTAATTTTTAAGTTCCAGTTGTGTAAGGCAAACTGGGGCTCATTTTGTGGAGAGTAGAAGTAAATTACCAGCATCAAAAATGTTTCCATCAAGTTAAATGAAAATCTTTACTGATTCTCTTTGCACCAGCCACCTGTGAAACTGCAGATGCAGAGGTTCCACTAATGGTGATTTTCTGTCTTGCAAAAATGGAAAAGTCTGTTTTCCCTGCAGATAGCCAAACACTCTTGCTTTGCTTCTGGAACCCTAAATTCTGAGCCTAGGAAGTAAAAATGCTCCAATTCTGGACAGAAGTATGTTGAATTTCTTGTAAGAATTACTTAGTGATAAACTATGCTAGGAAACAAGCTGCAGCATGTTGTTCATGCAGTGCTGGAATTTCAATAACGTTATCTCTGAGACTGCCAGTTGCACTTGATACTGATAAATAAACCAGCCAGGTCACAGTATCTGCTACAAATTCTTGCTCTTGACATGACACTTGCTGTTTTGCAGCTTTGAACCCACTTCTCTTTTTCTAATGGGCACATGACTTGTGAAAGTTCAGCATACTTTCTGAGCAAGAGGAGCTTGCAGCAGCATTGAACAAACTATTTGAATACAGCGAATTCAGTTATTAACCATGGGAGAAACGGTGATGCGGGGCGGGGGGGAAATCATTGTGGCAGTATTGCTATGTGTCAGCCTAATCTGTGACTTTGCTGCTATTCACTGTCCCCAACTTCAGAGTTTGCAGCCATTTTAGGATGTGGCCAAACTGCAATTTAAATTAAACAAAGCGCCCCTTTTTAAGTAACTTGTATGAAGAGAATTTTGCAGCCATGATGCAATCCTAAGAGGTTTGTTTGAAAAAGGACAGCCAGGTGAGGAGGCAATGTAGCACACAGCTTGCAAACAGAGAAAGCTGCAAGAATAATCAGTGTGAGGTTTGTTTCTATTACTACTGCAACTTTAGATTTTTCCACAAGAAAAGTGTCCTATGTACTTAGGGGGGAAAACAAGTACTTTGATTTAGGGAAGAACAAAACTCACTTGTGGAAGTAAAAAGTCCCCTTGTTCCAAAAAGGTGTTCTTGGAGAGGAGAAAGGATAACTTGTGACATAGATACTGGTTCTGACGTTTGTCACTCTCAGACTTGGGTATGAAAAAGCATACGAATTGTGTTCTCACAGGAAAGGTAGTGCTAACTTCTTTTGATTCCAGTTCCTAATATCATCATTATCATTTATCATATGAGAGAAAGGCAGGGGTGGTTCTCACTTGGAGATAGAAACACTGTGGACAATGTTTGCAGAAACATCACCCAACTTCTCCATGGGACTGTGTGTGTGTCTCTCTCAAGCTAGCTCGCTGCCAATAACTGTTCTACATCAGAGGCTGCCCTTTTGCTGTGGGTTTTCTTTCTTGAGAGAGCCTATACAGATAACGTGAGAAATGACTTCTTGTCACTTGAGAGCTTCATCTAAAAATGATGGTGCCTATATTTTCTGTCTTACTGAGTATGACATGGAACATGTGCTGTTTCTGTTTACTTCACTGAGATGAACTCATGTCTCAAGATTAGCCATTTAATGTCAGCTAATAGTAATAGTCTCTATTCCTTAGGGCCATTTTGGGGGAAAAAAAGTAGTAAAAATAGGGAAGCATAGGGAAACTGAGTTAGGGTCTCCTCATTAAAGTCATCAGGGAAAGAGAGCAACAGGTGTCTTAGTGTGGATCTCCAGTAGGAGGTAGCAGCGTGGCTCACTCTGACACCACACCAAGTGTGAATCTACAGCCACTAAGGTAGATGCAGCTAGACTTTCCTAATGAGTTACAAAACCTGCAGCAATAGGCCCCTTTATGCATTTACTGCTCGACTTTTTGCAAGTTTTGTGATTAACATTAAGCACAGAACCATGCTTTTCTCTCTGGTCAAATCAGTCATCAGTGTATAGGAACTGAGCCCTAATGTATGGAAGTATACTGTACAAAAAAGCTGGTGGGATGGGCATGAAACAGGTATGCAGATGTGAATATAACTGAGTTTCCTGGAAAAAAAATAGTTTTTGATTTTAGTATGAGCATAAACTATTTAGAGACAAGCTCTATGATATAGTGATGAGTGCCCAAGCTGAAACACCATGCTAACTTGAGTTTATGACAAACTGATCAGTGTAAGAAAATTTGAAATTTCCACCCTATATTTTGGGTCTTCCTGCTGTCTTTCCATCTAGTATTCCTCCAAGATCCATTGGTGAACAGATTTATCTATATAGTATCATCTTTTCTTGGGCTTCAGGAAATCTGTTCTGCCTGGCTAAGCCCCATAACAGCTACATCTGCAGTAGGAAGATAGGAAGTATGATCTATAGAGCCCCCTTTCCTGAAGAGATTTAGATCAGTGACCACAGGACTAGATTGCAAAGCCTGCCAAGGATTAACCAAACAATTGACCTGTTACGTACATGAGCAGAGCTGAGATGCTTGGGTCAAACACAAATCTGGTATAAATGGTACAAGTCTTACCACAGTAACATGTTCTTGCAGATATCGTGCTTTGGTACTCCTATGTCCTTTACTCATAAAGAGGCTATCTCAAATTTTACCTAATATCCCTGGGATTAAAACAGATCTTGCTTTTTTTTTTTCTTACTATTTGTAGGAGAATGCAGACTTTTTTCAGAAATAGTGAGACTGCCTGTAAAGGAGTTCAGTGGGTGGAATTACTCACAAAGACAGTTCAGTACCTTGCATAGTTGCCTTGGATATAATTTGGCATTTTCTAGTTTGAGAATACTTGTTTTACTGTTCCTCTCCCTCTTTTATTGTCATTCTAATTGATGTTCTCTTGGGTATGGAGTTAAAGTAATGTTTGGTGAACAAATAGTTCAGGAGAGGAAGATTATGATTCAGAATATGAGCTATGTATGAGTTACAGTTCTCACATATTTATTTTTCAAAACAATTTAGCAAGTGATTTAGGAGAATCATGTTTATGATGCGTGTTGTTCAAGAAATCTTCAGTGTCTCCTCACGCTGAAGTATCTGTGAGTTCCAAGCTTTTGAGGCTATGAAGTGTATGGCTCTATGTCCTGGGGTATCATATCCATGTCTTGTGTTGAGTGTAACTCAATGATCAAAGTCCTGATTTTGAGGTGAATGTTTTAATTCAAATTTGGCTATTACATAAAAATATTTGTATAAAAGGTTCCTCTCCTACCACCATGCCTTTGAGTAAACATATTTGCTAAAACAATTGTGGAAAGTGATTGTATAGAGATCATTTTGTCTTTGCCTCAAGCATTTACTCTACTTTTCTTTCCCCATTGGGACTCGTGTATAGCTAGGGTCTATGGAATAACCACACAGTTTTATTACATACACAGCAGCTATAAAGGACTATGTTCCTAGGCTGTGCAGTAGCAAGGTTACCAGAATATTTAGCAAACAACTTTCCTCAGTAGATCCTACTGTTACTGACAGATGGCTTTGCAACTTAGACATACAGCTTACATGCTCTTTTTCACTTGTTTTCCTTTTTACAATCATTTGGGTTCTTGCATGTTATTCATTTGCAGAGAAATGGAGGCAGGTTGTGAAACTGTTTCCACTGAAGTGTTCTGAAGAAAAGAGGAAGGCTGAAGTGCCTTTTTATCATTAGGAGGCAAAGTTTTGATATCGTCACTTCAGAATACTTTTGAAATGCAGACTATATACTTTGTGGTATTTAGGCAGTAAGGGAAAAACCCATAATGCATTTTAACTTAAACTTTCTGGACCTAGAATTTCTTCTTATGGATTTTTTCATTTCTAATCAGAACAAAACTAAACTTCAAGGTCTTCAACAAAATGGAATTTTTTTTACCTGGCAGTTGTTGTTCTGGGTACTTACTGTACTTTTCTGATGAGTAGATGTAGTTTAAAATTTGGCAGATATTTTGAAGAGATGCACCTGACCTCTGTGCAAGGATTCAGAACATGTGGGCTTAATATTTGTAGTTGTCACATTGCCGAAGTTCTGTGTGGAGCAAGCAGCTGAATACTCTTCTTTGAATACTCCTCTTTTATCTGAAATGTGTACGCATGCCAGTCTTCCCCTTCTCCATGCCCCCACCCCAAGTGACTTGGGCACTTGAAAGTGAAATGAAGGACTGCATTCATAAGAGTTGTGTTGTGACTGTGGAGGGATTTGGATCATTCACCTGAACTGTGGGAGGTCCAAGTGTGACCTCTGCCAGACTGGTGCAGGTTGTTACCCCGGGTTTCTCCAAGAGCGAACGTGCTCACGACCAGGCTGCTCTTAATCTCTGCTCTTTGATGTTATTGCAGTGGGAGACTATCTGCTGAAACAAGGCCTGTGACAGTGATATGTCTTCCTCAGATGATGACCCAAAGTGAGAGTTAGAAAGCCTTTTGACTCATTTTGCTGTGTCTCAGCTTTAGAAAGTGTATCAGTTTCACCAAGATGGACTGAAAATATTTATAGCCAGAAATGTATTCACCACAAGGTGAGCATCCTGATTTGGGTTCCCTTGTGCAGAGGAAGGAAGGTAAATTTTGGGAAACTCGAGTTTAAGTGAACAAAAGGAAAGGAGGGAGCAACAACTCTTGTGTTAATCTAGCCTTTCATTCCCCCTAACAGCTGAAAATATTTGATGAGATTAGAAACAAGTTGGTCACTTGGCTTTTGGATTACCTGTTATTTTTGCCATTCTGGGGAAAATGAATACTCTCTGCAAAAATAATTGAATAATTACCCAACTCTGTTCGTTATTACCAAGTGTGTTGGCTGCCTTCCCTATTGCTCTGCATCTTTTTCGTTATTCTTTTTCTCTTCTGACTGACTTACCTAATTCCAGGGAAGAATTTATCTATCCTGGAAGGAACCCTAGGAACCCAGAAAGCGAGGAAAAATCCTTATTTGAGCCAGCACACCCAAGGACTTTGCATCAGTAGAACCATACTTACTCTTGTCTGTAGCAAGCTTCACTTACTCCTACATTTAGAAGCCTTAGAAACCACAGTCAACCTTAAATGTATCACTGCCCTAATTCCATGTAGTAAAGAAGAAACTTGCCAAGGTTGAGCCAACGTTAGCTGTATCTGCACAGGCCTTTCACCGTGGAGAACTTGACATGTGGCTAAGACAATAGGCTGAATTGTCTTTTCTAAATGTTTTTTTTGACCCAAACGATTTGTAGGGTGTATGTTAGCTGCAGCCTTGGGAGCACATGATTGAAGAAGCAGGATTAATTCCTAAAATAGGTTTCTAGACTTTTGTTGATATGTTGGCATAGTATAGCTGAGTGAACTAGAAGCGTTTTAATTCTACTCCTCACAGATGCAACTGTAAACTGTAGGAAGATTGCAGAAGCACATAGTCTGGTCATCTGCAAGACAGGAACAAGATTTCTAGCACTTTCCATTTGATAGCATCTCTGCAAGATGCTGAGGAGCCTTTTCTCCAATTAAAAATTAAGGCCATACAATGCTATTAAAAACTGTTTTATGCAAGTGTTATGTCTGAACAATAATAAAAAGCCGACACACAGCAAAATAACACCACAGGTTATGAGTGGCAGAGCTCATTTTAATAGCATTGATCTATAAAATATTTCAGATAATTTAACACCCCCCTCCCAAAGAAAAAAAAAAAAACAACCCCAAAAAACTACAAGCACAGAGCTCTATTTCTTCTATATTTGGTCACAAACATTTAATACAAGGTCAAAGAGCAATGTTCTGTACATTCCTTCTGGGAATGCTCTTCTGGGCGCTGCAGTGGCAGAAAAGCAGAAAACAGGTTCCAGAATATATGCTTGGACAAGCAGATCACACAGAGTGATTTAAAAATCCATGTTTGAAATCTATTTGCTTAAATATACAAACATTAATGCTGTTTTATAGGATCTGGGCACCCATGACTTGCTTATGTATGTCAAAGTTAAAATCCTAAAGTCATTAAGCTAATTAAACACAATGTGCCTAGCCAACCACTAGAAAAAATAAGGCAATTTATAGGCTCAATAACTATCTTACGTTAATAATATGAAGCCTAAGGTGTGGAAATGTTATTTGGTGGTTAGATGAACAGAGAAGAAATATATCACCCTGAACACAAAACACTTTTTACATGCTTCCGTTTATTGGTTACTAACCACAAATGAACTAACAGTACCTAATTTGACTGTCTAATTATT
Source organism: Numenius arquata (assembly GCF_964106895.1). NCBI lineage: Eukaryota > Metazoa > Chordata > Aves > Charadriiformes > Scolopacidae > Numenius > Numenius arquata. The sequence goes on along the minus strand of NC_133585.1, from coordinate 36,136,162 downwards.
TCTCTTTTTGGGGACATAGTAAAATATTCCAAGATAAGGAAAGACACTGTAACTGCAAATCGGGACTTACAGGATTTTTTCTAATTTTTGCCAAAGGCAATATATGACCTTTTGCAATATCAGTTCAAGAAAACCCCACCAATTGAACAAATTAATGGGAGAAATAAACCATTAAAAATTTTCTTTCTGGCTTGAAGACTGTAATCTGTAGCTCATTTAGGGCTGGGAGAGGATACGAGGAAAGTACCGTTACTTTTCCAGTTCTTATATTTTGTTATTAATATGTTATTGGTTATTGTCATAGAATTTACATTGCACACAATGGACCTTTGATCACAGCTTATATAACAGTCTTGAATTTTTATTCTCTTTTTTTTCCATATTTGTATACTTCTAGATTTATCATTTAGATCCGCAAAATCCCCGTTCATTTGCCACCTGATAGCATAACTGCTTGAGAACTTCTGGTAAATTCATTTTTGCCAGTTCGTACTTGCACAGCCACCCAGACCTTGAGACCACTGGACTATTAGGCCTCAACTAGTATGATTCTCAAAGTAGGTATTTTCCCTTCCCACTCATCTCACCCAGCCTGAAGTGGGTGCTAACTGAATCTAGCCAAAAAGTGTTCCCCATGCCTTAAAGGGAAAGTAGACTCAAGTATAATGATACAATGAAAAACAGGGACTTAGAGGTTTTCAGAGCCTACATTGACATATGTTGAGATGGTGATGTAATGTTCTGGCTTGTAGTTGCGATATATGGCTCTTCAGTGTTGCCAAGGGGAGCTAAGCCTATTCTCACCTTTACCCTTGCTCATTTCTTTGGCTAGTAATTGAGCATTGTAAAATGACAATTTTAAAATCAGGTCAGAGACAGAAGCAGAGAGAAGTAATTTTCAAGTAAACTGTTAGTGTCCTACTTCATGGATCTTCTAAAGCGGGACTAGAGAGACCAGATACCAAGAATTGCCTTGTGCCATGGATCCTGACTGTGTTATGTATCCTGGTGGGAACATCTGTAAACTGAAATGGTGCTTTGGGATTGGGACACCTGCACAATCTAAGCATTGTAGAGGGATTCACGTTGGACTAGCTCTAGTCTGGAGTGAGTCCCCATTATTCGTGGATTATGTTAGGTGCACTCCTGGAGCGCATGTCCCAGTTTGGTTTCCTCTTCCTTGAATCAATTCTATGCACTGGAACATGCACATGACTAGTTCTAGTCATGTCTTACAAAATGAATGTTCATTAGTGAAACACAGTAGGTGTTTACTTGGAGCATATCTCTCTCTTTACTTTCCACCAAAAGGAGCCAGGTTACATGCCCTGAGACAGCCTTGCAATATAATCATAGAATCATAAAATGGCTTATGTTGGTAGGGATCTTAAAGATCATGGAGTAGCAACCCCCTGCCACGGGCAGGGACACCTCCCGCTAGACCAGGTTGCTCAAAGCCCCATCCAGCCTGGCCTTGAACACTTCCAGGGATGGGGCACCCACAACTTCTCTGGGCAACCTGTTCCAGTGTCTCACCACCCTCACAGTAAAGAATTTCTTCCTGATATCTAATCTAAATCTACTCTCTTTCAGTTTTAAACCATTAACCCTCGTCCTGTCACTACACTCCCTGATACGGAGAGCCTACCTTTTCTTTGGCTTTTAAACCAAAGTACATTTAAGTAAAGATGGAGATCTTGATCCTGACACACTGTAAAATGCTTTCTTTCTTGGGTTAGCTGAAAAGGACTGAATACGTTCAACTTCTCCTTCCAGTACAATAGCAGGGAAATAGTGGCTTGTGGACTCCTTCCTTGCAAAGGGAAAAACTTGTAGCTGTTGCACTAGTGTCACTCCAGAAACGTGGATAGTAATAAGAACGTAGAGGATGTGGAACAATGAATGCAGGAAAGCAAGAGAGAAATCACATCAGTAGGTACCTGGAGGCATGATGTCTGTGCTTCTGTCTTGTGTCTGAAAGCCATGGGAAAGGCACAGCATGGGCACTTGAGAAGCAAATGCTTCATGGTGCCCCATCAGTGCTGTGAGAAGGACTGCAGCTAACAGGAGTCCAGTGTTGAAGGCTGGCCGGTCCTTAATCTTTCCAGTAAAAATGCTGATGAGACTGCTATTTGTGCCAATAAAGTAGTGATTGTTTGTTATGTAGAAGTGTCCAAAGGTGACTATAGTCAATCATTTAGCTTAATTTTGCAACAGTTATCAAAGAGCCAACAGATGACCATAACTTTTGATCTCCATTAAGTTAGCTTTTGTCACATGCAAGAAGAAAGTGTGAAAAAAGTAGAAGTGTCATATCTTCAAATCACTTTCCTTTTTCTATCCCTCAGGCTCTGTCATTTTCCTTCAGTGTTTATTTGGTTAACTGAACATGTCTTCCTTACTTACCTTCTCTCAAGTACTTCCTTTGGGGAAAAAATGGAACAAAGGATCTCCAGCATGGAAGTTCCCAATGGCACCTACAGGCAAACATGTCTTGGCCAAAAGCGCGACTTCACTAGTTAAAGTGCAGACCTCCCCAAGCCCTTGATTTTACTGGAAATGAACATGAAGAGGAAAAATGTAATTTGGCTGGTAACATTTTCTGCAAGGGTCAACCCTGTGATGCCTTGAGGTAGAGTGGGAGCAGTCTCTGATGTTAGTTTAGTGATTAAGTTACAGGAAGGAGGATCACAGAGTAGCTACGTGAATAGAGAAGGAAAATATCTACAGGGAGGCCACCCACACCCCACCCAGGTCTTAGCTACATTCTTTCCAAATGCCATTCAGAGAAGCCCCCTTCACTGAACATAGTATTAACATTAAACACTGTCAGAAGATGTGGTAAGGCATTCTTTTTTTTTTTTTTTTTTAATTTTTATAATACTGTTTTTCTTTTCAGCAAGCATAAAAGCTTTTTTTTTTTTTTTATATTTTCTTTGGTATTTGCGAAAGGAAGTCTTGGGTTCCAACTATATACCAGTTGCTGAAATAGCCCTTTTGCATTCATGGGACTGTAGTTAACAGCCACTAGTGAAATAACTTGCTGACAAAAAAGATAGTAAGAAATGCCCAGGAAAAAGATATGGGATTAGGTCAAAGAGACAGAGTAAAGGAGACCAATATCACCATTGAGGTGTTCATGCTATATATGGATATCCATTCAATATTGGCATATTTGTCCAAAGCAGAATGATAATAGGAGAATAAACAGATTTTAGAATCAGACATCTTCTAGAGATATAGGTTTAAGTCCTGGATGAGAACTGGGCAGAAGATGTTAGAGTCAAGCTTTTCGCCCTCTCGTGGGTAGCCAGACCACTTGCTATTATTTGACTCTTAATTTGGGAAATGCAATTTTTCTAGGCTATATGGCATGTTTGCTGAGAGGAAGCCTGTATACATTTAGCCCTGCAACTGCCAGAGTTTGCCCGAGAACCAGATTTACTGTGAAAGAGAAGGGTTCAAAATCTTCCGGGTGAGAGAAAAAAGCCTCTGTGGTGCCAGGACCATCTAGTAATATGTGAAACAAGAAAGTTCTTCAGGCTACATCAGATCTTCCAGAGAAGAAGATAACACAGCTACAAAAACAAAGCTTGATGGGAGAACATTACTGTGTAGGAGGGAAGAGCAGTATCTATAGCACGGGAATGATGCAAAGTATGTTGGGTAAGTGTTGGACTGAGCTATTCTGGCAGATTAGTCTTGCAATTAGTTAGACTTTGTTGTATGCACCTTCAGTCTGTTCAGCTGGAAGGAGTCACAAAAGCAAGGTATGATTCAAGGGTGGAACTAATGTCTGTTTCCATACACAAATGGAGAAGACTTTTTTTTTTCTTACCAGTGGGAGGAATGGAATACAAGCATGGAGGTAAAAATGCATCTGACTCATGGCAAAGAAGTCATCCATCAGTTTGATAGATTCTGTCACATTTCCTTTGTGAGTAGTCAGTACAAATAATGTATGACCTGCCCACAGTCTTTTCTGTGTCCAAGAAGTGCTCCTGTATGACACATACTGGAAGAGTACAATGACTTTAATTTTAAAGTAAGGCAGTTATGATACCTTTTGGTCATGAAGGTATAATGACTGCTGTTTACAGAATAATTGTCTTGCAAAATGGAAGTAAGGTTTTGCTATTGCTGAAAGGCTCTAATATTTAAGTATGTATTTTTCTCTCTTTTAAACCATGCAAGTTCCTAAACATGCATGCATCCAAACCACTTTAGTGAGGTTACATAAATCACAATTGTCAGTGACAGTAATTACTGGTTTTGGAGGGTGATGACTTCAAAATAAACCTTTATTTTTACAAACACCAGAACTTGAAACACATGCATCGTTCCATGCCAATAGCAAGTATTTTAGTACCCTGGTTCATTTTCCCACATACAGTCTTTGCCTTTTTATGTTTCACATGTAAGAGTCAGTGTAAACAGGTTAGTCAGATTTTTCCACTCACCATGTGTTACTAGAATTTGTGTCTAAATTTCTAATAGACCAGAAATATATATCTATATAATAACAGATCTCACCTGCATTTTTTAATCCAGGTACACATCTTCCCATTGGTTGTTCTTCTGGGTCACCCCTTTCTACAAGTTCCTATCTCTGCTCCAGACAAAAGAAAAGGAATCCCCCCCATCATTAAAATGATGAAAGATATGGTGTTCTAGAGTATCATTAGGGTTTACTGGTCTTGTATTTTGAACTCGGAGATGTATTGCAACTCAGAGGCTGTAATAGCACCTGTACACACTACTAATAGGTTACCATCGGCTACTTTTCCTGCTCCTCATTTACTTTCACGTAGGTCCATTTACCAACTGAGACCTGCTGGCTTCAGTTCAATGTATTGTCTCCCATTTAAGTTTTTTTCACTTGTGTCAGGGTTGCAGTACCTGGAGATGATAGTGTCTTTTGGGAGGTGGGGGTGTTTTTTTCACGTGGGTGATAAGCGCTATGGGAATTGTGGGCTCGGGCAACAGCTGGAACATGTGATGTGGCAGTCAACTGGATGAGGCTGCTGAGGAGGGAATGTAACTAAACAAAACTGATAGTTTTAACTGAGTAAGGAAATGTTTAACTTCCAGATGTTTAAACTCTAATCCCTCTGATGAAAAGTCTTATCCTTCCATGTTTGGAATGGATGGGTGAGCAACACGCTGCACCTGCCTGGCTGCTCCTGTGCCACTGCAACACACCCAGGGTGCAGCCCTCCGCTACCACGGACGGTGTGGGAGGAGCAGTGGTTATGCTGTTGTTTCTTTCTGAAGGGGTATTAATAATTTTTTCTTATGAATGAGTGAGTGCCTATCAGATACCAGAGCTATGTCTTTTGTGTTTAATTTAAAGTGTCGATACTAGGCACCACTGAGGTAAAACTGAAAATATCTGTAATGAGACCCCAAATCCTTGGGCCCAGCTGATCATCCAACTGTGTCTCTGCAAGCTAACGAAAGCCTCTGGAGCAGCAAGCAGCCAGGCAGAAATCTCTTCTCTGTTCAGGGATGAATTTCCCCAGCATGGAAAATCCCTACACATGGTAAAAAGCTGCTTCTGCCAAATTTAAGAGATCTGTGCAAAAAGCATTGGCATGGGAAACATCCCAGGGTTGGTTAGGGTAGCTGATGTTCACTCATACAGCATGACCTGAGTAGTGGCATAACAGGACTTTGTTCCTGTAATAGCACTAAACCAGAACTGAAAGCAGACCTGGTTAGAGGTGTTTCTGCCACACCTGGCATTCTTGCTGTAGGCATGAGCTTCCTTCTCAATGCCTCCTGTGAGGACCTCTCCTTCTCCCACCCTTCTCCTCCCTGTGGTCCTGGCCATGGTCTCCTGTCTCAAAGGAGGGGAGGCTGCCTGTTGCTAGTTCTTTTTACTGTTTTCTTGGGTCTCCAGGTAACTCCCATAGACAAGCTGCGGTTGGAAAGGTTTTTGTTTATCTGGTGACAGGCAAGTGTTGTCATTGCTGCTTTGTGCGATCCTCCAAGGATCTCACCCACATCTATTCTTCAAAATGGCCTGAGGTGCCATGCTCCTTTGTAGCAGAGCCATTCCCTTTAGTGCTTGTGCAGCTGTTGTTCCTTTGCCAAGTAGAGCATGTTACCCTGTGGGTGAACAGTTGTGGTTTCCAACCTGCCATTCTTCTGGATTTTGTCTGTCTTTTCAGACGATGTAATGGAATGGCCCAAAAACTCCAGGTGGGGATTTCCTCCTGTTCTCCTTTCAGTGGCCCCACCAGTAGCAAGATCACTGGGACTTTAGGTAAGCTTAGAGGTGATAGGGTTTAGCTCTAATTTCAGCCTGTATTTTCTGTTCTGCATAAGGCCTGTGGTGGCTGTTTTCTTTCTTATTTTGAAGACATTCTGGCAATATCTTGTGGTACTCGCAATATATCTATGCAATATCTGTATTTGATTTGTGCTATTTCTTTGCCAATAATGGGCAGTACTGCCACATATAATTTTTCTGTTATTTGGGATTTTGAAAGAACTGAGTACAAAATGTATCATGCACCCAGAAACGTAGTGCAGGGACTACAGTGCATGGGACTTAAACTGAAGTTAGCTGTGAGGAAAAAAGTGGAAGTCTTCTAGGCTCTGTACTTTCACTTCCACAATATTTGAAGGCTTCCACTTCGTTGCATCTCAGAACTCTTCCCCTTCTCTAAAAAAACCAAGTACCAAAGGAAGATGACATACAGACTGTTATCTTAGCAGGTAAATTTACCTACCCCCAATCTGAGTGAACGTATTGTTAGCATCATTTCTTATTCAAACCACACTAATTGATAGGAAAATTAAATTACCAAAAAGGAGCAAGGTTCTAGTTGTTTCTTGACTGCATGCATAGAAAACTAGATATTAAAACTGAAAGATATTGAAAAAGTCCCAATAAGATAGAAGTAATAATCTTTCATAACAACAGTAGCAGCAGTAAATGACAAGATTTAATGGACCCAATATTTTTTGGATCCCAAACAAAACCCCAAAGGCACCTGTGCTCCAAAATATGCCTTTTTGCTACAGAACCTGTGCTTCAGATAATTTTGGAAGTTTCCTTCATGTTATCATTTTATAAATTATGTAGAATTTTCTTATACTAAAAACATACCAGATCTTGGGAGAATAACTGGTCAGTGTACACAAACAGTTATTTCCTACTACCACAGTTTCACATTTTATTTTGGTATGAATGCAGTAGGGCAGAAATGCAGCAAGCAAGCTGACAGTACTGTCATATAATTGGAGTAGCTAATAAAAGGTTTTATGTTGAGACAATGCAGTTTGAAGGCTCAAGGACTCACTACTCAAGAAAGAATCAGTCCCTAAGGATAGCATGATTTGAGGAAAGGGTTTTCTACTTAAAGCTGTCTTGAGTGATTTTATAATGCACCTCTGTGAAAAAAACAGTGACATTGCACATGATGTATTAGCAGGACATTGTCCCCAAAACTGCACAGCCATCCCGAAGGTACGTGCCACATTAAGTCATTTCTTAATTTTTACTTAACAAATAGAAAGCTGCAGCAATCCCCACCTGTCATGAATTAACCTTCTTGACTAGCATGTAAGACAGACATGAACTGGAGCCCAGCTTTGTGTCAGGTTGAGGAATTTGGCGTGCCATAAACCCCCAGAATTGTGATCCTTGTGGGACTGGGCTCCAACCAGTCAAACATCCTATCAATTAGGAGGACCTGTGCATGGTATGGCATTAACTTTTACAATTCAGACTAGTGTGGGACTCTGCTATACTCAACCCATCAGTCAAGTCTGTCTGCAAAGTTCCTCCGCAGGGGATACATCAACCTTTAGAATGCTGGTCATTGACAAGCTGAGTTGTGATCAATCAATCAGTTTCCTATCATGCTGCACAACGGCTGCAGGATAACACAGGCTAGACTGCCCTATCAGGGAAAAAAACCAAACAAGTTAAGTGAAAGAACCTTAAAAAACCCAATCCACCTATTCTTGCTGTATCAACCCCAATGACATCCTCCCCCACTTTTCTGTCAATTATTTTGCTCTCTCTTCCCAAACTCAATTCTGATGAATGTTTTTAATTAAGGTTGTGGGGTTTTTTTATTAAGTTTTGTGTGCGTATGTGTGTGTGATTACCTAATAGTTTGGCACAAAGAACTGTCTCTGATCAGGCCCAGGCCTAGAATAACAGAAGTAAGGCAGGTCAGGATGGAAGAAGGTGGATTGGCAGAACAAGTGTGTTTACATCATCCCTGGCTTTAGCTTGTTTTATCAGTAGATTTGGCCCTGTTTGCTGTTTCTTTATAGCTAATGGTGAAGTAGATCACATAAACCAAGAATGATTTACAGGACAATTGTTTGGAAAAGCTAGTAGTGAATGAAAAGAAATTGAAGAGAGCGAGCGCAATAATATGCATGGTGTGCCCTGTGTGTGGGCAGAGGATATGGTAGTACTTGGGTGTTCATATAGCTACTAATTTCTGCATACTGCCACCCCCTAGTTTTAGTAGAAATGACTAGATATTTTTTTTTAATATATAAAAATTTTGCGTGTATGTATATATATATGAATAAAATATATTTTTTTTTCTGTGGTGTCTTGCTTCTCCGTCATTTCTATCAATGGCTTGCAGAGGAGATTTTCTGGAAACACTTTTGTATCTGGGAAAATACTGTAATTAAACTGTGAAGAAATCTCAGTTTTTAACAATTCCTAAGTATTTTGTAAAATTCTAGGGAAAAAAAAAGTAAGTTTCCTGACTCCCCCAAGCCTTGGTAACAATGCAATAGTCTGATAGTATATGCAGTTATAACTTTACTTTTCCATTGATGGGGTCACCAGCTTGCCAGTATTCTGGGCAGGTATATATTTTGGATTAGCTTTGGAAAAATCAGTAACGTAAAATTCAATGTGATTGAAGCTGTTCCTCTACAGTTCAACAAGCGTTAGGAATGGGGGGGTGGCATAAGGGATGGGCTCAGTTGTGCAGTGGTAACATTCAAGTTACGGGACTTGTGCTGAGGAGAGCAGTTAGAGTAGCACAGCTTCTTGGTTCAAATGTGCTACTTTCTAAGGCATGAGCTGAAGTACCACTAGTAGCTGTGTTTTCATACCTTTTAGGAGCAACATCTCTTTAGCAGTATGCAGTAGAGCCAATACACTGTTAGCTGACTGCAGGTAGGAAAATTAAGTGTCTGCAGATTCAGTGAAACACTTAAAGGGGTTCAGAAAGACCAAACCTTGCTGCTTATCCCTCACCCCGTAGCAATGCGAGTTAGTCAGCGATGTGGAAGAAGAGATGTTCTGGGGCACTGGTCCCTTATTGTCCAGATCATCATATTGTCTAGAGCAAACTGGGACACATTCCTGGCCTGGATTGAAAGTTTTCCTTTCTTTTACCCTCTCAGCTGTTGTACGTCCAGTGACCTTGGCCAAACAGCTCTCTTTCTCCTGCTACCATTTCTCCTTGGAGATAGCAATACTGCTCTCTGCTATGCCCGACTCTGAGATCTGCTAGTAAAAGGTAGACAAGAACTGGGAGGATTTCATTGCAAATTTTAGAGAAACATTTTTTGTATTAAGTTTTACAGCAGTTGCAGCCTTTGTGCAAGACTGTGATTGCTTTGTATTTTCTATAGGAGGAAATTCCCTGTCTTACTTCCTTGTAGGAAACACTGGAAATTTTCATGTTTTGGGAAGAGATGATAGAGTAAGAAATAGCTTGTGGTCCCAGGCCTACAAATACTTAAATACCAGTGAGGAAATTTGCTAATTTATAAGCCGGCATCTTCCTTGGCAGAGGTGGAATGCTCTGAAGTCTCTGTGCCAGGGAAGCAAGTAGTGCTAATGAGAAAAGGCAGGCAGATTTGTGTGAGGCCTGGGGCATCCTAAAGCAAGGACGCAGTGGATTTCCAGATCTCAGCATGATGGGGAAAGGGAATCACTTCTCAGGTCACGGGGAGGCAACTAAAGTAGAGGGGAGGAATGAAACCTTACTTTACCTACCAAAAGCTTTCTATGTAAAACACAGACCTCTGTGTCAGCGTGGGAAGAAGTCTAGAAAAAAATAAAGTTGTACTGGATTCGCTAGCTCTTTTCCCCTCCTCTGTATCCTGCCAAAAATGCTATTTTGCTTTAATTTTGGTTTTGTGCTGTTTTTCATGATGCTAAAGCATTGCTTGAACACAGATGTAAAACATCAGTACAGTACTGTAAGGCGTGGACCACACAGACATGCAGTTCCTTTCAAAATGCAAACCAGAGGAAACAATCTGCCTTTAAAATTAAACTTCCTCATTAATTTCATTAAAAACGCGTGCAGCTTCGAGGGAACGGCAGAGGGGGACTTAAAACATGGCATTATCCCTTGAAAACTGGCAGGCAGTGAATGTGTTCTGGAGGAAAGAAAAAAAGGCGATCTGAAAGAAAGGTTGGGAAAGGGAAGCGGATCTCCTGCAGTGGTTGCCATTTTTCTACTCCTGTCTGCTTTGCTGTGCTCTGCAGACACACAATAATAACCCCAGTGGGCCCGGGGATCAAATGACGTGTTGCTGAAGGATTAGGAGCAATTCTATCCCCCTGGCATGGGCTTAGGAATTTTCATTAAAATGACCTTGGGTGTGGTGAGAAAGGAATTTGGGCTGTATGGATGGAGAGCTACACATCCTACCTGGGGAACAACAAAAGGGTCTCTGCAAGACGTGCCTCCCTGGGCCCCAAGCGGAGCTGTCATTCTTTTTTCTCCCTCAGTGCAGTTGTTCATGGATTAACTTGGAGATACGTGAAGGGTCAGAATTAAAAGACATTTTTCCAGGGGATGGAAGGAGGAGATGGGAGGATGGAGGGGAGGAACAGGCAAGAGGGCTTGTTTCCTGGAATTGCTTAAAAATAAATACTTAGAAACAAATATGTGTTTGGTAGAGAGTGGAATTGCATTTAATTAACAAGGGAGCATTGTGCCTAAGTGCTGCAGCAGAAGAAAATGGAAAATTATTGCTAGATTGCGCAACCCCATCTTGTTCATCTACACAAGCAGCGTTTACACAGTTTGGCGAGTTTATTGTGTATGTGCTTGCCTGAGCAAAAGTTTTCAGTCCTGGTTTAGGAGCCCTGGTGAATGTCTTCTTACAGACTGACTGTATGTATTCAGGTCTGCAGCATCTTGCAGTCGTACTTTTTAAATTTATGCTGGCTAAATATAATTGTTTCTGAGGAAGCAATTAACTCATAACTGTAATGCAGTTACCTATGAAACATGCCATAACATCTTCAATTGGTAGCAACATTCTAGAAGAAATGGGTTTATCAGAATAAAAAAAAAGCATGATGTTAGCAACAGAGCAAAAGCATTAAAGTAAGCAGAATGGTTAAATACCCATGTTTAAGTTTATAGGGTGTGTGGTTGAATGGTTCCACGCTTGTATATGCAGTCTTGACAAATTTCATCACCTCCTGGAGAAATGTCCCTCCTTACCTTGTATTCAAGGTAAATTAAAATAAATGGTGGGAGCAGGTTTCATCCTTTTAGGGCCAATCTTTGCCTTTGTCCTCAAATTCCACTTCTGTGTCACTGTCTCATTTGAGCATCCTCAAGCTTTGCATCTCAAGCTGTTAAACCCTCTAGGCAGGCTTTTAAATGCACAAGATGGTGACCCAGAGGCTTTTCTCAAAATACTGATGGAAATGATTAAAGAAGGAAAGTAAACGATTAAAGAAGGAAACTCACTGACCAAGCAGTGGGCTGTCGAGTTAGTCTCCTCCCTATAAGAGTAGCCACATAGCGAGCACATAACACTAAAGCAGACATTCTTAGATGTAACAAAAGGTGTTAAGGAGCAAGAGCTGAAAAAGGTGTATTATTTGTAGTTCACTGTAGTTGTCTGGTTTAAGAGGTTTGTTTTGAGCTGGAACTGGAAGTGACTTTGGAGATTCAAACTCATTCTGGAAGATGTCAGGGAACTCTTGATGTCCAAAGCTATGATGTTCAACACTTGACAATTAGGTGAACCTGAGCTATGTCACAGATGTACCTGTTCCCAACTGTGTCCCCTGCTGATCCTCATTGGACTTCCCATCCTGACTCCAGACTTGACCCGTAACCTCACATTTTTGCATGGTCACCAGGCTGTAGGTGGATCTTCTCAGTCACCACCCTGGCCCTGCTTGGCTCCTGGTTTGTCTAACCTTGCTCCTAGAGAGTTTGTGTGGGGAAGGAGGAGGATCCAAGAAGGTAGCTTCAGTGGGATTCCTTGGCCCCTAGACAGAGGGTCGCAGGTGAGTCTGCTCAGGGCAACTAAGGCCTACTGGTGCCCTCAGGATGGGGGACCTAAAGATCTCTGGCTTCATCAGGAGAGTGAGGCAGGGTGTGAGTCAATTTATTCAGCACTGGCTTTTTGTGAGATATTACACAGCTGCCCTGTTGGGAGAACAGATACCTCCTCTTTGCTAATGTCTTAAGAGAGAAAAGTCATTGGGTTGGCTTGTGCTGTCCTGTCAGTGGACTTGAGAAAACTCAGGGGGAGCTGTGGGCCACAGTTTCTTGCAGTTTGCTGAGACAGAAGCAACTCCATAACTTTGGGCCATGAGTGGAACCTTGTTGAACCTAATGTATAGTTAAGAGCCTGTTAGTCCTCCTTTCTTTGGTCTCTCTCTAGAGAAGATCAGTTTGGCCTGGCCTGGCACTGGCCTGGCCAAGTGCTATCTTCTGGGAGAAGACACAGTCCAGGGATGGACTTCTCTGGACCAGAGGAAAGGCTAAGAATTTTGCAGCAGGTGCTGTGTGGCCGACCACCCAGAATTTGTAAACCAGAAGCTGATTGAGTGTGAAGCCCTGTCATGTCCCCAGAGGGTGCCCTGGGTGGGATTGCGACGATAGCAACAAAAGATTATCTGTTCCAGGCCTCTCCTTCCTGAGCCTGCAGAAACACAATCCATTACTTCAGACTGAAAGAGTTTATTTCAGCCTGATTACATTACAAGAAGACCCTGGAGTGAGTTCATGCACGAGCAGCAGAAACCTGTCATGTTTGAGAAAGTGTTTGTCAGTATGACTGGCCTGTTCCCCTCAGCTAAGTACCTGGAGGCGGAAGGCACCGTGGTTAATGGGGGGAGGACTGGAAATATTAATCAAACCTCTAATCTTTTACAAAGACATGTGTAGGGTCTGCTGCTGAAGACTGTTACTCTAGACACCTTATTCTGATCTCTTGACTCTATCTTATATGGCTGTGGAAGGAAGAGAGGAATGTATATGTGACCAAGCTCAGTAAAGGGTTTTCATGAAAATAGGCTGAATGATTTTCCTCTTGAGAAAGACCCATATAAAATGTATGGCATTTCCCTAAATCTCTGGAGATTCCTCTTCAAGAGATTGATGGGCCCCAGATTTGTAGAGCTGAGGATAGCAGGACTTGTTTTGCATTTTCTTCATCCTGTGCCCACAGACAATTTGGTACAAGTTAAGGAGGGAAGTTTTCTTGTTCTGCATAGAAGATCTCTGCCTCCCTCCACTTCCATTGTAGGAAGACTTCTCAGTGTCCTGGGAAATATTTTTAGTGAATTCTTTTAAGAGAACCTCCAGTCCACCTGTCATGGGATTCTATGGAGCTGGAAACTTGAATCTTTCCTTCCAGAAACAGATCTGAGATGTCTGAGAGCAAAGGGAGCAACTGTATTGGTGTTGGGGCCGTCTGTTCTCTCACCTCTGTGAGGGTGAAAGACAATCAGAGACTCTGAAATATCTTGTCATTCTCATCGAGTGAGGAAAGGCAGTGTGATACTTTATAGTGCCAATCTGTCAACAACCATTATTGCTTAAAGTTTTTACTTGAGGTATGCAAGTTGGTACACTTATTTTCATTTACAGGAAGAGTGATTTGAGGCAGACAGAGGTTAATCTCTTATATTAGCCAAGTCATATTAGCACCGGCCAAAACGTTCAATAGAGTTTGTTTGCTCACTGTCACTATGCATAGCTAAACGCATTGGTATGCACTGCTTCTGCCTTCCTATTATGGGTTATCTTGGGTGGCCTGTCTAACCCATTGATAAGGCCCAGTAGTCACGCTGCTGTGACAATGAAATTGCCAGGGAAGGGGTCTCTAGCCGAGCTGTGAGTCTTAAGTGTCTAGTAATGTGCCCAGCCTAGGTTTTCCTAAGCTGACAAATGTGTTCACTATGGTCAGGGAGTCCAGCAGAGGTGGCTAACTAAGCAGTTTGGCAACCCATAATTGTCTCTTCCCAGCTCCTCTAGTACCATTTCACAGGCCCCAGAGAGACTGGTTTCCCTTGCCTCTAGTCCAAATCAGGTGACAGTTTTGGTGGCTATTAGGTTTTTTTACTTTGTTTGTTTGTTTTCTCAGATACCCATACTTAGATGCATTACTCTCACATCAAACACAATGGTGTTGTGTTCTTGCAGATTCCTCTCAGGAGGAATGGAAGAGGATGTCCAGTAAATATTTACTACATGGGAAATGTATGGATGGCGGTGAGGGGGAGCATTTAGTGCTAGTGGAGGGGTGCTTCCAAAAGGTACAGCACTATCTGACAGGATTTCGGTAGTTTTGTCCATACGAGAATGTCCTGAATCTGAAAAAGCTGCCTGCTGAATGTGAAGCGGAGGTTCTCTCTGTTTAGACTTGTGCGTCATTCTTCCCATCTGGACTGTGTGCAGACAACACTAGAAATCTTCTCATTCGGGATTCAGAAACTGAACTGGACAGAGCACTGAAAGGGTCTTAAAAAGAGCAGCCAAGATCTTGCAAGAGGATATAGGAGAGGTTGCACAGATCTGGGCATCTTTTCCATCTTTAATTCTGAGCTTTGCACATATGAAGACTTTCGTGTTGTACTAATGCATACAAATGAGGGCTATATGGGAAATCCTGACTTTTTTTTTTTACCCTTTTGTGCATGTTTGCGATATTTCACCATATAGTCAGTGCAGTCTCTGACTGCCATTTCTTCCCTTGGCAATGTGCAATGTGGCTAGCAGGTTTCAAAACAAACAGAAGAGCTTTATTAAAGCAGCTTGACCAGAAGAGTCAAAAAAAGTCTTGAATTGGACTTTCAGTGGCTGCAGAGGTCTGTTGTCCCTGGAATACCTTTGCAGTGTGTGCTAAACGGTCACTCAAAGTATGAAAAAATGATTTCCGAAGCTGTTGGACAAATAAGGAGACTCATTCTGAGCAGGGACTAAATTGGTTTGGAACATATGCTTGCACTGAGCAGCCAAAATACATAATCAGGTTTAGCAAAATAAAGCCTGATACCAAACTTGCCAGGAAAAATTGTTTTGTCATTTTGAAATCTGCTCGGTTTTTAAGCAGACCTTCCCAGAACAGAAAACAATGTGTTTCATGCCCTGCTTCATCTGCCATTGCTGTATTTTTCCTCTGAAGATTTGTAAGGAAGGGGAAGAATATATAATCCCTTTGTTAAGATACTTAAATTAAAAGCTTGCTCGTGTTGAACTGCCCTTTCAGTTGGGATTGAGATTTGTTACCCAAGTCTATATACCCTGTAAAACAAGGACTAATCCAAACATTAATCACAGGAAATATTCCGGACCTTTTAAAAATAAACCATGACATTCTATGAAGAATACATAATTGAGAGTATCCTGGACAGGTTGAAAATTATCCCAGTGGATCGGTTGCATAATGATCAGCTGGGTAAGCCAAGGAGAAAGAAAAGAGCACATGGGATGAACAATGCAGCGGCTTTGTGCTATTGTCTGCCTTTTTCCTGTCCTCAAGTTCAGCTCGGTACAAACGTTGCCATTCCAAACCAAATTATATTAACAGGAGGTGTCTGTACCTCCGATCACCCTTGCTTCCCTGCTTTCCGTTTTTTCCGACCACGGTTTGTACTTTTTTCCCCCCTGCTCTCTTCGCCATTTCCAGCCAGTGTTTCCCAGCCCCGATCTGTTGCCCAGAGCAACTTCTGCAGCAGTTGGGTTGTGACTGATCCCTTTCTTCAGGCCATATCTGTCAATGTCCCCCCTCCCTGCCAAAGGCCAGTTACTCATGTCAAGGTCAAGCTGTGGACAGTCATTCTGTGTCTGCCCAAGTTAATCCAAACCAAACATACCATGTATAAGTAGCTTATCTCCCAAAATAAATAGATGATAATTAGCATAAGCCACTGCACCCACTCTTTTTCCATTCCTCTCTGAAAAATCCCTCCACCTGAGTAAATCGGGATGCTTTGTCTGACCTGTTCTTATTATGTTGAAAAACAAGCTCTGGCTCCAAGTGGGATTGCATTTACCACCTGGCTTTCCCAGACCAAGACAGTCTCAGCGACACAGAAAAGGAGATGCATGCAAATGTGCTTGTAAAGAGGAGATGAGATTATGCCAGGAATTCATCAAAACCTCTCATTTACAGCAGATCTACCCCCAACTCTGGGTTTATCATTATCAGTTGTGCTGATGTTGCACTGGTAGTCTAAGTGGGCATCACTCCTTGGGCACAACGGTCCCATCGCCGTTTTTTCAAAGACAACAAGATCAAGCAGACCTAGCTGTGCAAGGAGACTGAGGTACTTGGAGTTACAGTATGGATATGAGTCAGAGCCCTATTAAAGTTCCATATTTTGTCTGTGGGGCTTTCACTGGCTTGCTGCCTGGCAGGCTGAGCCTTCGTGCTGTGGCACCATAGGACTCTGTAGTAAAAACAGTGTCCCTCCTTGGTGCCATAGAAAACGTAGGTAGCAATCCTGAGGGGGGAGAGAGAGAAAGGTGAATGCCAATGCTGTCAGGAGGGTAAGTGAAGATGTGTGATTTAGAAGGAAAAGCGTGAACAGCCAAAGGTAGAGGAAGTGATGGATCTGAACTGCTCTGCCTATGCAATGTATGAAGGGGTGATTGATGGTGAATTGTTTACTTCCATGGAATCAGTTGCCGGTGTAAAAAAATATTAATAAATTTTTTTTTGGCGAAATATCCTGACTTTACTCTTAGAGAAAAACTGCCTGATGCTGGTTGCTGAAGCTTGGCTGGCAACGGAGTAGGCAGGTGGGATTCTGCTGTGCTGGCAGACAAGAAAACTTTTTCAAATTGCCTAAACTTTTTTCTTTTGACTTTAGTCTATAAAGAGAAAGACAGGAAATAATTCCATCGTTTCTGTTCAATGTTGCAGAGGTAACATACTGGTCATTTATTAGATAATTAGTGTTACATATAATGAGCAAATTCTCTTCACTAGACAGGGTTTCCTCTCTTATTTAGGCTTGTGTAGCTCCTTTGACCCTTTTGGGACATGTGATTTGTTCAGAGTGTGAGAGCGTCTGTGAGAAGAGAGCTGAGCACCCGCACCTTGGCTATGGTTATCATCTAAGGTTTCATTTAGATGATTCCTTTTTTAATCTAGGTTTGTGCCTCTGTCACTCAATGCCTACAAAACAAAACATTAATATCTTGCTTAAAAAAAAAAAAGAAGAAATACTCTAGGCTGAGCACGTTCTATAGGTTTCATGCGTTAGAGGATGCATTATGCTTTGGGGTGGAGTCAAACAGGGTTAGACCCAGGACAAACAGGCTCTGCCATGGGCCCCCAGTCAGGGGTTTCCAGAGGGAGAAGTGAGGCACAAGGTAACCATGACCTGTTTCAGCCAAGCCCCCTGTTCATACAAGGTCCTTGGCGTGTGCCAGAAACCCCGACTGCCTTACAATATCGAAGTGTTTCTGTTTCAGTGGTGCTCTTGTGCTTAATATCCCAATTTTCAGTATCATGACACTATTTGCAAGTCGAGAAAGGCATGTTTTGGATGTCGTTCTAGCCAATAGCAAAAGTGGCCCAAAATGCAGTTTTGAAAACCGTGATTGTACAATCTGGGAAGTTGTGTTAGCTATAGTAGCCCAGGAGCACAGCAGAGGTGACATGAAAGCGCTTGTGAGAGGGGTGGGTGGGCTTGCTTTGCATAATTTCCATCAATGTCTACACATCCTTCCTTGGCTTCTGAGGCTCAACCCAGGTGTGCTCAAATGCTCCTGAAACTTGGCAAAAGCTTCTGCAAAGCTGGCGAGAGGTCTTGGGCTGGGGGAAGGGAGGGAAGGAGGCCATGGGGAAGTTTCATCTGGTTTCAAGTTTCAGGACAAAACTTTTGCATGAATAACAGTTTCCAGCTTCAAGAGCCCTGTGACAACATTGCAAGCAGGAATCCAAAATATTGGGTTTATATGCAAGACAGGAGCTGTCAGGCAGAAGAATGGGATTTTAAGGCAGAATTGAAGAATAGGATAATGTACTTGTCACTGTACAGGATGTGCTTACTGGAAGTCTGTAGGAAACATCATTTTGTTAATCACCCGGATTTGGCCACCTTTTTCTCTCGTGGCAGGGGAGGGGAGGCAGGCTTTGGCGGCAGCGGAGTGGCAGTTGTTTCTACCATGTTTCTGAGAGAAGGGAGTCATCTGGCACATTGCTCACAGCCAGGCTCAGGGCTGCCTTTCCCCGGACATGCAGCTGGCTGCAGCTGGCCGCCGGCAGCCTGAGAACTTGCTGCTCCCCCAAGGTGGTTTAGGAGACGCTCCCGAGTGGTGCCGTGCTGCTCGCGGGCTATCTGCCAAATTCAGCTCTGGTGGCAGGGGGTTAACCTTGTAAAGGAATTACATTGATCGTTGGGTGTAGCTAAAATGTGCTCTCAGTTGAGAAGTCATACATTAATTAAGTTGATGGCCTGTTTAACTTGTAACCTCAGCAGCAGAGTCTCAACCTCTCTGTGGTCAAATAGATTTACCTAATGTAATGAAAGGCCATACCCTTTCCATTTCCTTCTTTCAAAGCCTTCTCACCACAAACTCTCCTGGTGAGGCTACTTATCAGTGACAGCACATTTTTCATTACTAGTGGAGTATGTGTTAAAATGAAATTTTGAAATACTTTTTCAACTATCACACAGAGCACACTGCGTATTGACTGGCCAGTAATCAATCCATCAATCAGTTGTCTTTGAAGAATACTTTTTTGTTTTGTTTTGTTTATTTTTTTTAATTGTATTTGAGGCAATGGTCCTTATTCCAGGCAGGCTTGTAGAAAAAAAGCAGAGAACTGGGTTTGTTGGGGTTTTTTTGTCCAAAGTTGAAATATTAATCTTTTCATTGGTTCATTAACAAGACAAAAATTTTAGTTTTGTGGATCTGAAGTAATTA
Organism: Numenius arquata; assembly: GCF_964106895.1. Taxonomy (NCBI): domain Eukaryota; kingdom Metazoa; phylum Chordata; class Aves; order Charadriiformes; family Scolopacidae; genus Numenius; species Numenius arquata. The sequence continues at coordinate 36,117,017 of NC_133585.1, read as the reverse complement.
ATTTTGTTCTGTGATTCATCCTGAACTAAAAAGACTAAGGCTACATATGTACACACACATACGCATATATAAAAATAAATAATTTCTATTCTTGTAATATAGTTATGTTTGCTAATATCACGACACGCTCTATGATAGCGAGGCCTTTATTTCATAGATTCAGTGTATCTTAGTAAACAAAATATGAATTTAGCTCATCCACCTGTGTTCAAAATGATCCCACACAACTCTCTGATTATGTAGGTTAAAATGTTGCTTCGAGTTAATGATAAAATTTTTATTTTGCATTTGATTTCATACTAGTGTGTACTGATATAATTCCATTTACTCTTTTACTCCATTAAATTTTCCAACAGAGTTATTGAGTAAAGAATCTGTATGTTGGGGTTGGTTTTCTTTTTGTTTGTTTGGTTTTGTTGTTTTGTTTTCTTGGGCTTTTGGGGTTTTTTTGCTTGTTTGGTTTGTTTGTGATTGCAGCAATGATTCTAGGATCCGCCCAGTGGCTGAGATGGCTGAAGTTCATGTGCTTAATGTTTTCTATAACAAGGAGGAAGTGTCATACAGAAAGCAGAAAGACGTGGTAATAGGCATTTGTAGATGGTAGGAAAGAAATCTCAGTAAAAGCCTTTAAAGAAGAAAAATTGTGGAAAGCATTTATTAAGATGGAAGATTTTCACTTGACACCTTATATAATGTGTTCTATTATATATTCCATTTATTTTATACTGCAAGGCATCCTGTGACACTTGAATTAGAATCTCAAGAAAATTCAGTGACAAAGACCTTTCTGAATTAAAATCTCTAACACATCTGTAATTTCAGGGCTAAAATCTTCAAAGATTTTTATTTTAGCTATGGTTATTACTGTTCACTTGCTTGTAATTGTTTTAGTAGACTAACATGAGTGTCCATCTATTGAGCATATTGCTGTTTCAAAAAGGATGTAACAGAGTAATTGCCAGCGTAGTTCAGACCTCAGGTTTCCAGCAGCTGCCAAGAGTGACATCTAGGAAAGACTACGACCAGGACAAAGATCTAGTGATACATCCTGGGATGGATTTTGTACTTTTATGTTTAGTGATCCTGGATGAATTTTAGATTATTTTGTAAGATGGCCATACTGGCTTAATTGTAATAATAATTCTTGACAGCTTTTCTGAGGCTAGATAGATCTCCTGTGAGTCTTAAGACAAGCTGAGTTCTTCTTAGTTCTCTAATTTAAGTCCTCTGAAATCCAGACGAGTCTTTCCTTATTTTTAGTCTTTCAGAGATTTGGAGCTTGATTAATTTTTTGCTTTTGAAGAAGATCAGTGCATTAAACTGACACCAGAACTAGTGTTCAGTGGAAGGTTTTAAAGCAGTCGATGGAGAAGACAGCCATAGGATATACCAGTTGGAATTGCTCACTGTCTACACATCTGGCAGACTCCCTGTTGCATGAGAATTGCATAGATCACTGCTACCTCATAGGGGAGGAAAGGATAAGACAAACTGTGATGAGATGAACCTCACATATATGCTGATGTCATCTGGCCATTCACACTTCACGAAGAGTCAGATTGGGCCTGAAGCCTTTGCGTTACTATGATTCAATGAAACCTTCAGCTTTGAGTAAAGGAGGGAAGTCACAGAAGCAGTGATTTAGCCATACAGAGTTTTTTGTCATGAAGATACACACATCGGGGTGAAACCAAGATCTATTTAAAAAACACTTTTTGTTTGTTCTAAGAGAAGAACAAAACTTTCCTGAGTAGTTAGCCAGCCCTCTGGCTAGGACACTATACTGAGAGAGAACCTGGCTTCAAAGCAATGCCTTTCTTACTAGAGAAAGTGGAGATGACATTCTATCTTTACAATCTCAGGAGCATGTGCTAAATACTGTGCTGAGGGTTTCCTAGACTGCCTCTCTTTCCTGCTGAAACATTCCATGCTGTGAAAGTAACTATGTGCTGAGCATCTCTTTTATTCCATCCCAATTAAAGTTCTTTGAAATAATCTCCAGAATGTTTTGGCAAATTTCTGATAGAAAAACCATGTCACTGGAAACCCCTCCATTGCCTCTTTCTGGAACAAAACTGGGATGGCCTAACCAAGCTGCTGCATTTGGTTTTGTCTTCTTGTAGCCATTTTAGTTCTCAGATTTGTTTTATTTTGTTAATGGGCTGGTGTTTCTAATGCTTAACACGTACAACTACTGCTCTGTTAAAAAATAAAGCATGCCATGGAAGCTGAAACCGGAGACTGGAGACTAAGAGTGAAAACAGCTGAGAGCAGCAGGGAAGGGGAAGCACGCAGCAGGACAGGCACTGGTGCTTTGTGGTGCAGAGGAGCACAGCTCTCCTCACTTGTCATCATTTCCTGGGAGCTAAATAGAAGCAAAAGCAATCTCTTGTTTTGTAGTATCTTAAGTATCTTAAAAATCTTCTTAAGTGGAGACAAAGAAAAAGGATGGAAAATAATCCAGAATCTATTTCTGATTGCTTTCTGACTGTCCCTGCTCTGTGGTGTGTTGAAAAGATCTGGAGCAGGGTATCCTATTGTTGCAATTTCTCCTTATTGCAGAGCAGGAGTCACAGTGGGAGAATGACTTTCAACAGGATGCTGGGCAATTGGTTTATGTGTGCTATCTGAATTTACACATCAGCACAAGTACAGCAAAGCAAAAAGAAGGTGAGAGGTTCAATGAAGTGTTCTCAAGCACTTTGGCCTCCTAAATGATAAGTTATTAAGCAGGAAACAAAGGTAGAGCACCCAGGTAGAAAAGGCAGCTGTAGAAATACAAGCAAGGAAATGTATTTTCTTCCACAGGGTAAAACAATACGCTGGTTCACATGATTATGCCGTGACTTTGGCTGTCTAGCTAAAGTGATGTACATAAACTGAATAACATTGGGTTTTGTTTTTGTTTTCTTTTTAAACAATACATTCAGAAAATGTTCTGAGTTTACGCCAGAGGGTGCCCTCTATTTTTCTTGTGGCATTCACCATTAGCTGCAAAATCTGTACGTTTCTGTGTCTTGTTTAATTAAATGCAATGGGGCCGTTTGCTGGACCTACTTAATGGGGAAAACGTGTGCCATGTTAGGTTCCGATGGTGTCTATGTTTGTGAAGGAAATTCAGATATGCTGTGTATAGGAGATTACTCTCAGTAGTTTGTAGGCTGCTATGTTAGCAAGTAGTGATGGCAGCAGTGGCAGACCTGGAGAGGGAAAGTGTTCATACTGAGGACCTGATGCCTGTGCTATACTGTATTTTATCCGGATCCAAGGAGTGCACACCTGTTAACGGTAGGAGTGTGTCAGATATGTTTCTGGAGTACATTTTCCTGTATGTATTATACTGTATACCTTTGATATACATGACAAAGGTAATGTGGATACAATCAGAGAGCCTAGATTGAAATGGGGTAGACACCCCCCCATTGCAGTTTCATGTTTAAAGTAGAATAATAATAAATGTAATGGCAAAAGTCTAGACATAAGATTCACTGTATTGCACCTACTGTCCTTGTAGAGTTGAAATGATGAACTCAGTCCTGCAGCCATTGCAAAGAAGGATTATATCCTATTTATGAAAGTATTTAGTTCAAACCAAATTTGACAGTTTTTAAACTTGACTGTATTAAGGCCTGAACATGGTGTTCTTATGCTGGCCTCTAATGCAGTGTGAAAGCATTAAGTAACACACAATGAAATGCTGAAAGTGCCTGTGCAGTACGTAACTCTCCAAAGCAACCTTCCAGTTCCCGAGAATCCAGTCTCAGTGTAACCGTGGAAGCAGCAGCCAGGGATGGATGATTTTTCTCTTACGTCTTAATGTGAATAAAATGCATTTATACTTAAGCAATCAGAGCTACCATAGAGGAGAGGATATGCTGGAATCTATATATGCAGCAAAGGCGTTACGTTCCTGCTCTTTGTGAAAATCCCATTGTAATTATTTAGCGATAGCCAGTACCTGAACAATGAAAGAAAAATGGAATTGTTGACAGTAAAGATAGTCTCTTATGTAAATCCCAAGGCTGAGTGGTAGCAGATGTTCCTGGTCATGCAAGCTGGTTTCCCGCTGGATGAGAAATCAGTGATGTGGAGTCTGGGTATGTTCTTAGTTTACTTAAGACTGCAATCACTAGTTGTGGGACAGGGATGGTCAAAGAGGATACAAGATGTTCTCCCCCATCCCTGTTTCCTTTCCTAGACTGCTAGAACAGCAATGCCAATGATTTTATTTATAAATTAGTTTATTTCAATAATTAATTCTAGTTAGAGATACTTAAGCAGAGAACTCCTTGTTAACTTGTGACAGCTCCTGCAAGAAAAACAGCAACTTAAACCTAAAAAATATTAGCATTTCTTGAAAGATTGAACAGTGGTTGCCAGCTGAATAAAGTAGACATAAAGCAACATATAATGGCATCCCCTGACTCTCACCATAATCATACTGAAATTGAGGATGTAAATTACAACATAGAGGATGCAAGATACGGCACGCAACACATTGGAGTACAGTGCCAAAATAGCTAATGAATTATAATTCATCTGTTTTTAATGGTACAGTCTCCTTCTCGGTTCATCTCTTCTGAGTAATGACACAGTCCAGTTATTGTTCTAATGTAGGCTATAAGTACTTGTCTAAAACAGTTTTTCTGTACCTGCTCTCTCTCTCTTTCCAAACATAGAAGATTATGAACTATAACTCACGTTGATAAGCAGAAAAAGCACATCATCTATTTCATGGCTGAAGTTGTAAATATATGTCTAACTTCACTGATTTTATATTCCTCTAACATGTAAGAAAATGAATTTGGGAGTCTAACCCTGAAACACTTTGCATAAAAATACCTTAATCTCAAAGCAGAAGTTCAATTTACTGCAGTGTGAGAAGTTATGTCTGTGATTTCCTTTGTTGCATCTGCTGCAAGTCTTATATTTCTGGGGTTTTGGTTTTTTGTTTTGTTTGTTTGTTTTTGGGTTTTTTTCCTATGGCTGAGAAAAGAGAGGTTCTAGTAATGTATTCCAGCAGGACTATCCATTAAGAGAATTTTTTAGAGTGGAACTTCAGCTCCAATAACATCAACTGGAAAAGTCCAACTGTCTTCAGCAGAACCAGAATTTCACTCCAGTTTTCATGCAAACCAGGATTATGTGCTGCTTCCAAAGTCCAATTGCTTTTAGTACTGGAAGCCCTATTTCTCTTTGCTCTGAGAGCAGCTTGGGGAATCTGGTGGATAGTAGCTGGATCCTTGAAAGCTAAAAGCCATTGTCTGATTTAGTATTGCAACATTTAACCTTTCTGAGCTGCCTTGTGAAATTTTTTGTTGGGAGTTGTGTACACTTGCACTTGATGCAGCACATAAGTTAGTTATCCAGGAATACTGCACAGGGCAGTCAGCTAACGTGGTCTGATGGACCTAGAATATACACCTGGTATATTCTGGACTGCCTAGTACATCAAGATACCTTACAGTATAGACTCCTAAGTGACAGCACGAGTTCACACAAACACAAAATGTACTCAGTTAAAATTTTTTTCAATTATAAAGTAGAATAGTCCAGGAAAAAGCACTCTTGCTATTAAAATACCAACAAACAAAAAAACCCCTGGCATGTGAAAAATGTCTTGGCAGAGTCATCTTTTTGGAAAGCTGGTGATCCAGAACAGCTGTGTTTCCCAACATCAGACAAGAGATCAGTTGGTAGTGTGATGGCTTCTCACGTGGTGGAATATGGTGTCACACTGCAGATAGCAAAAAGCAAGTACTTGTCTTTAATCATAGCACCTCTTTTCTTTATTTGTTACCACTTTTGCTCATTTATTTTCATTTTCTCTGGTGGTGTTTGGCTCTCTCTTCACTTTCTGAAGTGCTAAACCATAACCAGAAGCTCTGGTAAGAGTCATAGAGGATGTGAGCTCAACTCATACTCTTACTGGGGATAACAATTCTGAAGGTACTGAAAAATAGGCACATAAGTAGGGAAACAGGAAATGCCCGTTTCTGCAGAAGACTCAATTTCTGTAATTAACTCCTGAAAGAGTTGGAGCCCAACACTGTGCCTGGATTTATATAGTGTATTTGAAGTAAATACTTTAAAACTGAAAAATAAAAATGATCAGTTTTCTAGCTTTCCTGAAGTCGGGTAATAGTTTTTTGTCCTGGTGTATTGTTGTGCATGTTTTCATATTCATCTTGATTTTTTCTTACCTATTTCCTATAGACGCCAAAGTATAAACTGACCTTTGTGGGAGGTAGATTGTACCACAAATAACGATTACAGTCAGAGACAGGGTATCAGCCTACATGATCCTCATGTGACAGTCAGGTGATTCCCTCCAGAAGGTTTGCTATATCCTGGACATTAGAAATCCCCGGTTATTGCTGTGCATTGAAGACTTTTCAGTTATTTTGCAGACATAATTAACTTTATGTCTATGCAGTAACCTTTTTTGAGAGTGAGACAAAGAATCTTAGTCGAAGAGCATCACTGTTTGATGAGAGCATCCCCAAAGGAAGGAATTATGTTCCTCCTTTGGCAGTCATGACTGAGAAGAAAAAAAAAAAAGCGCTAGGCTTTATCTCACTGAAATTTAGTCTAGACTTCCCTTATATGCTCTTATAAACCATTCACCTGTTGTGATCTCTTTCTTGCCACTTTCTTGCCCAAAATACTAACTATAAATCTCCTTTGAGTTCATGACAAGTGGATGCAGTCTTGTCAGTAGAGAAGCAGACTTTCCTTTATGTAAGAAATTTGTATAGAAGAGTACCTAGTCTTCCTGATATTTCAGGAACCTATCTTACAAAAGATGAACATAAACCTCTAGAAGTCCCTCTCCCATTCTTGGCCATAGGCAAAAAATGTCACTTTTCTTATTTGAAAAACTAAGGTTCACACTAAAAAAAAAAAAAAAAGGAAAAACCAATGGAATCTTTTGCTAAGTCTGTATTTTGCATAAGCATTCAGAAGGTTTTGGTTCTGTTCCTATGAAGACTAGTATCAGATGATAAAATCTCCAAAGCTGGTGCCAAATTGCAACCCCCGGTCATCTGTAATGAGGCTCATAACCGTTGGTCCCCCAGCTCAGGGAAAGACCTGTGTGTTGAATTAACGGCAGCTTTCTTGTATTATGTGCTTCCTACTCTAGGGTAGTGTATCCAATTATCATCTGTTACCAAAAGCCAGGAAAACAGCAGGGTAGCGTGGCAAAAAGGCTGTATCCACAAAACCATATTGATCCCTGAACAAATTTGTCTAGAGTCCTCAAATACACATACACACATGTGTGTGCACACAGAGAAATTCCTGTGGCTTTGCCACTGCTGCTATTTACGTGGTTTGGTCTGTGCCCCCTCAAATCTTCATGTCTTCACCCAGGAGTTTTTCTCAAGCTGTCAGTGCAGGTGTTCCAGAAAACACTTGAGATACACGAGTTGGGATTAGAAACGTGCTTCCTGATAGCTCTCCTGACAGCTGATGGATGGTTCTTTTATTACCAAAAGTTTAAAAAACAAACGGATCTTGCAGTGGGGTTGCTTGGAGTCAAAGACAGCTAAACAAAGCTGAAAACTGAGTGTATGTATTGCAGCTTGATTATTTTGAAAGTCGGGGTTTCTGTTTCAACCTTTCCTAAGGAAAAAAAACACCTTTGTTGAAGCACTCTCTTTTATCATTCTTTGGGATCTTTATATTTTGGGTTTTGTGTGTTTAATGGAAAAAAAAGTCAAACCATTTATTAACATGTTTACTGCTAGTGAACTTTAGTAACTCTGAGCAATGCTGAAGATCTCTGAGTAAAGTACAGTATTTTAAAAAGGGGTGTATAATGAAAGGCATTTGTTTTCTGGCAGGCAATGGCCAGAAGTGATTCCATTCTGGATATCAACCTTACTGTCTTAAGACCTTTGTTAAAATAGGTGGGATATTTTATGCCAGCCAATGGGAATAAAGAGAAATTAAATGAAGAAGGAACAGCATAGCATTTATAGGCCATGGAAATGCTTAAGATGTTCTAATAAAAAGCAAACAAAAATGAGACTCCTCTAAGAGACTGTCCTTCTGTTGTACTTCTCTTGCATTTTCTCTACTGGTCTCTGCAGGCAGGTTTTGATGAGATGGTGTATTTGATTCCAGTGGGATACTTGCAATGGTGCCTGTGATGCAAAGTGCTTAGTGAGTCCTTCGTCCTGCAGTGAGAAGAAACAAATCACTTGGGGTAGAGACGATGGCTAGCCCACGCCTTGAACCACTCTGGATTTGTAACTGGTCTTTAGACAAAATTGTAAGGCATTGAAATGCTTGTATATGCCTTCTGTTGGCTTCCTTTGTATTTCTGTTTCTGGCTGAGGCAGAAAACAGGAAGGTCAAGAGTATTGCTGTATTCTTCTCAAGTGCCTTTTAAGCACATTTGGTAAGCAGGGCAAGAATCCAAGCAGCAACTGAACATCACATCTTTTGATGTTCTCCTGCTCTGGCCGTGGACAAATGACCTGGCTTTCACCAGCTCTGTGGTATGGGATGTCTCAGTTATTTTTCTGTTGTCCATCTGCTGTCCTTTCTCTTAGAACAAAAAGAAAATAAAGAAAATTTGGATGTATTATTCTGGTAGTGCTGTCACCACATGGTAGGTGCAAAGCCAAGGCTTTGGTTCTAAGCTGCATTGCTTCCAGGGTAATCACAGCTCTTGCAATGGTGTAATTTCACATACAGGCTTTTTTCTGCAGGACAGTTCTGCTTAAGAAGCTTATGTAGGTGTATCAGTGATATTCATTGTGTAAAGGATAGTTAACAAAGTCTTGGTGTTCTCAACTTCTGTAATGAAAATGAAGTACTTGACCTCCATATTTCTTGATGTAAATTATTTTTAACTCTCATGGGTACCTAAGTATGGGTACCTACCTGAATACCTAAGTAGAAAGCAGCAGGAGGACACATTTCTTTCCTACTTTTTGCAAGGTATCTTCTCTGTAGATACAGAGAAGTGTGTCTGTCACCACGTACAAAAAACATCTTAATGCAATCCTAAAATACAAACACAAATCAGCAGGAGTAAGATCTATGCTTTTAGAAATTTCTAGATTTTATATTTTCAAAGTATCATCCTGGCCATTGACAATTCATAAAATCAAAACCACTCCTGATTTTTTCTCTTCCCGTGTCCATTAAAAAAGATCCCATTGTAAATAAGGATTTGGATTCATAATAACTCAATTTTCATACAGCTACTCACACAATGCTGTGTAACAGAATCTGAAATGAATGTATAAAGTCAGGCTTTTCTATCACATCACACTTGCACGTAGTTTTCTGGACAGAAAAGAGAATCTAAGTTCTGAAAAGTTACATTCCCTAGTGCAGTAGCTCTGTGGAATCATTTAATTTTGTATGATGTCTTTCACAAAGAAGCTGGCATCTGGGCTGATGTGGTGGTTGGATTCTGGTGCAAGGTACTTGGAAAGAGAAACTGATCTGATGAGAGCTGTATCCTTCAGTTCCTCTTTCAAGTCCTTGCTCACTTTTTTCATCTCTATTCAAAACAAGATTTCATGTTGACTTCATACTGCTAAAATTTTGAGTTGGGGGGAAGAGAAGGAGTTGTATCACTGACTAAAGGACTACTGCATCCTGTTGGCACTGATGCACATCCTTGGTTTGATTAACACGCAATGTAAATTCTTTGACTCTCAATGGTTTTTGCCTTGAAAGATTGTTGTGCCATGCAGATGTGAAATGTAAGTGAAATACAACGCAAATAGGAAAAAAAGCGGAACCCTTTAGACCTCACCTGTAGTCCTTTCAGTAGGTAGGTGTGTTTATTTATAGTATACACTTGTTGCAGTAAAAGAACAGAATTAATTTTGTTCATTTATCTAAAACAACATTTTAGGATAAGAACTGTAAGCTCTCGTTCTGAATGTGATTACTGTAGCAGCTGGTCCTTTGTGGTTACAGCCTGCTGCTTCTCACATCTAAACCTGTTACTTCTTTAGTTGGGATCTGGAGGCCTTGTGATGGTGGGTTGAAAGCCCAAGATTTGACCTCTATCTGAACGGTTCATTGTCTGTGCATGTAAATGGATTTTAATTTCTTTAGCTGGGAGCATAATAGGGTATGCATGCTCGGGGCCAGATGCACTCTCCAGTTCTCTACTACAGTTTTTGGTTATAGATCAGCCTTGTAGTTTTTTCCTAAAGCTCTTTTGCTGGTTGAAATTATTTTTAATTTCTCTTTGATCGTTATTTTCATTATTGAATAGTAAAAACATTAGAGTTGTTCTGTTTTTTCATGCACAATTAAATAGAGAGTTAACTGTGAACTAGAGTATCAGCAGCAAGCAGCCTTTTTGAGTGCTGGCTACACTGATTGTGTTTTGGGATCTGTGATGACTTATCTGTGACAGGAGCTGAGCCTGCACAGAAAAATTTTTTTACCTTCATGTTTATTTGGTTTGCTTTGGTGTGTTTCGTTGGGGTGGGGTTTTTTGGGTTTTGTTTTTTTTTTTTGTTTGTTTGGTTGTGGTTTTTTTTGGTGTTTGCAGACTCATCAAACCAAAAGTATCTTATTAACTCCAAAATGCCTATATGAAAGTGTTGGGAGTCTCTGGGGCTATGAGGTCTAGCTACAGGAACCAAAGGATTTTGCGAGGAGAATGCCACTGTTACTTGCCTGTTGTTGCATTGCAGTTCATATCCTGTTCGGCTGCATGCCAAACCCACAAACTCCCTCTATCCCTGGTAACTGAGAAGATTACTTGCTTATAATGTTGTGAAATAAGTGCTGTACCATTGTGAGCATATGTAAGAAAAGACTTTAGTTTTGATACTCTTTATGTAGAATGTCTGAACCTACCTATAACTGAACAAAGACTGATATAGGATCTAATTTTAAAACCTGATAAAAAGTTTATAATTTTTTTTGCTATGTTTAATATGTTAATTTTCATAGAAACTTCTTAAACCTTTTTTTTTATGGCATGTCGGTTTCATCCTCAACAAAATTGAAAGGGCTTTTGTATAAAGATTAATGCTGGGCTGCCTCTTGTTAAAGAGTAAATGGCCAAGGAAATGACAAAAACTTGTACTTGTGCATCCTTTATCACTACCAGTAAGGAAAGCACACCCCAACACACAGCGCATGGATGCTGATGGCAGTGAACAGTCTAGCAGATCTTTCCCACCTTTAACTTTTTGCATTACTTAGCAGTTCTCCAAATTTATAGTTTAACAGGGTTTCCTGAGTCTCAGAGAAAAGAATCTAGTGACAGCCTTGCAGTCATTAAAAGGAAACACCACCAAAATGCAGAATAGTTCATTTATTTAATCTGATCGGAATTTTGCTGTGTTCCTTGAAATGTCCTCGTTAAATCCAAAAGAGAAAGACCAGACAGAGATGCTGTTCTAAAGGTGTTGTTTTGGGGTTGATTTTTGTTTTGGTTGCTGTTGTTTGTTGTTTTTTTTAAATTAAGACTGAAAACCGAAGTATTTAAAAATACTACTGTGAGCTTACTTGAGAGGGAATTCCAGCCCAGACTTGCTGTCCCATATTAGGTGAATAAACACCTGGATCTTTATATACTTTCAGCCTTTCCAATAATTCCTTCTGTGAAAACATGATAGAGAAGCAGACTGTGATATTTGCCCAATTTGTGGACGAGAAGGACCATGAATTAATTGTTATGTCCACTGAGCTAGTGGGTTGTTGAAAAGACCTCTGTCGCTGTGAGCGTGCAGCATGATGAACTATCCTTGTGTTTCTGAGCAGGCTGAGATGTGTAGAGGGGAGCTTCTGTCCAGGCTACTAATACAACTGAAATGCACGATCAAATTTCTGCTGGTCATTGCCCTCCTTTTTCCACTGATAATATCTGGAACAATAAGGAATATTACCTCTCCTCAGCAGCCTTGCCCTTCTGTCATGAAATCATCTTGCATGTGGCTGTATTTTGAATCTTTTCAAGCACTGTGTGATGGTTTGCTTTTCTGAGAGGGCTTTAGGTATGGCATACTGGAGGATGCTATTCCCAAGGAAAAAAGATTAATTTTTCCCTGTTTCTGCTTGGGGCCAGTTGAAGTCCTTTCCAATACCATGATGTGATGCTGAGGTATTAGGTGTTTTATAATCTCAAACCAAATACAGCTGAGTTTATTCAAGTCTGATCCTACTTGCTCTGTCATTAAGAGGAATTAATAATTTATTTCACCTGTTGCAAGACTGCATTAATAACTGTTGGGTTAACATTTTCCTTTTGAAATTATGATCATCTTATGATTAAAAGATGGCAACATTGCAGGGGGGAAAGCACCATAAGTAGATTTTTGTTAACTAGGGTTCCTGTGTTTCTGTGTCTGTGATTTCGTAATGGTATTTGATCTGAACATCCAGTGTGCCATGAGGGAGAGGAAGAAATGACTAAAATAAATTTCAGTTGAGTTATCAGTAACAGTACATCATGCTCTGTTAAGAAAAGGGAAGGGTGCATGTATACTAATGACTTTCTGTTATGCCATCAAAGATATAAGAAGAATTCCCACAGGCTGATCTTGGGAGGATGATTTTTCCTTCCTATTCCACAAAATTCTTTAGTTCCAAGAGAACAAGCCCAAAGAGCTTGGTTGGTCCCTGACTTAAGGCTAGCTGGTACAAATGGGTAAGACAGCCACGAAATATACTCCAGCCTCATACAGATTTGCATTTTGGGCTCAGCGCACTAGTTCCTGAGACAGGGTGCAGGAATACATAACAGAGAGGATTAATAGGGAACATTATTTATGCTGTATCTATAGAATCACTGTGGTAAATTGAAAAGCTTTAAGTCAGTTTTGGTGGGGTTGGATTTGCAGTAATCCACTGAAAATTTTGGTTTATCACTTGACTTTCCCTTGTTAAAGCTTCTGTGGCTCCTATGGATTATTGCTTCATGGTGCTTGGACAAATGGCAACTAGTAGACATCAAAAATTTTCTCATTTGTGTCCCCTGCAAATGGAGGAGGCTGAAAAGACACAATCCAATTGAAAACAGCGCATATGCAGATTACAGCTAGCCAGCCAGTCAGCCAGTCAAATATTGTAGACAATGTGATTTTGGTGATACAGATTTGTTGGAAATATTATATTTCTTCCTGAGACAGGAATGATTATAAAAGCATATCTCAAGAGAGCAACTTACTGGAAACCTAAGCCATGCTGAAGAGTAAGTACTTTTACCTAAGGAAGTTTGCCTTTTGCAAATTGCAGGCAATTTGCAAACCTTGCTGCTGTGTTTATTTTGGGATTGCAGTGGATGTTCTATTGCTGCTGCTGTAGATTTTTATATTTTCTGGGCCACATCTTTTAAATATTCTTTTATGAGCCTCCAGTAGTTTACATCCCTGGGTATTGTGTTTGTTAACAGGAATGTGTGTGATACGTCATGCAAATTTTACTCACTTTATGTATGTCCTTTTTCTGAAAAAAACAGTAGATCATATGAAGAGATTTGTTGAGTCAGGTGTACAGCTAGATCAGTGTAGACAAGAATGTATATATGCTATTGGTAGTCTTGCCTAGTTTTGAGAATAAGCCAAGACCAATTGTTGAAAAACTCATTACTAAAATTTACCTCAGTCTTCACTCAAACAAAAATTTCTGAGTTAAAGTGAATGGACATGAAAATTTGTGTCTTAGGAAGTCCTGTGTCAGGAGAAGCTGGATGCTATGTGAGGAGGTCCTGCTAACCATGTGCCACTTGGCCTGGTGCCACTCTCTAATCTTACGTTTTTTATGTCACACCACAGGCAAGCTGAGAGATCATCTTGGTATGCTTGATCTATAGAGCAACAGTACACATTTTGTGTTGGTTTTATAACAAGGATTACCAAGCAAGACAGTAAATGAAGGATATATTTTAAAATCTTTAGCTAACTCATTGGGACTAACTCAGCCAAGCTTCCTTGTACTTGGTCTGTCAGGTGAAGTGGAAGGAAAGAGACTCTTATATTTGACTACTTCATTTTGATTAAGTGTGTCTAATGGGAAAAATCGTGCTGTGTGACACTGGCTAGACTGTAGAAGTGAGTGTGACTAAAGACATACAATGAAGTATCTCTAGTATATTGGGGAGACTGCTCACATGTAGGCCATTATGTCTGAGTGAAGCTGATGGAGGATTTGCCTTTGGGGTCGACTCATCAGTCAGCTTTATATCCCTCATTTTGCCTTGCCTACTCAGTGTAAAAAAATGGAGGGATTAATCAGAGGATGCAGTTCTTGGGTTGGGGGAAAGAAATAAAGGGCAGTGGGGCCACCTGCACTGGCAGGGTGCTCTCAGAGCTGCTCTCAGGCACGTGTACAGGTCCCGGGAACTGACGGAACAAAATAATCTTCTTGAGTAGGTGTTGGGATAAACTGATTAAAAGTGGTACCTGTTGTGCTATAAGAAGGCCTTAAAGATTTAAATGTTAGTCTTCTAAGTACTTTTTCCACTGACTTGCTGTTTTGCTTGCGTATCATATGGAAGTATCATTTTTAGATACCAAATGAAAAACATATGTAACAAAGCAGAAATATTCTTCCACTCTGTGTAACCAAGGGTAACGTCCAACATGAAAAATGGATTTTCCTGGAGTGGAACATGCTACTTTAATTATTACATGCAGTTTGGAATCACTACTATTTTTACAATTAGAAGTTTGGAAAGGCCCCCACAAATTCTTTATACTCATACCTTAAAGAGAGATTTTTTATTTTTTGGGTTTTTTTCCCTATCTAAATGCAAACTAGAAGATGAACATCAAAAAAAGGTTGGGAGTCATCATGGCAGAAGAAATATCTTGAATATTGGTATTGCCTGACATTCAGTAAGCATTTCTTAGCTGAAGATTCAATATTCTCTTGACCTTTAAAATCTGTGTAGACCATTGCTGGAAAATAATCTTGTTGAGAGGGGAATGGCTGCCATGGTCAAAGCACTTTACAACTTCTCTGGCATTAAGTGTGAAACTGTATTTCCATATGGGCCTTATATAATTTTAAATTGATAGCTGTTTTCCGGTGTGAGGGTTTTTTTTATTGTCTTTATTATGTCGTGGAGTGCAGGCTGAATTCTGCTCTGCATTATTTGAAAAAGTGGAGGGTAGTGGGATCTATTATTTGACATTCTTGAGAGTGAATGTTCCAAAATAGTGTTATTATTACATTGCAAAATGACATAATCTAAGCAAAGGGCAAAATTCTGGTCTTGTTGACAGTGGTGTAAATATAGGTGAATTCCCCTGAGACAAAGCTAAGTACATGGATTTCCTCTACATGTCTACTGTTGTTTTAAAGTGCTGAATCTGCCCCAGTGACATAGTTGAAAGAGCCACTGATCACACAAGAAATCCCCTGCTATTTGATAAGGTTCTACAAAGAAAGTTTATCCTCATGAATTCCATGTATTTTTAATGCGACTTCTCTTTTGCTGAATTGATTAAGCTCTGTTGAAAATTCTTAAATGTGGAAGCAAATCAGCTGTGACTGTGGGAGGGATCAGCTGATAATTTAGTAAGGAAAAGAATAGCATGTCCGAAGACTTCTGAAAAGAAGATTTCTAGTAGCTGTAATTTTCAAAATAGGCTGGTTTTGAAGTTTGATAGTATGTTCAGAATGGAGCTCTTCCTTTGCTTTAGGCTCTTCATGCACTTTACCAGGGGTCAGGAAGTTTTCATAATGGCAGGAGCAGTAGGTAAAACCCCTCTGAAATCATGGGTAAAACTCTCAATTAAGCAGAGTCAGGATTACAAACCATGTCGAATGCAGTAGACAGACTAATATTACCTGTGAAGAATTTGTCTATTAATAAGGTGTGGCTAGTTTTCCACACTGAAAAGATAATCGTACTTGATTTAGTGTACTGTCGTTCCCTTTTTCTTAAAAACAATGTGGTGTGATAGTCTGCATTAATGTCATCAACCGTTACAGTAGTGTTACTGTCATGTTCTGGCTCATTTCTTAGACTGCTGTAATATTCATAAGAATTGTATATAAAGGTCTCCACCTTGGTAAGGCAAAACTGGTCTGCTTATATTTATTCTCAGGAAAACTGGGAAAAGTGAATGGAACTTCAAATGACTGGTGGTGTATCAGTTCTGCACACATCTCTTGGTTTCTTTCTCCTGTGGTAATGATTGGAGGATTTCTGTATCCACAGGCATAACAAATGAACAATTAGTCCTTGGTTTTTAAGATTACATCAACTCCGAATCATTGCTGCTTCAGAGAACCAGATCAGTTTGGTTGATTCCTGTTAATTATAGCAATTGCAAAATTTATCCTATCCCTGATGTTCCCTTGGCAAATGTGTGTTAGACCCAGTGATCACTGAATGAAGGGAATTCTTTTATTCGGTGACCTATGATTGTTATATCTTTGGTATGAGTTCAGGCACTTTCTTTCCAGAGGGAATTCCATCTGGTTGAGTGGTAAGAACCTTCCAGCTTGATGATCTGGTCCATTTTCTGTGCATAGTCAAAAGAAGAATATCTGGTAATAAAGTAAGAAATATTATGTATCTGTGGCTCGCTGACTAAACATTTGCTGGCAAATTCAATATGTAAGCAATTTGTACATGAAATCGTGTCACTTTACTCATCTAAAGAGGTAGAAACTAACAAAATCAGATAAGAGACCAGCTGACTTGTCTTTGTCCTCTCTCTGAACCAGATATGCTAGGAAGGGAAGAGACAGTGGTGAAGGGTTGTTGACTGAGGAAATTCTCACACCAGTGTGTCAGGTATCTCCTTTCCTGCTACAATTTATTTCCATTCACTCTCATGTCACTAATGTTACTCAGTGTTTGAACCAAGTGTGTCTTTCACAAAACCCTTTCCTAACGCAAAAAGAGAAGTCTTCTCTTACCTGTACTATGACACTGGTTTGTGAACTGACCTTCAGGTATAACCTGATGTTGCCAAAGCAAATCTAAGTCATGTCTGAAGCATAGTCCAAGAGACTGGTCTGTTGTCTGGTCACAGTGCTATGGGTCAATGTTCAGGTCACAGACCCCAACTTTAGAGACTCCAGTGTATACCTATGAATACAAAATCTGGAAGTATGGCTTATCTACCATAAAGCAGTATACAATTTACAATGATGCCTGTGGTTCAAGACAATGTGGCACTGTGTTATTTTTTGTATGCTTGGATAGAACAAACTGTCTGTGATTTCCAGCACTGCATCTCACATTATCCTTTACAATGCCTTTGAATTAAAACTAAAATGTTAAGCTTGTTTGGTGTCGGGGTCAGGGGTTATCCAAGGTGGCACGGGGTGGAGAATAGGCAGCTGCAGCTGAGGAATGGCAGATTAACAAATAATGGATTCGGTTCATTTGTCTGAAAGAGTATTGTTTGCTCAGAGAATCATGAGCAAAGGAAAGAGGCAAGGATGGATGGTAATACTCACTTATGTAAATTTCCTTAGTGCAAAATGAGCTTCAGCGGTATTTGGATGAAAGGGAAAACAAAGGTGAATTAGAAAGTGGTAATAATCATCCAGCAGAGAGTCTCCTTCTGCCCATGCTGAGCAGTATAGTGTTAGAAGGTTGTGTTATTTGAGGTGATATTTAACACAGTGATCAGTACAAGAATATGGATAACTACATCTTTGCAGGTTCAGACTTCCATAAATGTGACCAGATTGAATCTGTAGATATTGGTTATAAGCCTTTAAATAGGGGGGTTTGAAATTTTTTGTGGTATCAAATACAATGCTGTATTTCAGTGGGTGATAATTCCACTTTTCTTCATTTAAAATGCATCTTGTGTAGATATATGTAAGTAGATAGATAGAAGTTTGTTAGGTATATGCTAGAACAAAGCAGCTACAGCTCTCTAATTCAGAATCCACATTCTGAAGTAGATAAAACTTTATTTTTCTTATGTCTTTCTGCTTAACTCAGTCCTTTCAACTGCCTTTATTTGAAACTGGCCATGAAATTGTTTTGCCTCCTACTCCCATGAAAATCTGGGACAAATTATAACCTCTCCAGCCCTCCTTCCTTTGACAAAAATGGAAAAAGTTTTCAATATATTTTGATTTTACTGAAGACTGTTATCTCTTGTTGCCAGTCTGGCTGATAAGCTTAGGCTTGCTGTGCTTTTCAGCTGCTTGTAAGAAGCCATGAGTGTGCTGTCTTTAATCTTTATAATTAACATACTTCTAATTTCCTAATTCCTCTTTTCTCTTTGCTGCATCCCAGGTATGACAGTCCCAAGATCTGTTTTCAGGTTCTCTAACTAGTCCTTTCAATGCTTCTTTTGGAAACAAAAGACCCCTTTTAGAATCTGGGAAAAGCACTTGCTCCGAGTCTGTCACCATCAGGTGCATTGTTTCCAGATATTGCTGCATCTGTTATTTTACTTCATTTTATACTAGCAGTTATAACAATTTGTAGCGACTATTATTGCACATAAAGTAGGTTCTTGTTATTTTCAGTGTAAAAGACGGACATACTGCATATGCAGGTGGCTTCATGGCAGTGTGCAATATAATAAAGTTTATGAAACACTGTGTGGAATACTGACGTTATTGGAAGAAGCCCCTTGTGCTAGGAGCTTTCTCTCACTGTTGAAGTAATTCAAGAGTAGTCAAAAGGTTGTGTTAGTCTGGGCTGTTAACTAAAGATTGAAAAAGCTGTATAGCGGAGATAGCTCTATAGGGCAATCATTCTGATCCTTCCTTGCTTTTTATCTTAGTAGTTTATGCACGTGGCAAATGGAGTTTCCCACACACGCTGCAGACCTCGTATCTGAGGACCAAATCAGAGAAGTCAAGACTATAAAGTCCTTGGAAAGTACAAGACTGCAAAAAGGATAAATATGCTAGCTGGTGTTGAACCTTTTTGTTTAGTGATGTGAAAACAGGTGTGCATGAGGCCATGATCTTTCGCTTGAAAATAAGGACGTGGGAGGGGTCCATGGTCTCTTGCATCTCTCACCTGGGTTCTGGAGAACAGTTAATAAAAGTATCCATGTGGGATTCCTTCTCACCTTGGGCATCTGGACACATCAAGTGGTAACCTAGTGCTTAGTTGCTTACTCCTTTTATGAAAAAATGGATGAGCTACTCTATGTCCTGTTCTCAGACCTGATGGAAATGCATCTTTTCTTTTCCTCCCTCCTTTCTTTTGTGTGCCTCTGTGTAGGTGTATGCACATGCACATCGGTATTTTTGTGCGCTGGACGTTACCCGTGACACTCAGTCATAAAGAATGCATGACAGCCATGACCGTAGAGCTGTGATATGGCTGTGTTGTGTGAAATGGGGCTGGGAAGGGAGGGCGGGAGACCAATGGTACACATTGAATGTACAGTCATTCCCTCCTTTCCTTGTCTGAAAGGTTTCCAAATCTCATTTATTCACAGGCAGACCCCAGCCAAAGCCCGCAGCTGTCATGCATTTTCAACAGATTCCACAGGGCCTAGATGAGGTTTGAAGACATTCCTTTGCTCTTACACATTAGCTAAAAGGAATTACCGTAACATCTGATATTGTGGAAGTGGGAAATTTGCCATCCTGACCTTGCCCAAAGCATTCCGGAACTGGGGGTCTGAGGATTTATTATCTCAGATGGCCTCCAAAGGTCGTCGAGGGCCCGTCTAGTGGTGCTCCGGCACAGCTCAGACAACCAATGTGCTATTCATTTAGAGGGACTGTGCTAGGGGGTTTTTTTTGGCTTTTTTTTGTTGCTTTTTTTTTTTTTTTTTGTATGGCTGAAATAATGGGCAGACACATGTTACTGCTGCTCTCTGGATCTTTGTCATAGGAAAAGCATGTTCCATTGGAGCAATTCCCAGCTGTCAGTAATGTGCTGAAACACCACAGCCAATCATCAGAGAACAGGCCAAATAAACAGGATGTTCACAATGTGTATGATTGCATGAGTGTGTAACAAACTTTCTGCACATTTCACAGTCTCATAATGAGATTGACATGCATTTCTTAATCTGCATCTGTCTGTTTGGGGAAGAAACACATAACCACCATGGAGACCATGTGCAAGAAAGCTCAGTTTCTTGGCTGCGTGGCTGTTGATATGATAGGACAAAATCTGGTACTGAGTTGGAAATGAGCAGTACTTTAGAGCTATTGATTTAGCTGCTGGGAAGTGCCCTATAGTCAGCCAAGCAGAGCTTGGTGAGTGTTCGTGTAATCAAAGTGGTTATTATAGCAACAGATGACAAAAGTGCCTGAGGATGATGCACAGGGCTATTTTTTTAAGGGAATATCTGAGGCGCCGTTTGTTTTCTCTTTGTTTTGATTTCAGAATTTATTTTGATTGCTTTATGCATTTAAAAAAATCTGTGCACAGAGCAAACCAACAAAGGGAAGAATGTTTACAGAAATCTATAATTACATAATGGAATAGCAAAAGCCATTGTGTCTTTAATTTGAAATCAGGACAATATAATTAGAATAGCAAATATAAAAAGGAAGTCAACGTCCTCACCCTCCAAAGCATGCATTTTTCCAGCAACCAGTGTTCTCATCCCCAAAAGCATGCATTTTTTGAGCAGAGTGAATGTTAACTCTCTAGCTGCATGATCATTGACGTGCAAGACACAGTTTATCCCACAGTTGGACAATGCCAACTTCTTTCTTAATCTCTCTTCTCCCTGCTGCTAGGCTTTTTCATGGTTCATTGCTTATAATGTCCTAAAACCTATATGAATTTTGTTCTCGTGAGATTTTTATGAGTAACATCTGATGCCTATTACTTACCTGAAAAAACAGATCTTAAAAAAACTCCACACGGCAAAGCAAAGGTGAAACATAAGTCTGACAACCTGCCTTATAGTAGTGGCTTCACTAGAGGCCCTTCTAGAATCTGTGAAATGGTGTCTGAAAAAGCCATTGAAAAAGCCAAAAAAAAGCCAAAAAAATCACCTGCCCTGTCACTGTACTCAGAACTGTTGGTAGTTTTTCAGTCTTATGGGATAATGTGTAAGGTACAGTTATTATGAACACATCCACCACAACTTCAGAGAGGCTTCTTTCTGATATAAGCTCCAGGAGAAAGCTAGTGCCTGAATGTCTTTGCAATGAGCTGCTGCAGAAGACATTTCAAGTGATACCAGTGTTGAATGATAATAGTGAAGAATTTATTTACTATTACTGGATAGACTACAGTATAAGAACAAAAATATTCAGAGTATGTCCTGAATGATGATATCTAGACAAGCTTTATAAAACTGGTCACCTTGCATTGCATGAGACAAAGGAAAGTGGTCAAGAAATTAAAATTTTGCTTTTCAAGATACAGCATTTTAGATGTGGTATTTTCAATTTTCCTTTCAATTCATTTCAATTTCAATTCAATTTCAACTTACCTTTCAATTTATCTTGGCATTTAGGCCATGCAGAACCTTACTCTCAATTCTCTCAGAAAATCTGCATAAAAATGGGCAAGTGATAGTGCAAAACACTAATCAACTATTTTCAGATTATTGATTTAGCATTTTTAGTGTGCAGGAATACTGCTTCCCAAGGATGCTTATGAGGAAGAACCCCTTTACTAACAAGAAAAGTCAGAGGATGTCAAACGAATAGAGTGGGGAAGGAGTCAATTATTGGCAGTTCTATCCCCAGCCTCTGAGAAGATGTAGAAAAAAGGTGACCTGCACAGATTTTTAGGGTATAACTATTCTGGAAATGTAAGTTCTGTAGCAAAAATTCAGGCAATGGGTCAACAAACAATATGAGAAAGAACAGAAAAAAAATCATGATGTATCTATCAAGATACCCAAATTGCAAGTAAGCATAAAGTCAGATATAATTCCCAGTTCATGGGGTTGGAAGAAAGTCTAAGAAGAGGTGGGTTGCCAACTCTGAATATGTTTGAAATAGATCTGATGTAGCTTATTTGAAGAAGCTGTTTTGTCTCAGTGGCAACCATTTCCTAGCATAATCTCTAGCCTTTGTGGTTTCTACAGGAATGGAATTTATAGGAATTCTGTGTTGTTGCTGACTTGTTTGTAAAATGTGGGAAATGGAGGGAGATAGTAATATTTCAGGACTGATCTTTTCTGATGGGTCATCTAAAGCTTGGAAATGGAAACCGAACAAAGTGCATAGCAGTTAGCATGAATCCCTAGCTGCTGGGCCTTAAACATGGCCCAAACTGTTCTTTTTTTAACTGCCTTGCTGTTTTTACTTCTTATTTTTATGACCTACTCACATCTTCCCTGTTTAGAGTGCTATTCTAGCTCCCAACAGTAAGAATATTAAGATTTTCTCTTCCCATTGGTGTACTGTTCCATTATGTCCAATTCTGTTTGATTTTTCTCTATGACTTATGTTATAGCTCCTGTTGAGTGAACATGGCCAATGCTGTACTACCTCTGCAGAGGTAGAGGTAAAAGTGTGGTAGCAGGTACCTTTCAACAAGGTCAAAAGAACACCTTGTCGTAACAGTTCTGTACCCCGGGAAATCAACCATATAAGCTACAACAAACTCCATACTCAGCACACACATGGACACATCCATGGTCTTACTTCCTTTTTTTGCTGGCAACTTCTCCCCACTACAGTGTTCTCGCCACAAAAAAATTGAGCAACTTTCTTTCCCAGTCCTTAAACAATTCCCACCAACTGGCCATCACTGGTATTACAGATCTGTTCAGGTACCCTGAAAAGGGTAGTATTTACAAATTGTGGCTGAACATACTCCTAAGCTGTATAATGAAAACTAGTGTAACATTGCAGGGTTTTGTTTTCCTGAGTTGATTAAATTGTGAGATGTTAAATGGATGGATGTTGGTACAGGCATAAATAAATCGGAGTAAGTCTACTGCAGTGCCCTGCGTTTATATGTAGATTATAAAATTAAACCATTACAATGCTGCCACCCTGATTTATTTAATTTGACCTAAGATGTTTATTAGCCAGGACATTCTAGATCTCTTACAAAGCCACACTCATGAGAATTAAATGTTTCCACTAAGTTAAGCTACTTCAATATTGACATTCTTACCTAGAACCTAAGAAGAGCATGGCTAGGATTTCCATAGAAAAACACTTATTTCAGTAGGTATTTTCCTTATTTAGTTTATTGCCATGACTGCAAGCTAAATCAGACTCAATTTGTTCTTTTTAGCTTCTGAAACTGTATTCAGTTGTAATTCCCAAGAGCTTGCTCAGCAATGCCAACATATTATGGAATCAATGGGGAACCGGAAGAAGACAAACAGGAAACTGTAAGTGTCCAATGCAAATATATTTCTATTAATTTATAATGGCTTGAGCAAAGTGATCTTGTATTTTCATCTAGGTGTATACAGTCATTAATATTTTTAGACATTAGACATTTCCTGGCCAAATTGCTGCTGCTGTTGTGAGCCTTTTTTTATTTCATGTCTTTAAAATGAGTAGTGATCCTCATCCATGTAATAAATAACATATTTCTCTTTCAAAATTAACTGTATTTTTTAAAAGAGCCTTCTAAACCCTTCTGTTTGACTGTGTAACCACGTGTATTTAGTTAGTTACCCATAATAAATTTTGGGGAATGAATTCATGCATTTGCCTTAGTTTTAGACCTAAATAAAAAATATGACTTTATGAGATCTGAAACTTTTAAGTTTTTTATCTGCTGTTGCTCAGCTTACTGACAAGTGGCGCAGAGATAAATCCAGTTATTTGGTAAAGAGATGAGAAGCAGAGAGGAATTTCTGTAGAGAAAAATACAAACTATCTCAGATTCTCACTGTCAGTCTATTTCCTCTATACATGTTCAGCTTGTCTTCCTTACAAGCTGAAGGTCATACCCATCAACTGGAAAAGCTTTGGGAAAGGCTGGGATCAGCAGAGATTGAGAAGGAATGGCAATCGCTGGCCTCCACAGCATACGTTTTCTGAGAGAATAATTTGGGCATGTCTAATCAATTCTCTGTTGTTTCAGGAGCCTCAGGAGATGGTAGTGTATTGACGTCTCCCTGATTTAAGGCCTGTGGTGCACTGTTTGGCCTCCAGAGAGCTTGATGTAGGATTCTGAAGTGAAATTCAATGGCAGGAAGTCACACTAGATGATCTAATGGTAGAAGTCATCAATAGATGAACTAACAGTACTTTCCAGGCTTAAGAAGCTATGAGTTTACCAGCAGGGCTATAACTGAACACTGTCATAATCATCATTGCTAGCAATATTTATATATGTGTGGGATGTTATGTTCTTTATTTTCATTTCATTAATGATTCTGTAGAGCCTGTTCCTGACTTCATGCATCTCTTCTCAAATGCATCTATTAAGGTCCTGTGAAATAACAGAAATTTATTAGGGGGTTAAGGAACAAAAATGAAAGAACAAATAATTTTTTAAAATATATCTACAAGTAATCTCAGTTAATTCTAAGCAACATGGGACAGGTGAGTTTTTAAGAGGGCATTAAATAATCAGTAGGGGAAAAACTATGCATATGGCCTCAGGAGCCATCTATCAGGGAAGATGCTTGAGAAACAGATAATAGAGGTGATTTGTGAATGACTGACAGACCAGTAAACGAGATTGAACATCAGTAAATGTGGATGGTAACACAAAGCTTGACAAGGAGAGATAGAGTCAAAGAATCCTAGCACAGAACTTGGAAACTGATGACAAGGAACTTAAACTTGCAACTGATGATTAGAAAGGGCTCTGAAAATGAAGCTTAATATGGTCAAACTGATGAGTCAAAAAGACAAACGAGGTCTGTATTTTGTGTATTGAGAGGAAAGAAAACAGTAGTAGTCTGGACAAGAAATTTAGAAAATGAGATGGAATAAAAATTACCAGGAAAGGAGAGGAAAAGCTTGCATGGTTTCTGGTTATGCAGGCAAGAGTGAGGATAAGGAAGTAGGCAAAGAACAATCTCTAGGTTGTTACACATCAGCTATTTTCTGGTTTGTATGTTTCTACAACGTACAGATATGGAGTAAGATGTTACCCTCAGCGGAGGAAATATGAGGAAAGAACAAAAATCCTTGTGCCATAGTTACGGAAAGAAACAAAAAGAGTCCATTAATTAGGCAACTATCTCCTTATTCTTGGTCTCTATTTTGTTCTATTTTTGAGAATCTGCTCTCTTGTACATGCATGTCTGTAGTTTGTGTGTATGTATGAAGACTTAAGCTAGGCCAGTTTTGGAGAAATTTCAGTTAGTAGTATTTAGTGAAGTATTTCTTCTCTCAAGAAAAACTTTAAATATAGTAAAATTCACCCTGTTAATGCAGAGACTAGAAGAAAGAATCAAAGATTAAAGAAAGAAAATATTCAGGTTTTGAAATGTTTTGGCAAGGCGGAAGGCCTCTTAGAAGGTCATGTGGTGTAGCCTTACAATTTGAAGATATTCTTCTAGTATTAATTTTTATCTTTTAGCTGTGTTTTGTACCTAATTATGTCCTCATTTGCTTAATAAAATGAGTTGAGATCCTCAGGCAAAAAACCTATTATTTAAAATGCAAATGGTCTTCTGTAATTATTTTTTTTTTAGGGAGTTAACAAACTCTATGAATAGAAGGGCTAGACAAACCACTGTAAAATTTCTATTCCATTACTTTGGAAAATCCTCCCCTTTGCCCTCCCTCTCCTAACCACAACCACACATATATCTGCTATTTTGAGGAATGCCAACATTGTTCTCGGTTATATTTTCCTTGCAATTTTAGTGGTTATAAATTGAATTCTTCATCCTCTGCTCTGGTTCATATTTTTTAACCTAAATCAAACTCATATGTCAATCTCCAATTGACTAATGCATGCCATAGAAACTTAAGCAACAAGATTGTGAGACATATACTGAGAATGACATAATACTTTATCAAGTATCAAATATTTACCAAGCTAAAGCCAGTGGAAATGGCTATCAGTGGCAGCAGCAGAATTGTGAAAGGCAGGAAACATCAACTAATTTAGCTCATTTTGACAAGAAAATAACTTTTGAAGTCTCAAAATAATAGTTCTTTAGTGCTGCAAATATAAAAAGTGTGCTATTTGTTGACAATACATCGTTAGTTAATGGCAAACAGGTCTAAACCCACCAGCAATCATGAGCTGCTATAGCTCCACTGAAATTCATATAGCTCCTCTGATTTTCGTCAATTAAACCTCTGTCCCAAAATCTAACAATGAGCAATACTGGCAGTGTGAGCCAACTGATTTTTTTTGAAATCCGCATAGACCCATGGAGTCTCTATTAACGTGTCCCTAACTGTTGTGACATCCGCTACTTTGGCATTCCAAAAAGAAGCAGGACCCTTCCCAGTGAACATGAAATGCATCTGCCAAGCTCTTTCCTTACTTAGCAGCTTGATCACGTTGCCTCCCCATTTCGTGTACCTCTACCACCTCCTCATCTGGTGCCGCATCAGGTTTAAAGAGTTTGCCACCACTTTCACAGCCTTGTGTGTAAGAACAGCTTGCCCTCCTTAGCTGTCCTCCCATAGCAAGCTTCCTGTTCCCAGTCCTCCCCATCTGCTCCTCCAATATTCCCAAATCCATCTGCTTCTCATATTATTACCATTTTTTTTCATGCTGTCCCTGCTGAACAGAACATCCTGCCTGAGTTAGTTTGTAAGACTCTTGCTTTATATGTTTATACTCAAGCCTTTTTAAGGTTCTGGTTTCATTTGTGACTTGCACTTTAAAATCACCCTTTTTGTTATTCCATTTTGTCCGTCTCCTCTGAAATAAATAGGCCCATAAGACAAAAATGATGCCTTCCTCAATGTCTAGAAAACATCTGTCACCCAATGATGATAAACAAAACATCTTTATAGTGGCAGGAAGAAAAGGCTGAAAATAGCCTCATAAATGCGTTGTGAGATGGTACTGGAATTGTCTTAGGAATTTTTTAATTAAAAGCTCCTATCTTCTGTCCTTATTTACTGCTTGAAGACATGATCTTACATGAAGTTTCTCCCCTTCACTTGTGTGAGGTGGTGTTTGGATATTCCTGTGGTTCTAACCTGTTCAGCAGTACATCCTGCAGGTCCTTCTGGGAAGTGGTGTCATCTATGGCGGGAACTAGCACAGTCATTTACCCAACTAAGAAATTCCTTTTACAGGAGACAACACAGGAACTGCCTTAAAAAGGGATCTCATGAAGGAAAGGAGGCCACAGCTTAATCAGAGACAATGAACCCCTATTTACAAGGCCTGCTTTTTTTTGTTTGTTTTTGTTTTTTTTTTTTTTTTTTTTTTTTTAAATTGATATTTGGCTTTAGTGGTTCTAGTGCCTGCCCAGTATGAGTTAAGGGAAAGTTGAATCTAAACATTACATAGAATTAAGTTCTGACATAGCAAAATGGGATACAGGGCACAAATATTACTGAGAGGAAGGGGCAAGATCCAAAGTCTCTGAGGAGTAGCCCAGTAGGAGCTTTTCACCAACCAGTCATTAGAAGAGGTCCATCAACGGCAATTTGTTTACCTCTTAGTGATGGAGAGCCGAGTCAGCCTTTTGAGATTCATACCCAGTATTTCAGTCTTTTACATATTTCCCCTGACTCTAACTAGCCTGGAAAACATTTTGTTTTAACTCATAGGCTTATATAGCTTAACAAGAAGGAATCTGCCATTAAATTCTGATTGGTTAATTCTCTGTTGAACCCTATTATTTATGTTTGATAAAAGTGTACCTTCTGGAAAACTGTCAGTTTTGATTTGAAGATATGTAGAGATGGAGGATCTGTTACTCATTTTTCTTTTTCATCCAGGAGTAAAAAGTTAGCTTAAAATACTTTATTTCAATTTAAATATGCCCAGCTTCATTTTCCAGCCATTGGATCTTGAGATACAGTTCTTTGCTAAATTTAATAATTGTTTAGTGTCTGTATTTTCTCTTCATGAAGGTATTTACACAGCATGATTCTTCTCAAATTTTCTCAGTTAAAATGATCAATATGAGTTCTTTAAGTGTATCTCATCTCAATGTAAGACATTTTCTCAAGTTCTCTTTATGGCTTTTTCCACCTTAGTCATTCCAGGTTTCCAATCTTGTTTTTAGAAAGTGAATGTCAAAACTGTGATCGAATATTCCTTAGGGGTTTAATCAGCTCTAGTCTAGAGGTTAAAACACACTCTTACTCAACACTCTTCTGTTTATATATCTTAGGTTTCTTTGTTTACACTTGCCAAAGATCAAGCTCAATTTAAATTACCTGCATAGTCTGACACCTAAATCCCTTTCTCTTGCTGCTTTTAAAGACATAGTCTCCCACTATATAGGTCCATAGTGACCTGTATATGTGTCTCTCTGCAAGTCCTATGATGCAGGTTGTAGGGATTAATGTTTACAGATCACCCATGAAAATGATGTATTGCATTGGACCTAATGCCAGTTGTCAGGACCCCCACCAGGAAACTTACATTCACTGACTATTCCTCATTGAGAGAATATTTTAAACTAGATCTTAATTCATTGATATTTATCTCATTGATATTGGATAGTGCTAAACAAATCAGGAGTGCATGTTTTATCGGAGTCTTCAGATTATTGCATCTGTGCAGTTGCTTCCGTTAATGAAATATATAATCTCCTCAAAAGGTTGAATGGGATAGGAAATGTTTGACAAGATCTACTTTCCATAAAAGCATGCTGACTGGCAGCAATTATGTTCCTGTCCTTGAGTTCCTTATCAATTCAATTCACTCCCTTATTGGTTTTCCATTATTTTGTCTAAAATCGATGTCGCACTAACCAGCCTGTAATTACCTGGGTCATCCAGCTTGCCCTTTGTGGGTACTGGCAAACCATTAGCATTCTTCCAGTCTTCTAGAATTTCCCCATTATTAAAAGATTTATTAAAAATTAACTTCATCAGGCTGGATATATAGTCAGCAAGCTCTTGTAGGAATCTGTGCCTGTTACCTTGGTAAACTGTTCTTAAAGCATTTATAGCTAGCTGATACCACTTAGCATCTTCCTTCACCGTGAACTTCATCTAGTAATATGTGTTGGGTTTACCACCCCACGCCATGAGGCTTCTGCTGTTTCTGCCTTGTTATTAACATCTTAAGCATTCCTAAGCATGGTGAACCCTGATCTCATCACTAGGAGTTTTTGTTACTGATTCATTAAAAAACACTTGTTATCCTTAACACTGCCATCATTCATTTGAAAGCTTTCTTTGACAGCTTTCTGCACTGCGCAACTCCAAATTTTTATGGATCACAGTCCGCTATTTTTCCATGAGTTATCTACTGTAATCTTTCCCCTCCATTGCTGTCTTAATTTTGATCCAGCTGGTGATTTAATCAAGTTATTGTGTTTCGTTGGATATGGTTTTGTGGCCTTTTGCCATATGATAAACTTTTTCCTAAGTAGTCCGATTAATTTATTTTTTTACTTTGTAATTTTTCTTCCCAATTGGTTTAACTTATTCTTTTTTTTTGGGAAGGGTTCTGGTTTGAAGCAAGAGTGTATATGTGTCTGGATAACCAAGTATGTCGCTCTAACCAGTCCTGCTTGCCCTGCAATATGCTATAGCCATGTAGGCTGGACCTTGTACTAGTTCGCTCAGCTTGCCACAGGAGATTCTGAACGGACTAGTAGCTCTTACTCTGGAAACAGACATGCACAAAAGCATCTCGAGCTGATTTCTTCTCGTCTACTGTGTGCTTCTCAAAACATGTGTTTCTGGAAGTAAATAATTTTTCTCATCATATTGTCATATGGCATGAAGTATTGGGGCTAAAACCAAAGATCTGCTACTGACTTATAATGATCATGTCAGGTTTTTTTCCACAAACTTAAAATTTATCCAGACCATTGGAGTGGTAATAGTTCTTACTGAAAAGAAAATATTTTTTGAAAACAGTTTAAGTCAGTGTTAGGTTGGGGCTGGTGGAAGTAAGGAATAATAAGTGGATTTTCAAAAACTGAGTCTTAAAAGTGTAATATTGTAACATTTCCTGTGACTTTCAAGAGGCAGAAAAAATTGTTTTTGAGAGTGCTATGTGCACTAGCCTACGCTTCATATCTGTATTATTTTAATGGGGTTCTTTTCGGAGATGAAGTTTTTAAAATGATAACTATTTTTTTTCTAGTGTTACTGCACATGTGTATGTGGGTGACAGTAAATCCTTATGTCTTCACCTGCCTTCAACATTAATATGAGATACAAACAAATGATTTTTTGTAATAAAAATAAATAACCATTAGATAGCTTCCAGAAGATGTGCAGCTCTTTTGATTACCGGCTTTGGTTAATGAAATAAAATTGACAAAGGAAAGCCTAGAAAAGATTTATTGTTACATAAATCTTAGGTATATATTGTACATCCTTGGAACAACAGATTTTTAGACATTAGTTTTAAATAGATTTACAGGAGTCAAAGGTCATAGTTCCTGAAAACAGAGGAAACTATGCATAGAGATTGCGTTTATTTTCAGTCTCTTAAAAAAATCAAATGAAACCATTCAGTGTATAAAGCAGAAGCACTTTGTTATGAGCAGCAGAACCAAGGGCTGCGGATATTTTCATCTCCCTGGTTACCATGTGTAACAAAAACAGATGTAGAAAAACTTGTGGCTTTTTTTCATCATTACTTGCCCTAACAGATTTTTTTTTTTTTTTTATATTGCAGTTTGTTTAAATAAATACAGTAATTCTCTGGGAACATCTGCCCATAGAGTATGCACCAGAAAAACCCACAGTAGATTGGAAGAGGAGGCAATATCCAGTGGCCTCTGAGGAGGGAGTCTGGTAATAGATCTGTACCACCTTCCTGAATGAATGACAGCTTTAGTTACATGGTTTTACTGCAGGATAGATGAAGATAGATTTACAGGATAGATGAAAACCCAGCACTGAGACATTTTTCCATAGATTGGATGCCAACAATTTAATTTTAGATTACCCATTTTAAAATTGTAAACAGTTTTAAATGAAGATTATTTTCTTGAATTGTTGAATACAAAATGTCATCATTATTTAAAGATGAAACCCAGAATGATTCAAATCCCCTTTCTGATGATGGCTGGGCATAGCACTAGCCTCCTTTGGACAGGGTGCACAGTGGAGGCTGGGTCGTCATTACTTGCCTGGTGATTTCAGTATTTTTCCATAGAGGACTATCCAGGGTGCTATTTATCCTTTCCATCCATTTTAACCTAAATCTTGATCTCTACGGTAAATACCATTTGTCAGGGATTTGCTAGCTTTATTTTTCAGTGTAACTAGTTTGTGGTCCTGCATTTACTATGGAGAAAAATTTTAGTGCCTCTTACAAATCTGCCCTTCATAGTGAATTATATAGCTGTTGTTCACCATGCTTATGAATCAAACTAAGTATTCCCTTCTTTTTTCTGCTACAGAACAGTGACTGGTCATGCCACTAACTAGCCATAAGATTGTTTGTGGACTTCAATCTTGACTTCCCTACAAAGCTTTGAACAATATAACTCTTTTATCTGAGTGACCGAGAAATTGGGTCATTTGGCTTACATTTTCACGTCGATTATTGTATCTGTGGTTCATCAGCTTGTAAGATAATGGATTCCTCCCACCAAACAGTTGCTTTTGGGAGTGTATTGGTGTGTAACCTAAGGTACTAATGTATTTATTTATTTGTGGGGCTCTTATCAGAGTAAGGGCTAGGTGCTTATTTACACAGTAAAGCTAAATTGCATCAAACTAATAGCATTGGAGTTGCTGCAACCGCTCAGCTCTGTTCTGAATACACTTGTGAGTGGAAGTACCTAGGTCCTCTGGGTGTACTAGACTTAAAGGAGGCTGAAATACACGGAGACTGTAACAGGCAGGGAAGGCAACACAAATGGAAGGAGCACAAATATACAGGGAAGGAGGAATGATCGCAGTGTTTGTAATTTGTGTTCCAGTAATGGTAGGAATACACAAATCTTTCTGGTTTTAAATTGGGGATCACAGAAAGTGCAGTGGTTCATAGGCCTGAAAAACAAGCCTTCTGAAAATGCTGATGGTTGGCACTTCTGCTGCTTAGACATTAGGAAACATGGTGCATTTTTCTTTCATGGACACAGATATAATGGAAGTCCTACCAAATAGATTGTACATACTAGAACTTCAAGGGCAGCGTTCACAGGTTCTTTGTATGACCTAATTTTAGTCACCCAAGTCAGACGCTGATTTAGAAACTTCATTTGCCAAGTGTCCTGTGTATCCAACTGAAAGAAGGAGGTTAACATCAGTAGCAAAAATGGCCTGTGCTTTCCTACGCTCATATCTTTCAATCTTTTTCCTAGAGTTTGCCAGTGTCTCCTTTCAGCTTCAATTAGGAGAGTCTTAATTGTGTTTGAACAGTATATCAAACATGTAATGTGCAGTTGATATTTAGGATCAAAATCCTTCAGTGCAATTAAGCTTTTGAAGTAATGTATTTTGAAGCATCTTGTCCTGAATTTTCCATTCTTTTTATTCTCTCTGTCACTCTTTCTGAAGTCATCTATGAGATAACTACCCTAAAAGCTGGCTGTAGGATCCTTTTGGACAGAGGGCTTCCTTGGAGGCATAAGCCAGTGTTGTATGTGCAAAGGCCGACAATTTCACACTAGTATCTCTGAGTCCTCGGAGTTTTTATTATCGTGATTGTCTGGCAAAGTTAATCTCTGGATCAGCCACTAGCCAGTCCTGCTGTCATGTAAGCAGTAGGTCTCGCAGCAGCTAGTAATGCTTGTGTTTTGTCATGAAGAAAAACCTTTGCTTTTGTAATATAGCCAGCAGTTCCCAGCTCTCACCAATTGCTAGGAATGAGGTCTCTCAGTGCCAGAGTGAAGTCGAGGGTAGGAGGCAGATACTGGGCATTGTGGTGAGTGTTTAAAGCACTGTACAAAGCCAGATTTAACTGCTCTCAGTCAGTCAAAGCTGACCCTATAGGTATACCCAGGGCACATTCATAAAGAACAAAAGGTCAAAGTGTCAAAGACTCAGAATAATCAGCCAACTAAATGAATGGAAAAAAATACTGGTTCCTTTTTTCCCCTTCACTTGGGGATTGGATATTTGCCACCAAGCTTCAGACATAATTAAAGCAGGGGCCTTGTTCACAGCAGGTACAGCAGAATACCTTCTTTCATAGCTGCTTGACTACAATAATACTGGTTTTCTTGCATCAGAATGATTGTTTTGCTCAAATACTTCTCTGGGGCATAGCTCTTCCTACACTGTGGAGAAACCCACAATTCCAATACAGGTTATCTTTTCCTTTCTTCCAGGCTATGCTTTTCTAATAGGGTAGCAGAGAACTTCCCTGATCAAAAAGGAACCTTTGGAAAGCTGTGATTCAACAGACATAGCTATTGGCAGAGTAAATGGTAATGATGTAAAGGACTGACTTAATCAGACTGCAGTTCTGCTTTTGGAAGACAGTGAAAAGTCTATGAGGTAGAGAGGGATTATATCTGCATTGGTGTGTCCAAACATGTCCTGTATCATTGAAACAATGAAGGTGTGAATAGTTGTTCCTCTGCAGACAGATGTAATCAGTTGCTGTATATAGCGTAGCTATTGGACGTCACATTTCCACTTGAATATGTCTTGCAGAAGACCTCCAAATATGATGATGTTATGAAATAAGTAAAATATATAGATGAATATTGTAAAATCAGTCATTCTAAATAATTTTTTTTTTCTCTAGTGCAGTTTATCACTGTGTTATATGGGAGAGATGTGGCATCCTGAAGAGGTCTTAAGGATTTTCTGCAAAGCTCTCAGAAAACTGCTTTCCCTTTATGATTGTGGGTTAGGTAGGATAGTCAGTCTGTGAGGAAGGTGATGGAAAGATCACATTTGTACTTATATTTTATGCACAAATCTTGGGTCCATTTTCTTAAAAAGCTAGCTTACAATGTGGCTATTTTGTGAATATCTCTGCTGAATTTTAAGGAATCTGCTCTGAACTGGTTCAGTTGAGCATAGTGGACTTAAGTATATTTTACTGTTTATAAATCCAGCTGGTTTCCAAATGTTCTGGGGTCTAGTCTAGCCTTCTAATATAATTATGAAAAAAAGGTCAGGCTAAATGTCAGGTGTTGACAAAGTACTGATTGTTTCCACTTTGCAGGCTTCATAAATGTCAAGAGAAAAGAACTCTGCTGTCTTGCCTTATTAGAAAAGAATTTAGTGAATGTAATGTGTCTGAAGAGTATTAGTGTGGCAGCACAGCAAACAGTCTCGCTCTCCTTCCATATCAGGTAGCTCATGGAGGAATGGATGGATATGCATGTTTCTCCATTTTGACTTTATGCTGTATACCCAAAGTCACTCAGAATAGTTGGGTATGTGACTCAAAATCTCTTTCATTCTCAATTTCCATTGAAAATTTTAGCCTTTCTGCAGAATTTACCCACTACAGTGGTGTTTTTTTTTTTTTTTTTCCTGTCATTGTTGTATTTTTTTCCTTTGATTTGCTTGAACAAGTACTCCTCTAAACTTCATGTTCAGAACTCCCTGCCAATATGGTTACAATCACCATTACCCTGCACTCAACTTTTCCTGTTTCTACTAGTTAATACCTATAGTAACAAGACACCTGTTCCCAGTAAGAATATCCTGCAATATTCTTGATCATCCTCATCGGTCATTAGGTTGTATCTGCCAAGTAAATTCTTGGCACCTGACTCGCAATTCTTGATTGTCTGGTAGTCCTAACAGGTAGTAAAAGGGACTTTGAAGAAAGTGAAATACAGTTCAGTAACTGTTCTGGAGAATTGCAGTATGTGGTCACAGCATGACACTTTTTATTTAACTGAATTGGACCATTATTTAATCATTCAAAGTCCAAGAGAGGGATAAGAGGGCATTTCTTTAGAATTGTGGTCCAGGGTTCTAGACGAGCCCCAGAAAGTTACAACAGTATCATTACAACCAAATACTGTCTTCTGAGTTTTCAGGAAACTCCACTGGTAGAAAGGATAAGAAAGTGAAGAAGCATACAAAGAGTTGTAGTGACATATTTTGGTTTCTACCCAGTTGCTGAATGGTGGTATGTGAGCTGCCTTGTTCCCAAGATATTCCTATTGGGACGGGATATATGACATGGAGTATATGGGAGATCTGTGCTCTTATGGAGAGAAAACTTGAAGCCAGATGGGGATATTAACTGGCTTTAAGTGCTTATGTTTATACAACAGAATAAAGTACATAAGGCCCTTCTAACTGTTTCCACTGCCTCTTGTCTGTCATGCAACTATGGCCCCATCAGTCATTCTTGAGTTGCATCTCAGCTTTGGTCGTGGGGCCTCTCTTGTGGTCAAGGACTATCTTCTTACTAAACCTGGTTGAAACACCTAGATTTAGCCCTATTTTGGCCTCCTCTCTCCAATTCCTTTCTAGTTGGCTAGGTTTTAGTTGCAACAACCTGATAAACCATTTGTTCTTAAATGGCAGTCCAGTTTCTGGTCCTTTCCATTCCATACCCACAGGCCCTTTTCTTCCTCTCTGCTTGAAGTATCACGGTCCGTGTTTGGACCTAATAGGTCTGGTTAAGCAATCCATATACATAGATGTGCATAAGTGTTCAATAAGTGATAACTGAGAATACTGAATACTCTTATTGAAAAGTGTATCTGATGTCTATGATAAAATTAATACTATTAGCAGGATTAGGTGCGGACATGTTTTAGGTTAGAAGGTTGTAAGTAATGACTGACCTCTGAGTGCCATCTTCTTTCCTATCCTGCATGAAGACACCTGGAAATCAAGACTAATGCTGAGAATATATTTGTAAATATTTGTGAAATTCTAGTTTCCACACGTAGTATCAACACACAAAGACTGGGGCTGTCTCATTCGAGTCAATGGAGACTTTCAAGTGACTAACAGTATTCATACACACTTGCAGGATAATCTTGAAAGCTATAAAAGACAATTTTAAAAATGGATTCTTTTTAAACCAAATAGAATTGGGAGCAGATGTCTTCTTAGTTGTGCCATTATGAATTAATTTAGAGTACCTCATTTGCCTTTTAATGTATTCTGTTTAAATTTGCCTGTTTAAATCTCAGGCAGAGGCAAAGCAGGCAAATTGTTCTCTTCTGGCAGAAAGCTGTCTCTGCATTTTAAATACATACATTAAAGGTACCTACCAGGAATTACTCTTTCTATATCAGTAATAGAGTGCCAATCCTTTGTGTGACATCTTTGTTTGTCACTGTGCAGAGTGGCACAAAAAGGAATGGTTAACATAGGTTTCTCTCGATCTGGGAAACTGGTGGCTGCCTAGAACATAGGAGGTTTTTTCCATGCCACTTGGGAGACTACAAAAGGCATTCATTTTAAAAGTAGACCAGAGTAATTACCACTACATTTATGTTAGAGGTTAACATTAGTGTTATTTCCTCTATTGCCTGGTTTTACAGAATGTTATGCCCCACTGCTTTTATTAGATCCAAGCAATGGATGAAATAAGTGTTATTAACCTCTAACACTTGAAAAAATTAGTCTTAAGAAAAACAGAGACAAAGCTAGGCAGTTATTTTTTTCCTGCTCCTTGGGTGAGGTGCCGTAAAACTTTGCAAATTTAATAGTTATTTCATAATGTATCCACGAAAAAAAGTGGATAGGAAACAAAATAAGAAAACAAAAGTCAGTAAAATGCTTGCAGCTTTTCTTAAGTCATTGGAAATTTACATAAAATAGAACAATAGAAGATTTTTACCGAGTAGGAGGTCATTTGAATTAAAGAAACACTAATGTGAATCTTAACATAAAATGTTAACCAACTATATTTCATTGACATCATATTTGAGAGCTGAAAACATTTTAGATGCTTTACTTTGTGGTTGCACCCAAGACCTCAAACAACGCTAGTTTAAACAATTGCAAGACCCATGTGCTTAGTATAGTTAGTGACTGGTTACAGTGTCACCAAAGTAAGAGCTGAAGAGGTTCCCACAGAGTACAGATTTAGCAAGAGTGCATATCCTGTCATCGTTAGGAAGAGAAATCCCCAGATGATAAAATTGGAAGAAATATGGGTGGATATACTGGGATATGGATTCCTGAGGTCACTTCCTAGACTGGTTAAAAACCTTATGTATTTATGGCCATGGATGCACAGTGCTCTCTTCCTGCTCCTTGCCTGTAGAGTTCAAATAATGGTGTTTCTTACCATACTGCTCTGAAGTTAACTTGATGAATAGTGGGAATTAGGAAAATTGAAGACTAACATACAGGGGTTGTAAAAGTGCCTAAGATCTTGGACATTTTTGAGCCTAGTTGTCCTGTAAGTTAAAATACAGAATTAAGTTATGAATATGATGTCAGATGTAAAATTTTCCTGAATTTAAACTTATGTTTAATGTCTTCACGTTGATTTTTAACTGCAGCTAAAAGTAGATAAAAGTTTATTTTTAATATTATTTTAATTATAATTTTATTTCTGATTTGTCTTTGCCTATTTGCCAGCACAGCCTTTGCTAACCTTACATAGACTTAGGCCCTGCCAAAAATCAGTACTGTAGATTTGGACATGGTATGATTTTAAACTTCTTGTTAAATTCCACTTTCTTCCATCTGAGTTAAATGTATTCTTAAGTGCTCTTTGAAATACTGTTTTTTATCAATATATTTCTCAATTTCTTAAGAATTTTGCATACAATTACCTGGGGAACAGTGAGGAGGAATGAAAGATTTTGAGGGTGAAAAAAAGTGTTGGTTTAAGGCCACAAGCGTTGCCAGGAAGAAGTAGAAATAAGAGAACAGATGTACCGGAGAATTTTAATTTATTAAACACATATGCATACCAACCAACTTCTAATTACTGGTGTTTTTCTAAAAGCTGATACAATCTGCCTTACAGAGCTATCCCAGTATTCAACATTTTTGGAAATGGAACTGATGATCTCATTGGTCTCTCCTATCTCTAATTACTACGAGGTTATATTTTATTGGAACTTTTAAAAAGATTATAACTAATTGCTGGTGATAAGGGTATGTGTCATTGTTTGAAATGAAAAATCCACTGTAGATCCATGTGAAAAAAAAAAGAAAAAAAATGCTTTTAAAGGTGACATTAAAGGATTCTGTAAGACTCTTGTATAATATTTGCGGAGAGCAATCATGGCAGAGAGCACTGCCTTGAAACAATTTCTATAAGCACATATTATTGCCCTTCTTTAATATTGCTGAAGTTCAGAAAATGAATACTGTCATTTTCAAAACATCTAAGCTATTCAGTGACCCAATTAATTTACTTTCAGAATATTCAGTTTTTACTTACTTTTTAAACTATCTCTTCAATAGCTTAATTGAATATTTTAAGCCAATAAATTACCCTTCAACACTTCTGTCTGGAAGCTCAGTCAGTATCCAAAACAAGCTTGTCATTAATGAACACTTTCTTGAATAAAAGAAAGGAAGGCAGCAGATCTGAATTGTGGACGTTGTTTGGTTCCCTTATTCTAAACACATTAGTACACTGTATTTCCCCACTTATATAGGCTTTTGTATGGTGAGCATGTGACTGTTTAAATGTCCCAGCAGGGCATCCAGAGACTGCAAAAAGGAAAAAAAGAGAAAAAAGAAAAAGAAAAGAAAATTGTTTGGAACAATTTGCATTAGTTCAAGGGCAATGTTAAGCATTTTACAGCTGGTTTATTGCTATTCTTGTGCTGTTTAAGCTGTCTTTCATGTCAAAAGTCCTTTCCTGCTTACAAATCATCAGGAAGAATTGCGGCCACCACGCTGTTCGCCTAAGCTCCTCCAGGGGTTCTGGCCCTTTGATCACAGATATCGTTTGCAATCGAGTTAAAAATAGGGGGCTGCTGAGATAAGCCGAGGCTCTGACAGGAGACCAGCTTTCCATTTTCTTTTGGACTTTGTTCGCTCCTTCTGTAGTATGGGAACATGTAATCTTGGCACAGAAGAAGTAGTGTTATGGCTTTAGGAGATGTGTTTGAAGGAGCTGGGGAGGTCATTAAAGAGCTCAGCCCCTTGCGAGCACAGTCCAGCTTTGCAAGATCCCTGGGTTCAAAAGCAGGCTTGTAAACTAGAGCCTCACTACATAAAATCACCAAATGCAAGCCCGCATCCGTCTTTGAGGCATATTCAACTCAATGCCAAGATTTTAGCACTTCTCAGCTCTCTTTAGCGAGGAGAAAAATATTTAAAACTGAAGATCGCTTCCTCAGTAATTGCATTTAAATTGTCAAAGAATCCTGTGCTTATTCAAGGTGATTGAAAATTCTAGTTGACATTGGTGGATGTTAGATCAAATTTGAAGTAAGTGGCTATGTTATGGGGAAAAATCTCCAGAATAGTGCGTGTACTTTTCTGCTGTAAGTGAAGTAGGGAAATTTTTTTGTTGAACACTTTATGTGTGACCTGAAGAAGAAAGGACTGCACTGTGAGTGAGGTTAATACTCCCCCTTAAAAGTAAATTAGTTTTATTTTTGTGTAATTGTCTTTTTAAGTTATACTGACACCTGCTTTTGGAAACACCCAGGATTTTGATTGAAAATTTTTGTCCTTAAAAAAATTTCCAAATAATGTAAGACATAGTCCGTACAGAGACTGCACAACCCACAGACAGACTACCTTTATTAATATTATTTATTTGTTTGATTATATTGCTTAGGAACCTGGGTCATGAACAAGAAGTTTGTTGGGCTAGATGCAAAACCAGAAAAACAGTTCCTGCAGGCTTTTTGTAACTGACAATTGAAATACAGGGAGAGGCAGAGCAGCTGTCACAGCACATCAGCAACCTTTGGTTTTTAGCAATCCTCACAGAAAAAGAGTTGTTTCAGACGGGATTTGAATGTGGATGCAGAGGTAGCTTTACAACTATTTTTTTGCAAGACATGCAGCTTATATTTTATTGGATAGAGAAGAGGGAGACAAGATATATAGAAAAGTGCAGTGTTATTACAGCTATGATGTTTAAAGGATATTGGGGAGGAAAGATTAGAAGGGAGAAGCAGATTTTATTAGTTGGATAGATTTATTTGGGGGAAAAAACCTCACAAGATCTTAAGAAGGGCTTTTGTGCCTGGAAGGTTTTTTATTTCCAACATAGCAATCGGTATAAAAGAAGATAATACTCTCCCCATAAACTCTGTCTTATTTATAGTCGACTTACATGGCCTGTGAAATAGGCTACAGATATCATTGTGCTGAATTTTGGGTTCACTTATGCACTGATCAGAAATGTAAGAGAAGCTCACTGTTTTCTGATTAAAAGTAATCACTGCATGTTCTTGTCCTTCAAAATAAGTGGGTGTAGTTAGATCTGTGGGTTTTGCTGTATGCAGTCACATAGGAGCTGTGATCTGCCTAAATGAAGTAATTTCATAAGAACATGATATTTTATGAAATCAGGAAAAGGTGAAGTTGGAGAGAAAAGTAAATCAGACTTGAATTTTACGTGCAGTTGTTCAGCTGTTACAGAGCTGTCTCAGTATATGCAAGATTAATAGGTCAGAACTTTTACTGCTGAGTTTTGCATTTGGGAGTATTTTAGTCATATAAATACTACTGGCAATAAAAAAAAAAATCACTGGAAACTTTGTGGGAAAAAGTTGTTTTTAGTGAGTTCCCCCCCCCTTTTTTTTTTTTTCTGGTAACATAGAAGTTTTTTCTGGATACTTTGACTGGTATATATCTTGACAGAAAAAGTATCAAATGACTCATTTATCTTTACAAAAAAAGGTACATTTTTTCCCATGTGTTCCAACCACTTGTCTAAGATTTACCATCTATAAAATAAAAGGACAGCCTTTATATAATTTTTCAAAAAAAGGCAAGAAATATCTCAGATTCAATAGTCACTGAGAAACGACAGTTCTAGAGCTCTGCCTTATTTTGTGCTCTCTCTATTACCCTGTAGACCATTGAATTGCTAGATACCCTTTACAAAGCCCGTTTTCTCTATCACTTTTTGTCTTTTTAATTGGCTGACTACTATTGACCACAAAGCACACTATGACCTGTGATCTCAAGCTCACGTATACTGAAAAAAATGCAAGTCCATGGTAATAGCTTCTGAAAATTGTCAGGAGGAAGAAATTCTGTCTTTCCAAACAAAATTTCCCAATGAAAAGAACGGAACGTGCTCTGACATGTGCAAACATCCCACCTTGTGAAACTCAGGTGGGAAATTAATCTGAGACTCCGAAGAATAGAATTGAGGGAACCCCCATCACAAAAGTGACACAGGAACGTTACCTGGAAGAAAGAGAATTGTTTTTCCGTGAGCAGGATATGAAATATGGCCAAAGACAACATAGCATGGTGAAGCAGGGATCCAGGAGTGGGGTGGCATCACTTGGTTTGCTGATGTGGTTAACTGGAAAGGAAAAGGAAAAACCTGGCCAGGTGCACATCTTTGAATTTACTGTCCTTGGTCCCTTTCATAATAAATGGGGAAATACAGGGCCTTCTACTATAGGACAGCTGGTTCTATAGGGTGGCTGGTGCTAAAGTGAATGTCTAAAACAGATCAGGTGAATCACATATTAAGAGTTCTTGTCGCTCTTCATTGATGTTGAAGGGGGTGATTGAGACAACTAGTGTAGTTATCTAACACTGTATGATGTGAATTACAGTCGCCCAGAACAAAGGATGGGCGTCTTGCCTCCTGCTGCAGATATAGCACAGGGAACACGCTTACTTAAGGTTTTCTTTTGGTAGAGAACTAAGGCACCTACTTCAGTTTTCCTCTGGCTCTGTTATCGCTGAGTACTGGAGATCCTGTCCTTGTCCTGGGGAAGGAGGTAGACCAGCAGACTGCTGTCTGCTGATAAACTCTAGACCCCTTTATGGATCACCATTTGATGTCAAGTGGAGCTGCCTACCTAGGGGTGCTTCGACTGGCTGCTAGCAATGCAGGGAGGGAAGTGTAAAAGTAGCAGGCACATACTCACTTATGCAAAACACTAAGTAGCCTTCTCCTGGGCAGCTTCAGGTGCTCTCTGGACTTACCTCTCATGTATCCATAACTGATTCATTTTTATTTAGTTTAATATTGAAAGAAAAACACAGAGCATATTAATATTTCTCCCACGTGAAGAAAGCAAAGCATTTATTTTAAACATATGTAAAATGTATAATTAATATACAGAGAAAAATATTCATTACTGTTTAATTTAAAACATAATACGGTAAGTGCTCATATAACAAGCCACCATGATTCTATATTGTTGACATTGTCAGAGCGCT
The DNA here is from genome assembly GCF_964106895.1 of Numenius arquata. Taxonomy (NCBI): domain Eukaryota; kingdom Metazoa; phylum Chordata; class Aves; order Charadriiformes; family Scolopacidae; genus Numenius; species Numenius arquata. Next base: position 36,074,891 of record NC_133585.1, on the reverse strand, counting down.
CATCAGATTTAGTTATCATATGGTTGATGGTAATTATACAGCTCATTTGCTAATTAGGTGTGAGTCCTTCTATAACTTCTAAAAGTGGGGCTATTGCAATTTGTATTAGGAAGCCACCAAACTGCGTGATGTTAAACAGTTGTGGTTGCTTTTTCTTGAGGCAAAATTTGGGAACATATTACACTTGTCTCTGTATCTTCCTTCTTCTGTCCAACCTGGGAGAAAGTCTCTTCGGTACTCATATTCTTAGAAAAGAAGCATTTGTGTGAGTGTATCTTTGAAAGAGATCATCTGTCACATGGCCTTGATTTTAAGAAATCTGTGGCTCTAAACTGAATTCTGTGACTGTGGAAGGCAGTTTCCACTGTAGTCCTGTAATCACTAATGTGTGGGGTTGACCCGCCACGTATGTAGCCTTTTGAAACGGGAAAAGTAACATGATTAGAGATGTTAGGTAGGTATCCCTGTTTGAGAGGAGATGTATGCTCTACTCTTAAGCCTCAAGTTTTAGTACAAGAGTGGAAGAAAAAAGAAAAAAGATGTTTTGCTATTTGATAAAACCAGCTTTCCTCCTTCTAACCCTTTAAAAAGTGTTGCTTGAAGTTGGCCTTGCTTCTAATTTACTGGTTAGAACCAGCACCTCCAGTGAAATGGCTTAGCTCTAACATGATGGAAAATACCAATTCCTAATGTATTTCCTCTCATATCTGCACGTTTCCTTGTTTGCTGTTTTTTCTTACTCAGTTTCTGGCATATTGCAAAGTTGTATGTAGTGACATCTATGCCAGAAATGACATTATCTCTTTGTATAAGGGATAGCATAAAAGCGATGTCCAGAATTGTTTTAAATTTCTTTCCAATGATCTGTGCCTCAGGGAGGGAAGATAGGGGAGGGATAGGAAAAAACCTTTGAAGAGAATGGAAAATCCAATTGCACAGATGTCTGCAAAATCAGCTTCCTCTCAAGCTGTTGTAAGACTTCTGAAGAAATCATTATATTACCTTTTAATCCCCTAGTGCCAGCAGTTGCCTGTGTCACCAGACATTGCCAGCAATGGTCTGTGTGTCTGACAATCTTTCCTCAGTGTCCATATGTTAATTAGATTCGTTCCTGTGGAGAAGCACATTCGTGTGCACATAAACACATTTTTTGCTTTTCAAATTTTGACAGAGATTATGAATTGCAGGTATTAATATGACCTCTCAAGCAGCATGGGACACAATTTACTTCCTTTTTGGCATCAAGTATATCCTGTCCCTATAGAGAGAATGTAGTACTGCAAAAATGTTGGCATCTGCATCAATTGTGATAGCCCATTCACCAAGAAACTGGGGTATTCAGCCTTCCTTTCTTCTTTTTGAAGGACAGTATAAACCAAATATTATTCTAGTACTTTTTTTTACATCTTATTTATTTCATATATCTACATCTGCTTAAACGGGTACATTGGAAATGTCTGATGTTGTAATCCATGGCATTACTATTGCTTATGTCAAAGTTGGTGTGCTCTATAGCTAAATATGTATCACATGTGACGTTATTAGCATTTCTACCTACATAACTTCACAGTTGTCTCCTGGGAAAAAGAAACTGTGTAGTGTAGTACTGGAAAATGCATGATACTGGTGCATAGAGGAGTGGGCTGCAAGGAGGTCTTCTAGGTGCACTTCCAGGAATAGTGCTGTGCTTTGCATGCATTTTTCTATGTTAAACTGATGCCAATTAAAAGATTGATAGATTATTTCATGCTTTTAATACAACTATCAATTACCTACAGCCAAATCTCCATCCTTATTTAGGCAAGTAACTGTACTAGGAGCTGAGATGTTATTCACCAAAGTAACATTAAAAAAGAAATTTCTCATGTGAAATGACTGATTATTAAACCAGTGTAGTTACTTAATGTAGAGGTAATACTATGTAGTTAATATGATATCCTATGTAAACAATACTGTCTTTATAGTCTTAGTACTGAATACACAAATCCATGCAACTCTTTCAGTAACAAGGCTTTGTTTAATTGCTAACAAAATCTGGAAAAGTTCTTGTTGAGGATGTGTCTTCATATAAAATATTTTATTGGGCACCCTTGGGTAGGAAGTGGTGAGCCAGACTGATTGCTTAAACCTCAGCCACTGAAATCATAATTGTTTGTGTTGGTGACCCTGGGATTAGGATAAGAGAAAGAAAGCCCCTCTGTTTTTGAGGTCATGTTGCTGTTAAGATTTGTTAGAGGAGACTGTTTTCCCATTGCAAAAATGGCATCTTTTCCCTCCTTTTTTTTAAAATTTTATTATCCCTGTATAAGAGTGACACAGATGCTATCTGAGCTTTGTTTACCCTGCTACAGACAAAGATGACATGCCCAAAGTCAACCAAGTAACCTCTCAAAGCCACTTAGATGTGCATTATCTCAACGACGTGAGCAGACACATGGTAATTGGCTTTCTCGTGGTAGTAAGCAGAGTTATGTTAAATGTGGGCCTGAGGGGAACCCCTGTTTTGGGTTGTAGTTTATTATTAGGTGAGGAAATTACTGGACACCTCCAGCTGCCATTAATCAGCCATGGAGTCTGACTGGAGCCAAGTGAGAGGCCTGTGGGTGGATGCCGCTGAATTGCAGGGAAATACAACGAGACAGAGACAAATGTTTTCCAGCCTAGCAGCACTAAACTCTGCCCTTTCACAGTCCTTAACATGCATGTTCAAATTGATTTAGTCTGTTTACCCCCTCAGCCTAACCATCTATTTCCATTGAAGACTGACAGTTTTATGTGTTGCTACCATGTTATTATGTGTTGCTGTGCTGCCAGTAGCTATAGTATTTCAGAAGGGCTCACTTCCAGACATAAAGGGAGAAGGGGGGTGGGGAGTTTGAGTCACTTAATTCCTTTTTACAGGGTGCAAAACACGTTGAGCATGACACCAGTTTTCTCCCTCTCTCTCATTCTTTTCTTTCTTCCTTTCTTCCCTCCTCTCTCCCTTCCCCCCCTTATATACTTATTCATTTATTTATTGATTTTGGGTCAACACATGCCATGAAGGAGCCTTAAATGAACTTGCATGCTTGAGAAACACATCTGTCAGGTGATGTAAGTGTCTGGCTTATTCGTCTTTCCTGTTTAGTTTACAAACATGCCATTCCTTCAGGGCTCTGGTATGTTGACTGAGAGGTTGCCGGAGGTGGGTGCCGCTCAAGCAAGGAGAGCAGGTAGCCAAACCGTGAGCTTCAGCTGACTCCTAAACATACTTTATATCTGTCTCTGCTGCTCAGCTGGGAGGTCAATGTACTGAGGTTGCAAGAAAAGCTGAACTCATTTACTGTACGCATTCACAAAATGGACATGCAGGGAAACAGAAGGGAGGAGTTCTTTCTGTTCTGCAGTTTTTTGAGACAGAAAACATCAGCTTGTTATCTAAAAGCCTAATTTCAGAGAGTTAGATTCCACTTCTTGTGCTCGTTCCATATTTTGGGGGCTGAGGCTGTAGTCAGCAATGATAAAGGTAGAGAAGGAGAGCCAGGATGTGGCTCTTTCTCTCCAAAGGATGATCTGTATTTTGCCAGTTGTTTTCTATTGATTTATTTTTACTTAAAAAAACAAAAAAAAAGATGCTTCTTTTTTGACTGGAATGCAGGAAGCTATGAAACCCCAAAGACAAATAAGTGGCAGACAGAAACTGGATTTTGAGCAGCTTGGTGTGATCAGGCTTGTCCTCTGGGTCTCATTTAGATCTGTCTTATGAATTCCTGAGTTCAGAGTTTTAGTGCACTCAGGTGGTTTTCTCTCTTCTATTTTTGAAGGTTTCTTGCTCCTTTTCCAACCTCTTTTCTTTCCAGATCGTGTTCTCTCCCTCCTCCCCACCTTGTTTTTTAATGTGTGCATATATAAAATATAAGATAGCTCTGTGAAGTAATTGCATCAAAGTTAGCCTGCAATAATAACAGCATCCTCTGGCAGAAGATTGCCAGTCAATAAAGTGGATTGCTTGGGATTCTCCTTGCATTTCCTGACTTTGTTCCAGTTGAATCATGACATGTTCAGAAACTGAAAACATAGTAAAAAATTATTTACATACACAAAATGCTGATTTCTGAGCTGAGGCTGATGGGGCACACTAGGCCCTGTGTGTGTACCTCTGTATTCTGCTTTGCATTGAAACACCTGCAGATATGCTGATATGTATCTTCAAAAAGATATGTATCTTGAATGATAAATAATTTAGTAAAATTATTTAGATAACTAATTAGTAAACTAAAACTAATGCAATAAGCAGAACAGTCGTAATCCATGGTGCTACATATACAGAGCAGATATCCCTTCTGGTAGTCCTGTCACTGTAGGAGAGAAAGGATGTTTCAAGATCTTCCCCAAAACTATCTTTTGCAAGCAGGTGACCTTGCCTGATATAGTCTTTGTTATCTTTAAGGGGTAATTCCACACTGAGAGCCTATGCTGGCATCCATGTAAAATTCAAATCAGGTAATATCATAGCACTTTCTAAATAAATCTTGCAAAAATTGCAAAAAAAATTGTGGTGGTCTCAGAAAATAAAATCATCGCTTGTGCATTATTTAGCAGCAGCTGCCTGCTAAATTAATTTAAACCTGTTTTTTAAAAAAAAGTCTTGTAATAGAGTCTGCATCATTTCATAGCATCCTGTATTATATAGATAACTACATTAGAGGCCTCCTTTTTCAATATAACTAGTAATATTTTCCAGCATTTTGCATTAGGAAAGCAAATAGTGTGACTAAGCCACCCTAAACCTTGTTTCAAGAAATTGATCAATTTATTTATTTTATTTTATTTTAAAATTATTGTATTGTTATTAGTACACAATTAAGGCATTAACCTAAAAAAAACCCCCATTTTATCTGCAGCAATCTCCTTTTTGGGGAATAGGGAAGAAATAAAGACAGGCGTTGAAGAGGCAGGTGCTATTAAAAAATGTTTCTGTTTGATGGATACAGATAGTCTCCACACTACATTTCTGTACTCTTTTCCAAATGACATTTTAACTTTGTTCACTAGTTGCATTTATGCAGGATCTGTGGTTTAAAGTCAGTTTTCCTGAATTCTCTTTGCCTTTGGTCATATTCTATCCATGGATAATATAGTCCCTGTTTACAAAACCTGGCTGTGTGGCTCTGGAGAAGAATACTTTGGAAGGTGGTGATGTGGCCTGTGAAAGCTGCTGTCAAGCCCCTAATGCCATAAACACTGAGCAGTAAGATCGGGAAAAGCTCAGAGGTCAAAGGCTTGCCAGTTCCTCTCCCCATAGCGGAACCTCTGCTTTTGCAAAACCAGCTTTTCTCGGCTGCCTCTGCACATCCTCTGTTATTCTCCTCCTCCTTAATAGCTAGTTTGGTGAGATGTTCTTGTGTACCAGGACAGCTGTCACCTCCTGGTCCTTCCCTAAGCTGGGCAGGCACAGCGACCAGTCTCTTCAAGAGATCTTTTGGGTATCTCAAATTAACCAGCTTTATTTTCTGTCTCTTTTCCCTTGCTGCCCTTTCCAGCTTCCTCTCACTGATAGTTCTCGTCTCTGACACTGCTGGGTTCTCTGGAGTCCTCAGGAGTTGTTTCTGAATCTTCCCTCTGCTCGTATGTTATATTTTTTTATGTGCCAGTGTGAAAAAGATGTCAAATTTTATTTTCCAATTTTGAGATTGGGAACATTATGAGATCTGAAACACAATAGCTTTTCTTTTAGAAGTACATCCATTCTTCTTTTCTATGACAGCTGTGTACAAAATAACCCTGAAAAGCTGGCAGAAGGCTCAACAATGTAGGAAAAAGAAGGAAAAAAAAAAAGGGAAATGGTTACCTTAGAACATTGATCCTGCATGGCAAACTAAGTAACTGAAGCTCAATAAGGCCAAGCTTTTTTTTTTTTTTTTTTTTTTTGAAACAGGAATATTTGAACTTAGATTTTTGGTCGTTGTGTTTATGTTTGTGTCAGACCCTCTGTTAGAAAAGAGAAGGAGAAGAGAAAGCGATAGCTTTACATTTGTGGAATATTTTTAATCCTTTTATGTTTAAAATCAGAAAGGAAAATTGTTTGGGACTGTCAATGAATGAGTTCTGTTAAGGCGTCTGTTTTCATGCTTTATATAGCTTGGGAGCTTCCTTTGTGATTCAGTAAGAATCACAGGGAAATTCACCAGAAACTCTCACGAATGACAGGGAAATTCATCCTTAATGATGTGCCATTCTTTGACAACAAGATGACTTTGGGCAGCAAATCTGTATGTTTATTTTCGTGTTGGATATATGTTTGTTGGACCTTGAACATACGTAAAATTTGTAAAACCATTTGGAGCCATTAGCATCATGGTATTCTTATTTGTAGTAAAAATTATCCTCAGACCTTCGCCAAAACACGGGTAAAGTTTCCATGATTCTGTCAATGATGTGGCATATGGAATCCATGCCATTTTGGTGTTATGTATTTTAACTGTTTTCCAAATGCTTGATGAGGAAGTGGGATGAATCTATCAGTTGGGGAGCTATGAGTGAGCTGCAGTTGAAGATGGAGGGGCAGTAGTTGTATGAATACCAAGCGGCTCTCACTGCTGCTTCTTGAGTGAAACCTTGGTGGTGTTACTGTACATGACAAATACAACAAAATGGTTGTCAGAAGTCCTCCTGATGGCTTTGGTTCTAGTACAGAATTGATCTTTGACTGTGGATGAGTCAAGCATTATGCATAATTACTGTAATACTTAATATTTGTAAATAAATATAAAATTGTGGCATCTTATGTCTGCTGGGGACTGGCCTCTGGTTGGCCATCATGCCACTGATCACAACCCTTTGGGCCCAGCAATTCAGCCATTTTTCAGTCCACCTCTGTGTCACTTATCTAAGCTGCTCTTCATCAATTTGTCCAAGAGGACATCGTGGGAGGCAGTGGACTTTCCATGCTGTGAGCAAGAGCACAAAGCAGGGAAACAGGCCTCTTTCACTCACTGGTTTGATGCTTGTCATTATTACCATTTTTATAAAATGTGCTTTTGAAAAAAAAAAAAAATTTGGCTATGCCAAATTAAAACAATTGCCTTGAATTGATGTATACTGCATATACAGTTCTCTCTGAGCTAATCTTGTTTCATAACATTTTCCATCCCCAGTTGTGACTCTCAAGTTCGTTTCAGTAAAGTGGAGTCCACATTGCAAATTTTACACTTTTTTTTCCTTGCACATAGTGCTAAGTAGTGCAGTCAGCGTCTTTAAAATTTTCTTTCAAAACATGAGTTGTGAAGGGAGAGAATCTGTTCAGTCTCTGCTTCCACAGAAATATTGCTATTTTAAAGTAATTCTTCAAAGGAATATGCGTTGAAACTATATGAACAATTTTGTTCTTGAGGAGCATATCTAACACTAAGACTTATTGTTCATATAATTGCCTAACATCATTACTTTTTCATCATTAAAAATAAAAAAAATATATATGTAGACAAAAAGATACTTTTTAAAAAGTAATATGCCTATCTGGAGAATATATGAATATATAAAATGATGCTGCGTGATTTAAAGATATAAATTGGTCCTGTAAACATACCTAAGAATTTATTTTAAATTGGTTTCTATTCAAAAGGGTATAATAATACTTAATATCCTAGCTTTGGATCCTACAAAAACTTACCCATATGATGAAATTTAAGCATATGAACTGAAGGCACAATGCTATAGGAGCAGCACATTGTATTTCATTTAAAAGCTGCCTTTTCTGAAGGGGAAAAGCAAATTAAACTGTCTCCAAGGTTTTCCAGTATAGCAGCAAAGCTGGAGAATATCAAAACCAATCATTATCAACATATTGCTAAATGCTCCATGCCTGGGAAGTTTAACTCGGGGTCTTTCCTTAAATCTTCCCACCTTCAGCTTGTTCCTGTAAACACACATGGAAATTCATGCTATAATGTAAGAAATAAGTATTTCTTTATATAACGTAAATCTAATTTTTGATGACTTACCTGTAAAATTGCCTTACCCACTGAATTTTAAACAGCTGGCCTATACATCCTTTTCACTCAGCTGTTTTTCCTTCTAGAGATACTTAAATAATATCTTGAGGGTGTTTCCTCTTAATGAGGTAATAATACCCGTATCCTGGGCTAAATAAACTTGAGGCCAAGGCCTAGGTGTTTATTAGCAGAGGATGTGGTTATTAACAAATTTAACAGGAAGCACCCCCAAGTTATTATTTTACTGACATTTCTAATGATTATGCATTGGAGAAATAATTGGTTGAAAAATAATACTTTTACTTTTAAGAGGGCAGGTGAAGCAGAAGATAGTTTATAGGTCAGCGCACAGCAAACAAAGCTTCTGTCAGTCTGGTACCTTCTGAAGCGGGTAGTGACACCGGAAGTAGGAGGATGAGAACACTTTCAACTGTTGCCGCCTTGGGCACTCCAGGTCAGTGAGCCACTCTCCTTCATGCAAGAAAGCCCATGGAAGTTTTAGTTTTCAATTCAAAGCCAGTTAGACTGTGCAGTCTTTTAAGAGACTACAGTTATTTGTCAACAACAGAGGTAGCAAAAGCACATGCATTTGTGAAGTTTGCATGTTGTTAGCTCTAATAAGTGACAATTGGCATCCTAATCCTCTTTAGTAAGGGAGTTCTGCCCCCAAAGGAGCAATAATAATGAGCTTAGCACTTAGGAATACTGGTTCCCGTCTCTGGATCTTAATTGGTTTTGCAGAAATGGACAGAGGAATGGAGACAAAAGGAACTTAAAGAGCATGCCAAGTTCCTGTCATAAGTAAACAGCAGTTTGGAGAAGACTCTGGACTCTAAGTCTGGTGTTCCAGTCATGTTGCTTCCTCTGCCTTGTAATACCTCTGTCCTGCAAATATTTGTGCTGCATGAATAGATTCAGAGGCCTGGGCTCCACTTACCAGGCATCTACCAATGAGATAGAGCTTCATTTACAACACTTCTCATTTTGTATGATGCAGATTCTGGCAGAGTGCACACGAACTGATGAATGAGAATGTGCAAACTACTCACAAACTCAAAGCTAAGCACATATGTACGTATTTGCAAGACTGGAGCCTGAGAGAGTTCAGATTGTGCTGTTTAGTTTCACTCATATGAAATCAACAGCCATATAAAATCCCACCAGCTTTCCTTTATTGCTACAGAACAGAAACTTACTGGATTTAAACATGAAAAGAAGGTGATTCTGTGAACTGACAAATCTGTCTTGGGCTTGGTTATGGGCAGAAATTGTAGCAAACTGTATTCAGGTTGCCTAGAATCTGTGAACCAAATTTTTGCCAAGCTTGATACTCTTCATTAAAAATGTAACAGTGACTAACTGCTATGCTGACAGCTTGCTTAAATTGAATATAGGATGCTAAGTTCCTCATGTTAGAAATAAACAAAAATACAATGGCTAGTAGTATTTTGCCTACAATTAACAGGATAAACATCTCAATAGGCAGAGAGGACACAAAAAGATGTTCTAATTGCATGTCTGTGAGAAACTGATATTTGCTAGTTCCACTGTAGCTTGACCTCTGTACCTCAGGAAGTTTCAGTCCCCTAGGATTTAAATGATTTATTGATCTAGATGCAATGAATATTGCAGAAACAAGCTGTATTTCTAAGAAGTTAAATACACCCTCATTCTGCGTAGTACTAATTAATGTTTGAAAGGAATCCACACTCTGCTTTCATTGGAGTGGAGATATCAACATTGTTCACTGTATCCTTGAATAAGTGGGAGGAAAGATAAAATATGCAGAGGATCTGATATTGGGAACCTGGAGGAATGTGGCACCAAGGAAATCAGCTCCAGTAGTTACATCTTTCTCTTTAGACTTCTAAAAAGATTTTGTGAGATGGATTAAAGAAAATCCAATGGAAAAAACTCAACTTTTTCTGTAGCAAGCTAAAAAAAACCTCATACCCTACACTGAAGATCAATTTTTTTATCACAGTTATTTATCCAGAAATGAGAAAAGAATCTTGATAATACATATGAAAGTTTTTCATAAGTAGGATTAAGATTTATATTGACGGGTTTCCATTACAAGTTTCAAAAATAGCAAATAATGAATATCGAGTGACTTTAGGACCAACTGAAACATAGAAAAATGCAAAATAATATCCTTACCTCTACACTGGAAAATTGGCCACAGAGGACTTGTATCAATTTTATTTTGTTTCTTTTTTTTAGAATATTTGCTTGCATTGTTTTTGGTAATTATGCCTTTGACACAGCTAATACTCACTAGTGTGTGTAACTTTGAGTATCTTAGGAGTTCCACTGAAGTCAACACTTAAGTCAAACGTGGGAAGACTCCAGTACCAACCCAGTGCTGGTTGTTAGGGCTAAGTTATCTCCCTAGCTACCTATCTCTTCCTGCCAACAACAGTCATGCTGTGTTGAACTGAAGTATAGCAAATCTCTCTGTTTTTAACTGCACTAATTTTTATATACATCTGTCTAAAATCAGTGCAGGGGAATAAACAAATGGCATGCAGCTTGATTTGTTCAACCTGCTAGAGATCACTGGAGGGTTTTTTTGTGGGTTTTGTTGGTTTTGGCTTTTTTTCATAACTGTCAAACAGACCTGAAGTTAATTTTGCTAAAGGAAAGTGATATTGAGGGAAGTAACAAATCCATTGTTATAGAGGAATGGATGGATCTTTCCAGCTAGGAGCAAGATGTCTGCAATCAATATGGGAACACCCAGAGCACACGTTCCCTCTCTTCAGTTCAGCTCTGGCCAGCTGTGTGATGGCATCCTTGTTTCTGTGCACTCACAGGTGCAGTCTGGCAGCATGTTAGGAAAACTCTTAATGCATAAAAAGAAAGTGAATTGAGAAGAATGAGCAGAGGGAAGATAGCAAGGAAGCAGGGAGGAGAGTAGAGAGGTAAGAAGTGAAAGGGTGGAGTAACTCACTGAATGAGCCAACAGGGAAGGAGGATGTTCCTCCTCCTCGTCGGTACTGGGGCCTCCTGCTGATCGTCTCACTGGGTAGTTTTGCTGGGATCTGGATGATGATGACCAGGGAAAGGAGTTGTCTCTTCTTGTTGTAGCATTAGCTTTCTGTGGTGTTTTGGAGATTCCTAAGAGGTGGGAAAATGGAAAGGAGTGTTCACCTGAAGTATACACAGGACTTGGTGCATCACTGATGGCTAGCTCTTTAGCCAGCTCTGAGCTCTTCCACTTGGCAAGATGAGAGACTAATGTTTGTTTCATGGAAGACAGCTTTCTTCAACAGAAAGTTATAATCCCTTTTCTAGGCTTTAAACCCAACTAACTCCTAAGGACATCCCTAGTTAGTATTAGAAAATAAGAGATTACTGTAATATATCTACAATACAAAGAAAACTCACAAAATCAATACGAAAACACACACATGCATTCGTACATATATAATGTGTGTAAACCTCCATCCAAAGGATGACTCCATTAATGACAGGAGTATTACATAGCAAGCATTAGCACAGTATTTTCTAATTTTTATGCTATTCATATAATTTTCATACCTCCTTTTTTATGTCACCATTTTTCTCGTTTGATTTTTTGAGGGGGTGTGTGCTTTTTGTTTTGTTTGGGCTTTTTTTTTTTTTTTTTTTTTTTTTTTTCCTCAGAAGTGCTCTGCCTTGCAGTTTTCAGATTATTTCTGTGGTGCTTTACAGGTTCTGAAATATTTTATGTGCCACATAGAAATGTTTAAATTAGAAAGCAAATCATTCTTTGATATGTATTTGAGAAGTTAGTACGTGGCTTCTAAATTTCTACTTATCTGGCTGGTATGAGGGCATCTTCCAGGTGTTTTCAGTTATCTATTTGGTGTACTGCAAACACATTCATACATGTTGTGTATTGTATCTATGTACTGTCTGGAGCTATTGTAAGACAGTATTTACTGAGGAAATAATTGAAAAGTTCATATATATGATTTTAAAGGCACAGTTTCCATTTCCCTAGAGGTGATTTACATATATATGTCAAATTTAAAATATACGACTCCTAAAAAGGCAGCCACAAAACACAAGGCTGTGGTCGTGTAACACAACTCCAGTGTCAAAGAAAGCCTGTATTTTAAGACTTTGACACCATTGTAATGAAATACGGCTTAATATAAAACTAACTGAAAGTCAAATGTTATTTTGCAAGAGAAAGGGACAGTAACTTGCTGTTCTTAAAGTTCCTGTGGTAATGGGTAATGTTACATGCAAACCTGGTGATAAGGCACTGCTAAGGCTAAAAAGTAAAAATTAAGAAATTTAAAAAAGATCATGCAGATATTCAATTCCAAGGCAAATCTATCTGTGAACTGAAAGCCTTCATTTAACTTTGTTAGTATATGAATGACTCTTAATCTGGAGAATCAAAGTCCATTTGTCCTACAACATATTCATAACGAGAAGGGAACAAGCATGTCTCTCTCCTTTTCTGTCCTTACAGAAAGCTCCCATGGCAGCAGAGATGGCAAACTTCTGCTTTTCCTTGTTCCCAGTGCACCAATGCACTTGTGCCCCTTCAGATGCAGTGACTACTGGGTTCAAATAACAACTTAGTCCAGTATTTCTTTATGTTCAAGCTAGTCTATGGACAAAAGCATTAGTATTATTGAATCACTGTGTATAAATTTGTGAACAAAACAGACTTAAAGCATTGTTATTTTTTAAAATTTAACTTGATTTCAGTAGGAGCAGGTTCAGGATTACTCAGAAGAACTGTACTTTTCAGTGTACATCAGTCTATCAGGGCAACAGCTTTTTTTTATACACAGTTTATTCGTAGATATGAGCAATAAGATGATATTTTGACTGTAGCTGTGAAGGAAAACAAATAATTATTCTGAGTTTGTACGACAGAAACGATGCACATACTGAGTTTCACCTCAGGAGGCTATTGGTAGTGTGAGGAGCTTGCTGTAAATGCAGTGCAAGTCTTATATTGCTCTGTATTCTTAATGATAATTTTTACAATCTAGCAAGAACCAGGATATTTACTGAAATCTGTGCTAATGAAATGATGGAAATCAGATGCAGTGAAAATCAAACCTCTTGATTACTGTGGTCAATGAGAGTCTGTAACTGGTCACTACTTGACAATTCTTAAGATCGTCAAAAACGAATGGTAGGGTTGATCTTGCAGTAAAAGATACGAGCCAGCATATAAGGATACTAAAAAAAAATAAATCTTCAACTTATGTAGTCTGGAAAACGCACAGAGATAATGTCAACTTTAATTACTGTTTTCTTCTGAACATAGGGAATAGGCCAAAGGGCATGAATGGAAATTAAAGAAAAATGGAAAACAGATGGTAGGAAGCGTGCTACAGGAACTGGAATACAGGCAGCACTGTACATAATTTACCAAAAGAAAAGGGGCCTTATGAGTTATTTTGTCCCATTTTAAACAACATCATCTTATGGTCTGTTTCACAACAACATTATTAGTAAATCAAGTCCCCATTGATAGCAATTGCTGTAGTGTTGCCAGAATTTAAAATTCTTCCTTCTCCAGACATCTTTGACATATAGGTCAAGCCAAATTGGAAGCTGAAAGATAGCTACATAAATGAATAGCCTGACATTCAAAAGTGCTGATCACCAAAGTCACCGTATATTTCTGGGGGTACTCGTTGAATACTTGCCATTTTGGAAAAGGTTGACATTGATTTAAACACTTTAGTGTGGGATTAGGAGCCTAATTTTAATAAGCATTTTAAAATAAATCATGTCAATATTTATGATGATGTATGGCAAAGTGCTTTGTTTTAGAGGCTTTCATCTGGGTAGGCAATAGTTTAGTCCAGGCAGAATTTCTTTCACTTTATAGCAGATTTCTTGAAGTTGAAGGAGCTGATTAGGGAATGGCCCTGGTGTGCAGTGGGGAAGTTTTGAAGTCTGAGATCAGAAAGACTTTAAGTCACACTAAGCCATAGACTGGTAAAACACAAAAACTAAATGGTAGCCCTTGCAATTAATCCTCAAATTCAAGCCTCTTTTTGAAATTAATTTTTTTCTTCTCTCCTCCAAATTCTGCCCCATGAAGGGCAGTGTGACAAGGCAGGATAGGCAGCGGGGCTTACCGACTCTATTGCTGAACACCCCACGGGCTGCCCCTACGACCATTCCTGCTCATTCTCCTGATGTTTTGGCCACCTTGGGCCGGTGGGGAGAAAAGGGTAGCCCGCGAGCTGGCCTTCTGTCAGGAGTTCACCACTCTTCTGGCCTTGTGGCCACAAGCTGGTCTCCCTGGAGCTGCTACAGCTTTCCTTTTGGTCAACTTCTCCTTCTAGGTAGGGCCCTGGGGCTGTACCCTTGACTCTATACTGGGACTGTCACTGATATTATGCAGGCCAGTAGTAGCTTTAGTAGCAGACAGCTCTCCTCCTGGCTACACTATATAATGTTTATGGGGAGCCAGGTCTACAGTTTTCATGGGAAACTTCTAATTTGTTGTCTAGGATGAAGCAGAATCATGTTGAAATTGTGTATGGAACGTCATGGCTGTTCTCTGAACAGCCTTCATCAGAAGTGCTGTTTCAAAGGAGAGGAAAAAAAGGCTGAATGGTTCCTTGCAAACATGTTAACATAAGCTCAGTCATCCCTAAGCTTCCAGCACCATGATGGGAGAAGGTAATGAGGTCATTGGTTGTTTTTTTAGGTTCTGAAGACTGACTTTGAGAACTGAGGAAAAGTAAATAAAGGATTATTTATTAAATGAAGAAAGGATTATCCATTACAGGATAAATCTTGCTTGCTGTATGAGTACAAATAGTTCCCATTGACTATGAACAAGTCAAATACTTACATAAGACATTTATAACTTTTTATGTAACCTTATAAAACTATATATATTCTTCTATGTCCTGGGCCTGAGAAGTTAGCCAGTTAGGTGTGTAATGAAGCAAAGTAACCTCATTTTTACTACAGATATCTTCAAACATGGGTTTAAACAAGAAAACCTCTTATCTATTTAACCACAAGGCAAATTTATCTAGAAAAATATCCAGATAGCTAAGCAAGTTTCCCTGGAGAGCCTCAATTGCTGTGAGAACAGAGTGTCTGCGAAAAGGAAAGCAGGATCGTGCAAAGCATGAAAATATTTGGAAGGTATATAAATGGAAAGTTTCTCCTCCTCCTGAGCATTCCTCAGAGTCTCTCAGAACATGGGACAGGGCTGGCCTGGGGATGTTCCTTGCTGGATGACAGTAACCTTTACTGTAAGACACTAAAAATTATTTTCAAAATAATTTTCTTCCAGCCCGCCAGGTGTAGTTACTCAAGGCAGATTAACCAGAACATGGTTGGTTTCAGCCCCTATCCAACAGCATGAGCTAAATACCACAATTACAGAGGATGCCAATAGAGATCGTGTTAACTGTTAACTTAGTGATACTCCTAGCTAATCCCAACTGTCCCATCTCTGGCCTGAGTTTCTCCAAGGCACAAGTGCAATGTCACTGAGGAGTCCGGAGGACTGAGGCGCTTCTGTCATCCCCTGTATGGGTGATGCATGGATTCATACCCACAAGATGTTCCATCACGTATGGGTGCCCTGCTCCTTCCCCAACTTCTCTGTCAGCTGTACATGACACATTCGTACTAAGTGACTGTTTGTGCCTCAAGTGTGTCTGGTGTTAAGTCACCTGGCAATTTGCGCAGCTTTTAACTGATGTTATTCTCTGTATGCTAGATACAAAACCTGTTCTCATTATCTTTCATCCTTATTGATTCAGTTAGAAATCACCCTGCTTTATGTTTCCCATAGTTTATCTCAGGAATGTGTAGGTAATGGTCTTTCATTCAAAGAGAAGGAAACATTCAGCCTCCGATTTTAATTCTATTCAGAGGAACAGCTGAATCCAAAAGGAAGATTTGGATGTGTTCCCCTCTTTCTTTGAAAAGTCAGCTACAGAAATTGAGGACAGCAGACTTGAATTGTCACTAGACAAGTGTATTCAGTGCTGCTCTGGAGTAACTCACAGACATTCTTTTCCCTGTGCTGAAATATTTTGAAATCCCTCATTTTTGTCTGAATGACAAATGCCAAAACCTCAGTGTTTTTCATAAAGAGGAATTCTTGTCTTCTAGCCAGCTCAGCTTCACAGCAAGAACTGAGAAGTTAAGGTTATGGCAAAGGGAGGATTTCCACATTCATATGGAAACAGACAGCAGTTGCTTTCAGTCCTTTGACCTCCTATAGCACTGAGATATCAAGCATTAGAATCATGACACTGTACAGAAAGTTATCGAATCAACTAATTCCTCCAGGCTTTGACCACTATCTATAATTTTTCTCTGAAGATGGTTTAGTTAAGCTTAGACATTCATCATGCAACTAAAGATCATGCCAGAGAATTTTCACAGCAGCTAGCAAGTACTCCATGCTAACTATTTCAAAAAAGGGAAAGAAAAAAAAAAAAAAGGTAAAACTATGCTTTCTTTCAATTCTATGCTGGAATGTATTTCCCTTCTTGATCACAGTACATATTGCCATGGTGTAACCTGTCACCTGTAATCTGAGTTCAGTCTTCAGCTTGACCTATGCTTGTGCTGTAACTTGCAGATTCTGTTTTACATTAACTCAATGATAGGGCAGTTTTTATCCAGCTAAAATATTTGACTAGGCTTTTCCTTCCATCTTTTCCATGACAACCGCAGTCCTCCCTTGTGCAGCTCCCCCAGAGTGCGGTTGCCAAGATTACACTCCTAGAACATAGTTTTGAGTACGTCCCTCTTCCCTCAATGTCCCTTCACTATCTGCTTGACCTCAGTCTGAAGGCCCTCCCTTACCCCTCTGCTAGCTAGTATAGGGGTGTTTCCATCCAGTCTGTAACACCAGGCCCCATTGCCAGCCTCTTTTTTTGTCCAACAAGCTCATCTTAACTATGTGCGGGCATGGCAATCTCTAAACACACAGGAAGTGACTTCAATGCTGTCCTTCAGACTCCTCTTCGTTAGTGTGTTACCAGTCCGTCCCCCGGGGAAGGGTGAGGTTACACATGTGATTGTGGGATTGTTTCACCATTTTTTTTTGTGCTTTCCTGCTTGTCCACAGTTACTGATTTTCTCCCACAGCTTATGGTTTGGCCTTTCTCTTTCTCTGTGCCTGTGTGCCTTCCAGCATGGTGACGTCGGGGTGGGTGATCAGGGCTATCTTTTGGGGCACCCTCAGGAGGCTGTGGCCGAACACCAACACACCTCTGCTTCCCAAGAGTATTGTTAGTTACCTTTGGCTCTTCAGTGATTTCTGCTTATTACTGCATGAGCTTGTAAGCATGACCCACAAAGTCATCCAAACTGTGATTCTCACATAGTTTGCTGTGTCCCAATGTGGCTTCATAGGCAGCAGTCCTGGAAACACTGTTGTTTTTTGTTTCTGAGAGGGAGAGAGAAACCATGTGCCCAGCTTTTTGCCTTTGCATAATTTTTCTCTAAAGTTGGTCACCACCTTCAGTTGACTGAGTCTGTCAGGTGCTTTCTTCCCCGGTTGAAGTGAAAATGTGTTAGCACGGAACATATGTGTTATGTATAGTGTAAAATGAATCAGCCAAGAGGTTCCATCCTAAAATGGATGCATTGCAATTAGCAAAACCTAATTAGCGTATCATTTCTGTACAATCATGGAAACACTATTCATGTTCATATGTTCTCTCAGAACTCTCCCAGCCCTCCCAAAATCTAGAAACAAGAATGCAAAGTTAAGGATGGCAGCTCTTGTATTGCTACTTCTAGTTCTGTCTCTCTCTAGTAAGTACTTTCATTTCTGTAGGGTTGAAGTGTTTGCTTTTAAAATTAGGTACAACAGGAATTAAGGGTTTTACAATGGCTTTGTGGTAATGCAGTTTTAAACAGAGATGTAGGTTAGGTTGATGGTTGGACTAGATGATCTTGAAGGTCCCTTCCAACCTAGATGATTCTATGATTCTGTGATTCTATATCTGTGAACTACTGCAATCTGACATAATGATGTTTCCTTGGAATAATCACTGAATTTATCTTTGATGTAAAAAAAAAGTAATTTAAAAAGCAAAAGTTTTGAAAGTTTACATTTGCATCTGATCTTATTATTAGCTGATTTGGCATGTTAAATTTGCATTGATACCTAGCAGCTTATTCTATGTTGAGCTCTGTGAACACAACATGTCATTTTCTAGCGCTAACAACAATTATGTAGTGCTAATAAAGTGCACATTGACCTGCACAGTGCTATATAGAGCCCTGTCAATCAAAACTGTCTTCTGAGAGAGGTAGAAAAAGATCCATGGTTTATTACATCCCACTAAGCTTCCTGACCAGTTACAGCAGCTAATTCCAGTGACACTTAACCTAAAATTAACCTCATTCAACCTAGTCCTTTTTTCACATGTTACAGTATTGTTGCTGTTGTTACTGGACACCATTTGTAACGTCTGTCACTAGAGTCTGTAAATCTTCCAGTGGGAAGCTTAGAAGGGCAGAAAAAACCCAGTTAGATGGACAGTTTAAGTTATTTTCAAAGCTCATGCATTAGAAATGAATGATGGACTGTTTGTCTTCAGAAAAATCTGGATCTTTCTGGAGATGGAAGGGTTTTGAAGCCACTGGGGAACAGATGAGGGAAACAACAGTAGGTGCAAACCTAGAGATAAAGGCCTGAAAAGGATCAGCAGCACTCTGGAAAATCTTTTAGATGTGAAACTGGAAGTTTGAACCATCTGTGAGAGATGAAACTCTTGATGGTGTAAGTTGTTTACATGCGCCTGGCTCCTAGGACCAACTTCCAGCATCAACGTTCCAGCATCAACGCCGCTTGGCTGTGACATCTACATGATCAGCACTGAAGTCCAGGTTTTTCTTTTTAACCTTCACAGAGTTTCATGTTGTGTAACATGTCTCACGCCCCACGTCTGTCCTACATTCCTGGTTAACCAAAATTCAGGCTCTGGAATTCAGTCAGGTGAACTAGAAACTTTTCAGGGTGAACACAAAGCCCTGCAAGGCACTGTGCAGAAGCTGGGAGAGAGCTAAGCTCTTTGCCATAACCATACCAATTGAACACGAATTCAGCAGCTGCTCAGAATTAGGTCTCTCTTCTCAAGAAAGACAGGAGCTTTCCTGGAGTCATGAAATACTCTGTGGAAACAAATTAGTCCTAAGAAAAGTGGTTTTTACTCTTGAACTTATTATAGAATGTAAGGGCTGGATATTCAGCTTGGTACTTCAGGCTATGCAGATCTGAGTCTCAAGCAGTGTCATTTATTTGACACAGCGTAAAGCCACAACTCCTGCTGCAATTCAGAACATGAAAAATAGTTTCCACTGGATTCCCATAGTTTCGACTTCATCACTTGAGTTACAATGATTTCTTGTTGTGCCTGAACAGAGTCCACAAACTCTGCAATTTACTGCTTCCTGCAACAGTCTGACATGGTCCCCTGTGGGAGAAAAATAAGTTAAACAGAGAACTTTCTCCTCTCAAGGAATTATATTGATCTTGCAGATGCTGAGTTGACTTACTGTGTTTTTCCTTAGTGCACTTGGCTGCAGATTCACTTAAGAGTAAATATAAGAGCCCTATCATCTCATTTCCACTTAAGCCTAAGCATTATAATCTCTGCCAATCACTGACATGCAGTTTTTCTTTTAAAGATGAGATTTCATAGTAAGAAACAACTCTTCAATATTTGCTAAATTCTGTGTCATTTTTTCCCAACTATAACTATTTCATTTTTCTCAAAAAATGTGTGGTTTATATGAAGCCTGAATTTCAAGCATAATATATAGAAAATATGAATATTTAAATTTGACATATGGCTTACACTGTTCTTTACTGGAGTGTTTCTTCTTGTTTCAAAAACCACAAGAGCGTAGCTTAAGTAGTCTGCTCGAGAGAGCAAATTCATGATGTGTCTACTTCAAGGCTCTCTTTTTGTTTAAGGGCTACCTAGACTGTGGTAAATAATCCACAGACCTTAACAGGAGGCAAAGCTGACTCACATTACTTCTGGAAGAGCACCAGCTTGCATCTTTTGGTATCCTTCTCCTCCTTTCTTTTACCCCTTTTCTGCCTCGTTTTTGCTGAGATGGGAATGAAGAGGTTCTTCCGTCTCTGGAGACTTCTGTGATGCTTATTTGACATAGACCTTTACAGGGTTTTTTTTAGCTTGACTGGGCTCCTCGAAGACAGTTTCCACATTCTGCAGCTAACTACAGGACGTTCTTCCCTGCAGGCTGTAACCTGTTTCCAAAATGAGGATGACTCTTGGCATGTGCCCATAGACCCTGTGTTCTTACACAGCATGAATCTGTTGCCTTTATATCTTCATACAAGATGAGGAACCTCCTCATAGGCTTTTCTACCTGTGAAACTTTTTCCACATTCAGCCTCGAGCATGTGTATGTGTCAGGATATACAAAGAAATATATATATGTATGTATATAAAAATATGTAAAGGATATACAAAGAGCATGTGACCATTGGTTTGACCTCAACCAGGTAATATGCAGCAATTTTTTTGTCTTGAAGCAATCTTGTGGACATCATCAGATGAACTGTGATACAGCAACACCACATCAATAGTGCAATATGATTCTATTTTGATTTAATGTTTGAGAATTGACCTTTTGTGTTAGGTAACGTAAACATGAAATAAAAGAGGCAGTTTTGGTCCCAAAGGCTTGCCATTTTAGTGTATGAATTGAATGTACTAATCTCTTATCTGTTGTTGAGCAGTTGATGTGTGCAGAATGTGTAGCTCGAAGGGAAAATACACCACAGTGGCACTTCCTTTAAGCTCAGTGTGTGGCTCACCATCCAGGGTTACTCTTGTAATCTTCCAATTGCTTGCTTTATTCCAAGTTGTTTGCATACCAGTGCTAAGGTGATTTTATGCTATTATGTTTTGCCATAATTCAGCAAAACAACCTTTGCTTTCATTCTGCAGAGCTCGCATGGCTGACAGAAAATGACCCTGACGTGCAACTTAACGTTTCCACAGTGAAAGGGACTGTTTAGAGCAAAAGATTTTAGCTTCCCTTAGTAGATAAAGGGGAAAAATATTAATCTCTGACACTGTTTTACAGGTAATTGATTTAAAAAAAATGACTTTGCTTCCTCATTTCTGGCTAGGAAGCAATAAAACCACCCCTCATTCAATTCAGAAATTCACCACAGAGATGTTGCAAGTAGAGAGAGCCAGGAAAAGAGAGAGTGTAAAATACTTTTTAAACCAGACTCCACATTTCTCTATAATGGTGGATTACCGCAATCATTTTCCCTTCCTTCACAGAGCACAAGGGATATAATACTCATGAGAATTATGTCTCAGCCCTTCAAATGCTAATAACTATATTATACAGTTTAATCAGAGATGATATTTTTTGGAATGAGCAAGCTGCAGAGAGCTACTGGGCATTACTGTGGAATGTAGGAGGAAAGGGAAGTCCCGCTTCCTATTTGGCTTTAAAAACTGGACAGCCTACAGGGTATAAGGTGCCTGGCTCAGGCTTTGGTGCCGTGGAAGTTCATATAGCTGTCCCTTCTCGTGTGCTGCTCTGTTGAGATTGGGCACAGATGCAGACCCTGCCTTCCCCCCTCCCCGCCTTTCTTCCCCATTCTTGTATGGAGCCTTGCATGGTCTCTGAGGATTGTCAGGACAACTGTGGTGGCACGAGGAGATGTCTGTCCCAGAGCAGTGCACTGCCTTTATATTGCTGGGAAAGGCTGGGGAGAGGGAAAGGGCTAAACCTTTCCCAATTTAAGCAAAGAAGCACAATCTAGTATTTAATGCAAAATCTGGGATAGCACTTCTGAGCTTTTATTTCAGTGCAGGCATGTTTAAGGTCTCAACGACTGTTCTCCTTTACTTTTGGCAAAGGCTCATTACTGATGCTTTTAACTGTACTTGTGCACAGAAAGTTACATGCTGGCTTTTCTCTAGAGGTCTTAGATATGAGGTAAAGATCACCCAATGCCTTTTGGAAAGAGGAAGGAGCATCTGAGTACAGTTCTCATGAAGAAGAGTTCTTAAAACAAGTCTAATAGGTTGATGCAATCTTGTGAGGAAGACTGGAGGCTTTTTTTCCTTTTAATCTACTAGAGTTAATCAGAGGTGAAGTATTGAGTAACTGGCGAGCTTATGAGGGGAAGAGGAGTCAATGATATTTTCATCTCAAGTTACAAAATGAGCATTTTGAAGAATTTTCACAAGCAGGAACAACTTATGGGACAAGGAAATGTCAAAGAGTTTTCCTAAGTCTATCCCATGTCTTGTGAATGCTACTAAAAATCGCAATGTGTTTTCCTATGGCTTTTAGTGGCTGCAGATGGTTATGGGGTGCTGTGATTACAGGTTATTGCAATTTCTTTTTGAGACCTGGAAGGGAAGAAAGCATGTACTTCTACTTTGGCTGCTTCTACTCTTTCTGTTTGTAGCCATAATGAGCACTTTAAATATATTTTTTTTTCAGTTTTACCTCTGCTGACTTCCTAAAAGGATAGCAAATAGTTTAAGTGAATTAGGCTAGTAGTTTCTGATATGCACGAGCCCAGGCAACTCCCTGAATTATGTGGGAAAACTGCTTTTTGAGAAGATTGTCACTCAGAAGATAAATATTTTGTAACAGTAGAAAGCATAAAAGGCAAAGCGTAGTTGAGACCTGTGGTATTCTTCAGATTGTGTTCCTTTTAGGAGGAGTCTGTTCCTGGTTAGAAAAACTGCTTGGTGCTTGCACAACATCAGTTTTTCAGTTTTCTCTTTGACACCTTATCCAAGCTACAGTGACAACTGTGGTCTTAGAGTTGTCTAAGTTATGGATGGGCAAACAATGTGATCATTAAAGATGCATGCTGAGGTCAGAGGTTGGCTGATGTTTGTTTAATTGAGTCCCATGGCAGAAGCTGGAAAATCCTCAGTAGGAAAGGTTGTCGCTCAGGGCACATAAGAATACTGAAATAGGTCAAATAATTTGAGTCTGACCTTCCTGCATCTGGTGGAGCTTTAGGGTTTAGTGCATGGTGACTTTAAACCACTTTTGCAATTTCCTGATCCTAAACATGCTAAATCTATTCCTGTGCAATACTGTAACAGAAACTCAAGGTCCTAGATTATAAAATAGATTATACAATACTTTAACATTATACTTCACATTCAGTTAATGGAAAAAAAAAAAAAAAAAAAGAAAAACGAGGTAAAAGAGGACAAAGTCTCCCTAGTTTACAAGAAAATAATTCTGTGCTGGAACAAGGTGGCTGGCACAATTCATTGATGAACATGAACGCAGAACGGTGTGCTGATGCTGCTGATTTTGCAGTGCAAGCTGAAAAGGAAACAGATATTCCTGGTTAAAGAGACGGGAATTTCCTGGTGTGCACAAAGTGCCAGTGGGTGCCAGGAACAGCAGAAGATCTTTAATGCACAGAAGGGGTTTAATGACTTAATGAACCTGCTGTACTGAATCAGTCAAAAACCAGCAAGTAGAGGTTTTAGAAAAACATGCTGACTTCTGGCAAGAACTGCTTATTTACCGGACTTCACTTATTTTATGGGCTATGATAGATCATTACTTTCAGATTTTATATGAGGATAATTACCGGAATTTCAGTGAAGTAGCCATCTCCTTATTTTCTGGGAAAAGTTCATGTATATATAGAAAAAAAAACGCTTATTTCTTTATGTGATTTTTCTCAAGAATACCCAAAAGCCTAAGGATGTTTTGCCCAAGTGTTCTCCCTCTTGTAATTTAGTTTCACTAACATATAAACATACTGTGGGCTATACCATCCAGGAGAAGATTAATAATGATAGTTGTGAGAAAAAAAATATTTATTTGCACTCAGATTGTAGGGTTACAGGCTATTTATTGTCTGGGACAGAGACGTGACATGCTTGGATTATATTACTTTACCATTACTCACTCACTGTGTTAAAGAAGCGCAAAATATTATTTTTGTTTTTCATGTGTCATGTATGTTGAGGACTTTGCATTGAAGGAGAAGTGAGTGTACTGGAGACTCTCAGGAAAGCCTGAGGATCGTAATGGAAATGGTGGGCATCTGAAGACAAAATTAGACAAAATTAGAGTATGCTTATAGAGGTGAAAATGCTGGCTTAGGTACTTAGACTCTGATGTTATCCTGCAGCGTAAACCATATATTTACAAGACAGTAATATGTAATATTTGATATCCATAGCATAGGAACCTGTGTGCATTCTTCTAGTTATCTATATGGTGAAGACTGAATATAAAACTCTTTGCAAAGTAAGGCAAAAGTATTTTAATATATCATAAAGGTCAGACTCAACTCATCTCCAACAACTTAGCATAAGTAAAGCTGCATATAAAAATGGATTTGAAATTTTGCAGTTATGGTCACATCCTCCCCTTGCATAAGGCAGAATAGATTCCTTATGTCCAGTCAAGCTGGGACAATTTATAACATCTGGCAGCTCAGCTATATACATTTTAAGTATATAGATTCAGAGGGGAATATTATTTTAAAAATATGCAAAACATTGTTTTCAGAGAAAAGGAAACAAAAGTTATGTATTACAAAAAACTTAGACATGCTTTGGTTTCAGTTTTAGCGTGAGCCTTAGAAACCTGGCCTATGTCCCTTAAGTGGTTTGCAACCACAGGCCAACTTTCAAGGGGAACACCCTGCTCCCCATGGGGAAGGATTTATGATTTTATTCAGGATGTATGAAACGCGATGATTTTGGCTGGATTTCAGGAAACAAAAGAGGGGGGTAGTGTCTACATTCATTTACACCCCTTTTAGTCTGCTTGCTGTCAATGATGTTTTAATGACAATGAACAAAGGCAGAATGTGGACTACAGAATGGGAACCGTGTGCTTTGCAGAATGGCCAAAAAAAAAAAAGGAAAAAAAAATAAATTGCTCACTCTTTTGTGAGCAGAAGCTGCTGGTGCTGGCAGAGCTCTGAAAAACAGGGCTGCAGCAACAAACAACAACAGCAGATTCAGAGAGCCCCCGTTAGGGACCTTTCTTCTAGATCCTGAGTTCTGGTTCCCTCTGACCTACTGAAATGATCTGTTATAATACAGTGTGAACTCAATATTTGGAAATAATGAAATCAGTTGTGTTTCCAAAATTCATGTATGTGCAGACAAGTAACTGTATTCCTGGAATATGCAGGGACTTTTCATCCCCTGAGCTGCACAAATGGACATTTATGCATTTTGAGGGAAGCTGTTTGAAATGGAATTTTTAAAACCTAATAAAAGTGCATGGTATTCAGTCAGTGGAAGGAAGTGCTTCCCACTGTTCCTCCTCACTGATAGTTTATTGTTATCTAACACATGGTAATTTTCATTTAACGAAAGCGGTGTGTGCAGGGAGAATCGCTATCTAAAAGAAGCCGTTCTGAGCCAGATCCCTGGCTTGCATCCATTGCCTCTACCCCACTGGTGCATGAGGGAATTCCTCGGTTCCGCCGAGCCGGGGGAGCCTGGCCCCCTCAGCACCCTCTCACTGTGCCTTTCATTGGGGGGGAGCATGCCTGGGACGTAGCTGAGGCTAGGCAGGAGGGATATTTAAACCATTTGTGAACTCTGGCAAGCCCCAGCTGCTGAAACCACCCTTGGGAGGATGTTGCAGCTGAATGCAATTTTGAAGAGTCTGCAGCAGCTCAGTGCTGCTGAACGGGGTCCCAGCAGGCCCCCACGTGGGATGGATATTCTTGTTGCTGCACTTAGATCTTGCTGCAGGACGTGGTGACCAAGTACCTGCACTCAAATATTCTCTTTCAAAAAAGAGAGGTAGGCTTTGCTGGATGAGAGTAAAGACCCCTGCCTATCATCTAAACATATCTGCATTTTGTAAGCAAAGTAATAACTTAATAATACACTGTAAGGAACAGGTATTGCCTTGGAGGCTGAAAGTGAGAACTGAACTAGTGAGCTGTATTCCACCTGGGACCTGTGAGAGCCTTGAGGTCATTGACAAAGATGTCTTGACTTGAAACTGTAAACTTTCTTTGGGATATGCTCTGCACTTGAATAATCAAGTATGGAATGATTTATTGACATTTTATGCAGATAGAAGAATCAGTCTAAAGGGAGACAAATACGCTATTGAAATGGGTTTCTTTTTGATGGAAATAAAAATAAAATGCTTGGCTTGTTTCATATCATGATGTAGCTTGCAACCTTCTACATGTCCTTAGAGAGAGAGGGTTCATGCCTACTACAGATGTATGATGTTAGCTATCATTAAATTTTTCATGTAGTGTCCAACACATGCACATTGTGGACCTCATTACTGCTCAACAAAAAGCTTGCACAGTCTCAAATTAATTAAAAAACAGCAGCAATGCAGCAGCATGCCCCCATGAAACAAGAAAATCACCACCAGAAATGTTAGCCACAGCAAATTAAAAGTCTGACAGTCTCACCATACTAAGATGATCGTGTCTTTCTTCCTTCTCATGTACTAATATTCCTAATACGTGGTAAAATATTAGAACATAATTACACAGTAGATACTTGGCTGGAAAACTTTCCCTCACCTGTAATATACATATAGCTGCTTTGTTAATATTGCCATTCAGGTACAATTTAAAATCAAGAGAGAAAGTTATTCCAGAACCTGCACAAGAAGGTCACAAACTCCCTTTGAAAGCGCTGATACTTCCTTTTGTTCACTTATGTATCTGATTACAAATTACTAAATCCTACTGCTATTTGAGAACTTTTAGATTCTAATCAGTACTTTGATGAATGTACAGCACAATAATGCAGATGAGTGATGTCACCCTTCATGCACACAGCAGCGTGCATGGACGAAAGTGCAGAGGAACCGTTCAAAAGCACTGGGACCTTTGAGGTCTGGGAGCTTCCTTTGTAATCAATCATGACTGTAAATTGTTGCCTAACAACCAGACATTGTTAAAATGTCTAATTAAACATTTTAAAAAATCACATAGATACAAAATGTTCTACTTATCATGTGAAGGGTTGTTTTTATGTTGACAAAATAGAATGAAAATCTGGAACTAGGAAATGTTACAGAAATTGACTTGAATAAATAAGAAGGAAACATGAGTAAGTTTCAGAAATGTCAGCAAATTAAAGATCTTTTCTTTCGCACTTAGGAATTAGGTAACTTCCTAACACTGTGCAACAGTAAAGGAGACTTTTTATTAAATTGAGATAAACATCATAGCTTTTTTTCACGTAATGAAATGCAATGTAATGAAAGGAAAACAATGTAGTCAGGTGTTAATAAATAAGCAAAAAAACCTTAAAATGTAAGGGGTTTTTGTAAAATATAACAAAACCAAATCATTGAAGTAAACATCATAATATTAGTATAAACATCATGCTGTGTCTTTTTTTTTTTTTTTTTTTACTGCAGGTGACATGGTCCTGACATGTTCTTTACGTCTGTTTAACACACTTATATTCAGTATTTTCATTGGGTATGAAAGCTCTGTAGGACTATTCTTTCGACTAAAAACTGCACTGAAAGGATGTGGGGGCTGTGCTGTGTATTTACGAAGGGGAAGGAATGCAGAGATCTGCCTCTCCGATACCTATTCAACATCAGCTGATGTCCCAGAAGGGATAATGCCTGTCCATTCGTATGTAGTCTTTATATTTCTTTGCCTGTGTGGTTTTGCATTATAATGTCAATATTCTTTTAATGTGGATTATGAAGGAGTGACCTTGGCTTATTTTAAAGCACACACCATTAAACTGGGATAATTGGGGAATTTCCTGTAAAGGGCACTCTCCTGCCCCCTCACACTGTTCATGGGTAGTTGTGTGTTTTCTTCTTCTGAGGCTATCCACGAAAATGATAACAAGAGAAGGAAATGTAACCGAAGTGTATGTTCCTAAATGCTACGTGGTACAAAGAAAAGGGTTCTCTGTAGAGGTGCTGCAAACTGAAAGCAACTACTTTTTAGTAACCTTCCTCCTTTCCTCTGCCAGGGATGCTGGCACTCCCAGGCCTTTGATCTGGTGCATCTGAGGTGCAGAAAGAAGACTTGTCCTGTGTAGGTTGTTTGAATATCTCAGATATACCTCCTTCCTCTTAGAGAATCAATGCTGCTTATTGGTCGTAAATGTGATTAAGCAATCTGCTGTGCCTATATCAAACTGGCGATCGAAATAGCATAGAAATACTAAACCACTTGTAAGTTTGTTACCAGAACCGAACATATATTCTGTGGTACTAGCTGTGATCATAAATATATAGTGTAGTATATTCAGTGTGTATGTTCAGTGTAGTTTGTTTTCAATTCAAGAACTAGAAACTAACTTCTGCGCTCTTTTAAATTTAACCTATATACCTTTATTTTTCTGTCCCATTCTTTCTGAGTGCATAGATATCTATTTATACAACTCTGATTGTCTATGCTGTTTTATCTGGGAAGCCCATTATACAAACCTGATGCTTTTCCCAGCTACAAATATGTTCTCCTTGCAGTGTGTCACTTTTCATTATCACGGGGTGCTGTCTTTTCAACACTTAAGCATGTCATGTCACCATGTGATTAACATTTCAAGTAGTAGTACACTGCTTTTAGCAGTGAAAGTCAGTATTACTTGGTTCTCTTGTTGATTGTAATATGGGAAGTCACTATCCTCTAACTGAACAAATTTTTCAAGTGAGCTTGAAATAAACATGGGTAGTAACACAGTATCAATTCATTTAATTCCCCCTCCTTCCTCTTCTTCCATCATATCTAATACATCTGATGCACTTCAAAAGATCCTGGGGATAAGATAAGCTGTAAGAAGTGTCCAGTAATTTCTAAAGAGATCAGGGAATCAGAAACATTGGAAAGCGTCACCTTGAATCTCTATGAGTATGAAAAAGGCAGGCATGCTAGCCCAGTTGGTCTTTTATACTTTTTATGCTATAAAAAGGGGTATTACTGTTGCTTGGAAGGAAGAGATTTTATGATCAAGAGCAGAAGAAAAGGATTTAGAATTGTTAATATACTGCTTGAGTGCTTAGCCATTTATATTTACAGTAATTGCTGCTGGAAAAAAAAAAGTCCTTTTCCTGCCAAGATGTAGGAAAAATAAAGGCTGATTGAGTTAAGTCTGGGAACCAGTTTGATTAGAAATTGAAACAAATCTCCCAGGACTCTAGGAACCTGGTTCATTTGTGGCATTCCTTCCATACTCTAATGGGCTCTAATGCTTGATACCGAACGATAAGAAATGCTTATTTCTGAAAACAGCTGTTGTGGGTTTGGTAGTTTGGAACCACGTTTTGAGAGCTGAATGTAAACCATAAATATGTGGAAACGCAGGCAAGTCAGATTGTTCCTCCAGATATGGTTTGAACCAATGGCTGTTATTTCAAAAATGTTCACAAAAAAGCACTAGATTTACACCTTTCACTTTTGGAAAGACAAGGAAGACCACCATTATTCCAGAGAGTGATACTGTATGAAATGTCTGTAACGTGTAACAGCATGTGCACACTATGTGGCTTTTCATAGGCACTAGGAGGTACTACGTATCAGCATTTTGGTATTTTCTGTTTACTGAGCTGTAGCCCAGTGCCGTTTTGCTGGGATGGTGCAAGTGTTGGTTCAGAATCTGATTAAAAGAAAAACGATTGTGTTCTACGCTCTTGTTAACATAACTTAGGCCTTCAAATACCTGAAAACCCATGACCCCACTTTCTACCTTTTCCATCACTTGTTAAAACTTGTAAGGATGTTTGGCTATTAGTGCCTTGCAGGGCTTGCAGCCCTTCGCCTCTAGCATCGTTCCCAGTGCAAACTTGAAAATTAGTTTCTTGAGGCACTTGTGATCTGAGAGCAACAAATCCTTTGGCCGCTAGACATAGTCCTGCCCCGTTTTCTTGTTTCTGTTACTTCCACACATCACAGTTAAATTAGGTCGAAACTCCTTGGGCCATCCCTGATGTAACTGCAGCTCAAAGACTTGTGTGTTGCGATCCCAGAACAGAGGCTGCGAGGATGGAGGTAAACATTTCCCAACCCACAGCACTGTTATCGTTCCTAGGCATGTGAAACCCTACACAGAGACAGAAAACCTGCTCAGGGACAATAGGTCTAAATAGCTACCTAAGATTACAGATTTCTGGTGGTTTTGCCCATTTTGCAAGTCATGGACAAAACAAAAAAAGTCACACATGGAATCACTGCATGAAACGGTAGTGGAAGTGTATGAACACTGAAACAAAGAAGGATATTTATGGTGCATTTATGAAAGACAGGCTAGGACAGGAGTTTCTCCTCTACCAGTCTTGGAAATGAACTCTGTGTTTTTGCATATTTTTAAATAGAAAAATGAAAATTTCCATATATTGATGATTGTAGAATAGTCTTTTTAAAAAGAAGTTGTGTTATAATGAATACATTTCACAGGTAACTCTGTTTTGCAGGTAGATCTTTGAAAATGACAAATTAACAATGATTATAGTTCTATATAATGTATAATTATCTATTATTTACAGAATAAAGAGTGGATAGGGAAAGCAGAGGTCATGCCATAACATGCAGTACATGAAGTGCTAGGGAAGAATACTTTTTTATGTGGCTACTTCTTTCATCATTCGGAAATTGTGGGAAAATGTTTCTAAAATACAGCCTTGACAGGCATTATATTTCAAACTTAATTTCATGAAGAAGACAGTACAACAGCTAGTTAACATTGATTTCATTTTTAAAATCTTAAAATGCCTTTTTTTTTTGTTATCAGCTAATCATAGTAGAGTCTTGTTGAATTTAATTGTTATTGGATTATTTTTATTACTTTTGACATATTATAGAATATGTGATGGAACTGAACAGTGTAAACTCAGCCCGTGTTTTGGAAAACAGATTTTAACAAACTTCAGTGTGCAATGGAATTTTTGATAACTGCAACAATTGCAAAATGCAGTTGTTGAGAGAAAGATATGTAAAGAATTGCATGCATGAAGCATGCAGTAACACTTTGCACACAACAATTTTGTGCAAATAGAAACAAAAACCCCATGTGGTGTAGCCTGGAACTGTAATGCATAGAAAGTATATGTGTAGTTCTGAAAAAACTTTCTGTGACCTGGCTTCCTAGAGCAAATGCATCCTATTATACCAGGATGATACACTGAAGACGGATCTATCTTCTGCCTTAGCAACACAAAACTTGTACAAAAAAAAGAGGTAATCTTAAGCATTTGAATTATAGATGTTTACAAATCATTGAACTTAAAAATATAAAATTTATTAATTATATTCAAGAAGCAAACGCAATAAAAAGTTGATGAGTTAGCAGGTTCAGATGAAGGTTATATGACATTTACCAAACATTTTTTTACCCAAATCTGTGGACCAGATGAGAAGGAAAGGGGGAAGACAGTGATGCATAGCTGGTGTTTCAATATGTTCTTGTACATTTTCTGTGGTTTCTGTTCAATTTGGTTGTGTGTTTGATTAGATCTGCTGGATGGCTCCACGCTCACTTGGACACTGTGTCCAGTGCATGCTTGCGTGCGCTTGATGATATTATGGTTGTTGGTTAAAACATATAGAACACCTCACCTACCTAAAAGAGCCCAAATAATTTTCAAAGGGCTTTGTGGACACAATTTCAGTGTCAGGCTTAGGAAAAAAAAAGGATTCATTTATCACTGGAAACTGAGGAGGCAGGCAAGAAGCTGGGAAAGGGAAGGACAAGGGGGCAGTGGAAAGGTAGGTAAGAGAAAGTGAGAGAAAGAATCAGGCATAGAAGTATGAAAGAATGAGATGAGTATAAATGGAGCAAAAAAATGTAGTTATATTGTTTTTCTTTGCTTAAATGTCCTGTAAGCAGAGCAGTCAACAGGCAGACAATTATACCACTAGGCACTTTAGATTACATTAGGGTGCAAGGCAAGCTTTGCTCTCCATGTTTTATGGTATCATTTGAACCCTGTGAAAGAATAAATGGTATAATTTGTGATGTGACTCATACAGGAAAGCAGATAATCAGTGGTGTGCCATAATACAAGTGAGAAAAAGACAAAATAACAGTCAAAGAGCAGTTACAGTAGATATTGTGCTCCTTTTGTCTTCTGATATTGTTTATCATATTAGTATTATCATTATCGTTTGCTAATGTTATCATATCACCTAGTGACAAAAATTCAAGGCTTGGAGCCAGGATCCTAGACAAAACAGCCTAATGCTTATGGCAGTTTCTTCCTTTGTTAGTTATTAAATTGTTTCTGTGAATGAAAATATGATAACAACAAGGAGAAATATACACCATGCTGTGACCAATTTCCTCCCACACCATGAGTGATGCACATAACTGCCTTCTGCAGCTGTAATGATGCTCTTGGATGGAGGGAGCCTGAATACAGACCTTAAGAGTGGGGCTAGAGTGACCTGCTGAATTGCGCTGTTAACACTCAGACGACAGATGCCTAATTTAGTTCTTCAGACTGCACAGCTTCCTGCATACTGAAAAACAAAAATGCAAGAAAATAGGTCTGACAGGACTGGTTGGCATTCAGACTGAGGTTTCAGTATTGATTTGCTATGAGAATATCAGTTTTACAGTGAAGTTACAAACTTCTAGCTTACCATCTGTGTCTGCATTTTGCTGCCTTTTCTCTTCCTGTGTTTTTATTTATGAAATTACACCAAAGGGCAGCAGAGCAAACCCCTGACGAAAATGAAGTGCCCTGTTTTTTCCAAGGAATGAATAATAATTTAAAGAAAGGCTATCATCTGCAGTTTTATACAGAGCCTTGAACTATACTATGTGTCATATTTTTCTAAAACCCTTTTCTTAATACTTGTGTAGGCAGACTTGAGAACTCCAAGAATTAGCTAATGTTACGCCAGTAAGCATGTTTCTTGAAAAAGACAGATATAAGGAACATTTCTACTGGGGATTACATTTGGTCATATTTTTTCCATTAGTTCATGCTTCTGTGGAGTTCCTAGACTCTTATTAGAAGATCCTACTGGCCCTTGGACCATGATGCAGAATGTCCCTTACATTCATTAGTAGCTTATATAGGAAGCAGAGAGCTTCTGAGCTTTTCAGCTGTAATCCAACAACATTAGTCTTAGGCAGGAAAGTGAAAATTTATTTACTGAAAGTAAAATATTTGTTTTGGCCAGAATGCATTTTTTGGCACTAGTACTGACGTGTTTTAGGTCAAATTTTGGTAGTAGGCTAGTAAGCCTGTGATTACAAACACAGGCGAATTTAATAAAAGTTCAGTCCGATCTCATTCCTCTTGGTGTAAATCCAGAGTATTTTGCTGAAATTTACTGCCATCTGACTAAACTTTCTGTTTCTAGGGTCTGCCAGTGTACACACTATTTGGTGTTATCAGCCGAGAGTACATGTATGTTTAGATTTTCTCATTATCATAGAAAGCAAGAAAAAACAACCAACCCACTTTATAATTAATGATGAGTGTAATGACAACCTAGCAATCCTAAGCAGGTGACATAAATTCATGTTACTGATGTGACAATTATCTGGTTTATTAATTAACTGCAACAGCAACAATAATAATGCAAAAATGACCTCCTGAGGAAAGTGAGTATTACCATCACATTTATGCTGACAAACTCAATGCAAGAGCTTAAACAGCCTGTCTAGCACTTCCACGTAAGATGGAAATGAAAGACGTGTGGACAAATGACAAATTATGCCATGTGCATAGTGTTACTTATGACTTTTAGATCAAACTTTGCTGTATTTATACTTTAAAGCTTGTGGAGGTAATCAAACCAAGACTGAGTACTTCCCTTCCCTACCAGATGAAACTCCTCTATGTGCTACACAGGAGATTAGTTTAGTAAGGAACCTTTGCATTGCTTACTGCATTGCACTCAAAAAAATATTTTCTGCTTGTATGTAATGGGATGTCTTTTTCCTTTGTTTTCTAGTTGTCTCCTCTTTCACGCTTCCTTTTCCAGGAGGACAGCTGTTAGCAGGAGCCATGTCCTTATATCTGGCCTTTGACAGCTCAGAGAAGAGAGTAATCGTTAGTTTGGAGTCCCTAAGATTTAGCCTCCATGTTTTCCAGGAGGCTGTGTAGGCAGTAAATGCTGATATTTCACACAGTAGTCACCTGCTGGAGAGGTGTGACTACCTGGGGATGCTGGGCCATGCAGAGCTCTTGTCACTCTGCAGGACTGGTGCTCTCATTCAGAGAATTAATGCAGATTTTGCTTGCTCCAGAGTTTCACCTCTCTTTTGAGTGTCCCAGCCCTTGCACCAGAATTTCCAATTTTGATTCCCTAAATTGAGACATTAGAAACAGGACCTAGGTACTTAATAGAGTAAGCTTGCTGTGGAGGCTCTGAGCATGCTGCACCGAAGATGTCAAGCACCCTAATGCAGATACTTCAAGCTCAGCTGTAGGTATCTAGATTTAGCAGCTAAGCCTAAGAGTTCTGGTTTACACTTTTTAGATCTGGCCTATGAGTTTAGATGTCAGAAATTATTTAAGCAGCTATTAGGCCTGCAACAAATTGCAGTGGAAAGATCAACAGAGCATGGAGAAGCTCTGTTTACAAGGTGCCAGGGACCACTTGCATAACAGACCTGTCAATGATTTATAAAGTGTACAGACCCAGTACCACGGGAAGTCTCACTCAAAACAATCGGTTACTCATTACCAGATTGTTTCAGTGATCCTCTCATCTTACTGGATGTGCTGGACAGCAGGAAGGCCTGTCCATCTCTTTAGCACCTGATGATCCTTGGACAACTTCATTGCCCTCTCTGTAAATTAATGTCAGTTTTCCTACAGGAGTATAGAACTGTCTACGGAAGTACAATGTTTGTTTTATTTGAATGTTCTCTGGGAAACAGTTTAGAGAGCATGCATATCAAACAATTTCTGCAGTGCAGTATTTGTACCTCGAAGAGTTAGGTCAAGGGTTTTGAATCAAAGCCTAGCTGAGACTGCATGCATCATGGGGCCCAGGGAGAAAAGCATTACATTTCTTGCTTAAAATTGGCTATTAAATGCAAATGCATCATCCTTTGTGTTATATAAAATCCAAGCTGAGTGTTCTGTATTTTCTTGAGGCAGCAAACTGTTGAACAGACTCCCCTTCATTTCAAGGTCTTTCGATCAGGCTCTTGATGAATTCATTAAACTATATATTCATTACAGGTGATGAAATGTATATAACCTTTCCGGGAGGGAAGTGGTCTGCTCTGTAAATAAATCTAGCCCTGTAAATTAAGGATGTGCTAGAATGAAATACCTGGATCCAACAGTGCAGTAACTTGAGCAAGGCAAGCGTTTGTAATGGTAGCTTTGGGAAGGAGGCTGCTCACAGTGGAATGGATGAACTTAACAAAGTGCCCGGATCGTCTAAAAATCCAGGCTGCACTGGATCAGGGGAAGAAGTAAATTCCAGAACCGAGGTCCCTCAGGGAGGAAGCCCTGCCGGAGTCTCTCTTTCACTATATATTGAGCTCCTGTCTGAGCACAACCTCAGATCAAAAGCACTGCACTACTACACTAACAGGGAGGCCTAACAAGTAGGAAAGTTTTGGATTGTATTCTGAGAGGTCGTCTCTTGTGATCTGTGTCCCTTAGGTGATTGGAAGACAGGTACTCGTGGAACTTTCCCTTGTCACTTGCTCTATTTAATACTGAGTCCATTGCTTTTGATACTGTTTACAGTTCCTCATGACTATGAAAACTGCTTCCAGCATTGAAAACACTGTAGTAGTCCGAGAAAGAATTAACGAGTCGATGAGTTCCACATATCCATGTTGACCAGAAACATATAAAAGTGTATGGTCTTTCTCACTGTTGTTTTCAGGCCAACTATCAGCTGGCAACTAAGTACTTAACCAGATCCATATATCCAGTAACGTCAGGTGAGAAATAGCAGATGTACTCCTATGTAGAAGGCCGGAGATAGCTTTTGCTGTATCCTGCTAGTGATTTTCCTAACATGCCAGTACAACTTTGGCTTTCTGTAGGTTATAATTCATGCGTAAAAGCAAAACATCAGTCAGCCCCTAACTTAACTGGAGATTTAAAAAAAAACCCCAATTCTCAACTTGTATTATCAAGATTTGAACACTTCAGTGTTGGGGGTTTTTTTGGTTAATTTTTTTTGTTGTTGTTTCCCCCCTTCAAAGTAACTGTGAAGCTTTACATATTTTGGTTCTAAATGCAAGCAGACATCAATCCAAGGCACTATTTTCTGACCTTTTTCTCCATTGCAGCTTGTTCATAGTATCATTGTCAAATTTGTTGGCAGAGGGAATTGGCCACAATTGGTATACTCCACAGCACTTGCTATAGTGGTTGGATGCCAATGAAGAACATTTCAATGGCAGTGTTATAGCATCTCGGTGATTTTTCCTAATGATTGAACACAATCCAGTCACAAACATGTTAGGATACAAATGTAATCTGTGTTCGTGGAAAAATAAACATTCCAGCTAAGACCTAAGTAAATCCCTCTTAGTACTGACAGTGACCAAGGTATAAGCCAGATCAAGTATGGAGAAACAAATATTGTCCTCATATAATGATTCTTATGAAAGCTGTACTGTAATAAATCTGTAGTTGTTTTACATTTGAGTACCAATTCATGATACAACCAAATTAACCTATTAATTGCTACCTTAATTTTTTTTAAATCGGGACTCTCCCTCCCCACTGTCTCCCAGTAATTGAATTTGAGTGGAAACAATCCTGCTCTCAATGAAGCTCTCAGGAGCCCTGCAAAGCTACCGTAGACAAAGGGGCTATGGTCGGTCGCTTAGCAGACACAATGCACTTTTTTTTACAGTTTAATGCAAACTCAAAATAAGAGCCACATTTTTTAATTTCAGCATGACAAGTCATGTGCACCCACAAATCATGCTGTTGTCATCAGGGTCTTAAAAAAACATACTTTTTGGAGAAGAAGGAGACTAATGCAGTTAAACAAAGTACTTTACAAGAGAAGGAGAGGATAATCCACAGAGGTGGAAGGGGAAATTTGTGTACTACTTATAAGTACCTTTTAAAATCTCTCCTCTGTGCCTGAAATATTAAATAGTGGGCTGGAAAAATGTAGTCTTCCTGCAAGAATGTATTGCTTCCTTCAGCATAAATATCAGTGTCTTAAAATGAAAGTTTGTCAGTGTGTGAATTGTACTTTTATTGTGGTGCAAGCAAATGCTTTGTGCTATTGAAAGAGTTTTCCTTAATAAAATGCAGAGGCTAGAATGGTAAATCTTTTGAAGTTGCTCCTAAACATGTAATATTTAGCTTGAGAAGCAATAGTGAGGAAATGAACATGATAAGAGCTCATTCAGTAACAGTCCTAAATTGATTATTTCCTTCCTTATGTAAACTTATCAGTGAACCCTTTGGGCTCACTTCCGAATACCAGCTCAGCACAAGAGTCTTATCACAAGGAAATGGAATGTAAAAGCTCTGACAATTTTGATAAGGCACGTACTTTGGTTATGATCCTATCTCTCCCCTCCTCCCTTTTAAATAATTCATCTGCACTAAAAGGGGAGATGCCCTCCCTCTACCATTTGTATAGATATAAATTGATGCTGTTATATTCAGAAAAAGCCCTGGTTTATCCAGAATATTCTTAGGTAAAGAGACTAGAAGATATATTGACAATTATAAGCAGCATTGGAATGGAGTGGTGTAGTGCTCTGAATGGATTATTTCTGAGTTTTTAGAGACACTTTTATGTGTTTTAGACACAATCTAAATGGTTCTCAGTAGGGCAGATACCTTAGGAAATTTAAGACCCTGTTTTTATTTGCCACCTATACCCTTTTAGCCCATTCATGATGCCGTGGGTCTCTCATTTCCATGTCTTGGCAGAACCCAGACTGAATCAGGATCCAATAGCTCACAGTAAAAAGCCAAACAAGCAACTAAAAAACACCCCTACCACACAAACACCAAACTACACGCACAAATGGACAGACGGCAAAAGAAATCTGACAAGCAAGCTCTACCCGCCAGCCACCACAGCCTAAAACTGCACAGTTCTAAGAGCCAGAAAAACAGCAAAGCAGCCCAAAATACAAATTCAGCTTCATTCACTTCTCCCAGTAAAGTCATAATTTAAAAGTGTACGTAACAAGTTTTGTGGTTCATTGGATGCGAGGACAGCAAAGCCTGATAAAAGTGCTCAAATGACAGTACTGTTTTTGTTTGAGATGTGATGACATGCTCCTTAAGCAGATGTTATAGGCAGCAAATCCATGACCCAGTAAAATACACTCCAGACCATCAAAGTACTTCTACAGCTTGATGAAATCCACTCGTCTCTAGCAAGAATGACCTAAAACTCTTTAAGGGGGGAAAAAAAGTGTGGTGGAATTCAGAAAGAATGTTTTTTAAGCAAACAGTGACATACCAAAGTTGAGTGTAACTTTTCCAGTGAAACCTAAACTAAGCCAAACTTATCTGATTTATTTTTTCTGCAGAAACTCAAATCTTGAGTTGTTTTATGCAAATTAGGGAAAAGTTGTGACTGAAGCTGGACTGACATATGATTTTGATTGGCTACTTAGCAAAATCTCCTCTCAGGAATATTCATCATCAAAACAACATTATAAATCAAGACAGAGCTTAATCCTGACAGTGTTGAAGTTCATGGCAAAGGTACCATTGATTTTAATACAGTTCAGATTTCTCCAAAATTTTCATGATGCTTTGCATGAGGAAGCCCCTAGACTTCTTCACAAGACGTGCTAAATGCTTATTGTTGAAGAAAAGGTCAGTGGCGATGGCAAATATATTTGGCAAAGCAGTGTGATTGTGAGAGAACCAAAACAGGAAAAAAGTCACGGAGAAAATCCAGAAGGTACCTCTGTGCACATGAGCACCCAGAGGAAAGGAAGGCTTTCTGATGGAAGACTTGGGGTCAGAGTAGGTGAATCTATGCTGCCTTTGCTCTTTGTGCATAATGTGAGCTTTCATAACTCTGTTCTTCCTATACCGTACTGATACCACCACCTGTAACAAACTGTTTGTACCAGTAGGAAAATCTTGTTAATGTTTTGGAAGAAAAAAGATCAAAATTAAAAGGGATAAGGAAAAAACTATAAATTTGCAAAGTGAATGCTAGGTAGCAAAATAAAAGAGGTTGTAACTGCCTGTCATTTATTTTTTGGGTCTACAGCAGCAAAGTCTTCACGGAAAGGAATTACCGTAGGAGATATTATCTTATTTTAGTGCTGTATTTCCTATCTTAAGTTAATAGCGCATAGGATTTTCATTATAATTGATATAATCATTCATGAGTCGATTTTGTTATACAAGCGAGTAAAGAGCACTTTGCTGCTCCGTGAAGCCTGGCTTGTTTTATGGAGTTTAAATTAAGGCCTTCAAGATATTAGTAAGGTGGACAAATACTGTTGTTGAAATTCTCAATCCAACAGCCAAACTGGTGTGCAAAGCAGAGAGCAGATGGAAGGGCTGGGACTTTGCACCCATTTCTGTAAATGCTGATGTTTCTGTTTAACTCCATAGGGAAAAAAAAAATATTGAATTCTGATATTCTACAGCAACTGGCTGTGTAGCATGCATGGGTTTTGCTTTGTGACACAGAGCTCAAACACTGGAGAAGTGCAGAGCAGATGATCAGCCTGTAACACAACACAACCTCCATTCATAATAGGCTTTATTGCTAGTGATAAAAGTGAGGGTGGCATTATACTATTCTGTCATTGATTGTTTGAAGGTAGAGAACAGGGTAAATTTAGAGAGAGCTTGCAGAGAGGGTTCCCAGCAAACCTCAGTCATCCATCTGTAGTATGCATGGCTGAGCCTCTTTGGCT
The DNA here is from genome assembly GCF_964106895.1 of Numenius arquata. NCBI lineage: Eukaryota > Metazoa > Chordata > Aves > Charadriiformes > Scolopacidae > Numenius > Numenius arquata. Next base: position 36,035,134 of record NC_133585.1, on the reverse strand, counting down.
TGGATTCTATCACCTTTACTGAATGTAGTACTATCCTAGGAGAAGAGGCACATTGGAAATTTTTTGTGGTCTGCTTAAAGGTGGGTATTTGTTGGGTCAAATTTATTTAGGTCAAATAGACTGAAGTACTTGGAGACCTGGGGAGCTGATGTAATGCACTGGCTGAGTGAGCATGGTATGAAGGAGATACATATGGCACAGCTGAGGAGAGGCACAGACGGAATAACTACACGCTCTCTGAGTAGGTGTCTGCCGACATTTCATGGTGGTCTGGAGACAATTGTGTGGCCAGAGACTTTCTTATAAAAAGATCTGCAGACTCCTAAAAAACCCCACACAGATCAAACCAGAAGATGAAAAAGATTTTCCTATGTTGTGCTTATTAATCATGAGGTTTTGGAAACACATGAAGATCACCTACTGCCCAGGCCAGCCTTCAGGCTTCTGTAGTACTTTGAAAGAGTTTGGGCTGAATTCAGGTCTCAGATATTTTAAAAGATAAACCAATACATTTTATTGTCTCGCAGGAACTGCTTTAAGAAGTTCAGCTTGTCTATTTGGGTTAAGTAGAAGGGTATACAGTCAGGCTGGTTTATTAACTAACAATAAATATGTTTCCTTTCCTAAACAGGTACACGTTGTATGAAAACAATACATGTGCAAGGATTCCATCAGGTAACTATATATGTTTATAGCCAAAATTAATTGGAAGATAGTTTTCTTGTACCTGAATTCAGCTTTTTGAAAAAACATTTCCATTATTTCTCTTTGTCCTTTTTACAAGCTGCAGTTTTTTCACCAATTAAACATAATTCCTGCTAATAGATGACCCATTTTCTGCAATGTTGCCAGTCCTGAATAGTTGCTGTAAAAGATTCAAGTCTTGAATCAAAATGTGTTTATTGTATGCTGTAGCTCTAGTGCTATTTATATATTTATTAGATATGTGAAGCTGCATCATACATTGTCACCTGCATTTCCAACAAGGACATAAGAGGTCAGGTGAGCAACATATGTTTACTTTGTGGACTATCACAACATTCAAGGGAATGGTGTAACTCGGGAGCCTCTCTGCCAGGTGGTGTGATAAGCTGTGAGGTGACGTACAGGTAGTGCTCTGTGCCAGACTCAAGTGCTGAGGAACAGTGCAAAGGTTGTGTAACGGGGGGGGCAGCCTGTAGCTGCTTCAGTGAGAAAGTTCCCAGGGAAGGGTTGTGGCCTGTCTTACCCTCATGCTTCACATGGCAACATCATGCTGTTGAAGCAAAATTTTATTACTTCCCGGGGCCATCTTCTCAGTGTTTTCTTGTGCTCTTTGACTGGAAGGCTTATTGTCAGATCAGGTGCAGGCTGTCCTTTGTAAGAGAGGCCTTCTGCTTGCATTAGCACCAGCTGTTTGCAGTCAGCCTAGGGGTATATAGCTTGTATTTTTGTTCCTGTGAACATGTAATACAGGTGAGACAGATCTGAATCACTGCCAAAATAAGTGGTAAAAATAGCCTGGTGCAAACCAGATTCTTGTCCATCTCAGATGCATCATGTGATAAACCAAAGATATGATCTTCACAACTAAGCTGGAGATAGGCATTAACTTGACCTCTGCCTTAATATGGTGGTTCAGTGTGGGTTTTTCCATGACCCCATGAGTGGCATAACAAAGAACATTGCACACCAATCTGTCACTGTATTTTAAATCTATGTTAAATTCTCCACTCTGTAGAAGCTGTACCATGTAGCAGACCCATTTTCCTCTTTTGGAGAGTTAATCTCATAAATTAGCATTACAACAAAGCCTGAAGAAGCTACCTCCCCTTCCATTTCCTTTTCTTTTGTAGTAGATCAGTTATTCACAGGACATTCTTAGTTTCTGGAATCAACTCTGTTTTGCAAAACCTTGTTCCACCCCTGCTGTCTAGTAGAGACCTGTTCCAAGCTGTGTTCCACCAGCTGGGAACACGCACAGGCAACAGAAATGCTTTTTTTAGAAAAGTCTTTGCAAACATTGTATCTGCTTCCTGCCCTAAAGAGGAGAAATTTTGTTGAGAACAAGTAGACCTCTATGCATTTCTCTTGGGAAATTCTCTTTAGTGCCTTCAAAAACTGTTACTGAAAATCTGCATTTGAGGAAATGACCTATACATCAAAATAGGCGAAGAGATTTCTTAGATATCTTCTGTCATGTTCTGTGACACTTCAGTGCCAGTCATTTGTGCTGCCGTGGGAAAACAGTTCTAAAGTAGCATGCATTGTTTTGCTTTTAATGGTTCCAGAATCTTTAGTCAATTCTGTGAAGTACATTTTGCTTAATTACGTCTAGTATCAGAGTTTCCATTCCTTCAGGTCCTGGATTCCCTGCTAGTGATGGAAATTACACCTTTCCTTTCATAACCAATAACCATAACAACTGCAATCTATATTGTGTACATTTATTTTGTGTGGCATCATTGACTCTTGAGACTCGCATATCCAAATGTGACTTTGTCCTGATGCAAATACATGCATATTCCCGGGGTCTGCATTGTCTTGTATAAGTTTCAAGAGGAAAACGTATGCTAACCTGGAAGACAAGGAATATTAGAAATGGCTGTTATAAAGTTGGAAACAAGTCTCACCAAGCCTCAGATACTTCTTTTTTTTTTTTGGATAGAATGGAAACAGAAAAAATGTTTCAAAGGAACTGACTGTGCGTAACGTGATTCAGGCTCATAGAGAAACATGCAGAGTATGAAACCTTTTGCATAAGACATATTTTCATTGAAGGCAGTGAAACAAATGGGACTAATATAAAAATAATAATTATTTTTAAAAAAAGTCACTAACCTCTGTGTTTCATCCTTATGCACCTGTCTTGGTGCCACGTAGATGCTTTCTGCATCACATCTGTTCTATAGAAATTGAACATGATTTTTAATTGTCTGGGGGCTTGCTGAGAAATTGATTTGTTAGGCTTACTGCAAATAAAAGAAGATCTCAGTAGTCAATTATTTCTTTGTCTAAAAGGGATCATTAAATTTGATGATAGAAGCTGTCAATGTATAAAAATATACAACTGAATGGAAGGTGAGAACAAATGCTGACAAGTGTAGTATACAGCCAGTGCTCTTGACAAGACACAGAATTGAATTGAGCAAATGGCTCATAAAGGTCATTTAGCAGGAGGACAGTAAAATCCTTCCTTTAGGGTGATTTAGCTTTTTAGTAAGCATTTATATGGAGACAGGGGTCTACACTGGTAGATGGGGGTGCTTGCTTTTACTAGGCACTGCAGACAGCACTGCAATATAACTTTAGTTTATTATGGCACTAAAACTATTAAACTCTTATAGTCTTTTTTTCACTTGAAGTGAGGTTTGTCTCTTAACCAAAAGGGGATAGTCATTCTTTTCCTGTGCTGGCTATTGTTTTTGATGGGCAGTCATTTTTGTGCCTTTTTAAAAAAGCATGAGTTCACTTCGTGCTAAATGGCTGCGAGGGAAAATAATATAATTATAGAGGTTGATCAGTAACTCACAACTAGACTAGCTCTACTTAACTTTTGAAAAAAAAAAAAGTTAAACCAATTACTCCATCCTCTGTCTTATTGGTTAGCATCCAGCTTTCTGGGGGACAAGACGAGCTGTGGTGGGTACAGAGACAGCCCAGGTTAGGACCCCTCCCACGAGAATGGGGATCTGACTGATGCCCCAAGTAGCAGATAGCTATGGTGGGTGCTGCAGGGCTTCCCCCCAGGAGGCAATTCCCTCTGTGGATAGGTGTGGTTGTTGGATATGTGGAGTTCCCAGATCCCTTGCAGTCAAGTCTCCAATAAGGTAGCTGATCATGTTGGACTGAGATGGAGGGCTGTCACAGCAAAAGGCCACCGGACTACCCCTCAGAGGCAGCAGGCCCTCAGTCTAATGTCGTGGCCTGCTTATGTCAGCCACTGGTGTGTCACCACTGCTTATGGTAAAAGACTGCTCCTGCCAGCTGTGGCCCTACCCATCCACTCCCCCATATAGCGCATGGCTCCTGTAAGGTGCCTGGCAGAGTCCTGGTCCTGGGTTCACTCGGTTCTTTCAATTTGGATGCTTATTCCAGGGAGATGCACAGAAACTGCCATTCCAACTTGCAAAAATGTTTTGCAGAGTCACTCTGAGTCCCTGGGGTCACTTAGACATAACATAAGTGTTTTTAAGAGTCCTTTGAAAATTACTGCCAGTATTTTCTCTGACCAGGTTATTATCTGCTTACTGAGAAAGATGACGTTTGGTAATATTCACACATTTTCTTTCAAACTGAATGAGGTATGAATGAAAGGTCTTGCAACATGTAAGTCCTCATTTGGACTGAAAGCTCATCTTTAAATTCATGAGTTGGATTAGAAAAAATCTCTCTAAGAACACCATCAAATCAACACTTTCAAAAACAGATTTACAGTTGTATTTGAATCTCATGTAAGCTTTAGATCCATTTTTTATTAATTTTATTCAACTCTTTCTTCAGATAATTTAGGTGAAGTAAGATTTGTCTTCCCATAACAATCCCTGTGTTGATTAAGGAGAGGCATGTACACTCTATTATTAGCAACCTCTGTTACAGAAGCTCTCACATGCTTACTTTGTTGAAAAAAAAAAAAAAGAAAAGGAAAAAGAACAAATATAGGCTGCCATCACAGGCAAACACCAGTCCTAAATCGAGGTCAGGTGCTGTGCATCTGGTTCTGCATGATAGAAATCCTAGTGCTGTGCAGAGCATAACCCAAAGTAGGGCCCTGTTGGTGCTGCTAGCTCCAGATGTGACGCTTCCCAGTGGTATAAACTAACTGGCACTGCAAACAGTGTCTGTGAGTCTCTCCTCAGCAGAGTAGCCACCTCATTCCCAAGAAAGTCTCAGCTATATGCTGAACATTTTAATTTAGTCCAGGAACATGAAGAACTTGCAAACTAGAGCACACATCAGTCTCATACAGACACCAATAACAAGGTTTAAGCTGATTTAGAGACTTTTTCTGGATCTGTTTTTTCACCTTTTGCTCTATGACAAATTCCAGTATACTCATATTAGCAGGTTGTTCTTATTATCCACAAATCCCACAAAATTGAGTATATTTTCCACTATATCTATCTCATTCCAAGACAGAAAAAAACCCACCAAAAAACAGTCTCACATATCCTGTGTTAGCGAGGTCAGAATGCACTTTTATGTCACACCTATCGTTAGTCAGTTTGACCAGTCTACCCTGGCATACTTGACTTTAAACCCATGCCTAACCTTAACTCCAGCATGATGGTTCTGTTCAGATCAGACCTTCATGATTTCAAGCCACTGTGATCCTTCTGAAGACTCTTACTAATCTGGGACTTTGAGTCATTTCATATCTTTTGTAGCTGTATAGTTGAGCATTATACAAAATGCTTAACATTTTATTAAACCAGTGGCTGTGTTTAATAGGTAACAAAACTAAACAACAAAATAAGAGCAGCAAACCAGAAGGTATGTTAGGAAAACAAGGGAGGCTTGCACAGAATGTAAGCTCTGCTTCTTAAGTGGATGAGACAGACAATTATTTACTATATTTTGAGAGCACCTGGCACTAAGTCTATTGGCCATCAGGACAACTTAAGTGAAAGTGGTGTTTATCACAGTGCCATGTTAAGTTGATTTTAGTGCAAAAAAATAAACAAAACAGCCTCTGGAAAAGTTTCAGGACTTTCAAACTGGTGAGTGCTCTGGTGTTACAGACAGCTCAGGTCATTTATTAGGAGTGAAACAGCACAAATGACAAGATGTGCTTTTATGTTTGTTGGTTTCTTTCTTTTATTTCTGTTTGTTTCCTTGTAAAGAAGGTGGATTTCCTACATAGTGTGCTACCTCCCCTCTCACTTAAAAACAATCTCTAGCCTGCCCATCTGACAGATCCTGCATCTTTTGAATACACTCCTTTGCTCTCCTCCTGATAAGGAAACCTCCTTGTTGCTGCTCTACATTTTCTTATCTGATAATGACGAGACAATTCTGGTTTCCTGTAAGTGTGGTAAACCATTTAAATTTTTACTAACCATTGCAATACGAGCTGCTTGCTTTTCAGAAGTGGCATTTAGATGATCTAAAATGGACAGATTGCATGCTACAAATTCCAGGATGTAATCGTCTTGCAATCTTGGTTGCAAAGGTTGCCAACAGCATGTTGGCTGTTTTGTGTGACTATAAGTCACCTTTCTAACCATAGAATGGGCCTCCTATTACTTCTAGCCAAATATCACTTCTTCATTTCAAATGAAGAATGTCAAGTCATTTCTGAATTCAGCATGTTACCCAATTTACCAGACCCAGCAATTTCAAGAAGTCCAAGATGGAAATCCAGGACTTTGTTTTCAGGTCAATGATAATGGTGGACAGTTTGTAAGACACCCCGTTAGCCTCCCCTTTGATCTACTAAAACTTCTAGATGTGAGATGTCTTTACATTGTCTTGAATTTCTCTGTTGCAGAAGTAAGCACTCAGATGGGAGAAAGCTCATGCAAGCATTTTCTTGTCAGTGGTCTCTTGTGATGGTTGCAGTTGTTCTCTTCAAATTTGAGATGGGAATATGAGTGCGGATACCTAGGAGAAGGTCATGGTAAGAAACCAGTTCTGCTGCACTTGTTCCTCTCCTCTGAGATACCTGATACACCTTATTCAAGTGGTATAAAATGCTGCTGGCTCTGGAAAGAATCTATATTCAGGCAAAAAATGTTAGAAATATTTATTTCTAGTGGTGAAAACCACTAGATATAAACAACTTTGGAATGTGCTAAAAAAGTGAAATTTTACTATCTTGCCCTCTGTCATTAAAATGTGAACATTATTATAGTTTTCTTTCTTAGTAGTCAAAGATTTTACATTGAAGTCAAGAACACATTCAGAAGGTTGGTATTAGATACCTTTTCTCAAAATTTGGCTGCTATGCATATCATTATCAGAAAAGAAAAGTCAGCATTTTCACCTTTTAATTTTCACCTTTTAATGGCATAGTATGAGGGAAAAAAGTAGTTTTGATTCTCAGCAGTTTCTTTTTTTTTAATAGAAAATTTATTTCCTCAATTTTACATTTTGGGATAAAACTTTTGCTTCTATCTGGTTTTGAAGCACAAGCACAATATTTAGCCCTTTTAATTATGCTATGAGAATTTTATTGTCTAAAATACTGTCTTTTCCTGTTTATTAGCTGTTTCAGTGCATTTATGCCCGTTAGAGCATCATTTTGATCAGTGATGCATTCAGACTATCAATGACAGAATCCTCTAGAGTTTACAAATAGGAAATCTGGTGTTTTGGTGTCTCATATGCAGCTAATTGGTAATGTGCAGTAACTTATCAGATAACAATTATCCCCAGTAGTTTTACACAGTATTTCTGGGAATCATCCTTTGACACTTTATTTAGAGCATCTGTCAGCACATATGTTATTAATCTCATTGGACATCACTCAGCAACCACAATTCTGCTGTCTGCAGCAGAAGGTAAAGAAACCTGCTAGATTATCTGTAGCACTGCTTCTTGAAAGATACCTGCTTTCTTGTCACCTGCTTTCTTGTTTGATTTTATTTTTTTTGTCTTGTTGTCTTTGATGAAAGTGAAAACACATGTAACATTGCTGGCTGCTTACCTTTGGTATTATTCTTGAAATCTTTGGTGGTTATGATGAAGTTGTTCCAGTGATTAAAGAAGTTAAAGAATTCACTAGACAGGGAATGTACACAAAGAATATCTTAGGATGGAAAGGACCTCCGGAGAATGAGTGCAATCTCCCTGCTCAAACCAGGTCCAGCTAGACCAGGCTGCTCAGGGCTGGTTCAGTCAAGTTTTGAGCATCTTCAAGGATGGAGATTCCTCAACCTCTCTGGGCAATCTGTTCCAGTGTTTGGTCACTTATGTGATAAAAAAAGTTTTCCTTATATCTGGTCTGAATTTCTGGTGTTCCAACTGGTGTTTATAATTTTTCAGTCCAGCTTTGTGCTAACCTCTGAGAAGAGTTTAGCTTGGTTTTCTTTATAGTCTCTGATCAGATAGTTGCAGACGTCAGTGAGGACTCTCCCTAGTCTTTTCGTATTACAAACAAAGCCATCTCTTTCAGCCTGGCAAATGCTCCAGCTCTCTGAGCCTTTGGGTGGCCTCTGCTAGACTCCCTTAATATGTCAATGTCCTTCTTGTACTGAGAGGGCCCAAAACTGGACACAGCAGTCCAGGTGAGGCCTCACAAGGACCAAATAGATAGGATGGGAGCAGTCACTTTCCTTGATCTGCTACTGCACTCTACTATAGCCCCAGGTGCTGTTGGCTATCCTTGCCATGAGGGCACACTGCTGGCTCATATTGCTGTTGTCAGGACCTCCAAATCCTTTTCTGTGGAGCTACTTTTTGTCAGGTCAACCCCCTGCCTGTACTGCTGTATAAAGTTATTTTATTCCAAATGCAGGACTCTGCTTTTGATGTTTTTGAACTCTATGAAGTTCCTGTTAGTCCATTTCTCCAGCCTGTCAAGGGCCTTCATAGTAGTAGCCCAACTTTCCAACGTCAGCCACTCCCCCTAGTATGTATGGTCTATATAGTCTACAAACTTGCTGAGAGTGAACTTTGGCCTATCAGCCATGTCATTAATAAAAACATTAACCTGTATTGGCCCCAGTATCAATCTTTGAAAGACTCCTTGCCAGGAGTCATAAGTTTGAAGCATGACTCGTTCCACCAGCTGAGATAATTAAACTTTTAGCAGTTTTGATAGCAGAGCAAGGCTGACATAGGGAGGTGAAAGAGAAGGACCATGTTGGGGGCATCAGACCTTGCAAGAACTCTGATGTGTGTTGTTGGGCCAGGAAGAGAGTGTGGAGAGTGTAAGGATGAAGAACCTTTGCAAATCTGGGGAGCTACCAGGGGCACTCGTTGAGTCCAGTGTGGCTACTGAGGGGAAGGGATGGGTAAATGAATATGCCTTCAAGTGCCGAGGAAGATCAGAATCAGGATGGGCGTCAGAGAATAAAATAATCTCGAAGCAGTCATTTAACGCTTTCCTTGCTTATTTCCACACCAGCGAGAAATAAAATCTCCAAATTTCCTAAGTGACCAGAAATTCCACCAAAATAAAGTCTTATTGAAGAGGTTGACAAAATATCATGTATCATGTTTCATTCTGATTTTGATTACTTTTGTATTTCCCACTTTGTGATAAATTAAATGAAAATAATTTTGAACAGGAAAATTAAGGAGGAAACCCTTCTTCCTTTCCCTGTATTTATGGGTAAATACTAAATATCAAACTGAAATATAACAGAAAAAGATTTATTTCTGCAATATGTGTTTCTGTTAAGGGTCCATATTATCTGTTGATGAATATCTGAGCAATTGTACTTTAGACTCTCTTCTTGAAAGAAAGTGGTATACTTTTATTAGTGTGATGAATATTAAATACTCAGTCTTGAAAGGGGTGTTCTCTCTTATGCCTAAAGTCTCCATAGGCCACAAAGAATTGTTTACCACTTTCTATTGTTTTATTTAAATCCTTTGCTGACTCGACTGCCTGCTGGTAAATCTCTCTGTAATGCTAGTGGCCTAAACCCGCTTTTCTTTTTCTTAACAAAATGTAGTTGATAAGAGGATGGAGGAAAGTGATATGACTGAAAATGTATGGTGTACTAAAATGTATCATACATACTTCACATGCATATGCTTCAGACATAGTAACCACTATGAAACACTAGCTTCTACTTTGTATGTTCTACACCAGCTTCTTAATAATAAGTTTGTGAGATCTTTGCAAGTTAGAAGGCAAGGCTTCCCAGAGTTCTTCTAAATTGTAATATTTTTTTTGGCCTTAAATCACTGAAGACCAGGAAAGTGTCTGTGCCTAAAGTGGGATTCCATTTGGACACAATGACTTGAGTGACATATTGAATTCTTGAATTGCAACTAAGGCGGCTACCCAAAGTGGTTATCTGAACTGTTGTGTGCTTATAAATTTAAGCAATAAAACTTCAGATATTTAAGTTATTTTGGAAGATTTTGTCAGGGCCTTGCTTCAGCAAAGTCCTTAGTCTTATGTTTAACTGTAGCTAGAGGAACTCATTGCTTGTAATGTATCTACTACTGCATTTCCTAGAAACATTTTCAAAACCAGCTCCCAAGTCACTTTGAAGCTAAGGCAATTCCAAAAACTAGCAGTTTGTTACAAATAGACAGTATTATTGCAGTAGATGTTGCAGAAAAACAGTTAACTCCCTGTATCACCTGAATCTCTTTGTAACATTTCTTGTAGACTTTTCCCAGACAATGAGCCCATGAAAAATGTATGTTGCATTAAAAAAAACCTTACACAACATATAACTACAAGCAAGGTTACAAAACCAAATCCACCTTAAGGGGAAATGAGAAACAAAACCAAAAATCCAAGCCTGGGTCATAATGTTGCTTTTCTGTATTGCAGACTCATTATGAAGGTAGCTTTTACTTAACCTCTTAGTTCTCACATCACTCATGTTAATGGCCAAGTTTCTGATACTGGTGACATTTATCAACTGATCATCTGTGACTCCATGAGTCACTGTCTCCAGGCTTGACATAAACCACTCAGTCTCTGTGCTAGGGTCACCTGGACTTTGTCACTATTTAACAATTGAAAAGGAGCAGTATTTTCTTAAAGCACAGGCCAGACCCTCCAGTGATGTAAATGAACACAGGAGAAGCAAAGTCAATAGAAACTGATGTTTCCTAATGCTCCAAGGCAGTTGAGCAAATGAAACTCTGTTTTCCCTCTGTGCTTTCTTTCCTTTGCTTTTATATTACTTTGCTCTCTTCAGTTAAATCAAACATACCTTGATACATGCATTAGTTGAAAAGCAGCTGTTGGTTTATTACATCCAAATATTAGGATGGACTGACTATAAAATAGATGAAAAATTTTGGGATGTTGATCTTTTGCTCTCCTTCTAATGTAAATCTAGAAGTAATGATTATTTCTTTTTTTGCTTTTAAACAGAATGCCTTCTGAACGCAGAGAATGATTATATTGGTGCTTTTTTACGGAGTATAGAAGGGTAACATAGGAGTAGCACATAGGAAGGAAGTGTTTTATTTACCCTGCTTTTTAACATAGTGTTGCATTTTGGCCATGCAAATGTTACGAGTCTGTGTAGAAGATTTGATTTCTTAAGAGGCAAAACATTCAAATTAGGCCCATGGCTAATTCTTTCCCATGCCCACATCTGTGAAGAAAATTCTGTGGAAAGGGGGAAATGAAAAGGCACTATCTCATTAAAGACAATTCAGATCTCAGTTTTTGTGCAGTTTAAAGTCTGTATTAAACCTGGGACCTGAAAACTGCCATCGCCCTCTTCACACAGGCTTCAATCTCCTGCACCACTTGCATACAGCTAGTAAAGCTGTAGGTAGAAGGGGTGAGAGCCCAACTTCAAGATGGGGGCCAAGTTTTATCAGTGAGCCAGGGCCATTGACAAAACTGTGTTGAAATTCAGTGCTGTTCTTGGCAGCTACATACAGACTTTCCAGGTCAGCTGGTGCTCCTATCCCCAGGAAGTAAAAATTGCACGCTTAGTGAGCTTCTTGAAAATTGCAATTCTTGTATTCCTGACCTGATAAGTAAAAGATATTGATGAATTTCAGAGACTTATAGTAGGGGAACTTTCATCCAAGTGCCTGATATATTTCTTTAGTACATTGTCCTTGTTTCAGCTGGGATAGAGTTAATTTTCATTCTAGTGATTGTGGTGTTTTCAGATTTTGTGTGAAAGGAATGTCAATAATGCATATTGTTTTAGTTGTTGATAGGTGATGTTTATACTATTCAAGGACTTTTTTCAGCTTCCCATAGAAGCTGAGAAGGAGCACAGACAGAACAATGGAATGGCCAATGGAATATTCTGTACCATAGATGTCATGCTTGGTATATAAATGGGGATTGGCCAGGGTGGGGATCTGCAATCACTGCTTGGTACGAGCTGGGCAACAAATTCACCAGGTGTTGACTTGTGTTGCATTACTTGATCTTGTATATTCTTTTACCACTATTATTATTATTGTTGTTATTTTCCTTTTCCTGTTATTGTTCTATTGATACTGTCTTTATCTCAACGAACAAGGTTTTTTCTCTTCCCTTGCTCCCTCTTCTCCTTACCCTTCTTGGGGGAGAAGAGGGAGAACTGCATGAGTGGCTGCATGGTGCTAGCTGCCAGCTGTAGTTAAATCACAACATACATGAAGTCTTTAAGGCATTAGACTAGGTCAGGAGAATCAGACCATTGACTCAAAGCAGAGAGTTTCTCACTGTCAAAACACTGACTGAAACTTCTGCTGGGAATTTAGCACTGCTGCTAGCATGCAGTTGCTGGTTAGTCAAAGGACATGCTTATCCATGTGTCTCTGCTACTCTGCTTCAGTCCTGCCCTGAAATGATGTGCCACAGGATCTATTTCTGGATCAATGGCAGAAGTCACCAAACAATCCTTTCAAATTATTCTGTTGACCAAATGAAGGCTTAACTGTCCTCTAAAGACAACAAGGCCAATGTATGTTGAATGCTATAATTAGCTCCATATGTTTTAAGGCATTAGAGTAGAGTGAAATGACCAGAAGTATACTAATAAATAAAGACCATATCCTGGTATTGATCTGCATGTGGAACTCACCTCTGAAATCAATAGGGAGCACTGAAAAAAATCAATGACAGGATATGACCCTTAGATAAGCTAGTTTCAAATCATTCTGTCTCTCTACTACAAGAAGAAGGGTTACTTTGTGTTATCTAATCTCTCAAACTTCCACAAGTTTGGGAAATAGGAAAAAGCCACATGGAAGGGAACTGATATAGAAAGATCTACACAACAAAATAGTTGTGTTTTGTAAGACCTCGATTAGTTATTGCTTTTTAATATCATCTCTCTGGATGAAACTTTTAAACAGTTTCTTGTAATTGAGACTGAAAGTCTCGGGGAATACCTTGGGGAAGCATGAGTGATGTAGTAAAAGGAACCAGTGTTCACGTGCACTTCCTGTGCATTATCGATAACCTTGCCCTGCATTATAACGTGGGGAAAACTCTACAGAAATTAGGCCTTCAGGCAATTGCCCTGCATGAAAAGTCAGCCACATGTTGAAGAGAAAATGGAGCTAGGAGGCTCAAGGGACACAGCATACCTTCTTTTCTGAGATACTGTTTTGACAGATGAGCATGGCATAGTGTGGTTATTTTTCCTTTACTGGATATCAATAAGGCCTGGCTCTGCAAAACATAGGTTATGTTTCTTGACTGCATTTGCTTGTGTCAAATCAGTGCTGTGTGGGATCTTCTGAAGCACAAGACTGCAAACAGGGGCCTCACTGAAGCATGTTACAGCTCCCTTCAGGCTCGCAAACTTGATTTCTTTCCTTCAGAAACCAAAATGAAGGTATGGGCATATGGATGCTTGGATACCTGTCTAATATGGCATCAAGATGCAGCTGAAACTTACACCCAGATCTAAGTGTGTCAGTCCTGCGTAACTAACTTTGATGCTCCCTTGATCTGAATCAACAAATAGCTTTAAGATGGCAGCATGGATCCTCTTTTCACGAATTGCTTTCTACTGATGTGAATATTCCAAAATGTTTTATTTACTGGCAAAGAAATCCTCAAACAAATGTTTCTGGGAGCGAGAAAAACTATTTTTGATACCCCAAGTTTTTATGTGGGCTTATTCTGATGAACATTGTCTAGTTCAAATTCTAGTAATTTGGTACAAGGCATGCTTAATGTCGGGTAAAAAGAATAGCTACAACATGGAGAAACTGTATATTTGAACATGAAAAAAAATTGAATCCAAGCCATTTATCCAAAGAGTTTCTATCTTCAGAATAACTCTCTTTACTTGCCCTTGCTTGTCTTGTCTTTTTTTTTTTTTTTCTAAATTGCATGCGCATTTAATGCACGTGAAATGTTTCACATTGCCAGATGTGGAATAAGACTGCACTCAGAGCCTTGTGGACTTCTTGTTCCTAATATTGGGAGATGTAATCTAGCCAAAATCCCCTCTAGATGGCTCCGATGCTTTCATTACATTGCCATTTGCTTAGATCCTTGTCTGCCTCTTTTTGCTATCTGTAGCTTTGTTCTCATTTAGAATTGTAAGTTTGAAGGTTCCTGTTTCTTTTTATCCAAGAAGGAGATCTATCTCAGTAATGCAAGCTTTTGCATGCTGCCCCATTAGTGTCTCATCTTAATCCATGCCTTGAGGGTCCAAATCTAGGGAAGATAGAACAATTCAGTCTCCATACAGATCTTGGATGCTTCTCAGACTGTGCCAACAAGCGTGCCAATTAAAATTGTGTTTTCATGACATTTCAAGCCAGCCCATTACAGAGAATGTAGGTGAATAAAATAGATTTATAATTTACATTTCAGAAAAAGAATGATTTTCCCTCCAAAATTTTCTGACTTGTATCGTGTCATTGTTCACGATTTAGTCAGAACCTGGAATGCTACCTTCAGATTATGGAAGCTGGCAAAATTCATAAGCTGGCAAAAGGGAAAATATTCACATAACTCTCGGCAAGAAACCAAATCAAACTATTCTTTTTAATTGCAGGTGAGTAATAGCACTCTTACATTTCATACAAATAACGTCAGCACTCTCCTTCTGTGTGATTGATGGGATGTTTTAAGTGGAGTGCTTTAATTCAGCACAGCTGGACGTCTCTTGTTGGATTCCCCTCCTAGTCTAAGAAATTTTTGTTTTTAGATGTTTTGGCAACAATTTACTGTATTAAGGCTGAAAAATATCCCTCAAGAGAGTAGATGCTGAATTGTGAACTTTTTGCTCGGTCAATACCTCTGCTAATGAAAACTGGGGATTACTGTTTGGTTGTTTGGTTTTTTGAACCAATTCACTTGGTCTTCAAGGTCTTGTTTGAGCTTTTGGATTGAATAGTAATGGTCTATCATGAGTAGTACGTCTGTAACCTCAGTGCTTCTTCATAGTACTTTCAAAAGGAGTTTTTCCTTTCCCAGGATCTCTGCCACTTTGTTGCTTCCTGTTGCTAGGATTAAGCAGCTGGCTGCAGATTTAGGAGACCTTAGTAGAATTCCACAAACTCCTTTAACCCACATGCGTGGCAAATGGCAGAGGAGGGCTCCTGTGGGGGTCATAGGAAAATGCTGATAGGGAAAACCACACATTTAAGCTTGTGTAGATGCTTGAGAACCTAGCAGAAATCCAGTGCATGTTCAAAGAAGGAGATTGTGCAGCACTAGTGTTCAGTCCTTCATACCATGTGCAGGGCACAGTGCTTTGCCAAGCCAACAAAGGGTATCTAGGGAAAAAAACATGCTGGGTGTTTTGAGAAAGGAGGAAGACTTCAAACCGTTTTTGTTAAGCTTCCAAAAGGGAGGACTTTAACTGTTCAGCAAGTGGAGCAAAAGCAGGATTCTTTGAGGATCTTACCACACTACCAACTATGGAGTTCATTTAAACTAGGCATATATCCATTTAGTGTATTAAGTTCCCTAGCATCAGGCTCACATGGATTTATTTACAGTCTCTGACTAGAATCAACATGAGCTTTCAGAGCCCTGGAGTACATAATAACAGGAAAATCGTGGCTCTAGTTAAACACATCCCCGGGGAAAGCCTGGTAAATGTCCAGGGTAGTGATTAGGAAAGGTTAACTTATGATGTGACAAGGAAAGTAGTACAAGTTAGATAACACTAATAAATGACACTGGTGCTGAAAAATGATAGATTATTCTGATGTGTTCTATTAAAAAAGAAATAAATAAACCAAGCAGTTTTTAGAGGAATATCCTGAATCTATCTGTAACTATCTGCAGTTACTTACTATTCTAGCATATCAATTTTGATGTATATGTGTGGAAAATGTATTACAGAAAGAATTATTTAATATATAAGGAATCATCTAGTGTGCTGCATGGAGAACAGGACATTATACAAACTTCCAATTTGTGCAGCTGTCATGAGTGAGCACCCACAATGCCATTTATATTGGAGGAAAATACCAGTAATAGAAAGCATTTACTGGATGACTGAAAACAAATTTGCAAGGGAGAGAAAATTTTTAGTTTGCTCTGTTTGGTTTTATGCTCCCTACATTGTAATCCTTAGATTATGGAGTTCGTAAATTGAATTGTGGGGATTTTTTGCCATGAACAAGCAAACCCATAAACTTCCAACATTAAAAAAGCCCTCTTTTTCAAGGATTAGCTATTTCATTATTGTTGATTTTCTTACGTTAGAATTTACGCCATAATATTCTTTTCTTCTACTTTAGTTATATGAGTTATTATTGCTGTGTTTCTGGCAAATGCATATTTTTAGACTGTATCCCTTGTTATGTTGCAAACTCTAGTCTTGTCCAGACTTTCAGATAGGTTGTCCCTCTTATACAGTGATCTGAAATACAGATTTCAGCGGGAGAGTTCATAATGAAAAAAAATCAGGCAACACTAAAATTTGGGATCTAAATAGTTCTGTCTTGCTCAGTAGTTGGAAAGTTGCTCAATATTCGGGACTTCCTGTTACTCTGATGGACTCAACATGTCTATTCAGCGCCAAGGACTGTGGTGCACAGAT
The DNA here is from genome assembly GCF_964106895.1 of Numenius arquata. NCBI lineage: Eukaryota > Metazoa > Chordata > Aves > Charadriiformes > Scolopacidae > Numenius > Numenius arquata. The sequence goes on along the minus strand of NC_133585.1, from coordinate 36,018,542 downwards.
ATCTGATCTGTCTCTGAGAAATCCTGGTTTGTCTATGCAGTGCTGTCTGGAACTGCAGAGCTCAGGTCTCACAACTCGAGCAGAGCCCTGGGCCGACACACTCCTACCGCATCCAGTCTGGCAATTAGTTTAGCTGCTGTTTATCTGGGTGTCACTGCATTATGCTCCACTATACTGTGTAGACATACTCAAGTTGTGTCTTTTAGGGGAGTTGAAGGAGACACGTCTTAGCACAAGGCAAAACAGAGACTCCTTACTCTGGTGCATTGAGATCCTGTGGGTATCTGTGGAAAGCTCTGTTGCCTCAGGTCTGTTCTTGAAGTCTGAACAGATGTTTTATTACACTTTCACTGACTCTATGGAAAAAAATCTCTCCATTTCAGCAGGAAGATGAGGCCTCCTGACAACAATATTTTTGTGTCAAATAATATACTATGTATTCTATGGCACATAAAGGAAAAGCTGCTCAAAATACTAACCAGGGAGATGCTTTCCCCACCTCTCCCACAATGGATAAGCAATATTTGTCTGGATGATGCTATTCTAAATCATATATCTGTTATGCAATAATGCCAAAATGTTAAAACTTGAGTGTTTATATCCAGAGTAATCTAATGTTCAGCAAGGTCTAACACACATGCTTTACACCACAGTCTACAAGATGTCTCACTGAAATGTAAGCAGCTGACCACATGGTATGTCCCTGACTCCTTTCCAGATTCAGGCGCTCCATCTAGTTTTGTCAGTCAGTGAGATTTAAAAACCTCAACAGCTCTGAATATCAGGCCAATTCTTCAAGGCTTGCGCAGGCATAACAAGATTTGTATCAGAAATAAGAAGCTGCCTACAGATGTAGTTACCAGTCGAGAAGGTCTCCGTGTTACATTAACATGGGTATGTACCTATGGTTGCTTTCTTTCTGGCATAGTTTCTTATTGCCACTCCTACTCTTCTTCTGAGACAATGTTAAGGCTTTCAGCATGTTTGCCATGTCAGTGGTGTTCTCAGTATTGCTGTGTGAATCATAAATCGGCCCGTAGGCCGCCAACCTTGTTAGGGCCACAGGCTTTTCACAGGGGCGCTGCCAGAGAGGCAATGGATCCAGCTACCACGGGACGCTCTGGGGCAGCTCATGTCTGAAGTGGCTTTTTGCTCAAACCCCGGATCCCACCCGACATACGGGGGGCACAGCCAGGTGGTACCTGACTGGGCTGTGGAAAACTAGGGCTTTCCCTGTGGAAGTTTTACCAGGACAGCTCTCAAGGTATCCCCTTGTGCCCAAAGTGCTGCTATTTCTCTCTTTCTTGACCTGTGTTGTCTGAACAGAGAAGCAGTTCAAACCAATTTGGCTTCTTGTCTGGGCTTCAGGAGGCTGATGGTCTAAAATACAAGAAGCAAAAGAATAACACCATAAAAAGGTGTGCTTTTCGGCCCCCTAAAAATGAACATACTTGCTCTTGAGACCAAACAAAGCCTGTTTTCTATCAGCTTTATTTACAGGATAAATGAACAGGCTTCATTTGTGCAAAGGTGGTAAGTTCAAAAGAAAAAAAAAAAAAGAATTCTGTATAAACTTCTCAGGAAAAAGATACCTTTTCACTTTTGCTATATGATGAGAGAATCACTAAACCAGAGCAAAACAGAGAAAAAGGATGTATCAAATCTGAGGACAGTTACTGTAATGCCCTCGCTTTTCCTTTAATTAATTTAATTAAGAAGATATTTGTAGTGTGTAATTTTTTTTCTCAACTGGCTGCAGTCAAAGCTATGACTCGCTATGCAGTGAATTGAAGCTAGAGTCCTATGTAGTTCAGCCAGTTAAAAATACTAAAATTACTTTCTTCCCTCCTGCTCTTCCAATCTTTCTTCTTTGCAGATGGCAGAGGACAATATGCTGGCTCTGCAATAACATTGACTCAAAATTCCTTGCTAATTGTAAGATAACTTCCTAAAGATTGCAAGCAAAAGGAAGTCAGAGAACAAAGCAATGTCAAGTATGCACATGTCACAACACAATGTGCTGATTCCAAGCCTTTGGAAACATGCTGAAAGACATGTCTGGAAAAAAACAACAACAGGGAAGTGCTTCCACACAGTCTTTCAGCATGAAAACAACAGCTGAATGTGCCTGTTCCCACCAGGAAAAAATACCCTGAAATAACAAAAGGTGCTGGAAAGCTAGAAATGAAATCATCAGATGGCGAGTACACTCTTTTGTCTGTTCCTAAAATTTACATAGACTGTACTTCCACTGCATTGTAAATCAAGGGATTAATCTGGAGTCATGTTTGACTGCGAGGTGCCAAGAAGACCAAGAAAAATGGAATGTATAAACAGGTTTCTCTTACAATGGAGGACTAGTAGAACAAAACAGAAGTAAAGCAAACAAAGGGCCACACTTTCAGATAATGTATCTGCAGGAATGCAAACTCTGTGCATTCCTGATCACTCCTGTAGGTACTGAATGCACAAAAGACACACTCTTGAGGAGACTGGCATACACAGTGTTTCTTTGTGAAACAGAGTCTGCATACATTCCCTTCATAACCACAGGTAAATCTTTGCATCATTGGTGTACTCTAAAGATGTAAGTGTTTTCGATTAGACCTGTCACTTGTTGGCTTGTTGAGTCCAACGTTCTGTCATCTTAAGAGCTAAGGGTTGAGTAAATTCCAGGGGAAAATTATGGGATCCTAGTGAAAGATGACATGTACAACACAAATGAAACACTGCATGCATCTGACTTAAGATGTTACAAAATATCACCTCCAAAACCAGAGAGATATCATACATAAATGCAAATGAAGCAACATTCAGTAATGAATAATAATGTGACTAGGCATTTTTCTTTCAAAACTGACAGAAGGAAACAAAATTATCCCTAGTTTCTGCAGGCAGAAACAAGTACTGGGATGAAAAGCAAGTTGCCTAACATTGCATATCATCTCAGGAATAAATTCTCCATCTTCAGATTCTCAAGTGACTTTATAAAACTGTTCCTTTTTGTGAACTGCCGAGTCCCAAAGAGCACTTATGACAAGTGCACCTGAAAGGCTTGTTTTGTATTCGGTGCTTCTATTTGTGCTCCCAGAGATACATGCCATAAAATGACCTCAGAGTTTGTTAATGTTTCTTACAGCAGACATAATATGCATGAAAATGAAAGCCCAACCTTACTTTAAGCGAAAGTTATTTAGGTACATTTTACTAAAATTTTGCAGACGTATGTTAAAATCTAGCATAAATGTTTCTGCCAAATGTAGAAAAATTGTTGCTGTGATTATAAAGGCTGAACATGAAATAAGCTGAAAAACTGCTTATTTCCCCTAGCTGCGAACTGTACTATCTCTCTCAAACCTATTTGTCTGTTAGATATTCCTTGTCAGTGCACTACTTGGGATTCAGGTCTGTCTTGCTGATTCTAATTTGGACTCCAACTGTACGAAGCACCATTTAAATTTGGTGTTGAGCTGTCTTCCATAGATTTTCATACAATTAATGGATTTCTCCTTCCTTCTTGAACTGAGGGAATATAATAACTGAGAATATCTGACTCTCACTATAGCAAGTGATGTTCAGGGAAAATGGGGCTTCTTTTGAACCAATGCTATTTTTTTTTTATTATTTGTGCAAACAAAAACCTGACCAAGCTGAGCCTTTGCACCAGCAGTGAACTTGAGAGCATGCCACCAGATGCCAAGTATAGATGCTAAGCAAATTTACACTAAAAAGAAACCCTCTGCCATAGTAAATCCCTATTGTTAGGCGCCCTTTGAGGCTGAGACTGTGCCTGACTGTAACACAGCCAAATGAGGGAGTGAGGTATTCTGTTACGGCTGTGCATGGCCACGTAAAATTTGGGAGCTGGCAAGAGCAGGCGGGTAGTAAGGCACATGAAACTGTTAGGCAGTGAAGGGAAAGAGAGATCTGGAATGCACCTTAAAAAGAGCTTTTGGTTTGCACTTTTGTTGGGCCTGCCAGAGGTTTTGAAATAATGCAAAGGAAGAGCCTGTTGTCCTGGATACAATATTCTGGCAAATTGTTTTTCCAGGAGCAAAGGGATAGTGTCTTTCATCATAATTCCTCCTCTCAGCCCCCTGCATAAATGAATTAAAGCTAACTTTAGCTAAAAAAAAAAAAAAAAAAATAGGAAATGCAAAGGTTAAACCCGAGCACTATTATACTGTCCAAAAGCACTGAAGAGATTGTAGCAGGTGGTCCCACCACCTGTGCTTGTCTGCTTCCATTCCAAATAATCTCCTTATCGAATGCAGGGAGGAGCAGACACCCGGGGGGTCCCACAGGAAGAGCAGTGGCTGAAAAACAGAGGGGCTAACCAGAAAGATAGGAACCAACGGTGCAAGGAATGTGTAACTTGGGGAAGACGAAAGAGAGTGGAAAACACTGGAGACAGATCCTTGTCTCATTTACAGCTCGTCTATTTACAGCAATTCTGCTGGCGTCAGGGGCAGCCCTTCACGTTTATGTCATGTTGCTAATGGATGGGAGGTAAGAGATCCTGCAATTCAAATGTATAAGCTGCCATGTTCTAATGGCTTGCAGAGAAAAAGGCCAATCAAACAATGCTTTTATAATACCACCTATTTTCTTTATCCTTCCTCAATGGCTACAGGAAATGCTTTAATTTAATAGAGTAAACGGATGCATTGCGTGAATTCCAAATGGCACATTAACACCGTAATGATCCCTGCTCTCTGTATTGCAGGCAGGACTGTGGTTTGTTTCTCAGTGGGCTGCACCTACAATAGCTTTTTATGACTGTCAGACTTTGACTGAAAGAAAACAAAGCACTGGCTGAAAAAGGAATAACAATAAAGACCATTCCTGTCATGTATCTGAATATTCCCTTTCACTCATTCTTTTCTGTGCATGAAATTTCTTAGGTAAATATAGCTAGAAGGGGAAAGGTACCTCAAAGGAGCTCGCTGTTGTCAGCATGTATCTTCACATTCAAGTGAGATCTTTTGAAGTGAAAGCGTTCTCAAAGTTGAGGACTTCTGTGTCAAGCTGCCTGCTGGGCATGATGCACGCCCTGCAGCTGATGGCTTTACCTTTCCACAAGCTGTTCTTTAGTAGAGCGAAGTTGTTGCTCTTCATGTGGCAGCCAGCATTTCCTTTTCATCAGGTCTGCTTGCTGTGGTGCAGCGTTGCACTGACACGGCCAAATGGCTTCTCAGGTGGGAGCCAGCTTGGTACCTCTTCACCACCTTCCGCTTTGCACCCAGAAACGGTCCCTGAGTTCCTTGTAAATTTTACATCTAGGCCCAAAGGCTTCCAAAGGTTCCTATCTGCACCGTGCAGAGCAGGATACTTTGTGATAACCTCTTACCAGATGGAGTGTACAATCCTTGCTACTTTTCTTCCATCTGTTCCTCATTGACAGAACATTTTTCTGTCCTGTAAGGATCAGCTTGGTAACAGCCCTGATGCTAGATTTCCTCTTCTGGGAGGTCCAGTTATTAGTCCTGAGCTTTCCTTAATCCCTTCCCTATTTTAGCAACACAAGAGGATATGGGCAAAAGTGAGGCCTGTTGAAACCCATCAGAAAGGCTGACTGGCACCCTGGGTACGGATGACACCCCAGGATCCACATTTTCCAACATGATAATTGTCCATAAAAATGAACACTGCAGGACAGCTAATACAAAAACATTCAGCATAGCTTGTGCAAATTTTAGTGGTTTCTTCCGTTGTAGCATTGCTTTATATTGTTTTTTCAATGAAGGTACCTTCACTTTGGATTAAACAGTGTAGTCTCAAAGCAAGGTATTGTTCACCTTGATAGCTATTTGGCTGGTTCATTTTGAGCGACGGTTTTAAGATCCTTGAGTGAAATATTCTGAGTTAAAAGGATAGTACTGCAGTTTTCTTCTGTGAGTCAGAAATACCTCTTTCATTTCTTGCATGAGGGTATCAAGACAACACTCCTAATTGCACCTATACTGTTTGCCGCAGTATGTTGGAGCACACAATGCCGTGGAGAACCATGACGTTTTCAATCAACTTTTGTTATGGAAATATTTCCAAGCCTGAGTAGCCTTTTTTTTTTCTTTTTCTTTTTATTAAAATTATTTAAAACCTGTATGTAAATATCTGTTTCTGGCTAGAAATTACTTGACATTTAAGATCTAGAGCAAGAGGGGGTTTTTTTTGTTCATATGACTCTCAGAATACACAGGCTTTGTGCTAACCTTTTGGCCAAAAATGGCACTTATGCAGAAGAAGGGATAAGGTTCTAGAAGTGTAAAAGTCAGGAAATGAAAGGCAAAGACTCTCTGCAACTATTATGCCTCAGAAATATATGACATTTTCTGTTATTCTGTAGGGCGATGACTTTATACCTTCATATACAGTGTGACCAATTTTATGGTAACTTTTCATTCATCAATTTGGCACTTTTACAGTCTCAGCTAACATTGCACTTAACATGCTTTTTTAAATATTTGATTTCCTTGACTAAATCTATAAAACAAAGACAAGAGATAACATAAAGATAAAATAACAAGAACTATATTAACCTAAATTCAGTTCATAGTTTATGCTGGCTTCTGCTGTATAGTTTTAGCAGAGAAGCAAGAAGTTTGTTGGTGAATGAAGTAACAGAAATGTTTGTGAAAGGGTCATGTCAGAACAGGACAGGCCTGGAAGGACTTGGCGTGGCAGTAGTGTTGGTGGCAGCTTCTTCAGACCTTCTCCTTCTTGGAAGTGTGTAATCCTGTTGATCAGAGTCTCTTCAAGGTTCCTGTCAGTATGAATCTTCCTTAGGAATTCAGAGCAGGCTCTCAAAATGGTAGGACGAAACAATTCATATTGCTATGAATCTGGTTTGAGAACTTTGATAACTGGAGTAAGTAACAAAACAGCAAAATGCGTGTGGTGAGATTCAGATCAGGGCAGCAATAATTTTTGTTTCAGTGTTGTAATTTCTGTATTGATCACAACACTGGCCAGAAAACAGGGGAAGAAGAACCAACTTTTTATAAAGTTTTTGCCAACTCCACTCCAGGGCGATGGCGATTCTTCCCATTTCAGGAAGAGCACTCTTTTCCAGAAGACTCCTAATATTCTTCTTTCTTCAACTTGGGTAAGTAGAAAGCTCTTCTGTGGCAATAAAGGCTCAGTAGTAACACTAGAATTACTTTTCACCTATATATAAAAGCCATCTGAAGATGTCACCTGTCAGAAATTCTGTGCTAAGTTGCAAAGCCCAGAACTCAAATGTTAGGAAATGTCTTATTCATAGCCACCAACAGAACCTCAATTCAGCTGCTTTCTATGTTAAGATACAGTTTTTAATTGCATAATCACATACTATTTTTCCCAAAGGACCTCTGTTTCACTCAGGGCACAGGACCTACAAGAGGGCTGAGTAAAGGTTATGCCGGCAAGCGTAAATCTGCCACTTCCTAATTTGGCTGTCCTTGACTTTGCAATCTAAATAATTTTGCTTTCAGGGAGATACATTTTTTTTTTCTTAAATCATGGTAGAGCAGCATTCTGTAAATCGTTTCTTTTGGTGGGACTTTGGACATCAGCTTGCGAAGGCTCCTAAAGGAGACATAGTTAAGAAATCCAGTAAACACAGCCTCCATGCGTTTTCAACATGCATAGACTAACACTTCATTTGCTCTCAGTTTGGAGTGTCACATGGTGTTTCAAGTGCTAAAAGATTTACTATGGTTTACGGCTCAAATTTTTCTAACTCAATTTGTCGTTTAGCACCAAGCTCCCCTGTCCTGCAGCACACTCAAAGGCTAAAGGGCATCGAAGCATTCTCCTGCTTAACTGCCCGTGGATTGGAATAGCTCTTGTGACCTTTCTATTGCTCTTGGGATCTTTTATGAAATTAATTATTAAAACACAAAGCCACAGGTCTATCTGTGACGTAATGCTTGAGGATTTCCGTACAAAACTGGATTCCTTCACTCACAATTTTTATACATTAAACAGTTTCTGCTTGAAAAGAGAGGTCCTTTAGTATAATTTTGCTTTTTTAATCAACCTTATTATGATTTTGCTCTTCTGGAAAGCACTATTAACTGGGTGCATTTCCATTAAATTTCAAAGTACATCTTAGTCTTTATGACTGGATGTTACTTTTAAAACATGCAAGTTCTAGCAGGTATGACCTCAGGTGCAAACACAACTTTATTTGCTAAGAATAAGCTATTTTGCTATGTAGCTTTGATTATGGTTCCATAATTAAAGTGCTCGGACACTACTACAGTGAACAGAATGAACCTAGAGGTATAGTGTGCAGGAAACAGAAACACAGATAAGAAGAATAAAGTTTGAGGAGTAGGTTGTCATATCCAATTCTGCTAACCTCGTAAGTGGCAGAACATCTGCCCTAGTCGTTTTGAGTCAGTCTTCAGACAGGTAAGCGAGGAGGATGTTACCACAGTGAAAGACTTGGAAAGAAGAACAAGAAGGTTGAACAGGGAGGATTTTGGAAAATACCCAACCTTGACTTGCATTGAATGTTACATAAAACTTAACAGTTATCAGAAGGAGTCCTTCAGTCAAAGAGGCTTGCATTTAATATGTGACCAAGTCAACAGGTTTGTAATTTGTAAAAAGAATTTGCTACAGAATTGCATATCAGTCCAATGGAACAATAGTTATCGAGTGACAGATGCACTTTAAGGCTTTTTAGTGGCTGCTCCACAACTGATCCTACAAATAGAGATGTATTACAATCCAGGTTTTCATGCCTTCAGCAAATGCTGGTTTTGAGTAAGGATTCAGCTGTGGAACACTGAAAACCTTCAATACAGATATCTGTCTGGGCTGTATAATAGATGAGCAATCTGAGGCAATGCTGAAAGAATCCTTCATTTTTCTTTCCAATTTCTCCCCATCTGGGTTTACTAGATTACCCAACAAATATGAACTAATATTCTAGTCTGCAGAGACTTCTCCTCATGTTTGGAGAAACTAGGGATTTCATAACAGTTTTATGAGAGCAGTTTAGAGTTGCTTTTTGGAAATGTGTTTTTAAACAGAGGATGTGTTTTATCTTTCTTTAGAACATATTTTCTTGATTTAACTGGCAGGGGTTTGTATTTTTAGAATAATTTAAGCAGTATAGATCCAGTGCCCAAATTGCGTTGACCTTAAATATAATCCCAGTGAAGGGAATGTTGAAATAGCGATGAGAAGTTCAGTTTTGTGTTGAAGACCAGGGTCAGTGAGAAATATTTCAGCTGTTATGCTATCCTGTTTTAGAAGGCAAATGAAAGGCTTCTGTGAATCGTATTGGCGTGATGTGACTGAATGAATGCAGATGCAACATGATCTGAGTCTGCTAAACTTGTATTTGGAGGGGTGTGAATATATAAGAGAGTCTGTTCCTGGGAGAAGCCGACCACTGGTTCTGGAAAGATCCCAGCAAATCACAGTGAAGTTATGCAACTAATCTTTATTGGTAGGATGTGGTACAAAATAAGATGATTTATCAGTTTATTCAGAGTTTCTGAGCATGACAGACATTAGTGGTTATCACCAGTGTCAGGCCAGGAACGGGGCCCAGAAGCTGCCCTAAAGGCTCAGCGTTACGTGTATACAATTTGTGGCTCATTGTGGCAGGAGCACTTTAGATTATGTTGAATATTTGAATTTTTCTGTTAGGCTGCTCCTTATGCAGTAGACATAACAGAGAAGCAGATGGCCAAACCCAGGCCTAAGAGGGAAGAATGACTACAGTATCTGAAAATATCTAAGACATTATGCTCCTGCAGGACTGGAGATAGTTTCAGGAAAACTGCATTTGCAGGGAAAGCAGAATCTCAAATCTGTTTTTCTATTAATTCAACTGGGCAAACAGTGTGGAGGTGGCAGCTAACCAGTTGCCTGTTTTCATTCCTGTTCTGAGATGGCCATTTATTTTCTCATTTATTGCATGAGGAGCTTAGGCTGTCACCCCAATGTACTCTGTGGCCAACAGAGGGAGACCTAAAAGATTAGGAATTACAGCCCCACAGCTGTAGCCTCCTGAGCCCTTGAACGGATGTTGCCCTTAGTGTAGGAATTCTTGAGAGTATAAACATATTATTGTCTCTCAGAGAATTGTTTCTATAATATCTGGCCAGCTCTTGTAGTTACCACTGGTCAGAGCCTAAATGATAAAACTTCCAGCTCACAGGACTTTGAATGCAAAATGCCATAGGTAGATCTACACCATACAGCAATGCTCAAACATGGGTCTGTGCTTGGGTAGTTAGCCTTGCTCAGCTTAAGCATTTGGTGTAAAAAATCTGTAGCACAACTGTTTTTTTAACTGGGTGGAGGGGGAAGTCAGCATGTTCCCTATCTGAAGTCTATTATTTGAAATTATTTCTAGTATTTGAAAAATGATTTGACTAATATTTAGATAGTATTAGTCGTCCATTTCCATCAATTATTGAAAAGGACTCAGCATAAATAATGGTTTATTTTTTAAGCTGCTCTACTGCTTGAAATAAAAATGGATGTAGAGAAATGCTGACATTTTTGAAAGAGATCTAAAAACAATGGAGTCCTCCTGAAAAAAAAAATAAAATCAATGGAATTTGTTCTGTTCCTTTAGAAATCCAGCCTCCGCCTTCAGAGCTTTCTCAACAGTCTATATTTTTCCCAGTCACTAGCAAAACAAGGGTAAAGGCTTTCCCAAGGGAAATCTGCTTAAGCCTGTTGCAACGTCTGTGAGGAGTATGGGTGCTGGTGGAGAGTGATACGGGGAGGAACTGTGCTGTCAACAACAGGAAGCTGGTGAAAAACGAGCGGTGCCCCTGGGGAGGTGAATGCAGAGCAGATGGCTCTAATTGTGAGTCACACTGTGACAACTGACAAGAGAAATTCTGCACTCTTGACACTTTAAAGATACCAAAAATACCAGAGAGCACATTCCATGGCTTCTTGAAAACTTCCATATCGAGGTAGCTGGCGGGGGGAGAGGTCCAACTCCTCCTGTTTCCATCACTAAACAGCCCATAAAATTTGCTGTTGATAAGCTTCCAAGCAGCCAAGCATTCTAATACTTAGATAAGTCACTAATGTTAATAAAACCACTGAAGAAATAAGAAGAAAGAGGTGCAAAGGGGATTCATGTGCAGGGCAGCACCAGTTGCTTTAGATACTGATCCTTTCAATTAAGGGCGGTTCTGGATAAGAAAGGGGAAAGTAACATCCTTGTTTATAAGCACTGATAGATTTTGAAATATCTTTCTCTATCTCTGTCTTCTTTTTTTCCCCATCCAGAATGACTGCAAGCATTTTCTTGATGTATTTCAATTATTGCCCGGATACAGGGTTGCAGATTTATATTGTGCTTCTTTAGTGGAGTTACAAAAAGTCAAGACCAGAAACCATTCATAGCTCGTTGCCAATTTTTTATTTTAGGCTGAATGCCTGGCTTGGGTAGGTCTGCAGATGTAAACAGAGCTACCCCAGAAATAAGTTTTATTTGCTTTATTTGCTTGCTTGATGCAACTGCTTTAGTACCAGTAGTTTAGTACCATACTCAGGTAATTTGTTCCTTGAGCATAAGCTGGTTGTTTCACATGCACCCTAATAACATAAATGATCTCCTTTCCTTGGAACTCTGTGGCCATTAATATCCGGCTAAGGCATTATTGTTATTCTAGTACCATGCAAAAATTTTCCCTGGATATTTGGGGAGGAGGTGTGCGGGGGGAATTTCTTAGTGTTAGAAATATTTTTGGGAGTGTCTCATTCTGATTGGATTCAGATATCTGATATTTTGGCATTCTCTGCTGATTTTCAAATTGTTGTTATTTGTGAAAGTTACTAACAATGGGTAACTAGTTACTAACAATGAGTCACTTGGGGAGGCAGCTACACTGCACAACTGTTCCTCCTACAGCTGTTAAGCTGCTGCTTAAAGGTGCAATTTGAAAGTTGTTCCTTGAATAAGTGCTTAAGCACCAAGGTGGTGAGCTTGCTCAGGAAGGTCACACAGTTGAGCAGTTCTAAGTTCAGTTCAGTATTTCTGAGTTGGAGCTATCCTTATAATTTTCTTTTATTGTTATTTTGCTTTATGTTATGTCATTTAGCTGGACTCTGAAATTTTTTCTGCGGGGTAAGTCTGCTATATAGAGATATCTGAGATGAACTGAAGTCACGTAGGGTACCAGCAGTAGTATAGCCTTAGTGTGCTGCTCTGCTAAGGTTGGCTAATTTGCTCCATTAAGTATCCCTGTAAATTGCTGTACCTGTGGTAGTCATGGTATTTTGCATTGCATCATCTGGAAATCCCACTAAGTGGCCCTCCCCTCCATACTGCTGTGTTACACTCCTGAGGTCACACCAATGGGTACTTCTTTTGTCCAGTTTTCTTGTGTCACCAATGCAGCTTGAGATGAGAATAATTTAAAGCCTTGGCCATTTTAGAACAAGAATTTCCCTTTGTAACTGTTGTCCCAGATTGGCATTTGACTTCTTTGCTAGCAGATATTTTATATAAGGTCAGCTGTTATTGCCATTTTATGAGATTTTGTTACCTCTGTGAAAAGCCCAGGATTTACCACTAATTGGAATAAATCTAGCAAAATACTTGTGTGTCACACTTTAGAATTAGTAAGTTGCATAACGCCCATGTACATTAGGCCACATTTTCTAAAATCATGAGCATTTTTTGTATCTAACTTACAAAGCGCTGCAGATACACACATCCTAGGCGTCTCCTAAGACATGCAAAGCCCTGCCATCGTTCTGTGGTACCACCACTGCCAGAGGAGCCTACTGTAGTGCAAAGCCAACACGCAGGACTCGGGAAGCACCCTACTTTCACGTTTGGTGTGAATTTCAAAGCTCGTCTCTTGTGGTGTTATTTTTTCCTACTGATGGTAGTGGAGGGGAAGAGGAGCAAGTACCATGTGATCTTTGGTTCTTGAATCCTTGGCAGGAATTTTGAGACCACAACGCTTCTCTCCTTTGAAATGCTTTTTGCTTGGAGAAGTTGTATGGTGCGGTGGAATTTCTTTCTTCTTTATATCTGTGTTGGCTAAAGCAAGACAGAGGAGCTTGAAAAGGCTCGCCCTCCTCAAGGAACGCTATCTGATTCGTAAGCATTCCTAGAGGTTAAGGCTGGTGACTATCAAGAAAGCAAATACTTCACGCAAGGGTAAGTCCTCTAATTGTGTTTGTGTTGAATAGCCGCCAGATCCCCATGTCAGGATGTCTGCAGTCACGGCTCTGATCTCACCATTCCTTCCTCGGCTGTTGCACAATTGTGTTGCATGTTTGTGGTAGGGGAGAAAGTTGGAGAGCTGGGCTATGAAACCATCTTAGGGAAGGAAGCCATGTTTTATTTTAGTTGCTTGGTTTGGACAAAAGCCTGTAGGAGATTGAATAACATAAAAAAACCATAATGCAGCCAATTCATGGAAACCGAACCTGGTCTTCTATACAGATATGTGAAATATGAGGTTTAACAGCCAGGGTGGAAAAGGAAATGTCAATGAAAATGTGTTTGCTGGTATAGTAGAAGTCCTAGTGTACACATATGATAACTTATTACTTGTTCTACCCAGATTCTAACCTGTAGTTGCAGGGTCTGCTGGGCTTAGGCTTGTAGATGCAATGAGGGAGCTTTTGGAAAACTGGTTGTGAATCTGATCCTCTGGTGGGTTGCTTAAAGGATCTTTTGTGGCAGACAAGTGAGACAAAACAGTGACAAGTAACAGGCTGTGAAAGAAGAAAGAGACCCAAAGATACTGCAGGCCATGAGCTTAGCAGTGGAGAGAGAATATCCAAGGGAAGAGTATCCTAACTCCTTCCAGGCCCGGCAGAAGAGTTTCGGGGACTCTCAGCACACGCAAGAGTTGAAATCCACTCTGGTTACACAAACATTCAGTTTCTGAAAGAAGACAGCAGTTGCCTTAGCCACAGAAATGTTGGTTAAAAGTAATACCCTGATTAGACTCAGTACCATAAATCTTTCTTAGATGATAAAGTTGTGCGTTACTCCTGTTTGGTTAGAGTAAAGCAAATTTCACAGGAGTCTAAATTTACTACTGAAACATAGTAAGAGGTTGGGTTAATCTATGACCATCGTGTCATCTCACATAATAAAATCTGGTGAGCTGGTAGCGGTGCTCCAGGAGGACATCAGTTCCACTTCCTAAACCAGGAAGTGGAGAATTATCCAGAGCAATAAAGAGCTTGTACAAATAATACTGGGGAAATCAAAAGTTAGTCTGAATACTAGCTCACTCAGTCTAATCAGTACGAATAGCTCCCTGCCAACTGCTCCATTACCTGAAACAGGGGTCAAATGATAAACATCAGTCAGTCCTCTCATTATAAAAAAGAAAAACCAAGAAAAAAACTAACAAACCCCTTCATCTCAGAATCTCAAATTCCATCATTCCCGATAAGCACTAACCAGTTCCTCATCTCTCATTTGCAGTTCATATCCTGAGCTACACAGATTTGCTGTTAGAGATAAGGATATGAAAAAGTAAAGTGATATTAATATGCATGTTGCAACGTGTTAGCCTCTCTCAGGCTGCTGTGTCTGACATCAGAAATAGAGGTGGTCAGTGAGGCTGCACAGGAACTTGGGATCTGGCCACATGCCATTTGTTTAACAACATTAACCCAGATGAGCATGTTCAGGGAAAACAGTATGAGTCGTCTGAATGAAGAAACAGATAATTAATTAGAAGGGAGCAAGCAAGAAAGAACGAGAGAGAAAAGGACCCGCTGTATGTCTGGGGGCTGCTTCTGGAACTGGCAGAGAAAACCTGTCAGCTGAAGGTGGAAGAAGGGAAGGGGATCAGTAACCCCAAGATCTTGAAAAACGTCACCCAACTGACATCAAACCATACAAGTCACCTTTGGGTTCTTACACCATACTCACCACTGTCACATATTCGTCAAAGTTAAGAGACGGGACAATATTTTTCTGCCTTTCCCTTTATGCATGGGTGAGATTTTGCTGTCCTAAAACACAGATTAATGACAGTCAATAGTATCATTAAAACAGCAGTCAGTAAAAGGTGGTTCCTGAATCAGTATTCTGGTGTTTGAGTCAAACATTTATCTTCAGCGACTTATGCAGTATTTTTCTAAGTTTTTTGGGAAGGTACAGGAATAGACTTTTTGCTTTTCTTGGTAACTGAGAGAAGAAGGGTTGAGTCAGCTGCACTATAATGTGGAATTCTTCTACAGACATTTTTTCTTCATGTGTTTTAGACTTACAAAGAAACTAATCAGAAGCAAAATAGAACACAACCAATATAAAATCCTGAAACATGCTTTTAAAGGTCACTGACACAACCATATTTAGTTTCTCTGTGAGTTACCACTCATTTTTCTTTTCAAGCACACGCTCTTTTTCCACTATTTATTTTTAATTTCAAAGAGGGAAATAATGAGATGGGGGGGTGTGTGTGATGTTTCTTTTTCATTTGAAATGCCTAAACAGTAATGAAATAAAATATTCTATGCATCCTTAAAAAGTCAGACACTTGCTATTGAAGGGGAAATAATGCCTCCCCCTGAAAAAAAAAAAAAAAAAGAAGAGAAAGAAACAGAGAACAGGTGCAGTTAATGGGCCAGACTAAAGTATCACAGGAGATCTTCAAAGCAGCAGATGAATTTAGCTGCACCACTTCCAAGGAATATAAATGAGTGTTGTTTACTTTGGTTTTCTGAAGTTTGAAATTATCCTCTTCACTATAGGCTTTGGGGAGAAGTCCACTTGAAATAATTGTAGATATTTGAAATTAACGTTACCACCACCTCAAGGATAAATATCACTCATACACTAATTTTCCACAGACAAACAGTATACTGGAGAATCTTACCAAGCATTATCAGTCAGAAGGAGGGATAGCCTTGCCTTACATCTCCACTTTTTATTTCATTACTTTTGTTTTGAGTCGGGAGCAAGGTCTGAGCATTTGTCCCAGGCAGGCAACATTATCTCTTTTTTTCCTCTGGTCTAACAGAACCTTTGCTCCTACCTACACTCCTTGTTTATCTAAAGCTATGTTGGAGAATTATGAGTTCATAAAAATGCAACACTATGTCTTGATGCATGAAATCATTACGTTATTAACTAAAAAGTCTTTTAATCACACATACCCCTACTCCAAATATAGACATGCATTGATACATATGCATTGATTATGTTGAAAAACAGCTTTCATAAATTTTTACATAAAAATTAGACAATACTGTACAATTATAAACCCATCTAGCTTATTAATGGATAACTCTTGCTCATCTCTGGGCCTAATTAACATGTTGGGCTCGTCAAAACACACACCAAATTAATTTACTTAGATGATATCTATAGTATTATTTGAAACCTTAGTTCTTTGTAAGGTCTACCATCTTGTGAGGTCCCTGCAGAAAGACAGTGAAAACTGTTTATTGAAGTGATTGTGGCTTATTCTAATATCCATAATAAGGGACCTTTTTTACTGCATGTTCTACCCTTAATAGACCATCATCTTACTTTATATTCATTATTTAAATCTGTTTTGGAAATGTGCCTGTGCAATCAGAAATGCCAACTGCTTTTCTTGGACTGTTTTGTCCTTATTTTTTGATTTTCCATGAAATACATCGCATGTATTCTTCCTGTACAGTGACCCACTGCATGTAAATTCAAAGCAATAACCATGTTATTTCTTTTGTTCCAGTGACTCACTTTAGTTAGGAACAAACTCTGTTGTGTTAGTTGTTACTTCTAAGGTAATATCATACGCTGCATTCCAACATAATAATGGATTTTAATTTGAAATTATAGAAAACCAGAAGGATTGAAAATAACCCGTAGATGATTGAATGAGCTACATGTAGAATTATTCTCAGGTCTGGATTCATCTGTCTGTCTTTTCTACAGATCGTGTGTGTGTTTCTTTTCTCTTTTTTTTTTAAAGTCAATTCTTAATGCTTGAACAAATCCCTTTTTCTTCCCCTCGGTAATGTGGTTAACTGTCTGGAATGTGAGCCACTGGAAATTCTTCCCCACAGAAGAATCTCCATTAAGCTTTCAGACAGAGTTACTTCATCCCCACAGCTGCATGGATAGAAGACTTTCTAGTGCTTAAATGCTTACTGTATATGTCATCCTTAAATTTAATTTTTTTTTTTTTTTTCTCAGCCAGAGCTTTAGGAGCAGGTGCTAGCCTTTTGCTTCCTTTCTGCTTCCTCTGTGGGGAATGGGCTGGAAAGAGCTAACTAATTAGAAAATTCTACAGGGAAATTAATTCTGCAAACAGCTGAGGAATGGCATTTCAGTACAATGCTCACTTTGTCTGTCAGCAGAGCGCTGGTTGGCTTGACAAGTGGCAGTTCTCCCAGATGTTACACATGTTGTGATGACCAGAACTGCATCATACGTTGCCTGTTTACTAAAAGACGTGATGCTGGAAGAGTAAATACACTAAAACTAACCTCTAGGACCTGCTATATTGCTGTCATAAGGCAACAACATGGTATTTCTACCTATGCTTGAAGTATAGCAATGAACCGAATGGGTTTTAGCAAGCTTAGTTTCAAATGTTGCCTTTGGTTTCATGTAGGGCTGAGGCATGAAGAAGGAGGGAGAAAAGAGACATACTAAGCTACTCAGTGTGAAAGAGCTGGATCGTCAAAATTAGGCTTGCATATTGTACACATCGAAAAATACGTGCAGATCTGTAACATGTCTGAGCAAAACACTTATTTAAAGAGTTGGCTGGTTACGTGCACATGAGAACAGTCAGATCTGCATACACAGGCTTCCCTGGTCAGAGACACTGGTGACTGAAAGCTGCAAAGACTCTGAAGGAACCTGTTGTGAGATGTTTATGGAAACAGCACTTAGTGAAGATGATGGCAGCCTACTCATTTCTCAGAGATCTCACCAGTACCAGTTTTGTCACCTTAGTATTTCTTACTTATAGCCTAAAACCCTATTTAGCCACATAACCTATCTTAAGTGATCTGTCAGGTTCTCAACTTGCTTCTTGTGGCAGACCTTTGTGACTCTCAAGCCAAGAACAGTGTAAAATCCCCATTCCTCCGTACAACCATATTCCTTATCTTTTCCTTCGAAAACCCCCAGATTTTTCCTTGAGCTATTCGTAACATGAGGCAACCCTCAGAAGCAAACTTGTCGTTCACACCCTTCCCAGGTTGACTTGGCATTCCTTGTTTCTGTCCTGCCAGGAGATGGCCTGGGCTTCGCTTTAGTGTTCAGCTATGCAGAAGTGTCCCCCAGAATCCAGATGCCTGGGAATTTGCCCTGAATTTACAGAAAGATGGACTTGCAAGTGCCACTGAGTAATATAGAACTGCTTTTTTTACCTTTTGGTCCAAACATGATGTTGAAGTTTTCAGTGTTATGAGTATCTCTTTATGGGGCAGCTGGTTCATTTTTTAGATGTCTTATTCTCCCTCAGTGGCTCTTGTAGTCTTGACCTCTTTTTTGTACTCTTTGTCATGAGTATCTGAATGCTTTTCCTTCCTGTGTCTCCTAAGAACTAATTTGCCATATCTAAGAATATAAAAAGCAGTGCATTCAGGTAAGTCCCATGAAAATATGTCACTTTTCTGTAGCTGAATATTTTCCAATACATTTTCCTTTTTCTCATATTTGCTCTACTGTAACAGGACTCTTCACTTTATTTTTTCTTTCTCCCCCCCCCCCCCCCCCTCCTTGTCCCTTACTTCACAAATGCAGTAATAATCTATATTTTGTCTCAGTCAAAAAATCTCATCACTCCCTATGTTCTTATCAGTCTGTTATCTCCAGCATAATTACATTACTTAATGCATTGCACAATTCGAGGACTTTTTTTAATAGTGAACAATCTATATCCTATTACCAGTTCAGTGTTATCATGCAGATGTTATTTGAAAATTACTTGGTTTTGAAATTTTTTTAATAAAATAATTCATATTTTTGCTATGCTCATGCTGCAGTGTGATCATCTTCCAGCACTAACCCCTAAACTAACTAAAGGGCTTTGACTTTGAAAGAGTAATTTTCACAGATGAAGATCACGCTTTCAGGTGAAAATAATGACATTCCATTCTTTGTCTTAAAGAAAAATCAAGCCAGTTTCTATACTTCCTAAATTTACTTCACCTGATAGCAATTGTAGTTTTCCTAATGAGATGTTATTGCTTAAGAAGCCATTGAAATTAAATCACAGCTAAATATTAACACCTTCCCCTTATCATGTTTTAATTAATTTTTATAGTTGCATACATCAACAAATTGGAAGCACTAAAAGGCATCTATCTCCAAAAGAGAGGTGCATGGACTCTTGAATGTAAGCAACTTGATTCTAAAGTCTCTTTGAGGTTCTAATGTCCTAATACAGAAGATTTATTTGCAGTCACACTTTCTGAATTAATTGACTTTTTAATTTTGAAGTGCTAAATGCATCACTACTTGGCAGTTTTCCAAAGTGCATTGTGATATATCTGATGCATGTATTATAGAAATTTGTCAAGTGATCCACATTTAACATGAAGGTCTGTTTGCATTTGAAACAAGAATACGGTTAAATTATTAAATATTATTATCACATATTCTTCCCAGAATTACATCTTTTATTGTAGAGTGCTTACGAATTACAGGAACACTGTCAGCTGAAATTTTTAAAGTGATTGTCAAATGGGAAATAAAATGGAAGGAGTGCAGGTAAATGTCTAGCTAGATTGCCTTTATATACTACCTAGATAAAAGGTCTTAGTGATTTAATTTTCTATTTATTGTCATCCAGATGTTCAAAACACTGACCCAGATGGCATGGCAATTTCATTTTTTTCAACTTATGATAATGGATTAAATCATAAAAAAAGAGCCATATTACATCTGTGGAGATTCACTAGGATGAGTTGTACTAAATGGATTTTTTTTATATGGGATAATTTTTTTTTTGCAAAGTTCAATAAGAGTCAAGATTATATCTGTATGTGTTTCGGAGCCAAAAAGTGTAAGTGAAGGAGAAATACAGCTGTATGAGGAAGTTTCTGAATAATTGCCTGTTTGCACTATTTGCTTAATGGTATAGCTGATGAATATTTATGAGTTCTCCTGTAAAGTACAACAGAAATAGAGCAGCATGAATAAGGATGTTTCATGTGATGTGATGGTCATGAGAAAGTGCAGGAGGGGTCAAACTAAAAGGAAGAGATGTCCTTGTTTTGGGAGCATGGGAGTGTGTGGGGATGTAAGGATGACAGGGAGGTTAGGTGAATTGGGCAGTGAATTTTAAAAAACCTTACAACTAATTTAAATGTTTCATTATGTTGTAAACACAATGCTTGTTTCCTTTGGGGTAAAATAAAATGCTTTCATTTGTCTTTGTGTTTTAAAAGAGGCCTGAATTTCCGTTTTGGTTTCAAGAGATCTACCCTTTTAAAAAATTAAATTCTATTTCAAAATGTTAATGCTGGTTTAAGAAATCAAAACTTTTGTTTATTTACTTATTTCCACTTCAAAGCGAAGTAGTTCACTTACCCCAGTTTCGCGAACAAAGCTACTCACTGAAGTTGATCTGAGTTTGCAAAGGGTTTTAGGATGTCCCAGACTCCATTTTTCAATTAATTTTGTATTCATCAAGAAATTTCATTAATCTCTAGCTATAATGCCTTGTTTTGCAAGGTATTTTTTTTTTGTATGTGTTTGCCACACATATTGCAAGGTTAATAAATAAAACCAATTTGATTTATGACTTGTTTTGCTTGGACAAGTTTATGAATAGCAATGCTGTATATGTTTTTAATTAAATTCTTTCTTTCCTCCAAGGATCTCACTATCCAAAACAAATTGAGAATTTTGTTTAGAAAGTTTACTCACACCTTGTATTATTATGTATACTCTTGAGACAAACTTGCATCTGTGGTAGATATTTAGAAGAACAGTTTCCAAAGTTCAGAATGGAAACTCTTAAACTTTCATGCTGTCCCTAAGTTTTAATATCTGCTTAGCTTAACGTTGCATTGCAATATTAACATAAATTCTTTAATTTGCATAATAGACACGTCCCTGCAAAATGTAAGCCTTTTCTTCATACATTTTTCCAACAGATGCAGATAACATTCATCGTTGAATTTCTAGATTGTTCAGTAAGGTCAACATTCATAAAGCATTTTATCTACTACACTTTAAAAAATTTCCTCTAGCTGGTCTAAAAATGTGAGTGTTATTAATTTCACTGAAATTCCATCAATTTGTTATTTGTAGGCATGGCCTGGAAAGGAAGGAAGGATAAGAAGACAGTGGGAGTGAATCGATATTTCATTATAGTGGCGCTCTTGCGTTACTCCAACTGATCAGTTTTACTTATAACCTTCTGACTGCAGTGCTATCTATCACAGTTGCTCAAAAATGAAAAGCTACATCTTCTTTGTTGATAGCAGCACGGATGAGAAAACAGGTAGATATTTGCGCCAGCTTTATTCTCTGACTGAAGGCTTTGACAATTTAAAAAGCTGCGCCATCTTTCCCAAAGACCAGGCATGTAGGGGGTGGACCTGTGTACAAGGCAAGCCATACTAACCTTCTTATGGTGTCTCTCCTCTTCTTCCTCTTGCAGAAACAATGCCTGCCTCAGATATAATGTCTTGGGAGCTCTGGAGAATTTAGACCTTGGAAAATTGATGGGGCTGCTGATCTGAGCTACTGAGGAGACTTTTGCAAATGTACCTTCAGATGACACAAACACAGAGTTAAATTCCCTCAAAACCTCACTGGTGTTTCTAAAACAGCATGAAAGGACACATGTCAGTGGTACAAGGAAATTAGGTGGAAGTTGAAGAGGTAGGCTACCCTCTTCTGAGTCAGGTAAGCAGACCATAGCAAACACCTTACCATCATCGCATCAGTTCATGAGAAGTGTCTGGTGCTACTAATATCCATGCACATTTGTTAGCCTTCAGAACTCTCTTTAGATACAAGATTTGGCACTTGTAGCTGTTAGAGGTACGTCTCTAAATATGAACATGAGTAGATAACTTAATATTTAAATAGTGCATAACTGATAAATAGTTTATGCAAATGTTCTTTATCTAAACAAAACATAGAAAAGCAAGAGGGTTTTACAGAAGGTTTATCTTGCTTTCAATTTTTTCTTAATTTTAATTGGTCATCTAATCCTTCCATTGTATTTATCAACAATATCCAGAAAAACAACTTAATTGTGTTAAGGATTAATCTAAGGATGCTATTTAAACATCTGCGTGTTGTGGCCAGAAAACGATTCTATTAAACTCATCTGAGGGCCTGCTATTACCATAAGAGAAGTGTGTTGAGGTGACTAAGGGTACCAGTCAAGTCCCTCATGGCTGAATGAAATAAAGTCATGGCATGTGGATTAAAAAAACAGATTTCCAGAAAGCACTATGAGTCTCTTGCCATCCTCAAGAAAATTTTTACTGTTGACTCCCATAGAAGCAAAGTTAAGCCAGCACTGACTGCTTCTGAAATCCCACCCTTATTACCTTCTTAAATGTCAGTATGCTTGTCTTTTTCCAAATGTTGGAAAAAACCCTGAAACCTCTACCCCTCAGCCCCAGGGGCAAAATAAAAGAGGTTAGTTGGTTGGTTTTTTTGGCGTTTTTTTTTTTTTAATTTTATTTTTTGGTAGGCCATCTAGATGAGTGGAAATCTGATGAACACAAAATGATTTTTGACATGTTTGGCAAATGGTAGTGTTTGCAGAAGTTTGCTCACAAAAAACTGTTGTGTAAGCATCCACTTGCTCAGTTTGAGTAAGAGGGCTGCATGCTAGGAAGGGGAATAAAAAAGATCACCCATTGGCAATATTCATCCTTTCCACGTGTATTTTTCTTTGCCTATGACTCTCAAAGTGCTTGGTTGGAATGGCAATATTGCTTGTATTTTTACAACTAAAGCACAGGAGATTAAAGTGAAGATATGAAAACATGAATGCTTGAAAAGTTACATTCCTGGAAAAGAGAAACACTTGTGAGCTGACAGATAAACCTGCTGCTCAGAAGTACACCAAGAACCTTCAGATGTTCAGCATTTATGACAATCAAAATACTTATTTAGGAGCCCAAGTTATGCACTAAGTAACTGTCCCAAACTTTAATAACATGTTAGGAAAAGGACAGGAATAAGAAGAACATGAAATATTTATAGTTATCTGTCCTAACTAGTAGACTGTATAATATATCCCTTGATTTTAATTTTGGGAAAAAAAATGTATGGCCTGAATTTTTTTTTTTTTTTAAAATAGAAACACAATCTAAGAAGCGTCTTTTATGCTGGGTTGTATTTTAACTGGGTTGTTGTTGAGGAATTAGAAAAATCTGCAAGTCTCATGTTTTGCTTTACATAGTCAATGTTTCAATGATTTATCATTCTGTTCCATTCATAAGATTATGCCATATACAGTCATGTAGGATTTGTAGAGAAGTTGACATGTCCTTTCATTGTTAAAAATATTGATTTGGAATAAAATGGAATGAAGTCAAATACAGGAAGGAAATGATTATGGAAACTGTAAGAATGTGAGACCTCAGCTATCATCAGACGCAACAAAATATTTCATCCTTTTATTGGAAGGCATGTAATTACTGATCAGACAAAAATATCCAAGAAATATTTCAAGGAGGTATTTGGCTTCTGAAAGTGAATTCTGCCACCAGAGTACTTGCCAGGCATAAGCAGAGCATCACATTTTTTTTTCTTACATTAAGAGAAGTTATAGATGGAGCTCAGGCTGCTAGTGTCTGTTTCAAGGGGCCCTGCTGAATGTCCTTACACCCTCAAAAGCTTCTTTATTAAAAGAAAGATAAACTCCAAAGGCTGTTGGTAAACTATGTTTTTTTTCATTTAAGTAGATAAGTTTATGATGGATACACCTGATTACATTATCAAAGTCTAGGAATTTTAAGATAAACTCAGGTTTATCCAGAGAATTTTCCAGAGAAATTCAAGCTATTCACAAGTTGAAATAATTTTCAAATACATCTTGTCAAAGACAAATAGAGCTACCTATGTAATGGTTGTGCAAAAAATTTTCCAAGTTGGTTGGAAACATTTAAGTGTGGCATGTGTTTAACCTTGACATGATAACAGTGTTGCTTTCAGCTGGAAATGATGAAGTCATGCATAAAACATTTGCATATCTAAATCATATTCATAAACTAGACTTTAATGAAGCCATTTTCAAATTTTTATTGTCATTTTTATTCTAAGTTAAAATGATATATTGTTTACAAGAATATCAAAATAGCAACAGTATTCTTTTGCTAGTGTGACAGAACAAACTCACATTAAAAATATAGAATATTTATTGCACAAAAAGAAGAAAATATGTTTGGCATGGATAATAGTTCTTCAGAATGTGTTAGCACAGGGAAAAACTAAGAAATGTTAAGCATCTTGGCTATTCTTAACTGTGATTTCAGTGAAAGCCACTTTTTTTCTGAATAGAAATAGGCGTTATTTGTACCTGCATCTTCATATCTTAAAGCTACCTTAAAGAATGTTAAGTGAAAGCTAATTCTAAGTAACTACCACTTAATCAGTTAATATTTGAAGAGATCAGCTTTGCCTGGAAGAAGGACAGGGCTAAATCTGCAAAGAATACAATGCTGGCTAGTGCAACACCTAACTTGAAGGCACCCTGCCAGCTAGCAGGAATTTTTGCTCTAAGGTTAGGCACATCTTTTCCTTAATGAATGGAGGGGAAGAGCTAAGCTAAGTCAGCTCAGAGTAATGTCACTGGAGACCAGCAGGCTGAACTCTTCCAGAGAAAAACAGCAAGATGTCAGCTGTATCCCTTAGAGTAAGGCGTTTAGTCTACTTAGGTTTCTCCACTGTGAATCTGGTCTTTCAATTAAACATCTCCAAATTGGCCAATGGAAATCCCATCCCAATATTTAAAGCATTCACCTGAAAGGGGACCTGTTTTCCAAAATCTTTTCTGCTTTAGCTTGAAAACATATTTCTCTGGCTTCCAGGTTCTTTTTGCTGATTTTTTTTTTTTTTTTTTTTACTTAAAATATATTGTATACTTTGAGGGATGGGGAGGACAGTGCAGTTGATCAATCAACTTCATAGTTAGTTATTCCTTGGCAGAGGAGAGAATAGTATTCAGGTTCCCGGTGCAATGAACATTTACTTCATTTATGCAGAGAAGTGTTTCAGTGAAAGAGACTGGTACCTGATAGTCAAAACCTGCCAGGATTACTGAAGGACAGCTGTGTTAATTAAGTAAATTGGTGCAATCAGTATTCAATCACAGAGTCACATATATATATATGGAGACAGAAAACCAAGCCAGGGACCTATGAATATAATCTTTGTTCCTGTACACCACAAAGAAAACTGTCTCAGTATATAGGACAAAATAAGAGTGAGTATTTCTGCCTTTTCATAACTCATTGTTAAATTCCGAAAAATCATGGAAGATGCCATTGTCTGATGAGAAAACCTTTATTAAGATGAATAAAAGGAAGAAAGTAAAACCAGCAAAATCCTTTATGCTGCATACTTCTTAAGGGAAGCATAGAGAAAGCCACATGTGCAAAATGGCAGAGAGATCAGATTATTTTGTCTATGTCTGCAGCGAGTTGAGCTGTAACCACCTGGCAAAGTGAGGAGTCACTGCTCAACCAAACACATATCACGTGGAGAGGCAGCACTCTTCTGCTATTTCATGACAAAGTAAATAGTTTAATGGTTGTGTGAACGTGTGGCAGAAGGGGCACCGTGTTTACAACAGGCTATGGGTGTCCATGGAACATTGCCCTGGAAGAATTTGCAATATTTCCAGCAGAAAACCCAGATGCTAAGCAAATCTATTTTCTTCAAGACCTAAACTATTGGACTCTTCAATTTTAGACTCGGAATAGCAGAAAAACTTCCCTTTGTCCAGTTCAACATTTTTAAGATAACGCTCACAAAACAATGACTTTTCAGCCCTATTGACAAGGACTGGAAGGTGCTGGGATGGTCATGTGGATCTGTGTTTCCCTGTGTGCATGCAGACCGCTCATTATATCTGCTTGGTCATCTCACTTATGCATTGAACTTAAAACAAAATTGAAACCCAAGCCTTAAAAGTAAGAAGCACTCAGGCTCAGAGGGTGTTTAAGGGAGTCATTTCAACTTGATATTTCTCCCACATACCCTCCATGGGAGGAAATATTTATGGAGGAAACAAACTGGGAAAGATCACAAAGAGCCTGCAGCATAGATTTCCTGGTTGTTATTCTATAGAGGAAGAGGCAAGAGTTTTTTCCTCAAATTCCTTTCCCCACGTAAACAGGGGGAAGAATATTGTCTTTTGTCAACATTCTGTTTTGCTCATTTGCTGTTATCTTCAAAACATGTTGTATGAAGATGCAATTTATTAATCATGACTGTTGTATTCTGTAACAAAAATGATCCTTTGGGACCATATTTGTAATATGTGCTGAAACATTGTTTGCTAAGTGGCCTTATCTGTAATTCAGAGAGTCTTTGTGTGCTTCGGGAGACCATTTGGCAAACTGTGCAAGGAAGTAATTTAGTTATCTGGCTACATTAAGGATGAAATCAATTTAAGATGAATTAGGACTTCTAGAAAAGTGGTATGAGAAAAACCAACCTAAGTTCTTGTCTTTGGAAGAAGTAATTAGCCAGTACTGCAAGAGCTGTGGTGAACATGCAATTGGATATCCTTTAGTGGATCTAGAGGAGCAATTTAAGAAAGTATTGTCCCCAGCTTTCCATTCCTGCCTCTCAGCTGGTTGTTTCTCAATAGTGTAGATGTGGTATGTACCCTAGCAAGTGCTTCTAGCCTGATTCAGTGACAATATAGTCAGATTAATTTAAATGACTGTTTTAGATTATTCAGGGGGAAGATAGCAAATCAAATTCAAATGAAGTGAGACTTCATTTCAGTTTGAGTTCCTGTCTCCCTCTCTTGTTTCTCCATGGCCATAAAAATGTTGTAAAGGGGATGTTGCAACCCAAGTGAAGGCAAAGCTCCCACTGAGATTTACTTCAGTTCCAGAAGGTTCAGGTTCGTAGCATGAACTTAGAGACTAGTTATTGAGAATATACTGCTAAGTCTTTGCTAAGTGAAGATACAGTTCACAAGCATTTATTTCAAGTCATTTGCAACGTAGTGATAAATCTGTGTAATTTTATTTCCAGCTCAACAGGACATTGGACGTTGCTAAACTGTTTAATGTACGTAACGTGATACTCTATGATAAAAATGATCCATTAGTGAGCTGAGTGAAAAAAAAGAGTATCTAAAAAAAATCCTTAAGGATAGGCCAAGATCGTTTGCATTTATTTTAATGATATCCAAATGGTGTTCTAACTAAAGATGTTAATAATTACGATGAGTAATAAAACTCTAGAAAGAGTTAAACTTACTGGCAGGCTTTATTCTGTTGCAGTGTTCTGTTTGACATAATTCCATAACCTCTTCCCTTCAATAAATGTCAACTACTTTGTTTTATTTTTTTAATTTCTTAAATGTCCTAGCTGTGAAAAGAGACAGAGCGTGGAAATTGTCTGGGATATATCACGTTTTGCATTCACATGCTCATGGTTTTTGTTAGGGTGACTGAAAGGCCAGAGAAGACGCTGCAGGAAGATTTTCAAGCAACAATAAATATGGAAGTTGTTTCCAATGCAATGTTTTGAAATGCTTTAAGAGCTTTAATCAAAAGGCCTTGATATGATCATTTCTGGTAGAGGAATAAGAGTAGTATTTTGACAATAAATATTTTATTTTTGATGTTACTTTCTCTGAAAACCACCATTGGGAAAGTGGGGATAATTGATGACAACATAGATTTAAAAAATGCTATAAACTTATCTAATGGCAGAAGATGATGACAGTTTTTGAACATCGCCAACCAGTCAAGAACTGCTGCGGCCAGATGAAAACTTTCCATTGCTTTTACTCTGAAGCTTGATTACTTAATGAAAACATCTCTGTGAATCAGCAGTATCTGGAGCTGCCTCAAAGGCCTTTGAGATCACTTCCTCTCAAATGTCCTTTAGAAGGTAGAATAACACATCTTTGTGGTAGCTCCACATCACCTACAGGGACCTCTCTACCCATGACCACCTGGCTTTCAGTGCTCCTCTTTGTGGCTGGTTTGAGAGTGTGGGACTGGCCTTCTGTTCCTGTGGTCCTACAGACACTTTTGCAGGATGCGTGATTTGTAAACATTATTGTTTACAATTCCATCATTTTTGATGGAATCATAATGTCCTAATCCATCTCCTACTAAGACAATTTTAAGACTCTTAACTCTTCTCTTGGGCTGAAACTGAATGAGTTTGTGAACAAGTCACAGAAGGCACCAGGCGTGGTTAATACTTGCACCCAGACTGACAGTGTTCGGTGCAGGACAAGCAGAAAAAGGCAAATGA
This sequence comes from Numenius arquata, assembly GCF_964106895.1. Classification (NCBI taxonomy): domain Eukaryota; kingdom Metazoa; phylum Chordata; class Aves; order Charadriiformes; family Scolopacidae; genus Numenius; species Numenius arquata. Next base: position 35,990,152 of record NC_133585.1, on the reverse strand, counting down.
AGAGCTTTCATTTCTGTGGGTGCTTACACTGTTACAGACAGAACCTCTAGATGCAGATTTGGTCTTGGAAAACAGTTTATTTTGGAGTGTAATATGGAGGTGGCCCTAAATAATCCCTTACCCTACACATCTTGGAAGAAACTAAGAAAATAATAATGTGCCGTTTTGCACACACATGAACTGCGGTCCATACCAAATGAAACTCACTGTAATGAAGGACATTGGGTTAAAGACAAAGCTGTCCCTGAGCGTCTTCCTCCTGAGGTCAAGACTGAGAGAAATAAGCAAAGCTAATAAACTTAATCCTTGACCCAGCTTTACTGGGATTTCCAAAGGCTGTTTCAGAAAATATAAACACATTAAAAAATAGCCAGAAAACTAATCTGCTCAGCAATCACAGATTTCTCAGTTGTGTGTTGAAGACATAGCAACCTAAATTACCCTTGAAATGACTCTATTTCAAGTCAAGTCATACGCTTTTCTGAGCTATATTTATAGGAGACTTCATACTAGTAGTACAAGAACTTATTCCAGACGAGGATTTAGCTTGGGTTTATGTTAGCATATAATTTGTAAAAGTTTGTAATAAACATGCCTCATTGAGACTGGCAGAAATTATAGGAAGGAAAACACCACTACTAACTTTGGGCTACTTGCTTTGATTCAGACCTCATTGTGCTGTGTTTGTTATGTGAGCTTCAGAACTGCAGAGAAGTGATGAATCGCTGTGTAACTAGGACCAGAATTTCCAAAGCAGCCTCGTCTTTTCAGAAACTCTCTTTTGATTAAGGATTTTGACTTCCAATATAAATATTCATCAGAGGCCTGATACTTAGATCAGGAAGTATAGTAACAGGCTTTCATTCAGATAGGAAGAAATATACAATGCATAATTCAAGTCCTTAGGCCTGAGCTGGCATCCTGCTATATACCCACTGAAGTCGATGAAATTTTAGGGTGTACAGGAAGTCCCAACTGAAGTCTTACAAATAATCACTTAGTGAATATTTATATAAATATGGTAAACAGCACAAAAAAATACCAGTATGCATGCTGGTGGTCAGTCTGAAATTACTACTCTTCTCAGGCCAGTTTTTATATCCTTTAGCTTAATAGGGCTATCATTATTTTTCCAATGCTTTTCAACTCGTGGTAAGAGATGGTTTCCCCTCTGTTAGTCACACAAACTAAAAGCAGGTCTGTAATCTCAGTTTAGCTGCATTTGGAAACTAGTCTTGTTTGTAAATGATGAAAGGAAACCAGGCAGGAACCTATTTACCAAGTTTCTCTGTAGAAGCATTCAGTTTTTCCAAGGTCACTCTTTTCTCCACACTGACCAGCTTCTCTGCACTGGATAAAGTTTCTGAATCCTTCAAAATACCAGTTTATCATTGGTACAACTCAGGAGCTTAAACATCAAAGCATGCATCAATGTCTTTGAAAATATGTTGTATAAGCTACTGTGATATTTTATTTCATGGGTGTATGTTCTATTTTATTATTTAAAACACATAGATGTTTTGGTCAAAATTGCTCATGACACTGTTTGAGACACTAAGCAAGCTCAGAATGGCTCCAAAGAGCCAACACTTTAAATAATTTAAAGCTATGTTTCTTGTTCTTCCAAAACAAGCTTAATCTATTACTTACCTGTCCAGGAAGCTATTGTTCAAAGGTAATGGACAATCTTGAATTAAGTAGAAAAAAAAAGCTGTTGGTATAAATTAAATATTTAGTTATAATAAACGGTGGCATTTTAATAGTTAGTAAGAAGTCTTGTGTTTATAGATTTTTCATAACTTAGTATGTAAGTAAGTAATGAAAACAAAACGTTGATTATTCAACATACAAAAGCCAATTCTAGAGGTATAACAGATGGAGAGTGCCAAAGACAGAAGAGTGAATATTTTTGAAAAGCTATGCAATCACATAATTAAATTGAGTGGATTAACTATGAGAATTCACACACATTCAGGCAAGTTAGTTTCTGTTCTCACTGACACTGGAGAAATAATGAAATTTCTGTTTCCCTACAGGTACAGACTTCTTGGAAAACCATTTATTAATGTTGAAATTAATAGCATCGTGACCATTCATTCAGCAAGCCCCAAACTATAACATGACTCAAATAATCAGTTACATACAATGAAGTGTTTATGATCGTGCAAGTTCTTCCAAATTGCTGAAATATTACAAGTATTACCTTGTTAACATTTGTCTCATAGGCATGATCAAACCAATAACACAGAAGAATGGCAGAAAGGAGAGTAAGAACAAGAGAGAGCAACTGACCTTTTCATGATTACAGTGCTTGACAAAGCTGGAAATTGTTTCACCTTCTCCAAGTCATAGTCTCAAAAGTCTATATTCTCTCTTCAAAGAAACAAATTCATTTAAAAAGCCTTTAAGAACAGCACCAAAGACTGTGTGTATGTGTACATGTAGGTGTGTCTAAATATGCCGACCAAACTGCTGTTTCTTTGAGGTGTTTCAGCATCCTTGGTGGTGAATGCTGCTTTGTTTTAAATCGTCTCCACCAGTCGGTTTTTCAGTCAAATCAAGACATTTATTTTTAATGGTGTTTTCTACTAAATGGATAGCCAGATGAAGGCTATGTCACCATCAGAGCCAGGCAACTCCTGTCTAAAATGTGCAGGGCACACTTTGTACTGGTGCTTGCTCTTTAATTTGCTTCCTGTAGCTTACTAGATACAGAAAAGACCTAGCTGAGTCTGCTATAGACCACCCAACCAGGATGAGCAGGCTGATGAGGTATTCATCATGAGGTATTCTATAAGCGGCTGGCTGCAGTCTCGCAAACGCCAGCCCTTGTTCTAGTTGGGGACTTCAACTTACCAGACATCTGCTGGAAATATAACACAGCAGAGAGCAGGCAGGCTAGGAGGTTCCTCGAGTGTATGGAGGATAACTTCCTGACACAAATGGTAGGTAAGCCTACCAGGGGAGGTGCCTTGCTAGACCTACTGTTCACAAATAAAGAAGGGCTAGTTGGGGACGTGGAGGTCGGAGACAGTCTTGGGCTTAGTGATCATGAAATGGTTAAGTTTTCCATTCATAGTGAGGTAAGGAAGGGGATTAACAAAACCTCCATCTTGGACTTCCGGTGGGCAGACTTTAACCTGTTCAGAACCCTGGTTGGGAGAGTCCCGTGGGAGGTAGTCCTGAGAGACAAAGGAGCCCAGGAAGGCTGGACGCTCTTCAAGAGGGAAATCCTAAAGGCCCAGGAGCAGGCTGTCCCCATGAAGCGCAAAATTAAAGGGCGGGGAAAATGGCCGGCCTGGATGAACAAAGAGCTCTTGATGGGACTTAAGGAAAAAAGGAAGGTTTACCACCTTTGGAAGAGGGGACAGGCAACTCGGGAGGAGTACAGAGATTGTGTTAGGTCATACAGAGAAAAAATCAGGAAGGCAAAAGCCCAGCTAGAACTCAACCTGGCCATTAATATAAGGGACAACAAAAAAAGTTTCTATAAATACATCAACAAAAAGAGAGTGACAGAGAATGTCCATCCCTTACTGGATGCGGGGGGAAACCTTGCAACCAAGGATGAGGAGAAGGCTGAGATACTTAATGCCTTCTTTACCTCTGTCTTTAATAGTCAGACCAGCTACCCCCAGGGAGTTCAGCTTCTTGGGCTGGAAGATAAGAATGGAGAACAGAACAACTCCCCTGTAATCCAAGAGGAAGTAGTTAATGATTTGCTTATGCACCTGGACACGCATAAGTCTATGGGGCCGGATGGCATTCACCCAAAGGTTCTCAGGGAGCTGGCAAGAGAGCTTACCAAGCCTCTCTCCATTATTTATCAACAATCCTGGTCAACAGGAGAGGTGCCAGATGACTGGAGGGTGGCCAATGTGACGCCCATCTACAAGAAGGGCCGGAAGGAGGATCCTGGAAACTACAGGCCTGTCAGCCTGACCTCGGTACCGGGAAAGATCATGGAGAGGATCATCCTGAGTGAGCTCTCAAGGCATGTGCAGGGCAGCCAAGGGATCAGGGCCAGCCAGCATGGGTTTATGAGAGGGAGGTCCTGCCTGACCAACTTGATCTCTTTCTATGACCATGTGACCCGCTTTCTCGATGAGGGGAAGGCTGTGGACGTTGTCTACCTGGACTTTAGTAAGGCCTTTGACACCGTCCCTCACGGCATTCTCCTGGAGAAACTGGAGAATCATGGCATAGACAAGTGTACCCTCCGCTGGATAAAAAACTGGCTGGATGGCCGTGCTCAGCGAGTTGTGATTAATGGAGCAAAATCTGGTTGGCGGCCGGTCATCAGTGGTGTCCCTCAGGGCTCAGTTTTGGGGCCAGTCTTGTTCAATATCTTCATTGATGATCTAGATAAGGGGATTGAGTGCACCCTCAGTAAGTTTGCGGATGACACCAAACTAGGTGGGAGTGTTGATCTGCTTGAGGGTCGGCAGGCTCTACAGAGGGACCTGGACAGGTTGGACCAATGGGCCAAGGCCAATGGGATGAGGTTTAATAAGGCCAAGTGCCGGGTTCTGCATTTTGGCCACAACAACCCCAGGCAATGCTACAGGCTTGGGGAAGAGTGGCTGGAAAGCTGCCTGGCAGAAAAGGACCTGGGAGTGTTAGTGGACAGCCGGCTTAACATGAGCCAGCAGTGTGCCCAGGCAGCCAAGAAGGCCAACGGCATCCTGGCCTGTATCAGGAATAGCGTGGCCAGCAGGAGCAGGGAAGTCATCGTGCCTCTGTACTCGGCACTGGTGAGGCCTCACCTAGAATACTGTGTTCAGTTTTGGGCCCCTCACTACAGGAAAGACATTGAAGCGCTGGAGCGTGTCCAGAGGAGAGCCACCAAGCTGGTGAGGGGTCTGGAGAACAAGTCCTATGAGGAGAGGCTGAGGGAACTGGGCATGTTTAGTTTGGAGAAGAGGAGGCTGAGGGGAGACCTCATTGCCCTCTACAACTACCTGAAAGGAAACTGTAGAGAGGCGGGGGTTGGCCTCTTCTCCCAAGGGAATAACGACAGGACCAGAGGAAATGGTCTGAAGTTGCGGCAGGGGAGGTTTAGATTAGATATTAGGAAGAATTACTTTACTGAGAGAGTGGTCAGGCACTGGAACAGCCTGCCCAGGGAGGTGGTGGAGTCACCATCCCTGGAGGTATTTAAGAAACGTGTAGACGTGGCTCTTCAGGGCATGCTCTAGTGCCCGGGATTGTTGGTTTGTGGTGGGGTGTTGTGTGTGGGGTTTAGTTGATGGATGCTGCTTGCTTTTTTTTTTTTTTTTTTTGGGGGGGGGTGTTGTTGTTTGTTTGGTTTTGTGTTGTGTTTTTTTGTTTGTTTGTGTGTTTTTGTGGTTTTTTTTGTTTTTTTTTTTTTTTTTTTAATGTGGTTGGACTCGATGATCTCAAAGGTCCCTTCCAACCACTAAGATTCTGTGATTCTGTGATTCTGTAATCAGCTTTTCCACCTGAAAGAGATTAACTTGATAAATTCAGGGAGAATGAAGTGACCAAGAATCAGCTGTAGTGTGTTTTCCAGTGATAACCATAGTTAGGCTTTCTATTTTCCCATAGATACCATACATACCTGTTGAACCTACTTATATGTTCTGCTGTACCAGTGGAGATAAGGTGGGCATTTGATTGGCTTTATTGATTCCTGAGGCCACACAGTTGCTGTTTCCTGTTTTATGGTGGGTTCTTTTTTCTGTATTAAGTTCATATGAAATGGAGCAGCTTTCATATGGTTTTGGAAGTATGTGACCAGCAAAGCCAGTTTTCGGTTTATATTGCTGTAGGTCTTTATTGGCTTGAATATCTTCCTCTTTACAAGCACCTTTCTGTCAAAGAAACAGAAGACAGATTTCTTACTCCCTGGCCATCCTGCAAAGTCCTGCATGAAATAGCCCACAGGTCTCATTGCAGTAATTCAGTCAAATGCACAAATTCCACTCTTACCCCTGTATTTCTTGTGCTGAAGTTGACAATCTCTTTGGGGAATGACGGCGAGGAGACTGGATGGCTCCAAATATTATTGATGGGCTGCTGAACGTCTGGCTACAGGTTTTGTAGAGTCATGAGGGAATTGACCATGCACTCTCTATTAATCTTCTGTTAATTTATCTTGTGGCTGAATCCCACAGCTAATGTTGAAGACTTCAGCCCTCCATTTAGCCAATTTGGTGAAAAGCGTGCTGGTGGCAACTGAAAGCTGTGACCAGCTGATGGCTGTATGTAAGGGTAGTTTGTGAAAATTGCTTTTCTGGCCTCAGTCCAAATTTTACTGACAAAATGTCAATATCTCAAAAAAAAAAAAAAATCCTCCAAAATAACTGCTAGCTGAAGGTTCAAGGGCAACCAAGGGTTTAAAGACAAGAAGGGTGAACTTGTCTCTTCACTAGAAGTATTCTCTGTATGCCAGCAATGAAGTGCAAAGGGGCACATTTATGTTAGCACCACCCAGGCTGTCAATGAAGAACTTGTGTCCTCAGAAATACCAAATCGAGTTCATATGAATTTCCCACTCTTCCAAAACCACTTTCCCACCAGGCAGAAGAGATCACAAAATTAAGCAGCATTCCCTCCTTCTCACACCTCTGCAGTTTGTAAGCACTGTGCCTTTCATAACATTCCCAGGAGCTTTCCTTAACTATAATGTCTCATCTCTGCAAGCAGCTGCTTCCTTTTTGCATAAGAGTTCTTGGAGACTTGCTTCACTTATCAAAACCAAACCACTGAAAAGCTGGTAAATAACGAAGTTCTGTGGGGAAGAAATCCCACTGCAGATGGACAGATTTGCTTAACCTATAAAATAATTCTGGAATAGCTGGGTTTTTTGGCAAAATTCTAAAATGTAACAAAGGTTGATTGTTCATGGCTTCTCCTAATTTTCTTACTTTGGGGTTACAGATGATCCTCAATACGCACATGTTAGTCCCATTACTGTTAACAGGAGTTAAATATACACACATATCTAAGAAAGGCTTGACCATTTACTCTCAGTGTTCCAAGGTCAGCTGAAGTCTGGACCTTTTACTTTCTCTATGCTCCACTAATTGAGAACAAAGCTTATGCAAGACTTCCTTGGGGAACACGAGGTCTGAGGTTTTTACAGTCCACAAGGCTAAAATTCAAATATGAACCGCAGCTGTTTGGACAGGAGTCTTGGACCTCTTTGTTTTGAACTTTAGTGACCTGCTCAGCCTTACCAACACGTGGAACTGAAATCCCTGCACAGCTAATGACTGGGATGTGACAATACCTGGGAGGTAGACCTGGGTAAAGTGACCAAATATAGTCCTCTGGGATTTTCAGGTGGCAAGGCTGTTCTTTCTCTTCCTCTCCCCCTCCCACCATTGCTATACACATCTTTTAATGCATATACATATGTGCATATGTGCAGATCTGAATCTGTGTTCACCATTCAACCAGCTGACCCAATGTTCTTGTTGCAGATGGTGAAGTTCCTCCCCTCTGCCAAGTACAGGTATTTTTATGAGTCCCTGGTAAGAGATAAAATAAGAAAGGAAACAAAGTGTGGGATATACTAGTCATTCAGCTTAAGTAGTGATAGACCTCCAGTGCCCTAACATTTTTAAATACATTCTGTATACCCATGGTAGTGCATTTGTTTGGAAGTCTATAATACATATAAAAGTGCCGGTGAAACCTTCCCTCTGATTTACCTGCACTTGCACAAATATTTAGAATGACAGAAATGAGTAATTTTGCAGAACTGAGACATGATATGGATAATAGTTAATCTATTTAAATGGACTGGTAGTCCACCTTCCAGTGGCCACGATCAGGTGAAAATCTCAGTGGAGGCTGCTTGGCTAATCGTGTTTTTCTTGAAGTCAATGATAGATCGTCTAATACCACCTTACATTTAGAGTCCAATTCTGCTATCTTCTTTGCAAAAATGATATGTATTCTCTATATTAATGCCTGATCACAGCAAGACAAAGCATATCTTGATTTCTTTTGGGTGCCTGACCTTTCACATTCATTTTGCTGTTGCAAAACACATTAAATACTATGGAAAGACTGTGGAAAAAAGCAATTTCTTATCTAGTGAAATAATGAATATCTTTGTGCATCCAAGATAATAGGAATTCCAGCATTCATGCTTACTATAAAATATAGCAAGCAAAGGCTAAGTGAATTCCATTTGTTTTAATACGGAAATAATTTTGACTGCATCTTTGGCTTTGTATGACATGGAAACTGGTGATTGTTTATGCTTTGCTACTTTTTTGGTCTGCATTAAAATCCCACACGAGAAACAAATTTTTCTCTAGGAACAAAATGTTACTTTTTTGGGACTGAGTTCTAATTAGTTGGGTAGTTTCTTTTCTGTCTGTTTCTTTTCAGTTGGGAAAATGCAATGCATATAAAATCCAGATGGATAGCACATGATGCTGGAAACAGCCCCAGCCAATCAGCCACGTCACTTGATTAAAAGAAACTTATAAGAATTTAAGTAAAAAACCAAACCCAACAAGATAGTAAGATAGACCTGGCTGCAAAAATGGCATTTCATCATCCTCTGAGATTGCTTTTCGTTTGCTGGTTGGCCTCCCCACACCTTATTGAAAGTTAACCTGCAGTTGTATTTAATTTAAACTTGCATAGGATTTGTGATTAAGACCCTAAATACCAGTGGTGGAAGACATGTGGTAAGCAGGATGGGCAGGAAACTCATCATCAGACTACATCAGGCCACAAGGACCACAGCTTTAGGGCAATGGGCTCTTTGAAAGAACTTGGCTGAGAGAAATCCACCCTGGCACAAACCCTAATATCGCAGACCAATTCTTTTTGTATGGATTTTGCCTGTGACTGAACAGACTTTCAGAGAGCAAGTAAGCCCATATTATGGCAATTACTCATAGCCTTGCTGGACACAGAGTCTCCTGAGTATCTTGAGGTTTCACCAGACTTGAGAATGAGATCTTCGGAGAGGTCTAAGGTGGGCTATGAAGGAGTCTGAAGGAGGGGCAGGCAGGCCTTGTGGAGGGATGGAGCAGCATCTGGAATCTCTATGGACAACTGCAGGAATGTTTATTATTCTTTGTTTATTATTTTGAGTGTGTGCTCTCTCCTCTTCCTCTCTTTGTCTCCCTTTGTTGTTTGTGTAATAAAATTCCCCTAGGCGTATAAAGAAAGTCATTTGGAATTGCGCAACTGCTTCTGCCAGGAAGCTGGAAAAGCCCCTCTCCTGTACAGAGAGAAAAATACGGACTCATCTCAACCATTGAGAAATTACAGAAATAGAGCATTTGTCGTTGGGTTACATTTATATGCAAAGAGCTGTGGCAAATAACTTTGCTTCTTACTGTTAAAAATTCTACTTTTATCCTGTCCAAGGTGTTATGTTTATTTAAAACTTGAGAAATGATTTGTACATTTTAAAATAAAGCATGCAAAATACATTAAAAAGGCTCAGTGTCAAAATTGTTTTTTCTGCCAGCAGGTACAGAGAAGGAAAGGAAATGAGTAAGGAGAGAGGAGCGTCTTTAGAGCCACATGGCTAGTGAATTTTTCTATTTATTCTTTGGGGAAAAAGCAAAGTAGCTGCATAGCTGCTGGTTGGATAGGTGCCGGTACTATTTTTATTGGCAGGCAAATCTGAGTGGCTGAAAGGTGGTCATTAACACCCTGACACAAAGTGCTGACAGGGCGATTATAAGATTAACACCCTATGTTATATTAACAGTGTCAAAACCTCCCCTTACCTGTCAGTGAGAAATAATGGCATGAAGGAAAACATTATAGACATACTGAGATTTTAACATTAAAATGCCACACAGCTACTAACTTTTTCAAATTGGTCTAAATACCTAGATGCCCTACCAAAGTCCAATAAAATGAAAGAAAGTATTCTAAATTATAGTTTCACCAAATAAAATAATGAACACAAAAGCTAAGCCACCAGGGCTTACTTACTCTCTTGCTGATGGCTTTTAGACCCGATCTGCCTGGGAGTGGGTCTTTCACAACGGATGTCACTAGACTTTTGGTTTGGGATCTTGGAAACACAGGGTTTCCCTTAAGACTTGATAAATTTGATAAACAGAGCTTTTCTGGAGAATCTTATTGCTGATATGGAAGACAAAATTTGACTAGGATCTTTCTACAAGTTGACTGGTTATCCTAGACAGCACTAGAACCTTGTTTTATCAGTGAAAGCCTTGGGACCCATCTATACTTGAAAGTGTTTCTGCTCCCTGTTCAAAGGAATGGGAGGAGCAAATCCTCTAGCACAGCTTCAGCTAACCTGGTTTATACTGCCCAGTCTTCTGATGGTTTGATTAAATAAAATAAGTTATGGCAGAAAGTTCTTCCTGTACACTAGACCTACACCATCCCAGAAGGCCAGTCTGGGCTGCATCAAAAGCAGCGTGGCCAGCAGGTCAAGGGAGGTGATTCTGCCCCTCTACTCCACTCTGGTGAGACCCCACCAGTGGTACTACATCTAGCTCTGGGACCTGATGGAGCGAGTCCAGAGGAGGTGACAAAGATGATCAGAGGACTGGAACACCTCTCCTATGAAGAAAGGCTGAGATCAGCCTGGAGAAGAGAACACTCTAGGGAGACCTTATAGCCCCTTCCAGTACCTAAAGGGGCTACAGCAAAGATGGGGAGGTACTCTTTATCAGGGAGTGGAGCGATAGGACAAGGGGTCACAGTTTTAAACTGAAAGAGGGGAGATTTAGATTAGATATCAGGAAGAAATTCTTGAATGTGAGGGTGGTGAGACACTGGAACAGGTTGCCCAGAGAAGCTGTGGATGCCCCATCCCTGGAGGTGTTCAAGGCCAGGCAGGATGGGGCTTTGAGCAACCTGGTCTAGTGGGAGGTGTCCCTGCCCATGGCAGGGGGGTTGGAACTCTATGATCTTTAAGGTCCCTTCCAACTTCAACCATTCAATGATTCTATGATTCATTGGTAAAAAATTCATTGTTTTCCTGAATTGTAATATCATTTTAATTTTTAAGAACTAAAATGGCATTATGTTTTACTACCTGGGGAGAGGAAGGGGGGGGGGTGAAAAGAGATCCAACTCCAAAGCAAGCCTTTCTGGCTGCAGCCTGCTAGAGGAGTGCCCCTGCATCCTTCTGGCCCAGCATAAGCAGCACCTTCCCCACAGCAGTGGCACGGCCACACAGGGGCAGGCGAGGCTGGGGATGGGGAAAAACTGCCCTGGGGGCTGCACCTGCAGGAGCCCCCAGGCATTTTGCCCCTCTCTGCCAGGATGAGTTGGGCTCCAGGAGCTCTGGCAACATTCCCCCATACCTGCCCAAATATGCCTGGCCGTTTTTATTCCACACTTGTCCCCCTCCCAGCGCATGTAACATCAGTGATGCACCGTCTGATTTCTTTACCTTCAGGTCTTCAGGGTGCCTACCTTCCTATTGTCCACGTTTTGCCAGCTCATACTTTCTATATAATTTTTTTTAGTTAAATTTTATATTTTATATGATGATAGAATATTCTATATGCTACACATTTTTGTCTGTAAGATCTATAGATAGAATACTTAATACATATTCTTTATATATATTTTGGCTTCTAAACAAGATAGTCATAGCACCCAAAATGCCAAGTGCTTATGTGTTACATAAGAAGAGTTCAGTGGTTTTAAGTGAGATTTTCAGGATTTTCAGAGAGTTGCAATGCCATCATATCAGGATAACTTAAAGTTTATTGAAACCCTTTAACAAAGTGTACGCAGTTAACTTAGGACTTGTTACAAATTACTAAAGCGCCATCTGAAAAGTTCAAATGTCTCAGAAACAGATCCAACAGAAACGTTTAATAACTAAACAAGGGTAAAGGATAGATTTATGACTGCTGTTTAGTTTGGGGGCTGCTGGAAGACAATGCAAAAAATTCACACTCTCAGAGCTTCTGTTAAATGAACACTGTGCCTGCAGATATAAGTATTTATCACATCAACGGATGAGAATTGCCAAGGGTAGGGAGTTTCCAATAAATAGGATTCTAGTTTTAGGAACAACCTGTTAAAGTATTTCTATGTGTAATTTTATTACAGCATCTGCTTTGGCTGAAACCAAGGTCTCCAGGGCAATTCTGAACTTTCAAATCATCTATAGAATTGAGTGTTTTCATCTACATATCTTTTTTACTTCAAAAAATGAAAAATATGACATAATTCAGAGAAAATTATGTTTAATCATGTTTCATTAACGATATTCATGCAGACATACATGCTGACTAGAGTCTTGGAATATTTTCTGAAATGTTAGAAATGCCTTTAGAGATCTTTTGGCATTTCATGAAATTTGAGTGATTTTTCAAAACAAGGAAGAGTCAAGAAACACTATCAAGATAGTTGGGTATTCCGTGGTCTAATTTATAATAAAATCAGGTGGCCACTGAAAAGACACTCAAGTAATGAGTTCTTGCATACATTACAGTTTTCTGGAAATTTAAGTGATAACAATAAAGGCTTTGTTTACCAAATGCGTGGCACTGTATTGCTCTCCATTGACTTTAGCTGTAAAATGCTTAACTGCACTTTTAGCTGTTTAGCAAAGGTATATTTCTCTCTGTTTTTGGTTGTGTGGGGGTTTTTTTGGTTGGTTTTGGTTTTTTTTTTTTTTTTTACTTTTATTAACAGCCCTAAGTTACTTTGTTGTGGGAACCCTGCGTCCTGTTTATTTGTCTCTAGAAGTGAAACTCCTGTTTCATAGGAAAGGGAAGATTGTGCAGCTCTCCCTTTACAAAGGGCCTCTCTGTCTGCTGGGTGAGACAGAGACCAGCTCTTCAAGTGCTGCTTCTGCTGGGAAGTATTAAGGAGGGGATCATGGGTTTGGTAGAATTGAAGTCATTGGTCAGTACACGCCACAGATTTGCTGGCCCTGAGCTCTGAATGGGAGGGGAGCAACAGGCTGTATCTGCTAATCCTTATCCCTTTCTTTCTGCACATCTTCTGTGTGACAAGGAGAGATCACGAGTGACATTCTGCCCCAGCCCCAGCCCTTCTTTCACAGTTGCAAAGCAAGACACACTTTGGCAAAGCCAGGGTGGCAGTCAACAAAAAAAAAAGGCGTGAACACAAAGAAAGCCACCAAATAGTTAATAAACTATGAAATCATGTGTAGACATGAAAGTGGGAGGAGAACTACCTAAGACCTTATTTATAAATGTGTAAAGACATAAAAGATGACCTTCGGTGACCACTAAAGGGATAACTTCATCAGGAGATATTTGTGCCAGAACATGAACAGACTCTGGCATGTCAATCTTGTTGAAGTGCCAGAAACTTTACTGTGGTTCTTTGCAAAGGGTTCTGAATGAACAAGGTAGGGGTTTTTTTGTTGGGTTTTTTGTTTGTTTTTCATGGTGGGTTGTTGCGTTTTTTTTGAGTACAGTGGTTCTGATAAGCAGTTTGTGACACTACTAAATGAACACTGAAATCCTTAAACTTCGGTTCCTTAGTTTGGATCTGATGCCTTTACATACTGGGAGGAAAATTAATACACTCATGAGTTCATGGTCCTGCAACCACTGTGCAACCCCGTAAAAAAAAAAAAAGTCATTATAAAATGGCCAGTGTAACCTTGCAACTTTAGCATTATGTGACAAGCGGTAAATCATCTTAGTGCTTTTTAAAATAAATAGCCATATATCGTATCTTTACCTTAGACAAGTTGCCGGGTGACTTAAAATCCACTTACATTAAAACCCAAATTCGCCCTTTTCCAGAAGCAGCACATCTCTATTGTTGGGTATACAGAAATACACGTGTCCAGTTCTGGGCTCCCCAGTTCAAGAAGGACAGGGAACTGCTGGAGAGGGCACAGCAAAAGGCTACGAAGATTATTAGGGGACTAGAACATCTCTCTTATGAGAAAAGGCTGAGGGACTTGGGTCTTTTTAGTCTGGAGAAGACTGAGGGGGGATCTGATCAACACCTATAAATACTTTAAGGGTGGGTGTCAGGAGGATGGGGCCAGTCTTTTTTCAGTGGTGCCCAGTGACAGGACAAGAGGTAACGGGCACAAACTTGAACATAGGAAGTTCCATCTGAACATGAGGAGGAACTTCTTTACTTTGAGGGTGATGGAGCACTGGAACAAGCTGCCCAGAGAGGTCGTGGAGTTTCTGTCTCTGGAGACATTCAAAACCCACCTGAACACATTCCTGTGCAACCTGCTCTAGGTGGACCTGCTTTGGCAGGGGGATTGGACTAGATGATCTCCAGAGGTCCCTTCCAACCTCTATCATTCTGTGATTCTGTGAAATCATGTCTTCTGCAATCCCTGCATTATTCTTGATGTGAGGTGTGCTTTATCAGCTACAATATCTGCATATTGTCCATGTTCCCAAAGGGCAGAATATCAAAGGACACAGTATATTTTTATTTCCAGCAGGCTGGAACATGAAATGGGGAGATATGTTTGATGTGGGCAATTGACACAGAGTTTTGTATGTGCTGGTTTTCCCAGAATGGCAGCACATGAGTGATCAGCAATAGCCCAAGGAAGAAATGGGGGTTGGGGTTGGGTGAGTGGTAAATATTGCTGTAGGTGTGGGAAAAGAAGTAGAAATCATGTATGTACTCTACATAGCTAGTGTCCACGTATTAGTCTTGATGTAGGGTATACTTTATCAGCTAGTTACATATTGTCCAATGAAAGTATTTAATGAATTCTGATTTATTTAATTTTAGAAAGCTAGTAAAAATGAGAAACTTTGTCCAGAAAATGTTGGCCTGTGTTATGCAAGGTCACCTATGTGCATTAAGAAAGCAGAGGGAGGAAGCGGAACAGAGCCCACAGATAAACCACGTTTTAATACCGAAAACTGTTGTCTACCTATGTGTCTTTTCATCTGCATTGGTTTGGCTTCCTTAACATACAGCTAGGGAAAGATGGATTTTTAAGGCATTTATAGCTTGATATACAGAAAAACACTCCATGTTTTCATCTCTTTGAAAAACACTTCAGGGCACTAAACATTTGGAGACTCTTTTTTACATAATTGCTTTAGGTGGATCAATTTTATTTTTTCCTCTTTACGTTCCAGGCTATTTTAATCACATAAACAGAATGCCCCTGTTGTCCTTTTTAAACTAAAAACCCTTCCCATATATATATCAGTGACATGATGGGGCATTGCTATAGCAACATGAAAGCAAAAGAATTGATGCTTAGGCTATTGCAGTTTGGAGATGAGTCAAAACTGGACAAAGTATTGAACGGTGACTACTGTGAGCAGCCAACTTTTGCCCAAAACCTACGTATAACTTTCACAGAGACAGAGTGGGAAGTTTACATCATAAAAAACATCCCACGAGCATCAACGGATAAGATTCAGGCGCTGCCCACAGGTGGCACAACAAAACTGACACCCCCCACACCATACCAGCACAAAGTAGCTCCATAAACACATGCACCAAAGACTTTCCCATCCCCTCTCTGCAAGTTGAAGGTTAGGTCGTATAGTGGGTAAAATACTTCCTTACTAGAGGCAAGAAAAAAAGTAAAATGTCTATGGTAGCTCTGTTGGCTTTGTTGCTATTGTTGCTATCTGTTTATTCTCGTTTGTCAAGATTTACGGCTGTTTAGAACAAAACAAGCACTGGTTTTGAAAGGTTGCTTAATGAAAGGAACAAGTTTCAACTTTATTCCCTGCTTTCATGCAATCAGAGGTTATGTTTATTTAGAAAGCTAACATTTATACAGATTATGCACTCTCAGTGGTTCCATGCCAAAAAATACATGACTAAAATGGGTCTTTCCATCACTCTTTCAGTTTTGACCTATGATTGTTTTTACAGGAACTGGATCTTTTAAGCAATAGCCTCTGGTAGAATAAGGGGAAAGCACGGCACCTTGTGCAATCATTTGCAAACGGTGGCTTGAGCAAAAGGATATGAAAAATGCATTTGAATCACTCAACTGTCCAGACTACTCCAAATACTAATGGATTAGGATAATTGCCAGTGAGATTGGGAAGGGTCATCAAGGAAAGCTGGATGATAGCAGGGAATATCACCAGTGAAGGAAGTCAAATTTTTACACAATGTGAGACTTTTTATTGATTAAGCCATTCAACAAACTTTTAAAAGTATAAAAAATGGTAAAATAAGAATTATTAGAGATGGCAAATTTTGCTTTTGTTGTATGTGCTGCTCAGTATCCTGCTCTTGAAAATGTTTGTAATACTGCTGTTTTGTAAGTGAGCAGGGGCCTAAGAAAGAAATGTTTGTCTCATGTTTACATGCAAGTGCATATTTAAAACTCTTTTTAAAAATTTCACTCACAGCAAAAATGGAAAATCATTATGCTCAGAAGGATCTACCTGGCTGCTATCTTTCTATTAGCAGATTATCTTTAGGAGTAAATATCCAGCCTGATAAATACCTTGTTTATCAGTCAGTTAGTAGAAATGATACAGACTCATGTGACTAGAGAGTGCTTGAAAACTCTGATTTTTTTTGATTGAATATCTTTGTTAGGAGACAATGGTTTTCCTATGGAACCATTCTACAAATTAAGGATGTATGAAAAAAGAAACATCTTTCAGCTTTCCAATATTTTTCCAGCTGAAAAACAGTGACAAAGCTTAAGGATGTGATTTTTTTTCCCCGTTCACATTCTCACACTTTCTAAATGTTTTCCAACTGGCAAAACAGACAGTGTTACTTCGTGTTCTTTCCTGCCTTTAGAAAGAAAGTTTAAAGCACAGGAAAGCCCTGTTTGAAAACAGTGCTAGTATTTCTCCGTTTTGAATTATTTTTGGAGAAAAGAGTAGAATAGATTATTTTTCTTTTCATAACTACGAAATGAAAAATTCACCAGTTCAGAAAACGTTCTCCTCTGTAACATCTTCCTGAGCTTACCAAAAGCATATTTTTAACTTGCAGTTAGTTTTCACTCACCTTTATGCGGCACTCTTTATTTTAGCCCAGTCTATCTTAGAGAACCACAGTCTCTCAACAGATTTTTCAATATTTTGTTTCAACTAGAGATCTATAAGCTGATTTGCATCAGCAAAGTGTTCATTAAAAAGGATTAAGCACAGTTAAGCACCATGGCCCCATGAAAGAAAGCGAAGCTAAATACCATGCACCTTGTCCCCATTGACATTGACAACCCAAGTGTCCTAATTTAGGGGCTTTTTGCCTCCCGTACATCAGGAAATCGAAAACTTTCATAATGTAGCACAAGCTACCACTTCAGCAGGTGAATAAATAATCACCGTTGATTTCTTCCCTGCACAACATTTACCTCAGGGCTGTGTGTTGATGGCACAAAATGTGGCGTAATTGGGGGGCAGGATGGAGGGGGGTGGCCAGTTGGCTTTTCCTCCTGGTCAGCCCTTCTGCACTTCCTCCTTTTCCTTCTCAAAGCAAGATTTAAGCACCTAACTTGCTTCATCTCATCCCTTTATGAATGGGAGTATATGTGGTGGACCTACATTTTCTTTTGGTAGCTGCAGGCATGTAACTCCCTCAGCATGAGGTTTGGAACCTCTGATGGAGGTAGATGTGCCTCAACCCTGCTCAGAGAAGTCTCGCAGCGTAGGGAAGATCCACCAGACCCAAAGAAGTGGGAGAAAAATTTGACCTGGAAAGACAGCAGGTATTGCTTTCCTTTCATCTCCTGTGCTTGCATTTTCATCAGGGAGGAGGTCATTGGACTCATCCCTGTGTGTAGGTTCTCCCCATTTGAGAGACAGAGGTAAAAGACGCTAAGTGAGAGCAGGATTTGGATGTGGATGAACCTGCTCTTTGTCTTTACAGAACACACAGAACTGCCTCAAAGTGAGGAAAATATTGAGACTTATGTCTCTTTGCTGAGCTGCCCCATTCCATTGCACAAGTTTACCCCTCTCTGCTCTTTCATGTAAGTGCAGCAATCGATTGGCATGCTGCTATAAAGGAAGATTTCTCTTCAAACAGGGGAGAGTCAGATTCTGACTTTCCATATATTTCTGATCACCTACAATCCTACAAAGTTTACTAAAGGGTTTAGCAGCCTTTCATCCTGGAATTACGTGTTGTGTCTCACAAATTATATTAAAACTGGGGATGGAAGCTTCTCAGAAGACTTAGTAAATAACTGAAATGTGTAAGACTCTCTTTATTCAGAAAATCTGCCTGGAAAGATCATAAGAAAAGGCTTTCCTGCAAGATTTTCTATACTTCCTACTTGAAGACAGGCTGGAAATCTGAGAAGAGTCTTTCTGTTCCAGCTAAAGTGGGTAGGTACCAGGGTTTTAGGAGGCTGAGGGAGAGGCAAGGGGGAGGAAAAGTGAGTTATGTTTTTTCTTTAGAAATTCAGGTTCATCTTGAGTTTTCGGAAGAAGTTAGGATTCACTTTTGTTTTGTCTGAACAAATTTCTTCACTTTTATTTTGTCTAAACCATCTGGCTGAAGTACAGCCTGGGCTTGGCTTGCCTGAGAAGTCACATTGAATTAATAGGTCTATTCACAAAGCATAAAGTGAAGCCTGTTTGTAAATCTCTGCAAGAGCTAATCTGCTCTGTGCACCTCTTGCCAGGCACACGGGAACCTCTTTTGCCCTGCATGAAAGACCAGCTCAGCCCGCATTATTTGATATGTGCTTGCACTGGGCTTGTTCCAAGTCTGAAGCTGAGCTGTACTTCCAGGATGATCTTTGGTCCGGGAATGTCAGTCAATATGAAATTATTTTGATGTGAGGTGTTACATTTTCCAAAAGAACATACTTAATTTCTCCCTGCTTATGTTATTTAAGACAACTGCAGTTCAGTTTTTCAAGTATTGAGATAGCCTTCATAACTCATGACCACTTAACAGGTTGGAAACCATGATCTGAAATTGGCTACTTCTTGAACAGTAGATTGTCTGAAAATCTTAAGCAGAAATTATTGTGTGAAAGGTAAAGCACCTGGCAAACTTTTTACCGTGTTTTAGCCCTGAAAAGAATTACAGACGTGTAAAGGGAGGTGGGCACAATGTGCTTAGGTAACATGTGATACAGAGTAAGACTCCACCAGAGAAGCAGACGTGCAGCTACGTGTGCAAATTGAGTAACTACATAAATAGACATATGAGCATGTAATGTTACAATCACAAGCAAAACTATCAGATTGAATCATGGATAACAATCATAGATATTTTATGTGCAAAATTTAAGAAGCTAAGAAAGGAAATAGGAACTAACCCAGCCATTTTTTTCCCAACCAAGCTTTGGAGATAACTTTTCAACAGCAAGACATGCAGGTTAACGATATGCAATGCCAACGAGCTCACAACTGCAACG
This sequence comes from Numenius arquata, assembly GCF_964106895.1. Classification (NCBI taxonomy): domain Eukaryota; kingdom Metazoa; phylum Chordata; class Aves; order Charadriiformes; family Scolopacidae; genus Numenius; species Numenius arquata. Next base: position 35,970,876 of record NC_133585.1, on the reverse strand, counting down.
TTATTCCACAGAGGAGGGTTCCATGATCACACAGGGTAAGTGTGAACACTCAGGACATCTCCCAGAAGCTCCACCCCATATTGCTTTTGGACTTTGAGACCAGGAAACCAGGGGGACCAACGACGCTCGCTCAATGGTTCAAATGCCAGCCTTACAAATGAAAGACAGGCCTGCCCCCATCCCAAAAAGTGGCATCAGTAAGATAGCAGCAAAAACATCATTTGCAGGAAAAAAGGTACGAGCTGCCAGATTCTAGTTTGGCTTCAATATGTCTATGGTGTAAATTACATATATAAAGGCTTCTATCAGTGACTTGCTGCCACCCTTCTCCAAAACTGCGATGGGTGCTGCATTTTTCAGGTGTCTGGCTTGAAATAAGGCAGATTTTTATTTTTTTTTCAATCCTCTAAATTATTGCTCTCTTAAAACCAGCCCGTGCTAAGATGTTTCATGTCTGATGGCCAAGGCCCTTTCAGTAGAGTAACTCTGTCCTATATAGTGCTACCAAGAATAAACACTGCACGAGCATAAGTGCCAAAAGAGAAAAAAAATCCCTCCCTTTCATTTTTTTTCTTTCCTTGCAAGGCCAAACATGCTGTCTTTGGACAGATTTCAATCCCGCTTTAATTCATTAAAAAAGTGAAACAAAATCACCATTTACATCCTTGACAGCTGGCAGGTTTTATGTGTTCTTACTGCTCCTGCCAAGTCAAAAAAAGTTTTCATTCAGCTCTGTCATGGATCTTTGGAGTGCTGGAAGTGTGAGAGATGTCAAAATGTACTCATAACAATGACATACAGTACCTGAAGGCAGGAACATATTATGCTAATGTACTGGTGTAAAGGAAGTTACAATTCTCCTTTTTACTTAAGAAGAAAAAAAACAAAAAAAAATCTCACGACAACATCAGAAAACATACCAGTCCCAAAAGAGGGAGAATTTTGCTTTCTACAAAGCTATCTGACATGTTCCAAGAACTTTCTGTTCATCAGATTGCATTCCAGCATATACTAGAGAAGGAAAAGAAAAAAAGAAAGGCAAATATCTCAACAGGGAGGAAGGCACTCTTTCCCACTGGGTTTCAGGGCCCTGGACAGGGACAGTTCGCACTCCTACGTGATTATATTTGCAATATGCCTCTGTCCTGGTTTGAGGCCTCAAACCAGGACAGCCGCACAACGGGGCACCAAAAGGAAACATTAGAGTGATTGTGAAGCGGTGATAAACAGTGCCTTGCAGCTCCTTCAGTAGAAATAAGAAACAGAAAGGGTCTCCAACTTACATTTTCTGTAAGTTTTCAGCTTTCCCATGGTCCTAGTAAGACAATAACAGAAAGAAAACCCCTTCCAAATAAAAAGCAAACACTCCTGTAGCTGAGCCGAGGCATGATGCAAACCCCCAGTGCTTTATGCCACAACGCACGTAGACCACAGCCCAGATCACGTTGCACAGAATATATAACTTGCAGGCATACAATCCAATCCTATGCCTCCAAGCTCTATACAGTCAATGCGTTTCTTTGCCAGAAAGGGGTTGTACAGAAAAGCTTGGCAGCTGTTTGAACTCTGTGGCATTAGGTGAAGTTATCTAGATTACAGTTCAACAAAATCTTAGTTGCCACTTGAATTTTGATGGGGACAAAGATAAATTAGAAATTGGACCTGCAGATATTGCATTTCCTTGTCTCACTGCCCACCCCAAGGAAATGCAAATGTAAGTTAAATCCACCTAAGCACAAGTGTAAGAGGCAAAACTTTCCATTTCCACCGTGCACAGCTGTTTACATTAGAGAGAAACACTTCTGAAAAAAAAAAAAAAAGAACCCCGTGATATAGTTACAACCCACGAGCACACCACTACTATCATTTCCAGAGGCATTTGGGAGGGAGCTGTTGCAGCTTTCTGAGCTGAAGCCTCACTCAGGAAGGACAGATGCCAGATCATTATTCTCGGCTTTAAGATAGAAAATAGCTTATGGGCATAAGATGCTATTTACTGCCTACAGTACATTTCAAAGAACAGCTATCTTGTCAATCATATACTCTTTGTATTACTTAACTAGGTCATTTTAATTTTGCTGTGGTTAGTTATTTTAAAATCAGTGTTATTCTATGATCAGCTACCCCTTATCTATGGCGGTGAGAATAGCTTGGGGTTGCGACTTAAAGACCACAAATATGACTAGTCTTGGCTCTGAAACTTTGAGACCCAAAGGCACAGGCTTTTCTTACAAAATGCAATCATTATGGCATGCATATAGCCCTAAGGTATTTCACTTACTAAGCCAACAACTGCTTAAAATGGCAAGCTGCTCTTGGAAAAAATCAACTTGCTGCTTTTTGCCTGTACAAGATCCCTTTTGATACACATAAATTTTTAGAAAATCTAAGCCTAGGGCAATTGTCTACCTCAGAGATACAGTTACAAGAGGATAATAAGTAGACTCTGTTACATTTCTGTGCTCATCTTTACCTGCAGTATTGTGGATGCAACAGGCAGAAATTATTTGTTCTCCATGAGAGTTACTTTAAAAAAAGCAAACACACCAGTGGAAATGTGGCTTTGTGTGCATGTCTGGTGTGAGGGAGATGAAGCAAAACACCAGCCTGAAGGAGCAGGAGTAGTGTGGCGTCTTTTACCAGAACTGGTTCTGGGAAGTTTGGAAATGCAGATGTCTAAGATGGAGGCACATCAAACCTCATCATCTTTTGGTCGCTCCTTTTCAGGACAGAGTGCGGTGCCCCAGGGCTCAGGTCACAGCACCCCTTGTGAAGTCCTCACACAAGAGCCTGTGACTGTGTCGCGAAGCTGAGGGGATGACAAGAAGCAGCAAAATGAAGGGGGTAAGCTGGAAAAGCAGGAATTGTTGTAATTTATTTCTCCTTTTCTTCCATCGCACTTGTGAAAGTTGCATGTAGCAATAGGAGAATAACCTGGCTACAAATACAAAACTCCTCAGTGAAAGGAAATCTGAAGTATCACTATGAATCACTAACATTAATTCTTAGTAAAATTAGATCTATGCCAAGCCAAGGCTCACCAAAGACCTTATGACTGCACCATTGCAACTGAGCAGACACTCTCTGCACTTTGGGTAAGGAATCTAGGGAGCTGCTCCTCTGCTTCAGCAGAGTTGTAAAACTGCATTTCCAAAGAAGGGAAAACAGAGGTGGAAAGTTAAGGTGGCACCATGTCATGATGTTATTCCAGGATGTTGGCTTTGGGAGTCTGAGCAAAGAGAGAGGTAGGCAACGTCCCATTTCTTTGGTATATTTAAAAAAAATTAAAAAGACATCTTTTGAATCATAATATATATTTTGATACCTTGCAAGGAAGTGAGTCTTGAAGTAAAACATTTCTTCAGAATTTTTTTGATTACTTCTAGGTTAAGTGACAGGTTACAGATTTCTGTAGCCCCATCGGTTTATGATTGTGAAGTCCAATACGGTGCATATAAATGAACACCCAAAGCGTCTTCATGTGGAGACAAAGCTCTGAATGCTGGCCGACCAATATGAGGTCCACACATCCCCTCTCTAGGGGCTTTGGTTGTAACAGCACACCGTTTCTGAGAAACAGCACTGATAACAGTCATGCATTTCCTATGCCAAAATGGGCTTTGGGTTCCCGTTCCTCAGCAGGTTGCAGTGCATGTCATGCCAAAGGCTGGCTGTCCTCCACATGGGGAGGAGCACCTTTCACCAGCCTCTGATCTATGGTTGGACACGTGCAACGTGCTGGCAGCGGCGGGGGCTCTGGAAGCCTTCAAGATAAAAGGCACTTTCTGAAAGTAAGATTACTTTTATTACTGAGATGATGTGAAAATGTTTGTTTTATTAGGTATCTCTTAAAATCATTTAATTATCATATTAGTTGTTTTCATAGCTTATATTCTGAGGGCACAATTGTGTGACTGAATGAAAGATTGCCTCCTGCCAATTTCATCGTACAAACAGCCTGGAGCTCTCTCTGCCTTAACTATGTATCCAGAAGTGGGCTGAATGTGTGTGCGAAGTGGAGAGAGACTTTGGAAACAAAAGGAGCTCTTACCCGAGTTCTCTTTTTAAGACTTTTGTTCACACATTGGCATTTTCTAAAATAGCTAATGATCCTTTGAAGACTGAAAAAAAAAAAGAAATTTTGCTGATCATTTGCTTACAATCAATAAAATATTGCTTTGGCCATATCAAAGTGAATATCAAAAATCACAAAATTCTGTGATTGCACATCTGGGAAAGTTCTGCTTTTCCACATGAAATACAATGCAAATCTGGAATATTGGGACTGCCAAAAAGCATATTGTCACACCACATAAATGGTGCAGTTGCAAAAATTATGAATGTATGGAACTTAAAGCCAGCGGGATTGTAGAAAAAGTATATAGGGATATAGAGAAATTGGTAAATGGTATCGTTACCAAGCATGATTATTGTTTTTGGGGCTATTCCAAAGTTATTCTCCATTTGGATCAGGGAGTTAAAAATCTAATGGCACAAGAATTCCAAAATATTTCTAGAAAAGAGAAAAAGCAACCTTTAGAAGAAGTAGTCCACTACAGAACACCTCTATACATCCAAATTTTTATATTCTCTTTTTTCCTCCTTCCAAAGAAGAAACCACATTGTTTCATCAGAGTAAGCCTGTTGGTCACAGTATAATTCCATTTTTCAAAACTGCGTTTTCCAGGTGAAATATTCTCACAAGAGGTTTGCTTGACCCTCTCCCTTTTTCCTCACCTGCTGGTATACCAACAGTGGCAGGAAAAGCATCTTCAGTGCACTGGAAGAACATGTGACCAACCACGCACTCTAGGCACCCCTATTCAGAAAGCCCCGGAGGGCGTCCGACTGGTGAGCTCCAGCTCCATATTCCCAGCCAGATGTTGCACATGGGGTGTCACCACAACAGCTGTTGACCGTACAGCACCTGCACGGAAGCTGCTGTGCCTTTCCCAGTGACCACAGCTGCAAGAGCATTGCTGTTTGCTGAGGTACTGAACTGCTCCTCCTCCAGCTGTGTTCCACTGGACACTTCTTACTGAAATGAAGGAGAACTGCTGATAGCACGGTGATACTAATGTTGGCCAGCTGACAACTGAAAGTTGTCTCTGCACACACCCTTGATTGGACTCGGTGTCCTTCCTTTGACCCTCAGCTCCTTCCTCTGACTTTGAGTAATGAGTTTAAGCACTCCCAGCTATTTCAATATATCTTTTTCCTATTTTTCTTCCAGCAGAGAGGATATTCCTCCTTCATTGCTCATATTCATATTTGTCTGTCTTCTAAAGAAGTGAACACATCTTGTGGGTGGTTGGTGGGTCTGAGCTCATGAAGGGTTCATGACATACTCAGTACTGCTCAGGTAGCTTGTGATAGCAACCTCTTCAGAGTTTGTTGGAGGATTTTGTTTCCAAAATCTGAATAAAACACACCTGCTGAAAAGCCTGATCCTGTACTAGGACTGCCCACAAACTGTTCTAGACTGGCTAGAAGTCGTGTTCTCAGGGCTCGTACTTTTGTACGGTACAAAAGAAAAGGGAGAAAAAAACACCCTACTGAGCACTGAATTTCCCAACAGAATATGGGTGAGCTTATCTGCAACTAAGTCACAGTCGGTCACGTACCTCTGCTTGCCTCAGATCCATCTGTGAGGATTATACTTCCCACAGTTCTTTAGATGGTCATATCAGATAAAACACAATTTGGGAACATTATTATTATTCCAGAATGATTTCTTAAGTACATCACCAGTGTGTTTTTCCATTCAATATAAATAGACTGGAATGGTTGGTGGGCACCTAAAACTGATGCTGAGACGGGTCCTGTGCTTGGCTGAAGCCACCCAGGGAGAGACATGGGAAAGGGGAGCAGTCCAGTAAAGGGCCAACAGAACACGTCTCCATACACCCATGCCAAAAGAGTTCTGAAGTACTGCTGCAAGAAAAGCTTTTAGTAGTTACAATAATCAATTGTATATTCTTTGCAATTTAACTTCTTGTCTTGTGGTTTCATGGGCTCCCCAGTGCCAGTAGTAGAGAAGTCAAGAATGGTTGCAGTCATGGTGCTGCTGGGCAAAGTTTCTGATAAAATTATATTGTGAGGAACAGAATTTTAATTACTTTTTTGAAATCATGTTGACTCATTACATAACAACTATTTAATGATGCAGCTCTGAGCACCTTCCCATCCTAAAGACTGACCATCTAAAAACCTAGGGTTCAGAATGAGAACATCAGTGGTGGTTAAAACGGAAGGATTTTTCTCTTCCTTAGTTTCCCACCATGGAGAATGCCTACTAATGAACACAGAGCAAGGCAACAGCTTGCAAAAATGCAAAGTCAAGCTTAGCTGTGGCCCACCTCTACAGCAATCTTGTTTACCCATCAACACCCCAGGAACAATTTCTTCTTCATTCACATTCCTCAACAGCAGCCTTTATTATATGGTGTACCACATCCTAACTTTAATAAGCAATTCACTGGCAGGCTAAGTATCATTTTTCAAACGGACTGCAATTAACAAAATAAAACAAATCCCTTTTTAGTTCAAGCAGCATTGCTTCTTTCCCTCTCTTCAAAGTGATGGTGTCAAATTGTTGCTTTCCTCTTGCATCTTTCTGTAAACCAGCAACAAAGGAAATATTTTCCAATGCATGATGGTTTCCACTTGCCTACCACCCTTCACCTGAATATTTTAAAACACTTGGCAAAGACAAAGGATAGGGAGGCATATTGATTTTCTTTGATTTTTCTTCAGTTTATATGGGGAGTTGCAGGCAAAGAGGTGGTAAGTAGCTTGCCGTGGGTTACAGAATGACTCATCAGCAGAGACAATAACAAAGCCCAGTTTTCTGGACTCTGATTATTCTTTTCACAAGATAATCCAACAAATGCAATGATTTCACTTCCATTCAAAATTTGGTAATGTGTCTTTCTTGGGAAAAAAAAAAAAAAAAGGTGTTCTGTTTGTGCTGGGGAAACATCCTGGTTTATTCATTGTGTAACTATAGTAAATCGCCAGCCCATCCAGCCTTGGAGTGATACCAGCTGCGGTCTGAATGCAGAGCTTGTGAATGACTCTCACACAGCCATCAGCTTGAAAGCTGTCTAGCAACCTCACAAATGTGAAACTGTAATACTACAGCAGCATTAGTCTGCAACAGCTGGGAAACCGTAGAGGTCTTAATGGCAATGAATAGAAAGCAATCAGTTGAAATACTCTGCATTTCTTTGGTGGTTTGCAACATGATCTTCTCTCTGTGGAGAAAATCCTTAGTAGATGGGGCTTAAAGATTTATTTCCCTATTTTTTTGAAACCAATGCAAAAAGAAAATGATTGTTCAACTTGAAGTTTTGTATATAAAATGTATATAAAACCAGCTTAGATTTGTCATTAAAATACCACGGCTGAAAAGTGTCCACAAAACATAAAAACATTGACTGGTGATGGTAACCCAGCTCCCCCAGAGGCAGCCTGAGATCTGCACGAGCCCCATGGCCTCTGGGCAGGATTTACTGGCTGGATTGGCTCTTCTATGGACGTCAACTGGCTTCCCCTCACCAGGGCCACTGCTGTGCTCAGGAAGGAGCATGGGAGTCTGAGACAACCCCCTCTCGGACTTGTTAGTGCTTTTAAATTTTGCTGGGTGGGCCTTTCAGCTGATGCTATACTCAAAGGTGAGAGAGAAGGTAAGCTGGGAAAAGTACAGTATAGCCTCTGGAATGCAAATTTCTCTTTTGGGCAAAATTGTTTATCTCAAAAAAAAAAAAAGGAAATAGAAAAAGATACCCAATCCTCTTCCCAAAAGGGTCTCTATAGGGCCATCCCCTTCTTCCTGGGGGGGAGCTAACAAGGCAGTGCCTTCAGTGACTCGTCCTCACAAGCCTTAGAAGTGACTTCCAAAATCTCCCTAAATAACCTCAGAAGGGAAAAGCTGATTTGTTACATTCAGTTCAGCTCTAGTTTGGGTGAAATGTGGCAAAGCCACATGGCAAGTGGCACTGCAGAGCCCACCCTGTGGAAGTGCCTTTACAACACCTCCTGTCACCAGCAATACCTGTGCTTTGGAATGAACTTCTAGGGCCTCCACATGGAAAAGGATGCTGTTGATAAGCACAGTCCCCTCCCCATTAAATACTTCCATCCTGTGAGAAACTATGAGTCTTTTTAGCATCTGGGAAGAAGGGTGATGTTACATCTCTCCTGAGGATGATGCTGGTCTCCTGGGCAGACCTTGTGCTGCTGTTATGGTTTGAGAGAACCCATAAAAATCTATTGTCGTTAGACAATTACTCTATCACCCGATGACCCCTCCCCACCCAGAAAGGGGAATCAGGGAACACAAATAAACACAAGGGTTGAAATATAAATAGATTTAATAGACTAAGACTAAATAATTAACAATAATACTAAAGAACCAGTATTAATCCCGATACTGATATAAGATATACAGGAATTATACTCAGCCAATTATATCAGTAGGAAGCTGTGCACTCCCAGCAGTGGATAGCAAGTATCGGACACTGCGAGCGCAATGGCTTCAGGAGGAAGGGAAAGGCTCAGGGTTCCGGCACTGGGGCAAGGAGTTGTCTGGACTGCTGCCATCAAGGGAGAGAGCGAGCTATGCAGCAAACTTTTCTAATTTATATTGAATGTGATGTTCATGGTATGAAATAATCCTGTTGGCCAGCCTGGGTCAAATGCCCAGGCCTTGCTCCTCCTTGTCCCTGCATCTGGCAAGGTTCAAAAACACTAACCTTGAATCCCACCGAGCCTGGCTGGCTATAAAGTAAATATTTTCACAAATTCAGACACTAGAGTCTTCTAAAAGTGCAATTTTCCCCAGCATTAGAAGAAAAGTTAGTCCTGTGTCTCTCAACCCAGGACAGCTGCCCACCTTGGAAACTGTCCCGACTTTTTGGGACCCAGACTTGTATGGCACAACTGGGATTTAATCAACCCTATCACACAAATCTCTCAACTGGGTTTCTAGACACAAAAAAAAAAAAAAAAAGGATCTGGGAAAGTCATCAGCCATCACAAAGGGACTAAGAGCTACATTGGAGGTATCTTCCGTGCAGGTGTTATTCCCCTGAACAGGCCAGAGTTTAGGGCAGGTCAAAAGAAAGTCGCTGATCTGGAAATAATGATGCATCCCAGAAAGACCCCCTGCGCTGCGCGCCCTCTCCAGCTAGCACCACAAAGGAAACACAAACAAAGATTAGCTGCAAAATTATTATTATTATTATACCGCCCTGGAAGTAGTACTATTATTACTATTATTTTGATTATTATTACTATTATTTTCACTATTATTATTGTGCTCAGGTCATTAAAGACTGCAGTTTTCGGTCAGAGAGGTGAAGCAGTAGTTTCAGAGATGCTTTTGGGAAGGGCGGGTGCATGCTGCCTCAAACTGCTCCCCTTGTGCTGTTTTCCAAACAGTCTTGCTGTAACATAACCTCTGATAATGCATTCTAACAATGTTTGCCATCAAATGTCAAAAACAAGGTGTTTGCAAAAAACCTAGAAGGTACACCATTTTACATGGCGTGTTTAGATATTGGACAGCCCAATGGAGATCACCCCAGCTTAGTTTCAGCGTATATTCCCTTCTAAATAGAAATGGTAACAAAAAACCTCCCTTTGTTTCATTATAGCACCAAGGCTTTGATGTACCCTCTAAAACTCTATCAGAGAAGCATGTATTATGTTCTGAGGTGCATGATGTGGCAGGCATCATGTACCAGAATGGCAGACCAAGTTTTCAACTGGCAGATTTTTTCTACTGGCTAGAAATATTCCCTATCAGCCCACTACCAATGCCTTAGTAATGCCTCACTGGAGCCTTCCAGCCAAATGGCAGGTACGGCCACCGGTGTAATTCTAACTTTAGCAGAAGTCATTTCACACCTATATTGTCTCTTAAAAACAACTAGGAAAGTCCAGTGAGAGTTCATTTGGTTAAAACTTCCCTGAAATGAGTGTGAAAATGGCAGACCCGTTTGCACAGGGCTAAGGGAAGGGACGCTACCATCCTCCTCCACCAGCTGGCTGCTCCAAAGCTCACACAAAGTGAAGAAAGGTCAGGAATGGAAAAACACTAGGTCCTGTTTTGGTTTGACTCATCTTTGTCTTAAACTTTAGGTTTTTGGCCACATACCTGCTAGGTGTAAAGTGTCACGTAGAGGAAATCAGGAGAGGCAAGCAAAGTAACTCATGGCCCAGGAGGCCCAGCCGAAGCGAGGAACCCCTGGACAGCAGGCACTAGGAATGGTCCTATTCACCCCTCGTCCTACTCCCTGCATTCCTGCTCACAAATTCACTAGAGAGAAAGCACTCTGTCGTGTTGGACTAGGGGGTTGGACTAGATGATCTTTATGGTCCCTTCCAACTCTAAAAATTCAGTGAAATTCAGTGTGGGACACCACACTCAAAAACCTCCCATCCTGGGTTCAAACACAAATCCTGGACCTTGAAATACATTTCAAGTCTGCTTGCACTGATACACCTGTACTGCACTGCGTGACCTTCTTAGGCATCAGCCACAGGTAACTGAGGATATCAGACATGGAAGGCCTCCATATAACCTAGTGTTATTTAAAATACTAGTAAAATGGCACAGTAGTTGCTTTACAGTAACATTTGCAAAGCGACACTTGTAAAGCTCCCAAGGTCTGTGGAAATGGATCAAGAAATAAAGAAATATATATTTAGCAGGTGAAAACAATATCCCACAGTACGTAGCCTGCATCCATCCAGGAAAGCCAAGAGACTTAATCCATAAAGTCCTGTAGGCATGAATGGAGGCACCTTTCTCTTCACACGAGCATGTTTGTTAAATAGAAGGAATATTGCAAAGCATCCCTTGCCTGGGTTTGAATTTACACCTTTGTGTTTTGTCACAGCGCGCTGCATGCAGGCTGGTCACCAGACTCAGCCAAATAAATCTGGCTATGAGTATCCTAAACCATGTGTATCCTCAAACAACACAACCAAGAAAGTTTAGGCAAAGGTGTCTAATGCTCCATCAGGAAAGGTTTGCACATGTCTATCCGCAAAGGTACAGTACTTCAGCGTATGACCAGAGCATAGCCAGAAAGGTTACCATGAAAAGAAATTGCATATTAATCTATAAATATTGTTTCCAACCATAATCAGTGTTATTTTCCCCATGGATAAAAATAAACTTTAACGAGTCTTTTTGCTCCTGTCAGCATTTTAAAGCCATTGTAGCTTTGGAAAAGTGACCGAGTCTGTTCATAAGGTGCATCACCTACAAAACTAATACATCTCTTTCAAATACAAAATCCTCATTGTTGTCAATGACAGCACCATAACATGCTGTCGCCTTAGATTCCAGGAGGAACCTGCCAGGATGACTCTAAAAAGAAAGGTTTTCGCTAGTAAAGTCATGTGCAGTGACTATAGGTACACAAGCTTGGAGCATTCACTGCTTTTCTATACACCTTCAACTCATAAAGGAAAAACAGGCTTTAACCATCCTGAGAAGATTCATCCAGACTGAACGCAAGGGTACACAGTAGGGCAGTCATGTGAAAGATCTGCATTTCCTTGGCAAATATGCTTCTGCAGTACTGCTCGCCTTTTGAATATATTTGAAAAAATACACACTTGAACGGCATGTCCCTGTTTGCTTTTCAGGCTGACAATTGCCAGAGCTCAGGTTACAAGTACATCAAGTCCCCTATATGAACGCCAGAGATAAAAACGTGCTGCTTCCAAGTGAATGTGGACTTTCCAAAAAACCTCATACTATTCCTATCCTGCGTCGTGTTTCCCCAGGTGTGATATTCTCCCCTCCAAAAAAGGCTGGATTCTCTCAATGAGGGAACAAGGGGATGATGTGTACCTGCTGCATCACTGAGGGTTTCAGTGCACTGAGTCCGTGGGGCTCAGTGGGTAGGACACATCTTTTTTGATGGCAAACCTAGCTAAAGCCATTCCTGGCAACTACTGGATTCCTACTCGTTTCCTTTCAAGGTAACCTAAGGCCCATCAGCCTCAAGAAGAACTAAAAAACCCAACAACTAGCCTTATTTCTGTATTTGATGTATGTTTAACTTAGCATTACATTAGGAAAGATATCAATTTGATTCTGTCAAATCAACCTGTTGAACCTTAATGTTAAGCAAGTCTAGTAATTTCTATCAAACCTAACACGTCAACAAGGATACAATTATATGTACTCTCAGTCTATACCATTTCAAGTTAATTAGAGCACAAGCTAATAATAATAGCTAGTGACACTCTGTGCACTGCAGCCATCTCACTAAATCCAATGCTCCTCTGAAACACCTAGTTTAATTTAAAGTTGAAGAGCCACAGCACAGCCAGCAGATGAAATGAGAATGTAAAACACAGTCCTACAACAGCCATATTTCTCTGAATATTTCCACCCCTTGACATTAACTGTAACTTCTTTTATTTCTTTGATTACTACAACTCAGATAGTTCTTCTCCTACCCTAGGTTCTTTGTTTTTTCCTTATTCCTGCTGAGAGAGCTTTACTCACTGTCACCACTTCCTTTACACCACCAATTAGTCAGCCAGCTCCCCCTGGTTGTGTGGGGTTTTCATGTGAGTGTAAGAAAGCAGGCATGAAGAAACCTAGGAAAATATGAATGCAAAAACCACCAAAAAAAATGGCAGGCATCACCAAGGCCCAGTGCAGGCTCTGAAGCCGTATGTAACTTAGTTCCAAGTCATCTTAGCATAAACTTGTGGTTAACATTGTCACTGTTGTGTTGGCAGTCTCATGCTCTGAACTCTGGGCATTTTTTTTTCTTAAGGTACATCCTAAGAGATTCAAGTTCCACCTACCAAAGACATTCAGAAGCAAACATCTAGTTGTGAAATTTCATCAGGAACCAGATTGTGGCTTACTGATGCAGAGGATATATATATATTTTTAAATCAGATCTTAAGTTCTTCAAGCAGAATGAAAGGAACTGCATTATTCACTATAGTTATTAGTGCACAGTTACCCCCCTCACTGTGTCCTCATTAAGCTGCAGAAAAAGCAGACGATTTTCAGGTTTTACCCTTTCCTTCTCCCTTCCTGCCATGATTTTTTCTCATCAGAGCTCACTGCCCACTCCTCTCCTCTGGCTGACCTTCCTTGCAGGGTACATGCGATTTCCTACCAGCCCTTTTCTCCTCCATCCTTACTCTTCCTATCCCCCAGAGACATCCTGCCCAAAGCCACCAGGCTGAGAACCCTCCCCTGCTCAATGAGCTCTGGGACAGGCTTGGCTGCCCTTTTTTAACTGGCCCGATTTAAATCCCCCCCGATTTGTGCCCAGCCACCCAGAGCAATTGCCAGCAGCAACCTCCAACACTTTTTGTGCCCTCTCCCTCCCTTTTTGCTCCAGCTGCCAGAGCTGTTACCCCTCCTTTCTCCCCATCCCCAGGCATTCAGGGCCACAGCTGTTTGATCAGGTCATGGTCCCATTCTCTCACAGGGCTGCCTCTGCAGTAACTGGCATGATAAACCGCTGGCGGAGAGATCAGATTTTCCTTTTCATTTTTTTCCACCAACAGGAACTCTCCCCTGTTCATCTGAGGGTAAAGTGGCCATCAAAGCTGCATGGTGGCTGGATGGATGTCTGGCAAAGCACACACCAGCAAAAATCAATACATCTCACACTTCTTTTCCATTTATTTCTCTCTCCCGTTTACCCTTGCAGGCATACAGAAGGAAGAGCAGGCAAGCAAGGCCGCAGAGTGCTGGTCACACTACAGCTCCTTCAATCACGTCATGAATTATAAAAGCAGATTTCTTTGATTTAGTGTGAGGTACCAGAAAACTTTTGGATTGTCACTGTTGTATGAGCTCATGCTGACAAACCACCTGCTAGTGGGCTGTAACAGCCATAAATTGGTCCTGGGGATGCTTGGACAAAGAACTGTCTTCTTTGTTGTCCCAGGAGAGCGGATTTATCTGTATAAAATATCTATTTACTCTGCAGAAATTGCCATTAAAATATTAGCTTAGTAATATTTTCCATTAGTAATTCCTGAGCTTTCCATGCTCTCGTGTGCGTGCAGATATATGAACCTACATAAGTACACACTGCAGTCTGTTGGAAGAAATGCAAGTATATATAACACTGAAACATAAAGGTGACTGTTAAGGTTCAGCTGAGATCATAAAAGGTAGGAAATATTAGAATGAATTCTTAGAAAAAAAAAAAAGAAACAACCAACAGCCAGCATCAGGAATAGATAGCAATGAAGTTTCAAAGTCAGTTGTATACTTGTTTATGATTCCACTTCAATTCCTTTTTTTTCCTGGATAACAGAAACTCTGTAATCTAACCTCCAGAGCTTTGATTTTGATACAGTTTTAACACACTTATTAACGGATTCTGTAGGGGATCAACGTTTTTATTTTTTAAATGCAAATATGGACATTGCCATAGCCTTTTCTGCTTTATTTTTAATTCCTTGAGGATCATTTTCAGAAAAGAAATATTGATTTATTTTTTTTTTTTATTTTTTCCCCTACCTTTCTCCCTTTTCCTCTATTTTGCCATCACCTGTGGCAAATAATAATCTAGTAGGATAATCTAGTAGGCTTGTACCATCTCTTTCCTTTTCCCACTCTGTACTTTCTTTTCATTTCTTCAGGTTTTGAGAAGCGATAGAGTGGCAAGAAATGAATGGCCCAAGGAAAAATGGGAACTCCACTCTGCCCAGCATTTTTTAATTCATAGTGATAAGGAGCAAAGAGAATTGAAGACACGTAGTAATGACAATGCTGCTGCTGCTAAAGTAATTCTCTTTTGAATATTGCCAAATAAAAATAACTGCAGTGGTTCAGAGTGTTTCTCAGGAACACATTAATCTTCTTTTGTCAAACCCTAATACGTGCATGAAGAAGAAAAATCTGGCTTTTGCAAAACAAATGTATTTCACTGGAAATGTTAAGTGATCTCAATGATAACACCGTACAGAGCTGTTACAAAAACACAGGCCAAGAACCACCCCATCCAGAAACAGGCACCCAAAGCACCTCACAGCTACCAGAAAGGGCTGGTGCTCTAGGAGCATATCTGTTCCAGGGAAAAAATACACCTGACCCTTTTCTAGCTGCACCAACTCTCTGACGGCTCTGCAGACACCCTGATGGTGTTCACAATGTGGCAGAATGGGGAACAGGAGCAAGAGGAACAGGCTTTCTAGATGGCTGAAACATCTCCATCTTAGCGCTTAAAATCAGGAGCCTTTTACTGGGCTTCACCTCAAGTCTAGCAGAAAACCTCTTCCTCAGACACAAGTCTTGTGTGAGTTTCGAGATAGATATTCCATTTTGTGTTGGTTTTGGATGAGAAGCCAATATTGGCCTAATCATGGAAACTGAGTGGCAGCTTTACATTTGGAGAGGCAACCAGTTCTCCTGAATGCTTTTAAACACTTTCAGCCCTTTGGATGAAAAATGCTCAAGCCTGTTTTGCCATTAGTCACTTGGAGTAAGACTGCTGGCTCCAAAGGACCAGCTAAACCCTATGAGATCCACAGCTTCTTCTTGAAAATCCTTTGCATTGCAATAAGTACCTAAGGAAAAGGTATTTATACAAATGTGTCATGTGCCAAGCAGTTTTCTTTCATTCCAAACAAAGATGTGAGCTTTACATACATAAAACGCATATCTCCAAGTGCCACACTTTTCCCAGTGCGTTTTCAGGCAAAATAACATGCTGGATGCCAAGACTGCATGTTGCTCCACAGAAAAATTCAGCTATCATTAATGCAGGTAACCATCCTCTAGTGGAAACAGTCTCCATCAACAGCAGAGAGTCGTGGCTTTTAATTTAATTCTGTGGCAGATAATACAAAGCAGTACTTTCACAACTGGAGCATGGATGAAAAATGACAGAGTCCAGGAACATGACAAGTAACAGGCCTGCGGGGTGAAGGTCTGACTGGCTTTAACTGGAAAGCTTGTTTTCTCTTGAGCACGCATGTTTGCCAACTCCAAATGGCACTTACTATTTTTGGTAAAGTTGTTGCAAACTCTCACACATGCTTCATCCAGCACCAGTTCAATAGTATATGATAATAATTTGGTATTAAATGCTGGCAACAGAGCCAGGAGGTTTCCTTCATGCATCCTCCTACCACTGCCAAGGCAATCAAATTAATTCTGTTAACAGCCTGCCAAGTCAACTAGCCCACTAAACTGTCCCGTCTTAAAAATGAAATCGAGACATTCATGTCAAACCGTGCTGTTTCCCCACCGAGTGTGACGGCTGGAGCCCTGCCAGTAGGAACGACTGTTATCATCATACCATGCCATACGATGGCTCTAATGAGCTGACATTTCCTGTTGCTAAATCGCCACATCTGAAAGCCAAACCAAATAGTGTTCAACCTCTTTAGAAACCAGACGATGGTTCCTGACTTCTCCTTCTGCCTTCTGTTTCCTTGCTTTCAACATTTCTCCATCCAAACCTGCCTAGATAAAGAGGTCTGAAGTAAAAAACTGCTCCAGCACCATATGGAACATATCAGACTGCTCTGCAAAATGAAGCTGTCTCATGTTGCTTCCCTAGTCTTCGTCATCTGCTCTGCAAACTGAACCATTCCCGTCTTAATCGAAAGGGGGGCTGCCCTGAGCGAACCCCATGGGTACAAGTTGCCCCCTCTGGCCTGGCTATACTGTTTTGCCCTGGGTACACACCTGAGCTCAGTTTCCTTCCATATATTTCACTCTCCTCTGGCTGCTAGTTTCAGCAACGATCAACAACAGCGGCAGAAAGGAGATTTCAAACACCGTTTCCATGATCTCCAAGGAATCACTGTAGAGGATTCAAGTCACTGTCACCATTACATCTTCTGAGTCTCTCATAATCACCATTTGGCACAGTGAATGTTAATGCCTCTCTTCAGAATAATTGCCTTAAGTTTTTTACCTAAAGGAATACTCTTTGGGGGGTTAAATCAGCAGTGCATGTCACCAGTGTATGTCAAAACCACTGTGGTCTTAAGCCCAGCAGTGCTCACTGATGCAAACAGTTCTTCGGAAGCAGGGGCACAACAGGTACACCCAAAGAATATTAATGGGAAGAAAAATTACAGGCTCAGGCCTCCCATGGCAATACAGAGCTAAAAAAACCACCAGTAATCCTCCGTGATTCTTAACACATGTTCCTCAGCACAGTTAATGAGCAAAATTGAGTTGAACAAGCAAGAAAGATATTTTGCTAGAAAGAGGATGGAAAATGGGAAGCTTTGCAGACAGATATTTTTTTTTCACCCATATAGAGAAAGCCACTAGGTCCAAGGCAGTGTAATTTTTCTGCATTGTTATTTGCAAGGCTAGCCTAGGACTGGAGAAGAGATTTTTGTCTACCTGCACCAAGCTACTCTATTAAGAATATGAACTAAATAGGGGCCTGTTTAGCTGGCAGTATAATTTTCTTCATAGCCTTTACTTTTGCTCTCCAAATGGTATATGAATCTCATATACCTCAAGCTGTACTTGCAGACTTTTCCCTAATCCACTGCACTGGTAGCGTTGGCTATCCTCCATCAACCTAACTATTAAGTCTCAAAAGTCTGTTATAGATTTATAGACTTGGGGGAAGCTCATTTTGCTAGCGTGCAGGCTACTTGCAAAGGGCTGACACTCATCTGTTCGGTTTGGTTTGCTCTCTTCTGTAGCGACCCATTTCATGTTATTGGCACTAATAAATAACTAAAAAATATTCCACCTATTTCTTTGGGTTAGGTTGAATTCAAAGAACGAAAACTATCTACTACAGGTAAGTGTTTCCACTGGCAGCAATGTGCCTTATACAGCAGCAACACTGAAAGAATCAACAGTGCTGGTAGGAACTGAGTGTGTCTTCACAATTTTCTGTCATGAGCTGAAGTAAGCCTCCTCTTTAGGGATGCACAAGGTGACAAGAAAAGACCACCAAAACCATGAACACTAGGAATGAGAATCACAGAATACCAGGTTGGAAGGGACCTCAATGATCATCTGGTCCAACCTTTCATGGCAAAAGCACAGTCTAGTGCTAGTCTGGCCCAGCACCCTGACCAGCTGGATCTTAGAAATGTCCAATGGTGGGGAATCCACCACTTCCCTGGGGAGATTATTGCAATGGCTGATTGTTCTCACTGTGAACAATTTTCCTCGTGTCCAATCAGAATCTCCCCAGAAGTAACTTGGATGTATCACCCCTCGTCTTTTCCATGTGACTCCTTGTAAAAACGGAGTCTCCATCTTCTTGGTACCCACCCTTTAAATACTGGAACACGGTGATAAGGTCTTCCCTAAGACATCTTTTCTCAAGGCTGAACAAACTCTTCAGATTTTGGTAATTTAAGAGGTTTTCAACACAGGTCTTATTCCCAGAAGGAAAATAAAATGGTAATGCCCCAAAGATATCGTAAATAGACTTTTACCTAATACAAGTCCCATAAGAAAACCTATTGCTTTCCTGAGAATTGTGGGATACAGAAGTGAGTTCACTGTGGTTCAATATAATTGCTACGTACAGCATATATTCCTTCACATTTTGAAAGCATCCACTTCATCCCTTACCACATTAATATGGCAAAGACTTCCAAGGAGGCTTAAAACATAGGGAAAATTAATGAAGAAAATAGATATTAACATGGATAAAAAGAATTTTCCTCTCAAAGCACAGAGAAAAGCTACTGATGCCACATATTGCTCTCCTTCCCACCCCAACCACTTCCCTTTGCTGGGGATTTCCATTACCAGGATACTGCAATCTAAGTTACAAGTCTGCATGGTTGTGCAGAACCAAACCAGCCTTCTATCTTTGTACTTAATTAATTTTGAACTTTTGAAATCACTAATTAGGAAAAACTGATGCTTATCCTGGGTACTGATCTATTTTGTGTAACCTGGCCAAAGGCCCATCGTATACAAATTAGATGTAGTGAGCTGTGGAGTTTTAATAGAACTACATATTGCATCAGGTGATTTGAAGGTCAATAATGTTCATACACAACTCTCACTCCGTCAGGCTTCTCTTTAAAAAGCTTTGTGTAGCAAAAAACAGGCAGCATAAATATAATACCGTGCCAGGTAGGCAATGCAAGTAAGAATTGGGTAAATCATGTCACATTGAATAAATATTGCCCAAAATCTCAACTGAAAATCAGTTCAAGGCAAGTGTGCTCAATTTAGCCAGTCCTGAGAAAATGTTTGGATTCTGTCAGAATAAATGTGTACATGAAAAGACCAACACCCTGATTTTGAACAGTTTGGAAATACAGCAAGGATACAGCATTACATACGGTGTTGACTTGATGGTTAGCATTTCTGCCTCAAAATCCAAGTAGGAAAGGCTTCAACCTTATATGAAAAATTAGTAAGTACTAATTGAACCTGTCAAATTATTTTTTTATGTTCAGTTGAGGCTCCAGCTGAAAGCTGGCTAGAGTGCCACTGTGAGTGCTTGAACAGAGCCATCTGAAAGTGGTAGGGACTACAGATGGTACTCAGCATTTTGAAAAATGCAGTCACTCTCTTAGATGCCACTATACAAGCTGAGATCCTAAAAGTAGGTACCTAATTCAAAATTACCTGAGATTATTAGATTCGTAAGTCTGAGATACACAAACAAGCAAATAAAACCTGCAAACCTCCCCCCATACCAAGAGCAAATCTCATCCCAGTCAGGACCAAGGTGGACTTTTCCATGCACTGGAGCTTTTTCTGAAGTTCTTAAAGTGCATGTATAGGAGTGATTTCCAATTTAAAGACCTTCATAAGAGCATGTATGTGTCCCTCATTTTCTGCCTACTTAGTGCATCACAAAATCTTATCATTCTAGCTCAGAAAGAAACTATCACGTTTCCATCACAGCAAAAGCTCAAGGTTTTGTTCTATATGCAATGCTAATATTAGAAATTTTCTTTCTTTGAAGAGACTGTGCTGTTTAATATCTGGCATACATATTGCTAGACACCATTATGATTGGGTTTTGATGTGGTAAGTGGCAAAGGACATTTAGCAATTAGCTTCAGTGTAGAAATTAGTTTTGGTTCAAGAGGAATATCACTTGAAATCTTGAAATTTAAAACATAGGAGGAATTATTTGCAATTATTATGTTAATACAGACAAGATGTTTTTTCAGCAAGTGTGTTATGATGTATGTTACTTTCTGTTGACACTTTGTTTCTTTTCTGATGCAACAGTTGGGTTCATGTGAATTGCCTGCAATTACAAGAGGTGATCTTTCAAATTACTGTTTGTCAGAGAAGTCCCAGAGAGGAAGATGAGAGGCTGTGTTAAATAAATGCCCACAGGATCAGCTCTGCTCTCTTTTGACCAAGAGGAAAATGCAGGAAGACAAATTCAAGTGACTTTCTATTCCTATTAGCAGGATATTTACTTTCGTTAACAGGCACCCGTTGGCGTACTGACCCGTGGCTGGAAGGGCGAGCACGTTGAAAATAACAAGAAAAGGAAGGTTACATCCTGAGATGACAATGTACATTAATTGATAAAGAGAAAGTTATGTCATTTCTGAATAGGCTTAATGTCAAACTCATGCTTACCTCAAACTCTGGCAACATTAACAGCCTGCTGTTGATAATATAACTCAAGGTCTCCCTAGCTTTGACAGCTCTGCAAGGGTATTTTGGAAGGATTTAGTGGTTTTGAATAGCTTATTTCACTAACTCATAAAGAAACACTTTCCTTCAACACAAGCACGAGTGGTTATTTTCTATACTTAATAAGGCTAAAGTAAAGAAAACCCAACTGCATATTTTTAAATATTTTAGCTTTACACAAGCCTGGGTTATGCAGAGCACAGAGCCATATACATGCTTTCATAGAGAAGGTAATAATATCTGACAAAATCTCAAGAACTGCCTAACTCTCATGTCAAATTTTTCAAGCAGGAGTACAAAATTAAAAAAATAAATATCCATAAAAGAAGTGTTATGAAGGATAGGAACCTCCCCATCTGATAAGAAGCTGCGTCTTCTGCTCAAGTCTAGGGGTAGGGAAGCAATAGAAGGTCAACAACGTCTGTGTGTTTTCTACAGTACTGCAGTATAATATTAAACAACCATTTTTTCTTTGAAGTGTGTGTGTAAGAGCTATGCGTATAAATGATCCTGCAACCATATGCAGGATCTGTCTATTTATCCTGGAGATTTCCTAACTTACAGGGTGGGAGTATGGGAAAAATGGAGACAGAGAGCTGCAGGAGAGAAGGAATTCAGACCTTTTCCAATACTCTCGGTAAGTTTTAAATGCCCCTGTTCTTTAACTCCTGTTAATATACAGAAGTCTCTTTCTATCCATTGTCAAAAATCTCATGCAACCAGTGTTAAAAAGTTAGGTTTAATTTATTTTGTATTATTGTTATTACTAGTAGTACTGCCACTACTACACATAAAAAGAGTTTCAAAATCCCTCAGTGTTTCACATAACCTTTCTCACACAACATGAGAAACACCAGCAGGCTAAAGACTACTATGAAATATGCTACTACAGAATGGGATGAATATCTATCATCTCTGGCTCACCTACATGAGCAACGTAAGGGAAGAAATAGTAAAAAGCAGAAATAATTGAAAATAACCATCATCTTCTACCCCCTTTTGAGTCCCTGTTTCATTAGTCACTGAGTTTTTTGGTTTTGCTATTTTTTCATCTTCTTTAGATTAAGGGTCATGGTGATGCCCTGTCATCATCACAGTACTGTGCATATGTGCCCCAATAACTCACAGAGCAGCGTACATTGGAAATTCATTAAAAACAATAATTTATACTAGCTTTGGATTTCTTCAAAATAAACTCTTATCTTCATAAGAGCCTTTAAATACTTTCTGAGTGGCAGCCAAGGCCTTTTTTCGGTGTGTCGGCAGAGATGGTTGTGTCCACCTTTCACTAGGGCTAACAGTAGTTTCAGATATTATCTTCTTCATATCCTGCCCAAGCTGT
The DNA here is from genome assembly GCF_964106895.1 of Numenius arquata. Taxonomy (NCBI): domain Eukaryota; kingdom Metazoa; phylum Chordata; class Aves; order Charadriiformes; family Scolopacidae; genus Numenius; species Numenius arquata. The sequence goes on along the minus strand of NC_133585.1, from coordinate 35,948,908 downwards.
CCCAGTAGATCTGGGATCCATTTGGAGCCCTGCACTTAGTCATCATGTTAGTCATAGACGATGAAAACATTCTGTTCCTGTTCGCCGGCCAAACACTAAATCCCTGCCCTGGAGGATACGCAATAAATACAACTCTATTGTGCACCGAGAAAGTCCGGCTAGGCTGGGTAATGCAGGAAGCGCATCGTGTGATTAACAAATAGACATTAAATGCTTTTTAAGTGTAAACTTCAGAAGCTGCAGAATCTATATGACCTCCCCTTGGTTTTCAAGCATGACCTTCAGGGGTGTTAGCAGACAGAACAAGGATACAATGAACTGGTACCGAGAAGCAGTGCGTGTCTCATTCCTCAGTCAGCTGCATTGATGCTCATTTATACCAGGCAAATGTGGTAAAAGGAAAAAAAATTATTCCAAATGCCATCATAAAACTCTATTTTAATCGCTGTGTTTTACAGAAAAAGACTGTAAGCAGAGCCAAACCAGAGTCTCCATAGCTTTGACCAAGCACAAACATTGAGTGTACTCACTTCCAGGATTTTCTGTAGCTTTTGACAAATATCTTTACTCGTTGTTTGAAAATAAAGAATAAGCACTATGGTAAGACCTGCGAAAAGCAATCAAATTAAATGCCATCTGAATAAACCTGAGAAAAATCTGAAAAGTAAACAATGCTTCCATCAGAGAATTATAACAACACTTAACTGTTATAATTATTATAATATTATAATATCTTCCTTAGCAACAGCCTATGGTTTGTTTAAGCTACATAAATTTTGAAGAGGTCGACACTGTGATGATTCAGTGGATAATACAGTTGGGTTCTTGTTAAACTACAAGTAAAATTTAATCCCGTTTCATTTCATAAATGACACCCGATTAAGCTTGTCCAGCAACAAATATGTCAGAGGACAGCGATCCTGATAAAAGAGCCAGTGACTGAGAAAAATGACTGGAGAGGACCAAAATAACACTCATAATAATTCATTCTTCTATTTCAGTTTCAAAAGGAGGTGACTATTCCTATCTTACACCGGCTTAAGAAAGTGACTTTCCCAAGGTCACCAAACAGTACATGGACTAGAGTCCAAATTACTAGGATCCTACCCCTACTCTCCCCATTAGGTTACAGAGGAGATGTTTCATTTCAACACTATCATTTATTTTGAGCAATGAAAGCACACTGTACCTTCTCACTTTGATGTAGCGTGCTTCCTGTTTGCATGTTTTAACTCTGGAGCACCTTGTTCCTTTCCCATCATCACCTACATGTGAGGGAACAAGTAGTTCCCCTGTGTATTATTGTTCACTTTCTCTCTCTTTGCACCTGTATTTCACAACACTGTTGGAATTAGCAGTTTCTAAGCATTCACAGAACAGTTTATTTCACTACTGAAGTTACGCCATAACAGTAGCAACCCTATTGCTCTGTTCTCAGTGGTGTCCCTCAAGTCCCTGGTGTCTGGAGTGTGGTACATTCATATTACACTGTGACTTTTGTAGTCGGTAACTGTGCTGGTGTCTCCCCCTGGTATGAAACCTCCTCTAACTCAGCCACAAGTCCATTCTTCTGAGTTTCTAGGCCCATTCAGACATTAGAATGTTAAGGTTGGGGTTTTCTACAAAGCCTATCTACGAAGCTGTCTTCGGCTTTTGGTGACAATTCCCATTACAGTGATCTTTCTGATTTCCTAACAGCAGCCAATCTCAGTCAGTGTAGAAAATAAAGGAGTAGATTGCTTCGGGGGGCTGTGAAAGCAAGCACAGATAAGCCTTTGCTGTAGTATCAGTAACACCATATTCTGCTCCCTCGCTTTACCGCCTGGAATGACAGTAAAGGGAGCTGAGAAGTTACCATGGTGGCTGCAATAACAACCAATTGCTTTACACTGTCTGGGAGCCATCTGATCTGTTTTGCATTCAAAGTCTTTGCTAGAAGGAGTTATGGCTTTGTGAATATTGTCATCTCCTTAGTCATACATTTATTAGATACAAAATATTTTCACTGAGCACTTCTTAGTATCATTATAAAGCACTTTAATGCTTTTATATGCTTTAGCCAGTCCTATTCTTTGTCTTGGTGACTATGCCTCCCACTATCCTTTTCCCAAATAAAAGAAAATGATGATTTAATCCAGGAGTTGAATATTGAGGGCATCAGCAGATGTGGTTTTTCTTCTCCATGCTCTGACTCAGGGTCTTCTCCAAATCCCCAGACTAAGTCAATGCAACTGATTGCATTGCTTTGAAAGAGGTTTGGATCAGGCCTCTTCCATGATGCTGGGTATGTCACTTTGACCCCTCTGCTCAGCGCACACTTTTGTGCAACAGGGATGGCAATGGGAACCTCCCTTCGAACTCCTTGCCTGGGAGCTGCCATATAAGTTACTGCTATTACAATGATGGATAAGGAAACAATTAACAGTCCAGCCATTATTAATACAGGTTGGAAAGAAGTAATTTTTGTTTATATCTCATTGTTGTTAAAAGTACTCAGAACTAGCAAAGGAAATATCTGATGATTAAGGATGTGTTTTTATTGACTTTCTTCCCATCCACATTTTCCTAACATGAAGAAATAGTTCCTCGGCACAGAAACGTGGTGTCAAAAGGAAGGTGTCAGAGGACAGAGTAAAAGTCAAAAAAAGCCTTTTGCACAAATGCTCTGTTTTGCACTTTTTAGGACTTGAGCATGAGAAAGGAGCCATTTCCCAGACCCCATTACGGCTGCTCCAGCAGCGCTGGTGGTGGCTGGGTGTGGGGCGGGGTGTGCTGCAAGACCCTGCAGGAGCTCTTCACCAGTCCCCACGAGGGGGAGAAGCCCTGCTAATCCAATCAGGGCTGGTGGTGGCCAGGATGAGGAGCCTGGCATCTGGCTGCCCCACTTGGAGATGCTTTGCTGCTGGGGGATTCCTGGTCCTTCCCCACCCTGCTTCTCCATATGTCCCTGCCTGCTCGCCACCCTTGCCGAGTCCTCTGGCTTCATTGATTTATTTGTTCCTTCATGCAGAGCTCTCCAAGCTCAATCCTGAGCCACAGGCAAGCTCCAGGAGAGGCGACAGAGGAGGAGAGCAGCAAGGTCTTAAAAGTGAGGCTCTCCAGCCTTTGCAGGATGTGGCTGTGCCAAAATGTGAAATGATTGCCTGTCCCAGCTTTTGCAAGGCTTTACGGCTCCGTTCACACTTCCATCTGTCTCCCTCCCCCTCTCTCTTTTTTCTGTCGGATGCTTCAAGGAAAAGAAAATTTATGGAAGTGGTTCCAAGAGCTGTTTTCTCTGCCTTGGTGCTAGTCGGTGCATGCTCCTGGCTGGCTCAGCCATCCCTTCTCCCTGCCCAGCTCCGAAACTCCTTCACCCCACACAAAAGATAGATCATGTTACCATTCATTAGCTGCCTCCTGGGCCCCAGCCCCCAGAGCTGGTGAGTGCATCCTTACTAGTGCCAGGTACATGCAGCTCCCTGCACCTCCTTTACAGGATAAAACTCCCTTTCCAGGGTCCCACCCTGGGAAAAGTGTGAATTTCAAGTCTTTTCTGAGACAAAAGGTAAATGATGCTAACTTTCTGCATAGACATATGCAGTAGGAAAATGTTGGCTTCGTTTCTGGTCTAATCAGGAGATTGCTTAATAAATTTAAGCTAATAATTCCGAGGAGCAATACGTGCTCAGTTTTGAGGCCAGGCTGCCGGAGTGGCACCACGTTTGTCCTGTATCCCCAGGGTCAGCTTCAGGCGTGTTCCAGCAGGGAAGGAACCCCTGCTCTCTCCAGCCCCTTTTCCTGCCTCAGCACTCCACGAAAGAAGCTCGCCTGTTGTGGATGGCAACATTAATTTTGCCAGGACTTCTGAACTTGTTTGGGCCATCCAAGCCCAAACAGCAACTGCAAAAGGCAGTTTCCCTGCCCTTCCTCTGCCCTCCTTGTCCTGTTCCACTCCTTATTCTCTTGCATTTTTGCCTTCCTCGTTTTCTCCCTGTATCTCACTCCAGGGCTTTCAGACCTCAGTATTGCTCTGTCAGTGATACAACTGCAAAGTGCACACCTTGAAAACTCTGATACAACCTGTAATCTCAGCTTCATGCTCCTCTTCTTTTAAACCCCGATGGCCATTTTTGTCTAGAGCTAGATCTTCATGTCAATAGTAATTTCAAGAATTAAGAGTTGCTTACCACCTCCCTTCCACTTGCTCAAACCCAGACCAAATCTGGATTTCAGGGACTGAATTTTCACTTGCATATTTCTATATTTGGACACTGTTCATGGCATAGAGACCACCCTGTGGTCAGCTGTGAGAATGGGATCTGCAAACAGTGTATTACAAACACAATCATACCGGTGCTAACTGAGCATCATAACATTTATAACACAAACATAGTTGTTCTTTAGAGTACTTAAATAAAAGCTATTTCCTTTATGCAGTGTTAAATATTTGTAACGATCAATTTTTATAGAGAAAGAGAGATCTCCAAATGGCCTAGTCTGAATTAATAGTTAACATCCTGTAAAATATTTTGAGTAACAAATTCATAAAACACACTCAAAGAATGTGTTTATTTGACTAATGTTGGTATAAAAAAAATGAGCTCAGAAACTAAGATCTTGTATGGTAGGAGTCAGCTGAGAGTGATTTTTCTGGAGTTGAATGGGAAACTTAACAATGGAGCAGCAGTGCTGCTGGGCCCCGAGTCTGGTGACACTGGTGGTGCTGTTACAAAGACTGGCAGGCTGAGATACAGCAGCAGAATAAAAACAAGTCCGTTTTTAAGGTTCTTTTCTTGGCCTTCCCTCCGCAATGATGTCTCACCTACAATATAGCCAGTGACTCATCCTTCAATTATTGCTGCTGTCATTCTGGTCCAAATTGCTTGGAGGAAGGGAAGTACTGACAGAGACACTTTGGAAGATTAAAATAAACTTGTCTGCAATGCTTTATAACAGCTTTGCTATAAGGAACCTGCTTTCTCCATGATTACTTTGTTATGAATTCACTTGTGCAACACGTTCTTGGAACAGCACAGTTTGTTTCTGGAAACAGGAATTAGTGACAGGAGATTCATTATAGACAGGGAATATTTTCCTTAAAGAAAAGCTGTCAGGTCAAGTCAGGCTTTTATATTACTGTTTGTAAAACAAGGTGTTTACATACCTGTAAACCTGCCATTTATTTCTTTTCCCCCTGATGAAAGTCACCTTTAGAAAAGTAGGTGGAAACAGTTCTTTGGCACCGGAGGCAGAGCAAGAGCAGAAAAGGCCAAGCCACTGCGCATCCCTGCCCCTTCCTCCCTCTGCAAGGTGCCAGCCCCAAGGCAAGCTGCCTGTGGTGGCCGAGCACCCCATACTCAGTAGCAAACCCTGCAAGAAACAGGGATGTGCAACATGCAGCCTGCTCTGCCTGCGCTGCAATGCTGCCTGCAGCCTCCCTCCTGCCAATCACTATATCTGTCCCCAGGTCCATGGGAGAAGCCCCAGTCTTTGTTGTAATGCTAATAATTAAGATACTCTAGACAATAAATCAAAGTGCTAAGAATGCAGTGTGCTGTGTATTCCTACTCTGTAGGCATCTAGTCAACTGTTTCATTTAGATTATCATCTCTGAAGGAAAGTATAATTTGGCAATCATGGTCAAAGTGTTTAGACAATTCAGTCAATGGAAAACCCTGAGAGCGGGGTAAAAAAACCCTAAAACAAAAACATGAAGACAGAGGGATGTAAGGGAGTGCAAATCCCATCTGATAAACTGTGTCTTTCAGCAAAACCCAACCTCTCTTGCCCATGGTGTATACATAAGGACTGTAACTTTCTCAGCTTCAGAGTGTTTCCTCCTGCAAAGGTGAAGGAAAACAGGCTTCCTAGATAAACAGTGTAAATTAATATAGAAATTAGATGCTCAAATCAGAAACAGGAAAACTGGAAACCACACAGGATCTCTGCACTTCTGCTTCCCTTACTCCAGGGCTGGTAGAGTTGGCACTGGAGATTTTTATTCTGGAGTGAACGCTTCTGTCCCTTAATTTACCCTGCCATTTGCCCACCCCCAGGAAAAAAAAGGTTGCATTCAGATAAACACAGACCCACTCCCAAGCCTACACAGAGCATTTAATGAAGAGTTTCCAAGTGAAAACTGCACATCATTTCCCCAAATTAAGGGCTGCTTGATAGGAACCCTCCGTTCTGCTCTGGGATAAAGAGAAATCAGGAGGCGAGGGGCCAGGTCACCTCCTGAACTCCCACCCCTGTGCAAGCACCAACCATTAGGGCTGTACAAACACAGACCTGCACCTCTGCTGGGAAAAATAAAACTGGCCAGGTTTGCTGCTGGCCTAGCTCCGGTGAGGGTGGAGCTGGCTTTGCAGGCGTAGGGCTGGAAATGCCTGTCTCCTCTGTGGTGAAAAAACTGGAGGGTGGCCAGGCTCTGCTGGTCTGACTGCTGTGGGGAGGAAGGAGCTGTAAGCCAACAATTAGTAATCCTGCTTCTAACAGGAAAGATTGCTGGGAAGTACAAATAGGGTCGCTGTTTATATGTGAGTTAGCGTAGGAAGTCATGTTGATGATGGTTGAGGTTTTTTTTTCGGAAAGCTGCCTTGCATAGGAAAGGAGGTGGTTTGTGAGAACTGCAGTGCCTGGGGGAGGAAGAACTTCATGGAATCATAGAATAGTTTAGGTTGGAAGGGACCGTAAAGATCATCCAGTTCCAATCCCCTGCCATGGGCAGGGACACCTCCCACTAGACCAGGCTGTTCAAAGCCCCATCCAGCCTGGCCTTGAACACCTCCAGGGATGGGGCATCCACAGCTTCTCTGGGCAACCTGTTCCAGTGCCTCACCAGCTTCACATTCAAGAATTTCTGTCTAATATCTAATCTGATCTAATCTAACTTCATGCACAGAGGTTTGGGGCTGGTTTTAGAGACTTACGTCACCGATATTATGCACATATAATTGTGCATTAATGAGCTCCGTAGCATAAAACATAACATGTAATCCTTTGGTATATACTGAGTTTTATGCTTTTACTGTGGTGTGCAGTGGGAGAGTCTCAGACTTTCAGAGTGATCGTTTTTTATTTTCCCTTCTTGTTTTAATGGCATTCAAATGCTATCACGTACACACAGATCACCCACAAAGATCCCTGCAGCTTTTGAAAGGATAGGAGCTTTTCCAAGCAGCATGAAAAATAAACTCATGAATGATACACAAAACAGTCATAATAGTCACAGAATTAAGGAAAAGAAAGACATTATAGGCTTTAGAAAGGGGATTAGCTTGTGTGTTTGGGCAAACTGTACAGCAAGGAATTATGACTCTAGAACTATCGGCATCACTTAATGATCCAGAGGCCTGAGAGAAAGTGAATATAAAGCCTAGAAAGTAACTGAACTTCTAATTTTCCCCCGTTGCACAAGTATCCATTGTCACCAGTCACCTACTGCTTCTCTTTCACTCACGCAGTTCCTCCAAAAATCAAAGGGCTGTGCTGCTAGTTGAGAAGAGTGTGGGCACCTTTACCTCATCTGTACGAGGTGGACAGAAGTTGGGGGGTAATTGCAAATAAAGCCCTAGATAAGTTTTTTTGGTATGTGTAAGAAGATAAACTCTAAAATACAGAAAGTAGAAATGGGGAAATCTTAACTTTCCTATCTATCTATCCATCCATCCCTCCCTCCCTCCCCAGGAAAGAGAATGGATTTCACAGGGGTTGGAAAAGGAGACATCAGAGCTCAATTATTAATTTTGCCGAGTTTTTACAAATTAGGAATGTTAATTTATTAATAATACTAAAAATGAACTACATTAGAGACTAGAGGACAACAACAAAGCATGCCCCTTGAAACATCATCTCATACATTTCATTGCAAATGCAAATTTGAATTCAGTCTCTTAAAAATACCAGCTGTGTCCCCACTGGAACTTACAACCATGTATAGTTTGGCCTGTCCACCTAACTGCTGAAATTAAAGGGGAAAAACAGATATGTTGTGGGGTGCAGGAGTTATTAGTGATGACGTGTCACATCAGCAGCAATGGGGCAGAATAGCAACATAAAACAAAGAGGAAACTCTGTCTGACATGTCCCTCAATTTCTTTAATGGCATATTGTTTCTTGTCCAAATTATGTCAGCATCTCAAGTGCTATTTGACAGTACCTGGAGAACATGACCTTAAAAATCTGCCAGTTTTGTCTTAGTTAAATAGATACAGTTTCTTCAGTGTTCCCTGCACTTCCTCGTATTTACTTTAGAGAGTGCTCCTAATCTGAGGCAGCAATATTTAGCTCTCAAGCAATTGGTGGGTTTTAAAGGATCATTGTATGTTCTCATGCTCAAGTGATAAATCTGGATGTGAGCTCCTGGCACGGCCAACTGGAATGTGGATGTGTGCTGCAGAAGACAGGTTTACAGCATTAAAACCTGGGAGAAATAATTACGTGAGCCACTTTGGATGAAATCATAATTAAGCCTTATTGGGGTTTGAAAGTTTGAATTTACAAGATATTTCACTCACCATTTTCATTTTCATTAACTTCTGGCAGTTTCTGCTTCCAGATGGGACAAGAAGCAAAGTAGCTATGAAGAAAACTGTGGGAAACCCATATACTTTCAGGAGGGCACACTGGCAGTCTCAGGAGAAACTCTGCTCTTTTGAGGCACAAACTTCTGTCATATTTCTCAGACTGAAGAGCATGAAGTAAAAATCAAGGAGCTGCAATACTTTGGGGGTTCATTCAAAGTGAAACCCTTTTCCATCCAAAGGAAAGAGAACACCAGAGGTTCAGTGGTGTTTTCCCCAAGGAACTCTTGCCTTGAGTCAGGGCACAGCAGAAAATACAAAACTCCCATCCTGAGCAAGGATCAGAGGGAAAAAAGAACAGAGTTCCCTCGAAAAGGAAGTGTAATACCCTGGTCTGGACCTTGGATAATGATCACACGCACCAGTATTATGTTCTCCAGTTTCTATGCACTGTGCAAGCAGGAACAGTAAGTTGGATACAACAGGAAGGACTGCCCTGGTAACATTGTTTATAAATTTGTATTTCAAACAGCACTGAAAATGGTTAACTTGCTGTGTTAAGTATTTTGCCATATTATTCCTTGTATCATTAGAGTACGCTACTACCAATACCAAAAATTGGCATTTTAAAGCCCTAGATTTCATCCCAGGTCTGAAAAGTGCCACAAGAACTGGACCACGGACTCTTGGCAAAAGGGAAATATGCAGAAGTCCAGGAAAGAGACTGTGAAAAAATGTGTTCCGTTGTCAGATATATCTTCGGCACTTCTCCATGCTTTGTGAAACATCCCAGCCTGTTTATGTGCTCACCACAACCACAAAATGACTTCACAGAGTCCCATGTCAGAACTTTACACCTACATCCTACCTAGACCTCTGACCCGAATGCCTATAGGAAAGCTGATTCTGCTCACTGTCACCTTCTTGCTTTTTCAGATGGTTAAGGAGGTAGAAACTCTAAAACTAGGCTTGCAACAGTGTGACTATGCACTTGTCTGGAACTTTGGCCAATATGTTCATAAATAACGTAAATATCAAAGAATGCAAAATATTGTACAGTGGCAACACCCATTACCTCCAGCACTGGCAAGGATTATACTATATAAACATTTATGTAATACAAAAATTCCATTAATTTAGATAATAAAGATTAATACACTAATCTAAAACCACACACCCCTGAAGAGAGCGTGACTGTTTTTTCCATTAGATCCTTGGGAAAAAACAAAACAAACCCAAAAAAATTCCTGGTTTCAAATGATTTGAATAGAGATTTGCTTTCTGTGTCATTTTAAGTACAGAAGTTGGATTGTAGCTGCCTTCATGCCTCTTGTGTAGAATTCATAAAATGAGCCTATTCTCTCTAGAGATTATTGGGACAGACTAAAAAGAGTAGACGTCCTGATAAGAGAAACAGCAAAGAAGTGGTGGAGATGGAGGCCCTTAATCAGGAGAGTGTCTAAACACCTCCCTGATTGTGGACCTTTGAGCTTGGAGAGCACTTTCTACTCATACTCAAAGCTAAAGAGATGATAACTTTCCTCTGGAACAGGCTGCCCGGAGAGGTTGTGGAGTCTCCGTCTCTGGAGACATTCAAAACCCACCTGGACATGTTCCTGTGCAACCTGCTCTAGGTGGACCTGCTTTGGCAGGGGGATTGGACTAGATGATCTCCAGAGGTCCCTTCCAACCCCATATCATTCTGTGATTCTGTGAACCCCCATCCACAGGAGCGAACTCAGCCCTCACTCCTGCAAAGGCGGGGGCTGGTCCACCCAGGTTGTTTGGCTCCTACAGACTGCAACAATCCCATTATGTTTAAGGAGATGACAGTGCATCAAGGGTGAAACATCCTAGGTCTTGCTCATGGGACAGCACCCTGCCAATTCAGCTGCCAAATTTCTCATTTCCAGCCACAGCACAGGTCACGTGCAAATCAATGAACTAAAGAAGAGGTGCAGGAGGATACAAATAGCTTGGTGGATGGCCACCAGGGACTCAGCCTTCAAAATGAGGGCTGTTGTGAGCTTCTTTCTCACCCGTAATACAAGCAGAGTTCATCTACAACATTTCCCAGTTCAATTCAACAGTTGTTTGCCAGGTTGCTAACTTTAAATACATGTGCTAAGACATGCTGTGGACTTCTCCTGGGCTTGGGACTGGGCACATATCCCACTGCTTTCCAGAATCAAGATTTAATAGCAGATTTTAAGACTTAAAAACCACGCAATGCAGAAAGAGTGTGGAATTAGGCTTCCACTTCAAGCATCTCAGTAATCAGAGCAACATCCAAACCCTCTGTCTGGTTTGGGTTATCTGGAAGTAGTACAGCATGCTACATTATCCAGATAGATAGTGAGTTATATACGTTAATGGGCAATTTAAGTAATACGATTTACAAATGGCAAGTACACACTCCTCTGGTTTCCCAGCTAAGTCCCAGGAATGCATTGCTTGGAATTTCACAGAGCAATCATAAACCCCCCAGCACACTCCTTGTATTCCTTCCTAGGGAAATATAGTACCAAAGATCATTATAACTCCTTTTCAAAAAATGATTTTACTACTTGGGTCTAATTCTATAAAAAACAGCGTCATGCTACATTGCAAAACCATACTTTCATAACAACATTTGCATTTCATTAATTTTTCTCATTCTTGCACACCCTACAAATAGCAGAACACAAATGAAAACTGAAGATAACCAGCAGAGTGACAAAGCCAGATTAATACCAATTTTCCTAATAAAATCCCAAACTATTCTGTTTCAGGCTGAGTTTAATACTAAACCGGACAATTTCACATGGTTGTGGCAGTGTTGTTTGCTTTCTCTTAGAAACAACCCCCTGGCCACTGCTGGAGACGTAGTACCTAAATTAGATTGTCTCTCAGCTGGGTATTGCATGGCACCAGGGAGGAGTAGAAACAGCCTCCCTGCAAGGATAATGAAATGCACACTGTAAACTTTTGCTGAAACTATACACCTTTCCTTATTCTTCTGTTATCAAAATCAAGTTTATAGGAATTTTATTTAGGACCATATCAGCTATCTTTCCTTGTAACATCAGGAACTGCTGTTAAAGATAATAGGTAAGAGGCAACTGGTAAGAGGGAGAAGGTGATAGCTCTGACTGACGTCTTTACTGGCATGGGACGATGGAGAAGTTTATGAAGCTTTTCTAGCGATGGCCCAAAAAACAATCAAGATCGGCTCCACGATGTCTTGCCAAGAATGCCATAATCTTCCTCTGCAACCTCTTCAGCAGGAGACAGTAGCATAAGAGCTTCACAGGAGGTCACACTACTGCATCAGCAGATGTCTATAGGCATAACATGTTCATAGGCATAAGTCTCCCCTGAAAACTGGGTTCTCTTTCTTGGGGAGAAGGAGCATTTGGGGTACGTTTAACATGTGGCCAAAAGGGTCCGTTTCTTTTTGAGGTGATTGGTATGGGTGTACTACCATCAACGAGGAACCATTCTGGAATATCTATCTTGTTGAAATTACTGCGCTTGTCTAAGTCTGAGGATGGAGTTAATTTTCATTCATTCAAAGGGGCAGGGGCGGGCCCTGATTTTCTGGTGGTTCATGGCCATACTGTTTGTGTTTTCTGCAACCTTCAAGCTATAAAAGGAGTATAATAATCTGTCTGTTGTCTCCCAGCCAAACTGTCAACTCAGCCAGTCCAGCAGATCAGCAGCCTCAGAGATTTTCTAAAACAACTTCCAAGCCTCACATACAAGATACCAGGCAGTTTATAAAGCAAAACCAGATCATTTCTCAGTCTAAAGCCACCCGTGAAGTGTCAGTCTACAAGAATCAATTCACACATGTTTTAATCAACTTGTAAGTTACACTGGATATATGGGAATAGTTAAATTTATAGAGCTTGGATTCTGGCCCATTAAACTCTGTCTATACTGTTTTAACACTTCTGGAAGCCTACACTCAAATTTGCCTCAGGTCCTGATTGAAATGAATACTCCTAGTTCCAGCAAAATACCCAGCATGGATCCGTCAACGTGTACCGAAAACAGAACAAAACCTCCCCCATGCCATCTGCGGGGACCATGGGGCTGATGAGGTACCAGGGAGCACAGGGATGCCTGACCACCGAGCCCACAGCTCTAGTTTGCAGGAAAACAAACCTCGCCAAACACGCACGAGCAGAAGCGTGCCTTGCTATCATCGGCCGAGATGAGACCCAGCTGTTTGCTGGAGTGATCTCAGTTACTGACTGCTAATTTGGACATTTTTGAAGCATCTACAGGTCTGCTCATATCGACAGGGTAGGGTTTTGTACAGCTTTTTCTCTTGGAGCAGATTTGGCTGATAGCATCAGCGTTTGTGGGGCAGCATTAACAGCCCTGCCTATGCAGGTACTGTGGAAACCAGAGACAGGGGGTTTGCCAGTCAGGACAGGAATGTTTATTTAAATGTAAGGAGAGAACCAGATCTGCAGCTGTTATATCTGCAATGAGTCTTGGAGGGGTACCCAAGGCAAAAACTGACTTACTTGGAAAAAAAGCATTGTGCTCTGGGAAACGGGAAAGAAAAAAAACCCCAAAACTCTGCAAGAATATGCACTCCCCATACTTAACACGCATTTTTGTTTTCCAGAAAAGACGGCTACAGCGTGCATGCCTCAGGTTGCCCAATGACAGGCAGGCTTACGTGCCGAATACAAACATGAGAATTTGCAAAGGTAATTACTTCAATTATCTTGTTACCTTGGCAACCACATAACACACACTCAGGCTTTAATGAGTCACCTCAAACCCACCAACCGGGGCTCCTAAGCAGATACATGCTTCCATGCAGGGCAGGAGCTGTCTCTCAGAGCTCCAACTTGACCAGCCAAGCCAGGGAGGGCAGGAGCACCTGAGGGGCTCCAGCAGCGCCTGCGATCCCAACCTCCCTCGTCTTAAGAGCCCAGCCATGGTGTTCATCTGAGGCTGGTGAAGACACTGCTTTGCTACCTTGGACAGACAGGCAGCTGGCTTTTGGGGATGCCCATCAAGCCTAAGCAGCACATGGGCTTTTTTTCCAGACAGCCAAGACTGCAGTTTCATAGAATCATAGAATGGTTTGGGTTGGAAAGGACCTTAAAGATCATCTACTTCAACCCCCCTGCCATGGGCAGGGACACCTCCCACTAGACCAGGTTGCTCAAAGCCCCATCCAGCCTGGCCTTGAACACCTCCAGGGATGGGGCATCCACAACTTCTCTGGGCAACCGGTTCCAGTGTCTCCCCATCCTCACAGTGAAAAATTTCTTCTTGATATCTAATCTAAATCTACCCTCTTCCAGTTTGAAGCTATTACGCCTCATTCTATCACTACGTACTTTTGGTCTATGGTCTTTAATATACGACCGGTAACATAGTTGTGAGGGTACAGGGTCAGAGAAAGCATCACTGTAACCAAAAAAGCCTAATGTCAATTAGTGTAAAATAAAGCAAATATAAAAAATGTAATTTCAACTTAGGTGCACAGACTGTGTATAAAATTGCCATTACTGAGCCAAATTCTGGCCTGGATGCCCGTGGTGTGAACCTGGAGTAATATCACTGAGCAACTGCAGATTTTCTGTGTACAGAACACCAGCTGATGGATAAACAGTTGTACAAAGACTGTTCGCAAAACACTGCACTGCATAGCTTGCATAACTTATTTTATGTATCTCAACAAAAGTATGCAGAATATATAAATTTCGTATCTCATTCTATATTGTATATGTCTATACATACACCTATGTATCTAGGCATAAAATATTCTGAACAGACAGGTTGATTTTGATTGTCTTATCTTAGTTACATAGCAACTGCAAATATCCAGAAAGAGCAAGAGAAATGATAAAAGTTCCTGGGAAAGTTTGTATTAAGATGACAAGTAAGAGAAATATTTTATGTATTCAGTGAAGGAATTGAGTAATAGGAAGCATAATAGAATGTATAAAACAAGGCTTGTGATAATGAAATGATAATGAACCTGGGCTCATATTAATCTCTATGTGCAGTTCGACATGAAGATGACCTGAAAATAAAAGGAAAACACACACATACACGTTTTTGGTACGTAATCCCTTTGCACATGCAATTCACTGCAGCAATATGTGCAGATCACTGTGTTTTAGAAGCACCATATAGTTACTACACTTGCTAAATCAAAAGTTTGCACAGGAAACCAACTCTCATGCACAAACTGACCATGTGGGTGGGAAAGGTCAGAAAGGAGTCTCAGTTCAGGCCAAGTAAATCCCTCTCCAGCCACTTTTTCATGAAATACTAATTTAAAACTCAACAAAACCTGCTTTTGTTGTAAAGGGGAAAAAGCAACTGAGAAAAAGAAAAGAGCTGAAAGTTTTGGAGCTTGTGAATATTTCGTGTCTGAAAAATTTGTTTTACCACTGTGCCGGTCCCATCATAGGTATAATCATGCCTACAAACTGATGTTTTTTCCAGTGGTGGCAGGTGAAAGGCTATTTTGCAGACAAAAGGTACCAAAACATTTGCATGGGATATTCAGAGGTGACAAATTCAGTCTGATGTACAAATGCTATATCTAGTTCACACCTGACTATAAGAAATAAACATTTCTTTGATTTTCTTCTTTTTTACTCTTGCTTGCCTAGCTTTCTTTTATTTTTAAGTTGGAGAAAAAAAATATCAGGAAAATCAGCAAATAACTTTGCAAGTAAACTGGAATAATTTTGACTACCAACTTATTAATACCACTAGCCTAAATTAAGCAAAATGGAAGAAACACAGCTACGGTTGCTGCATATGTTTCCCATTTAGCTGGCAGCAGAGAAGGAAAGCTAGGAGCATATACAGGTGTTCAACAGATAGAAATCTTGCAAACTAACTGCCTGGTGGCAGCAGCTATAAGGTACAAAGGTAACAACAATCGAAACAAATGATTTTTAATCACAAACAGATGGGATTCGTAATCAGTTTTCTAAAGTCAATCTAATGAGAGCCCCAGCAAGTCCCAGCTGAAGAATTACTTTAGAGGGCAAGGGAATACCTATAGGTCAATTTACATACCTTGGCAGCAACACGCAAGCCAATGGGGATATCCAGAAGGAAATAAGGTCACAAATTGGCAGGGCGGCAGCTGCATTTACCAGTTTAAACAACATTCGGTTGTTGAAAATCTACATCTTAAAGGCCACATCAGCAACTCATAGACCAAACTATGAATCTTCAACTCAAATGTTATTTCCATCTGAACATATGGATATGAAACCTGAATGTCCCGCAGAGGCACACAGGCAGGCAACTTACAGGTTTTGAAAGAAAACGCCTCAGAAATGCTAAATGGAATGAAAATATGAAATGGGATGGATTTGTACCGAATGTCAGGAACTATCACAGAGCTCGATAGCTCCGTACCCCAGGCAGATGAAATGGGTGCATTTGGGGCACATGTCAAGAATGAAGGCAAACATCCACTGCCTTAGAGATGTCGCAGGGTAACTGGAGAAATGGAAGCACAGGGCTGACTGCACAACTCCATCAAACACACTCAGAGGATGCAGGAGAGCAGCAGGAGGATGGACATACATAATGGCACTGCCTGCAGCAGCTGAAACTTGGTGACACAGTCTGTCAGACTCCTGTAGGACTGATCAATTGATCAACCGATCTACCCAACTATCTCCTGACGTGACAAAACATGATATGACTTATACATACTATATTGGTCCTAATTAACATAAGGCTCCACTACTATTTGCATATCGCTACAGTAATAAATTTCAAGATTTGCAGGTACTATATACATGAATAAAATTTTCCTAGACCCTTTTCCTCCCTCAGGACATTTTAGTTAAACTGTGTTACGCTTTTTTGGGTTGTTACTTGAATTTACAGGTTCCTAGAAATATTGATAATTGATTACAGCTTGAAGGGAAAGCTAACTATTTTTTAAGAGTGGATTTTTTTTAAGCATGGGAATATGTTCTTAAAATCTTACATTTATAAGAAAACTTCTGTCTTGTAACCCCCTTAGATAGCAAAACCATGGACAGATTGATGTCAGTGAAACTAGCTCTTTCACTTAAAAAATGCACTAAGAACCATTGAATTCATGCCCACAAACACCTCCAGAAGCTGAGGTTGGGGAGTCACTCAGGCAACTTCAATGTGAGTTTTCAGGGTGCTGCAAGGCCCCTTTCCCAGAGCAACCAAAGCCAGTACTGCTGCTGAATGGGACTCCAGGAACAGCTTTCCCCTGAGCTCCCTGCCCCGCCAGGGGCAATCTCCTGCTGGCTCTTCATGCAAACGTACACATCCAACCTCCCTGAATGCGGGGTGCCTACAACTTCGGCAGCTCTACTGCCTATCCTGGGTAGGATCTCAATGGATTTAAGCTGTCACTGTAGATCACAGCTAGTGCAAAGGCTGCTTTCCAGGTGGCACAAACAAGCTCTGTTCGGAAATCCTTTCCTAGCACGATTTCTTGTGATTGGAGGAAAATACCTGCATTTATTTTCTAATCTCAATGTGAGGGTATTTCAGATGCTATGAGCAATCCACCATATTGGACTAGATGCACAAACAGCAGGAGCTAACTCACATTCAAAGGAGAACAAGAGAGAAAATAATGAATTACTGGAACAGCACTGGCCACTTCAGTAAGAACACCAGTCGCCTAATAAAAATATTGACATTTATGGGAATCCACAGACAGAGTTAGACATAGTTGTGGTCTCTGCTACTGTATCACTTTTCATAATGTTTTATTTCTGTTTACCTTCCAAAACAAACTACTGTAACTAATATGTTTATAATAATTAAGGAGGAGACAGCCAAGTTGGAGAAAAGAATGGCCTCTGAAATTCATGCTTTTCCCAGCTGGAACGCTTAATTGGGCTGGGGTATGCTTTTCTCTCCCTAATCCGATAGGAAAGCTGGGAGAAATGAACACGGGCCCTAATTATTGCTGGTATAACACACAAAAACAATGAGCTTACACAAGGGATTCATTTAATTCATTGTCCTTTGTTAATCATACAATTAGCAGCTAAATAACCAGAACTAATATATTTGTGTATATATATATATGTGTGTGTGTGTGTTAGTATGTATATATTTGTGTGTGTGTATATTCCTACATAAGAATGTTATATGTATGCCATCTTGGTCACTTCTGAAGCTGGAGGTTGTGGTCAGTGCCCTGAATCGGTCTGATAATCAGTATCTTGGGGACAATCTACTCCCCAGGCCTCAGAGCAGCTTTTGTGGTCTGTCATTGTGCTAGGGCTGACAGTGCACAGACCATGCCTGGCAGGAACAGCTTTCTCGGAGAAAAGGCCTGTGACTATTTTGCAACCCAGAATGGTCCCAAACCTGAGGGGTTTCACTTCAGGAGGAATGCGATCACACCAAGTGTTGGGAAGGCATGACTCAGTTTTTGGTTTTGCAAGACTGACTCAGGCTGATGGCTGCAGAAGGAAAGTCTGTCCCACGCACGCCTTGACTCTGATCCCTTAATCTCACAGAGAAAAACATTTTTTGCACGTTCTCTTAATTACTCAACAGGGAAGGCTTTGCTCAGCATGTAGCAGGATTCAGCTTATTATATTGCCTTCAGTCTTCTTGCTTTAAGAGCAAAACAGAGCTCCTCTTCTTGATCTACCGGTGGGGAAGCCTTCCTCAGGTCTGTCTATACCACGCTTATAAATCTGGCTGTCACCACAAGGATAGCACCCATTGGCCTCTCATCAAAGGCTCCCACAGCTTTCCATCTGCCCAGCCACACTCTTCTGTAGCGGGACTGGAGAGGCAATATCTTAGCGATAATCATGACGTGGATCTGCCAGTTATGAAGTAATCTTTATTCCTTCTGGATCAAAAAATTGTCAGGAGAACGTGTTTTAAAGCCAAGGCACACATGTCTGTTCTTCCAAAAAAGCTGCCTGCCCTTTCAGTAGTTAGCAATCTGTTTTTTGGCACTTTGCTAATCATGCATGTCAGCTTGTTCCTTAGAAATATTGATTTTGTTTCCAAACAAGTGACCAAGTAAATTAATAAAACCAGTCAAACCCAAAACAAAACAGAGATTTCCTTAACTGAAGATTGAAGCGTCTAAAATGAGCCTGACACTCACCTTAAACACTTTGTATTGCTAAAAGAGATGAACTGACATGCAAAACCAGCAGGCAGCAGAAACGCATTTCTTGCTGTCAACATTTCTTTCGAATTTTAAATTACAGGGTGTGCACAAAAGATTTCTTCAGGTTCTGTACAGAGCACAAGGGAAAATATTGACTTTGGAAATGTAACTCTCATTACAGTAAACACATTCTCTTCTACAGCATAATCACTATTGTCTGAAGTCATTTATCATTTGAAGACTACCCTATAGCACTGAAAAATACTACATTTCCTATTTATTTCTAAACAAACTTTTCTGCTATTTGCAGATCCTGAGTGATGTATGCAGTGGTTACAATTAAAGCATCAGTTACTACATAGGGGCTGGAATCAGTCTCTCATTCTAAAAATAGGCCAGCACTATATGGCAGCAAAAAGTTTAAATAACTTTTCTGAAATATGCCAACCAAGCTTAGATTTGGGAAAGGATGAAAATAATTTGAAATGTTTAATTTTTAAGAAGGACAGTGGAAAGGATAAATTTTTCCATTTATCAAATCTGAGAGGAAAAATTTGATTTATAGCTTTACAAATTACATAGCAGTTATCCTGGAAAGGTATAATACATCTGTAATACCACAGCTTTAGAAGAATCATGATAGAGCTTTAAATCAAAATATTTCATACCAGTCAACACTAAATCTGCAATGGTAGAATATGGCAATATAAGGATTCTATAACTGAAAAGGGATTCAAATACAATATTCATAAACCCAATGCATCTCCGCACATTCTCCTAATTTGGAGTTGCGTTTGCATGGCTAATGATATTAAAAGTTACTGGTCAAAAATGCTAGAATTTACTTATGTGTCCTCTTCTGAGGGCAGGAGTCTCTGAATCTGGAAAGCATTTAGGTTTCACAGACGGATGAGAGAAAACATTCCCGATAAAGCCTCTGAACTCCTTGATTTTAATTTTTGAATCGTGTGTTGCAAGCTGAATAAAACTTTGAGAGTGGTGCACGTTCTGGTTCTCAGCTTTCTCTGTTTCTTGATATGTGATGGGTTCGACACCATTCTGCTGAAGGCACAGCATTGGGGAGCCCTATCCACCTTGTGAGAACCCCTGCAGCATTGTCTATCTGGAAAATCTTTTGAATACAAACATTAGGAGAATCTGTTTCTTAAATCTGTTTTTGAAACTTCCTGTGCTACTTTTTTTTTTCTTTTTTTCTTTGCAGGGTTTATCCCATGACCAATTTTGGATGTTAATGGTTTGCATTTTAGAAAATGATCTTGCTGGTTATTTATGCCCTATATCTCTATTTCAGTTATGCATTCAGCAGCTGGAGTCCATATGGAAATGTTAGTCATTTTAACTGAGTGAAGACCTTTGCAGATAAGGGATAGGAAATATGATTTTTTTTTTTTCCTATTTGATTCCTAATCATATGCCATTAAAGAGAAGTATATATGGAACAGGATATTTTTCCTGATATTATGATTTATTATACCAATTTCAACCAGCAACTTGGGTCCTAGCATAGGAAGCAAAACAAAGAAATGTTTTATTTTAGAGTTGTGAACAGAAATTAACGGGACTGAACAATGTACTACCAGTTTGAAGGAACTCAGCCTTGAGCAAGACCTTCTTCCTGTAAGAACCGTCATCTTTTTCACTTTCCTACCTCAGAAATATTTCTGCCTGGGAACCAGCTCATAAAAAGTCCTGCCACCTCCAGGAGTCACACTGGTTTGCTAATATACACTGATGCTGGACTGAGATTATAAATACCTAAGTGGAAATATACTGGCCACTTTATTTGGGTAGCACATAATGGTAGCTCAGCTGTACATACAACCCAAAGTAGTTTGCAGAGATCCAGCAGAGACCCAGAAGGGCCATCTACCTTCCCGACAAGTGTCCCACTGTAGACCCAGTGACTCCTGCTCAGCCCTACTATCTATGTGGAGAAGGTAACACAGCAGCATTGACCTTGACTATTTACTTGCAAGGCTCCCAAAAGCACGTGTCCTACAAGAAGGGGGTAAAAGTGACTAAACGTCCTGTAAAGCTAATAATCTTTGGAAAGATACAACAAGAGATAGAGTGAAAGGCAACAGATAATGAGAGAGGCAGGGAAAAAGTCCCCAAAGTGATTCAATTAGTGTGTGTCTGGTGGGACGGGAAGAAACGTGGACATTCAATAACACTAACATCACTTCAGTGCAAGGGGCCAGCAGAATCATTTAGTCTTACAGAGCTAGAATATTTTATTTCAATTAAATATCCAGGCTGTTCTGGTAACCTTCAAATCCAGGTGGCTTTGTCAGGACAATGGGGTACTGTGCTTCCCTGACCAGACTCAGGTTTGGTCAGCAGAAGATGCAGAGGATGCTAAGAAGTGAAACAGTCTTGGTTTGATTTTCTTTCTACCTCAGGATTGTAAATGAATTTCAGTTTCCAGTTAAGTATCAAAACATCCGTATGTTCCACTTCCACAAGAAGCTGACAAAATAAAGTCAGCATTAAAAGCAAGAAGAAAATTAGTCTGACAGACTCATTCTCATCTGGGTATCCTTTCCCAGTTTACTCTTTGCCAAGCCATCATTACAAAAGCAATTCCTTACACCCTTGAATAAATGCCATAGAGCTGTTCCAACAAGTACAACCAGGTAAGTTGACATAGGGGTACTGTATTTAATAGCTGTGTGCAAAAGAGTTAGGAGCAAATGCTGGAAGTCCAAGGCAGCAATGGAGCTGACAGGAAAATCAATTACAGAGCTACAATGAGGCAGTGGAAAGAGAATGATGGAGAACTTGAAAATTAAAAATATATATATATACTAGGTTTTCAATTGAATAACCATCTTGCACCTGCTATGCCTACACAGAAGAGAAACGGCTTGTGCAAAACTTCCTCAGTGAGAAAGGAGGAATATGAAAACCATAACCTAATGTTACCAAAACTTTTGAGGCCAGATGGAAAATCCATGTAAAGAACGTAGCTGGTCTGCCGGTTTGCAAATGTAAAGAAAACAAGCTGCACATCAGCTTTATTAAACTTATAACAAGCAATGATTTTAGACCACAAACACCTGTAAGATGTTGCCAAAAAATTGCGAGTGTCCTCACAAATCCTACACTTTAAAACTGTCAGTTTTTCTCAGAAATTCAAGTCTGATCAATCTGAATTAACTTAACGGTCATTTTTCAATAGCAAATGCTTACTGAAATACATTATTTGCTTTCAGAAATGCAGAAACTGCTGCACATAGATGGGCAAATGTTTTCATATTAAACTCTGGTAACAAAAAAATTCTTGGACAGCTAGCTTTTTTGTGCAAGTCAGCGTCAAGTCCATCACTTGTTTCAGGTGAAGAAGAAACCCGGGGAATTTCAAAACAAAGTTTTTAACTTTTCTATGTTTTACATTTAATTATGAATATTGTCTGAATTATATACACAGAGAGAGCATGCAAAGAGAAGACTAAAAACAGGGTGGGTAACTGTTTTGCTGCCTGTCCAACCACAGTATGACATTCTCATTGCCACAGTGGATCCCACTTGGCCAAGGAAGAGAAGTTCAACAGGTAAAGGAGGAAGTGAGGTCATGAGCTGGCCCCTGGCCATGTCCTACTTGCCAGCCCTAGGGTCCCTAGGAGCAAGGGCAGGAGCTGCCACTTCTCACCAGAAGATAGATGTGGGTCTGGAGGGCACCATTGGGGTGCTTCAGGGGGTAAAGTGGCCATCACCATCACACCATGCTGGAGGTCTGGTTGACATCAGAGGGCAGCTCAGCCTTTGCTTGCAGCAAGTCCAGGTATTCATGTTTTCTGCAAGTATCATACTTGACTATTGGTATTGGACCAGCTCCACTCAGTATTCATATACCTAGGAGAACTGACTTCACCATTGCAGAATTTGGAAATCAGAGGGACATCCCATGAGACTGGAGGTTTGTGTAAATACAATCCCTCCTACCATACCATAAGAGTTCAGGGCAAATAACACCACTGCTACTAACGGCAGCTCACTGGAGCGAGACACTTTCCAAGAATGAACTAGCTGACATGCAGTGTTTTAACTATGTGTCTCTTCAACAAGAACATATGCCTTTTCAAATAACTACTGAAATTTTTTAATATATTTACCTACCAGGATCTGATATTTGTGGTGCACTATAAAACACAAGTCTTTCATAAATATAGATATGACAAAATTTAATTGCTGGTACTGAGTGGGCATTGGTATTCTTACTCATTTTGAAGACGAAGAACCAAGTCTGGATATGAATAAATGTGAATACTGCTTCATCATAAAATATTTTGCTTATACAGATAATTAGGTGTTTCCACAGCCTCAGTGTATGCCAGGGTGGAAGTGTTCCCTGCTGCATGGTTCCAAATGTTTTGTCTAACTGATTTGTAAGGGTGCCTAAGTGGAGCATTTTCTGCTCACTCTCCTTAGCACATTATTCCAGAGCTTCATAATTTTCAGCATTTAAAAGTTGTTCCCAGAAGCCAAGCCACATGTTACTTCATTCAACTCTTCACAACATACCCAAGTTCCAATCTAAACTTAATATTGGAAGAAAAATTGGGAATACAGTAGGGAAAGTAAAGGAAACCACTGCTGCCTTATTTGTGTTGCAGAATGAGCACTGATAGGGTAACTCTTTCCAAGGTTGATACAAATCTTGTGATACCAACGACCAGGATTTCAGATCTTAACGGTTCTAAACCTTTCCCAATTAAAAAAACATCCCCCTGCCCAAGTTTTATCATCAGAAGAGCTTCTCACCCTTCAGAGCTTTCTAGGAATATCAAACACTGCCTTTTCACATGCATAATAATGGTTGCTCAGTTGACAGTTCTGCTCCAAACACAAACACTTTCATCATGATTTCCTTCAGGCAGAAGAGGGGAAGGAAAGGAGTGTCCATGCTGATTTTCAGTTTGGTCCATAAATACTTTGGTCACTTGGTTGTATTGTGTGCATCCTAAGTGAAACAGCAAAGCAATGAGCCACTGGCATTCAGCAAAGCTCAACTTTTTCTCTAACTTAGCTGTGAGCACCTCTGTGTATTGCTTCAAGTTCACTGATTAATTTAGGAAGGGAGTATTACTCCATTATTTTGATAGAATGGAGACTCTGGAGTGCAATTTCTAGTAAAAGGAGCAATTCTATGACTCAGAGACTTCTAGAGGAAAACACCTTCGCTTTGTATATTTGACTCTTCTGCTTCAGTGATTTCTCCTTTACTCGAGGTCCCCAGATCTACTACTGCTTGGCAAAGCCAGAGCACAAACATAAGAGATGAGTACAGAGATGCTGACAAAGTACTCATTCAGCAGATGATTTCAGTCTGGTCGCCCAAGTATCTTGATTTCTGATCTAGCTGGGCAGAGAACACACCACTCCTCTCCCAGGCTCCTGCCACAGATCCATCACAGTGATTTGTGCAGGGGTGACGCAGTGAGGCATGATGCAGAGCTTTGAGAAGATGTCTACAGCGCCTGCCAAGGAACACGACCTTTTTTTCCTGTCTGCCAGCTCAGGGTTCATGAAGGAAATCATTAAATTGGAGCCAAAGATTCCTGTTGCAAAAATGAAGAACCTGGTAGGCCAAGACAACAATCGCCAGACAGGTTTGAGCTGCAGATGTTTAGCACAGGGTAAATACTTCAGTTGGTGAGTTGATAAATATCCTAATAAAAGATTGCATCATTAAAATGAAATTTTATGCCAGGCTTATGGTGTATACTGTGGAGCATGGTTGCCTAGCTAAAGTTCTCTGTGTACTCACAAAAGTAAAAGAGGATATCGAATCTCAGCCTGAGGAAAGGCTCAGTTTCTTCTTGGCTAGGTTTCTCAGGTGTGCAGTGTCTCTGGCAAACTCTGTCACATCGTCCATACATTTTAAAATTTATTTTATTTTATTTTTGCATGGGCAGTTTTGCAGTATGAAGTTTGCAGAGCTGAAATAATATTGAAAGGAAAAAAATAGTCCTTCTTTGCAAGGTAATTTGAACTCCAAACTGAGTTTGGACTTAATGATGTTTGCAGGCCCGTTGTGTTCATTTTCCCTGTACATTTCAGCTTTCCAGCCGCCTTTGAGAGAATACTCACGGAAAGTGAATTTTAGGTAACAGCTCACTTTGGACTTTGCAGTTGACTTTTATGTTTGCCCTTTGCAAATCTCATTATAGCAATTAGTTAAGATAGATGGCGGAAGAATGAAAGCATCCCATGGTGGAAAACCTGGGTCTAGTGAAATACAAGGAGAGTTTTGCCAATGGCAGGATTTCAGCCCATATTTGTAATGTGACAAACAAGGCAGCTGCAAATTTCAAAGTGTTCATGACAGGCAAAAAGATTTTCACTCTGAAGAAATTAAAGTGGGTGCATCTAACTCAATTTGCGGACAGGAAAAAAAAGCAGTAGTTGCTTATTATAATGTAAGTTATTGGCTCAGGCCAGAATTTCAAACCAGAACAATTTTGCCAAATTTACAAGGAATTCAATTCAATTAGATCTGCTGCATAGACACAGCCCCAGTAGTTGATACAGTTCCTAAGATGAATAACTTGCACGATGACTGTTTTTACAGTTTGTAAATTGGCAGTGGAAGAGGAAACAGCCCTCTTCTCAGGTTGCATTCAAAACCCCTGAAAAGCACTGTGAGGAGCTGTTGTGTTGTTATGATACTGAACTGCAGATTGACTTACAGGGTCAGCCTGAAGTGTGGGTTGAGACAGGAGTGATGGGAGGGAAAGACGGCCTATTCCTTCCAATATTTCACTGCTACCATTTCTAAAAAAATATGAGAATTAAAATAGTTGCTTTTTTTTTTCCTCTTTCTAGATCAGCTTTAATCTTGGATTAAACTCGGAACAAGTCTTGATATTATTTTACCATAAATACTCAAACAGATTTTCTCTGTTAAAACCCTTTTTCCTGTACAGTGGGGTTTGTTCCAGACCTATTTCTTTGTGTAATTGGTGGATTAAGTATAAATAATGCAGAACTTAAAGAAAATACTTGGATATTTAGTCACTGGTGACCTGTTTGGATGAGATAATTAACTGGAAGGCCTACATCGGGTTTTCCCTCAGAGCAATCTATGCCTGTGCAAAAAGTTGTTGTCTGTCTAAAAGCAGCAAAGTCTTGAGACTTTTTTTTCCTCGCTGTTTAATCACTGTGCACTCGTTAATGCCCATCCTCATCACCACGCTAGAAAGCATGGCTGCCCTGGTGGCACCCTACACAGCAGTATTTCAACCCGTGCTGCTTTGGGTGAGCACCTTTGTCTCAAGGCTTTAGAGAACAAGAGGAAAGGTAAATATGGGCTATAAACTGACAATTTGGGTATGGTTGGTCAAGTTTCTTTTCCAAAGTTGAGTTTATGCGTCAGGAGAAATGGCAATGTGCAAAAATGACATTTCAAAGGAGTTGGCTGCATGGCACCGGGTGGCTGGACCATAGGTCCTCTCAAGGTTTCACAGCCCAGGCACTGTTTTCTAGAGTACAGAAAGAAGATGGGCAACCTAGACACTTAACACAAGTGCAGTGTCTCATTTTATAATCTCTTTACTTTATTGGCTCTAGGGAGAAAGGGAATTATTCAGAGAGGAATTGTGTAAGTGCTGTCTTTGTCAAACATGTGCAAAATGAGAAATAAACATTTAAAACAGCTGAAGGGCAAAGAAGGCACTGCCAAAAAATGCTTGTTGGAAAGAAGAAAATTAAATTTAAACCAAGTGCTACTAGTATTGCAAAAGAACAAGAAACAGAATCTTCTTCTAAAAACAGTACAGGAGCCACAATGCAGAACCCAGGCAGGGAAGGAAGGGGAGGGATGGTGCCAGGACTGACGAGGGGAGCAGCACCGGCAGTACACGTGCAGGAAGACAAGTGCAAGCTGGGGCTGACCTGGGCAACCTCCACAACAGTTTGGAGGCCCAAACTGAAACACACAGTAAGGTCCGAGATACAAACAGTAAGACTCTGAAGCAACTGCAGCACAGTGTATTTTCTTCTACAGGTCCCTGTCTAGCTCAAGGTCATATTTTAAATAACGCCTTTTGGGGGTGCCTCCATCCTTCTACAGACTCCAGAACTGCTGGCCCATTCTTGAACTTCTGGTCTGCAGAAGGGACCAGCGCCTGGTGCTTTAAGGGCTGAGGAACTCCTATGCTTAAACTATTTAACCGAGTGCCCTGTTTGTGGAGGACTAACAGAAAAGCATCTGCACTTCAGGAAAGGCTGTTCTATACCACACTTGTAATCACACCTTCCTGCACAGCTCACTACAGGCTTGGTTGCAAAGTGGATAATAAATAAGCTAAGGGGAAAAGTTAAGGAAACAAAGAGCATGGCTGCTTAGAGCCCAGAAGATTGTCCCAGCCAATACTTGGCCGGGATACTGAGGAGCAGGACCCTTTCCCCTCTTATAGAGACAGTGCAGCTCCACAGTAAATAGCACACAGCCATCTGCTGCAAGGAGCTCCTCTCTTGGGAGGAAGTATCTGCAACTTGCCTTACAGCCTAAAACTTGCTTATCCCATCCGATTTTTGTCTTTCTGTACTACTTACAGGGATAAAGAACAGCCAAGATGTAGTTTGGCCCTGCTGCTGTCTTTTTTTTTTGTTATGATTACAAAATATCATATCATCTTAGTCAGCTGAAGGAACAGGGTGTTTAATTTTTCTCTTACTCTTTAATGGACATGGGCCTGAGCCATAACATTTGGATCCAGCTCCCATGTTGAACATTTTCAAAGCTGCGGGTTGTTTGGACATGAGCTTCCGTCTCAGCCCTCTCTCCTCATACCTCACCCTGTGTGCTGCCAGCCCCATTTTGGATTTCACAGAAGGACGGAGATGTAAAACCTGTGCTTGATACTCAAGATGATAAACTGGGGTATGACATCTCCAAACAACATCCATTTAAGTTTCAAAGTGGATTTCAGGTCATGTGTGCAAACCCTGCCCAAACATATGTTTTCTACAAGTATCTGGCAACTGATGCTCTGCTAATTAAAATACTTGGGGTAGAGGGGGAAGAATTATGAATGCAGAAAAATCAAGTATTTTCAACCACAAAACAGACACAAGCTTTTAAGGGACGAAATTACTTCACTTGCACTGCAAGAGGCCTCTAACTTTGAGTCTCCAGTAGACAGATGAAGGAACAAAGCAGCTGGAGAAAGGGAGAGGTGGTGATGCTGACAGCAGAGCAGGCTCGGCCCTCCACTGCTGGGATAACCATCAGTGGTGGAGCTCATGCTTACTTTGGCAGAAGCCAAGAGAGAAAGGCAGGCTTTTCAGGCAGCCAGGAGAAAGAGCTGCAGAGAAAGTAGCTGCTTCCTTCTTCCTGGTGGCAGGTAAGGAAAAGGAGGGGAAAGTCTGTTCTGGGACTGCCACCTCTACCAGGCTGAGGGGATAGGTGATGCTCAGATTTGATCTTGTGGTGCGTGACATGCAATGAGTGGGGGCTTGGGGCAAGAGGGGGCTGCAAATACCTTTTGAAGGCTGTGGGAGAAGGTGGGAATATATTTTTTCTTGCAAAGCAAGGCATAGCCACAATGGTGAAGGTGATCAGGAAGACCCAAGGAAAGAGGGAATATAATAAAGAAGATGGGTCAGAAGCAAGAAAGAGTAGGAAGAAGGAAGTGAAGGAAAATGCCTCTTATGTAAAGAGGGAGGAAAAGCTAAGGAATGGACTGAAGGGAAAATTGCAAGGAAAGGGGCCAACAATGCCACAGATGGCAGAGAGTACACTGGGCCTGTCAGAAAAGTAATTCCAGGAGATCACCTCCTGAGACTTTCCAGGGACCGGTCCCAGAGAGAGCTCTTCCCCAGCGTCTCAGAGCTGTGAGTTGAAGATAAGAGCCAGGTTGCATCAGCCATCTACTGCAACTTAAAACACACCACAAACATGTTAATGTTAATAAAATATACTACGTTTGAACCTTGTTATATGATAAACTGGAGATGTAAATTAAGGGATTCTTCAGGAGAATATCAGGACAGGAGGGGGTAACAGACTGGTCTTAGGAAACACTCTCCCTTCACAGCTCTTTAAACTCTGCATCCAATTGTAAACTGAGCTATCCAAGTTTTGCCCCTTCACTTATGTATGTCATATAATCAGGAAATGGGAATTATACAATCTGCCTCTGGCTCCTGTAGCTAAGGAAAACACTGCACAGGCTTACTGCAACAAACTAACGAATTCCTTAGTAACCTGGAATGCAAATTAAATGAGACTGTTTCCCCTTTCTGATGATAGATGTTTTGCATGAAGAAAAAAACCCCTAACGTTTGAGCACATGATTATGTGTGAATTCCTCGCTGAGCTGTACTTAGTGTGTTTTAAGATGGTTCCGATATCCCATTCAGACACTTAAAACAAAAACAAACTTATTTTTTAACTTTTTTTTTTCCCCCTGAAGTGAGTGGATATATTACTATCAAGAGGCATGTAAATCTGTACAAATTTATGACTATGTTCTAATTCAGTTTATTTGTTGATTTATCCATTTCACCTCTTTAAAGAAAATAGAGCTAAAAGCGCTTCAAAAACTGTTTATGCTGGAGGACCACAGCTGCAAACTCACATCATACAGGCAGCGCTCAGCTCTCTGGACTCCGGATACAGAAGTCACCATCTTGTTTTAAAGCTCATGGGCAATAAGTCAGTCCTGCCTAATCCCAATGCATGGCACACTAGCATATTTTGTCTGCACAAATGAAATTGATGTCTTTTAATTCACCTTCTGTGCTCCATAACTTTGTTTGGGGTATGGGGGTGAAAGAGAGGAGAGGGGTGTAGTACATGATTTCCAGGCACCCTGGCTTCTTGCAAACTTCTCCCTTCTGTGGGAGAGGAAGCTGATGAACCTTCATCACTGGCTCTCACCAGTGTCACTCTCAGGGGTCAGGCAACAGGGTGTGATCTCAGCTGCCTCCTTCCTTCCCTCTCCTCTGCAGGGACCCGGGACCTGATATAAATCCACTGGCATCAATAGGAGTCTGACCAAAGGGGCTTGGATCAGACCCCCAAGGGCATTGCCTCCAAGAACTATTTAGAGCAAATCAATGTGACTTCAAGGAAGTGCCCTGACTTCAAAATGAAACATAATTTAATTTTAAATATCAGGTGGAGCAATCTTCTATTTAGGTCCTGATCCAGGAAATCATTGAGTACTTACTGAACTTTAAGCATCTCGTTAAATTCTGTGCTGTCCAGCATGAGACTAGAATAAGAGCATTACGCAAGTTCACAAGTCTTCGGTTTAAGTACATAATTAAAGGTAAGCATGTGGCTAAGTGTTTTGCTGAATGGGGATGAAATTACTTGCATGCTTAGATGCTGTGCTGAACCATCGAGACAGGGGCTGCTTTGTACTTGCTGAGAGTAGAGAGAACAGGGAGCCTCTACTACGCTGCTGCAGACCAAACGGCGAAGAAGTGAGCAAGGCATTGAGCAAGCTTGAGGAGATGCCATTTCTTAGGGAAATCAGTAGGATTCGAAACCTGTTGCAGAAATATTGATAGGAATAGGGGAATCTGTGTGAGCCTTGTTAGCAAATTATTTCTGCAGGCTTTTCTCCATCTGGGTTTTCCTCCCTCTCCATTGCCTTTCTAGAAGTACGTTGCAGGGATGCTAAGAAAACTGAGGCCAAATGCAGAATAGCACAAAGAAAAGCGAGAGCAAAACTAAAACAATACGGAAAATCATCTGAAATCTTTTCTAAGAACTTGTAGGCTGTTTGATTTTCATTCCTGCTGTAAGGTGATCAGAAAGGAGAGACCTAGCGTTCCTTCCTTTGGGTGTATGGGCACACCCCTAATTTGAAGCTGTTCCTCGAGTTCCGTTGCTGGGAAAGCGAAGCGCATGGCGGCTGGCTGACACTACACACGATCTAAAAAATGAAAGCAAAGAGGGTGTTTTACAGGACGGTGCAGCAGAGGCGGCGCATCGCTGGGGCACTGGTGCCACCTGCTGACCCGCCACCTCTCCCGCTCACCGACCGACGGATGGGCTACCGGGGGGGCCAGCACATGAAATGAAAATGTCACTGTCCTCCCAAGAGCTCCGGCTTTCTCTTTGCTTGAAATCTCAAGGAGCAAAAACCCTTCCTCTTCTTTTGCCTTTCTGGTTTGAAATATTCAACTTGATCACTAAGTCTTTTAAAGGAAACAATGCTCAAATCCAGGCTTACCAACATACTATTGCTATTAATATTCCTGGGCTAGATGCCACAATTTTGCTTAACTGCACTTTTATCTCCAAACCTGCTGAGCTTTGCAGAAACAAACCTGCACTCATGCAGGGATGGGAGAGCTACCCAGCCCTCCCATTCACAGCATCTGTGCAGAAGATGACAAAGGTGTCCTGCATGAACTATATCCTCTTAGGTTTCTTCATCAAGTTTTATACCCTGCACTGGGATTGTCAGTTGCATGGGAACAAGTTCTCCTTGGAGTCACACCAGTGAGGACAAGGCCCTGCTACAGTGCACAGGCAGAATTTGGTCACCTTGTCATGCCAGAGTAATAACATGACATCACAGTAAAAGGAGGGACACAGATTGATGCAGAAACAAATTAGTGTGAAAACACTAACAGTGGTGAACAATGCAGTTTGGACAGTGTGCGATGCCCAGAGTGAAACCTCAGTTCATGGAAATCACTGTAGCAACATGGAATTTAGCTCTGGAGACTTGCACAGGAGCTATGTCATTCCTATATTTGTGGTGCAGCAGGCCAAGCAGTGGCATGTAGCCATGGGTCTGTGGATGGAGTTGAGAAAGGAGCCACCCAAAAAACCTCTTCTGCAGGACCTGCTTTCCAGGAGTGGGGCCTTCCCTCAGCCAGGCTAGAGCAGGGAGAGCCTTACTGAACAGGATGATGGTCGCATCACCCACGCACATTCCCTGACAGAGCAACCCAGCAGTCCTTTTGTGGTTTTTAAAAATCTAAGAAAAACATGGTAGTATGTTACTTTTACCCCTGCAAAACACTTGCTGGTTGATACTCTGGGTCCTGCCATGGAAAAGTCTTTTACAAACTCAAAGTGGCTGATATTTAGGGGCATGTGGTGCACCTCACACCCCCCATGTCCCCTCCACCCCCCTAGTCCCCCACCATCCACAGGGCAGGCTGCAGAAACAGAGCCAAATCTGCCAGGTTCACCCCCACAACTTGAGACAGCAGCTCCCAGGGTCCTCACCCCAAACATGGAGAAGGAAGAAAGAGAGAGGGAGAACAACAGGCCACTGGGTATTACACTGTGTCAACGAGCACCAGAGATTCAGACAGGCTTTTTGGAAAAAATGCACATTCAGAACATCTAATGCAGCGCATCATGCATATACCAACAGGACATGACTACACATACAGAGCGCCCATTCCTGGTCTGACACCCAGCTTAGTGTCCAAAGACACTTCCCTTCAAACGCTGTGCACTCAGATTTATTAGGCAGCTTTATGGACTGATACTTCCTCACGTTTTACTAGTTTGATTAATTCAGCTGGCACCTCTGATCTCGCTTCCACTACTAACATTTTCTCTTGAATGGGATGACTCTGTAGTCTTACCATTCATGTGTTTGAGTCAGATTTTACATCAAAGATGTGCTGGGTTTTATACTGTCAGAAGCAATTTTGTCCCAGAAGAATGAAGATTGTGATTATCCCAGGAGGAAAGCTGTCAACTCAGCTGTGTAGAAAAACTGCTGTCTACAAAAGCTTATATTGGACACCCTTTGGCAGACTGCCCTCTTAAAAAAGTCCACTGTTACCTACATGAAAGACTTTTTCTAAGAGCATTTGTGTGCTTGCTGACTTGGTTCATACAGCAAATTCAAATGAGACGAAAGAAAATAAGTATGTCTTTTTAATAAGCATTCTTTTTTCAGAGCAATGTATAGAAAAGAGATAAAGGGCAGTTTAACGAAGACATGTTCTGCGAAGGGACTGACAGATTCTGAGCTTTGATGATGCTTTCTCTCAATTAGATCCAAAACGCTGCTGGATCACACGTTTTCAAGAAACAACCAAGAATCAGTTCCAACTCTCCATAGGCCTCCAAGTCTGCTCCAAACACAGAGGGCTCTCCCAACCTTTGCTCATTTCAGCAGGTTTTGTCTAGGAGACACTGCCACGGTCTGCCCCTGTAGATGTTGGCATTTCAGAGGTGGGACACTACAGCACTAGCTCCCAGGAAGGCAGCTACATCAGGGTACCTATGAAGCTGGATTGTGCAATAAACTCTTTCACCCTGAAGTAGGCTGACTGCAAGTTGGTTAAAAAACAGCACACACCATATTTTATGAGAAGACCTATCTTGCTACAATCCCAGCGGCACTTCTGTTCTGCTGCAGGATGGGAAGAACATCTCACAGTCGTTTCTTTTCATGTAGTTAGGAGTGTGGGACACTTCCCCACCTTACAAATGAGCTTTGTTTCCAGCTGAGCCAGTGTCATCATCCAGGAGCCGGAATGCCAATGAAATTTCGTCTAGTTCAAGGATTGTTTCTTTTTTCTTCTGATTTGTTTTCTAAAAGTACCCCAGAAGAAAAGACTGCCAATGAGAAAACTGTCAATATGTTGCCCATATTGACACAAGGTCTATGAATAAACCAGAAGCAAGAAACTCCCTGTCCCTACAGTAAGACTGAAGGACCAAGATTTTGGTTGTGATTTAATGAAGGACTTGAGCAAGACCTTAATACCCACTGATTTCAAGAGAAGGCCAGTACAACCTACAGTGGGATATGTGTTTAAGTGGCTTACTGATTCCAGGCTAAATTTTGCAAAGTGCAGTGACAGATAAGGAAAAAAAACAAAAACACTGTGAAAGACAAAAAGAAGAAACATGAATGCCAAAGTCAAAAGGTAAAGCAAGTAAGGCAATTAGAAAATAGCTATTTTGAAAAATCTACAACATGAAAACGATAAGCTGTCTTACTGTTCAGAAACACAGGTTTCTCCCTTTAAATGCATGCCTTCCAGGCTTAATCTAATATGGTGGAATTTCGTATAACTTAAAAAAATCAGCTTAAAAAAAATGACAGAACGGGGTACATTTCTATTACTGGAAATGGAATTTTAAGCACCGAGTTTATCTTGTCAGTTTAGCTCAGTGGTGATGTGAGCTTGCAAGGGGTGAAGTGGATCACTAATTGCCAGAAAGCATGACAATAAACTGATAAGCACAGGAGCTAAAAGTCTTTAGACAGGAGATGTTTCAGTAAAGTGGGGACTGTTTGAACAGGTACTTTTTTTCTGCAAATTGGCTTCTCCCACAATTCAGCAGTGATTGCCTGACTTTTGTTCTCTGATCCCAAAAAGGAGCACACTGGGGATTGTTTGGGCCAAATCAGAGAGACAGGTATATACCTGTACATCTCTGCCAATGCCAGCTCCACCCTGCAAATCTTGCAGCTCTGTTTATGCTAAATTTTTTCCATGGCTCCAGACAGCCACAGTTTTAATTGGACTAGCTGATTGTTTTTTTAACCCTTTTTTATTTATTTTATTTCATTTCATGATGCTAATCTTGGTACTGGAGAACTCCTGTAATTCAAATTACAATATCAAATTACACATCAGCTAATATAACAAATGGCCATTCACCTAAAATTAGGCAACCTACCATAAACAATAAACCAAATTAAACCCACGCTCTTCCTCTCTTCCTTTTGGCCTGAGCTGCTCCCCAAACATCTAAGGAAGAGACTTCTCATATGGAGAAGGTTAACAGATGCAGGAAGGTAAGAGGGGAAGTACCAACCCTGCCCTGGGCTTTCAAACCTTGCAATGCATTTTCTGCCTCACAAAGAGTGCAGGTAGCAAAAAAAACTTGGCCAGCTGTGAAAAGGAAATCCTAAAAGTGGCAGGGGACTCATCGGATACAAGCTTTTCCTTCTGAAGAGTTGCCATCACTAGCAGGAAGAAAATTAAAAGAAGGGAGAAAGGGACTGGCCCCATTTTGGATGCTTTGTTCTTTGGGTGTTTATGACTTGCCTCCTGGAGCTTCCTCCACACCCCCCAGTCCTCAGCTATTAGAAACAACAGCAGCAAATGAGTAAAGCAAGTTTCAGGAGCACATGAAAACCCTAACTCCCTCCCCTCAGGCCAATTATAACAGGCACAATTTCAGCAACTGCACAGAAAGTCTATTTTCTCTTTTTCTTACTTTGCCACTGCTTTTCCTGTATCTCTTGACATGAAGTGACCTAAGCTAAGCCTTCATCCTGCTGGCAGCTTATGGTAGGTTTCTCCGTGGCTGTATCCACATACACAAATTGGAGGTTCCAAAATGGTAAGCCTTTACAGCCTCAGTCCCTCAAGAGAGAGTCTGGATCTTAAACTTGTTCTGGAAAGCACCCTCAAGACTTGGGCTGGTCTATCCAAGGGGTCCACAAGGCAATATTTGAGCCTGGAAATGTCAGCATCACCCAGCAGTGACAGTGGGCAGGAGTGAGTCGATGCATGCTGTTATGGTGCTTTTAGTGTTTTTCCTTCCAGGCCTAAGCAAAGGTTTTCTTCTCATTCCTATTTGCTCAAAAGGTTATTTATGAATTAGTGAGCTAGTTTTATGGCACATAGCATCTCGTAAATTCCCCTAGATCCCACTGGACCACTCCATAAAATACTTACATATGCTACCGACTGTCAGAATAAGAAACGATTTCCAAATAGCCTGAACACTGGCTATCACTAAAATAACCCAAAATGAGTTTCATGGAGGTTCTCATAGCTTTGGCTGTTACCTCAGCACAATAAAAGGTACTAAGTATTGTGTTTCCCACTGAGGTTACAATTCTCTCTGTATGGTTTACAGTCTAAAGGAAAAGTGCAAAATAATGTGCCAGACAAAACTTTAAAAGCATTTTTGTTTAAGGTAATTATAATCTCTATTTATGCCTATTAAATTACAAAGATTAATATTAAAGAACACACAAAAACTGCCAGAAGGCAACACCTGAGCTGTGTATGTTTAACACCCATGCTTTTTCTAAAGTAACTGCTCACTCATCCCCTTAAAGCTGCCTAGGTAATTGCAACTTTTCTGTCTAGAGTTCATTTGAAATGGAAGAAAGCAGGGATTTCCTACTCCCTAGCCTGGGAACACTTGGTGGACTTTGATCCACTGTTTACATACTGTATCTCTGACAATGCCTTACAGTATGGTGAGATTTTGTTCACCTAAGCATGGTGGAATGTTTGCTGTAGCCACAGCTGTGCCAGCTTTTCCATTCAAATCTTGCACACATAAATGCCATGATTTTCCTGAGTCACAAATAGTCATAGAAAAATAAAAAATATATTTTAACACTTGTATTACTTGGACGTACATGTGCTCCTAGTGGCAGCAGTAGTGCTGACATTTACCCTTATAGTTTTCTTTTCAGATTTCTTCAAAGGTTTGTGGTCAGTTTCAGCTCAAACACTACTCTAAAGTGAGTACCAAAAAAATCCCGTACATACTGCACAATTTTTTTAGGTAAAAAAAAATAATCTTATCTTCAACTTGCAAGGAAATATTAGAAAATAAATTATATGAGAACAGCTAGACCAATTTAGATAGATCTTTGTTGGCTTACATGGAATTAAGACAAAGCTTGAGAAGAACAAATGAGTCATCCAGATATTATGGATTTCCAAAATGAGCTTTTTCTATAAAAAACCTCTTCTGAAAAAGCTCGTATTAGACAACAGTAAACCTATCTATAGCAGATCTAACATAACACCTTGCAAAAAAAATAATTCTCCCATTAATCCCTATTTTGTTAGCAGTTGAAAGTAAAAAGGACTTGTGCAAATACCTTCATTTACACAGGGTCATCAGTGTGGGACAAACTTGTTGCATTTATTTCACCTATACCATGGTTTTTCTCCCACCATCTCCCAGCGATGGAGAGAATGGTGGCAGCAGGCTGGCCATGCAGCAGTGCGTGCCTGAATATCACTGCAGGTCTGGGAGGTGGTGGGCCATGACCAGGGCTGCTGCTGGGTGGCAATGCCCCATTAGACTTCACACATGAGCAAAGAGAGTCATGATGTGAAGTTCTACTGTGCTGTCCCAGGGCACCCAGAGGGGAAATGACATGGGCAGAACTGAGTTTTGAATACTGCTCATCACTGTGATTGACCTGTAAGAGATACTAGATATTTTCCCCATTTCTACAATTTATAGCTGATTCACTTCTACTGCCAAACATATTCAGCCCTCAGACATGTTCGTTGCCATTTTGGTTTGTAAGACAGACTGTGAAGATTTCCATCCTAACACATCCCAAGCCTCCCAGTGCTGATCCCAGTGAAAACTGATAATTTTGGCTGCTTTACAGGCACCACCAGTAAAATGTAAGCTTTTTAGGAGTAACACTGATTTTTGAGTGTTATTAACAGCTGCTCCAAGCCAAAGTTGGAAGAAAAAAAGAAAACAAACAAAAGGAGAGAAACTTGGCATCCTCTGTCCCTCTGCCTGAGCTGCAGACCTCAGTTATGAGAACAGGATGGATAATAAATAGCTCTGCCTAAGTCTCATGTGGACTAATATGATTAAAAGATAGCACATCACTCAGCATGTTTCTTTGGTTCTTCATTAATGAAAGATATTCAGCTCTGTTGGTACGGTGTTTTATTAAATGCAAGAACCTTATATTCTGTTTGCAACTATTGATTTAATCTGCCCAGTCTTCACTTGTGTAAAGCTACTCATACTTCGCATCACAGGTACAGGAAGAATAGCTGGATACTTCACACCTTTCTATAGACGATAAGAAAATCTAGCCTGTCTGGTATTTGCTATAAAACTCTAGCCTGGGTTTTTGGGTTCAACATACACTCTCTGGCACTGAATATTGTTTTATCAATGTTTTTACAGGCTGCAGGAGTAAGCCACAAGAGTGCATGCTGCCAAGCTCCAACCCAGGCTCTGAAACTTCTGCCCAAGTGTTGTGAACGGTTAGATATGGAACTTCTGCATTCATTTTAAAAGAAATGAACCAAAGGAGCACTTATGAAAAAACCAGTTCATAGCATGAGGTAGGTCTGTGAGGGAATATCATGTTTAATTTTCCAAGTAAGATCTTTTTCTTGGACTTGTCTTTGAACTATAATTGTGGCCAACCTGACGCAGCAACGGCATGCGATGCAAGGATGAAATAAAGGAGAAGTGGGAGGGCTGGGGTTAGGTTGGCCAGGGGGTTAATGAAGGTGCTAAGCTGGAGGTTTCCCCCTTGCAACATAAGCTCCATAGCCTTCATTATTTAAACAATGAAGCAGGTATTAGACACATCTTTAACAGCTTTCAGAAGACCAAGCCTCACAGAACTCTCAAAAGGGGAAATGTGGATTAGGCCCTGTTTAAATGTTCTTGAGGGGCACTCTGCTCTTGCAGCTGGGAGCTTGGACATGTTCCAGGGTGTCCTCAAACTTAGCTGAGAAGGCCAGTCCTTGCATACAGCCTGTGTAAGAAGAGTAAAGTGGAAAAAAAGAGTTTAGATCTTGCCAGGAAGAAGTTACATATCACCTGACAACCAGACCCATCTCCTGTCCTTTGACTTACTGCCTTGGGGAATGACTTCAGCTCTTGATGTTCATTAAACACAGCACACAAACACAGGAGTCCTACAGCTACCACCACTTTTTGCTACAAGAAGCCTACAGATAATGCTAAGGATCAGGCAGGGTCCCCCTCATACAAGAAGGCACAGTCAAATATGGGTCGATCCTTGATATGACATGTATCTGAAGAGTTTTGCCCAGGGATTCTGCAAGGGATGGTGGCAAGGTTCACACTTAGAGGGACCAAGATGTGGAGCAGTGTTGAGGGGCCTGGGCAGTCTTGGGGAATCCCAAGGGCTTTCCATGGGAAAGTGAGCAGGGCCCCTCATCAGGGTCTGCCCTCAGGAGCAATCTGACAAAATAATGCTTACATGACCAGTGAGATCCCACCTGAATGCCTTCACAAAACCCATAAACTTTTCAAAGGAGCATCAGGAAGAAGAAAATAAATTACCTGTTTATTTTCAAATTTGTGTAAAAATTAAGGCTCCTGTATTGTTTCTATTATGAGCAGCTATCTTTCCATAACATTTCAATCAATGCTTTCCCAGCAGTAACTAATTCCACATGCCAGAGACACAAACTGCTCCTTCCTCATACCCTCCCCTTTCCTATGATTTCTACCTGCAGGTAGGAAAAAAAAAACCCACACACCTCTTCAATTTCTTATTTCAAGGCTGTCATCAGTTAGCAGTTTTTCTTCCTACCAGATGACCAGGCAAGGTAGAAATTATAGAGCTCCTATGGAAGATTATACGTTTAGCCTTTCGGAGTGGGGAGGTATGTAACCTTTCTTTCAAGCATCCCTCTGTCACCTTCCCGCCCTCTCCCCGAGGCTCATTCCAGCTTGTTCACAAATCAGAGGTAACTGACAGCAGCAAATCAGATCACATAAATCACTCGCTAGCGGGTGAAGTGCTGCAGTGGGGAAGGCGAGAGTGCACTGCTGCTGTGTGAACCAGAGGTCACCAAGATGCTCCTTACTGCTCCTGAGAACCCTGCTCCCCCCATTCCCCTTGCTCACATATGGGACCACATCCAAGACCTCCACCCTGGCCACAATGGGAATCTGTGATTTCAGACATAAGCATGAAAGATGTCTAGTAGATACATTTTTTTCCCCCTTTGCTGATATACTTGATATTTCATATCTTCCCTGGCCTCTACTAGTGGATTTCTGGGGAATGCTGTCTTGTGGAGTGTAAAGTATTTTGCCAGACAACAGCTTTACCATCATACTTATCTATATTTGTTTAAACCTTTATAGCTTTTTTTTAAGTATAGGAATGTCATACTTGTTGAACAGGTATATGCGAAGAAGTTCCCAACCTGGTGACAGGCTGCCCAGAGAAGTTGAGGATGCCTCATCCCTGGAAGTGTTCAAGGCCAGGCCAGATGGGTCTTTGAGCAACCCGGTCTGGTGGGAGGTGTCCCTGCCCATTGGCAGGGGGGTTGGAACTCAACCTTTAAGGTCCCTTCCAACCCAAACCATTCTGTGAATTACAGCTGAGCAGTCAAAGTTGGGAGCCTAACAGCATCTTTAAGAAATAAATCTTGGCTTGATCCTCCCTGATGCTCATCTTTTCAAAATAAGGCCACTTTTATTAGTGTGCTTCAGAACAGATTTTGACACCAAAATCTGCATATGTTGGTTTATAACTCCAAGTTTGGGAGGGAATGGCACCATTCTGCATTACCATGATAGTATTGTTACACAGTGGCTACCATACAGCATATAGGTAGTTTTAATAATATCTGCCATGCTGAAATGAATGAACATAAACCCACAGAGACATGAAAACCACCATGCTGAACCAATAAAATAAGTAAACAAAGTAGTAAGCAAGAGAAACTCCAAAAGTAATGACTGACTGTTTACTGGCTGAAACCCATCAGTGAAATGATCTGCTCCAATGAATCACTAAATTACCAAAAATGGGGCAGGGGGCAGTTAAAGTTGAATATCTTAACACCATTTTTAACATCAAAGAGTTTTCATTTTGCCAGAAAGAACCTCCGGCACCTGCAGACTGACGTCAAAACAAATAAGTAGTCACCACTATACTGTCATTAAGAGAGTTTTAGCTGTTTATACCATATCAAAACTTGACTGACCAGTTTTTGTTGGAGAAATTGCTTTCTCCACCCTAGGTACCTACCTAGGTCCCTCCCTTTAATAAACGATAGCTTCTGCCTAGAATGTCCCAAAAGGTATGTGGGTAGAGGTGCTGAACTGTAAATAAGGCTGTGAATTTTCTGAGAAGCTCATATCTTCAAATTTTGGTGAAAGTTTTGAGGGAAGAAAAACCACCCTGAAAAAACCTAACCTTTCCTCTGTGAGAGTTTAGGCACTTGAAACTGCTTTTGAAGTTGAATTTAACACAAAATCCTCCTGAATGCTGGTACAATGCTGATACTATTAGTCCTATTAGTCCTAGAACCAGGAAAACAAAAAGGAATTTTAAAAAAAACAAGAAACTAAAACAAAACCAAGAACTCCCTGTGTGCTCCCAAAATACAAAAAGCTTAAATTAATTTGTATTCTCTTATTCTACCCTGTGCAACTTTGTTTTAGGAGGCTATATCCCATTTCCAAAGAATACTTAACCACTGGCTCTCTGAAAACTACGCTGGTGGACTCCACACTGTCAAATAAGTCACATAACATGATGAAACAGCTAGTTTTATAAACTTAGTTTTACAAACACAATATACCAATTTGCATTATATGGGACCAAAAAGTATTATTTCACCTGAAGATATTTCACAAAATCCTACACCATTAGTTCCTGCCATTCATGAACACAGCACATTAATTTCCCCTTCAAGAGTTCTCCATCTTACTAATTAACAGAGCTGGGTGCAAAGACTTTAAACAACTTCCTGTGGATTAAAGAAAGCCACAGAGACAATAGATAAAGGCCATTTTTCTTTTGATGGTATCGGAACATCTTCATCCTGCATTGACCAGGTGAATGTTGGAACACAGTGCCCCTTAAAATGAGGAATTCACCCATGATGAGGTTAATTTTGTTTCTAATGTTATGGCCCAGTGAATATTTTCTTTTTAGTTATTTCTCTTTCTGGTTTAGGTCAGGATCAGATATTGAAATACTACAATGCTAAGAGAGAAGCTCTTAGCTCTAGAGTAGCTAAAGCAAGAGCATGTTTGAAATCACCTATTGTATTTCTCAAAATAAGGAATATTTGCTGTATTAAAAATCATATGAGAAACCACACCAGCAATAAGATGCTACAATTTGCATTCCTTTTATCTGTTGCTAACAAATATAAATTTAGGAAGAGCTGTATAAGGCATATAGGTGGATACCAGAAGCCATGACAGAAGGCTCCATTTTGCTGAAGCAGAGGCAAAAAGAGATCAAAGTTTTAGAACCTGATGAAAGAAAAGCTTTAGGAAGCTCAGTAGAGACCCTATAGTTATTTTTAGTCCCTGTATTTCACCAGTTCCTTCCTCATCCCATTCTATTCTCACACCTACGCAGAGGAGATGGTATCCTATGTCCTGAAGCAACTTTTGTAATGCATAAGGAATTACTAGTTTACACCTAAAACTATGCCCTCATGCAAGAAAATACATCATTCAGTTCTATACTGTCTTGCTTTTATACAACCAACAGAAAAATCCCAATGTCAATGGTGAGATATATCTATGACAGCATTTCCATGAAAAATATCACCCCCCTCTGCTGTTTAGCAGAGTTTAGCAACTCCAGTCTGGAAGTGTGGTAGCTAGATTTGAGGAGCATGAGTTACCTTTTAAGGATGTATTCACATGAAGCATGGCCACTAGGCAAGAGGACTAGTATTCTTCGTTATCTATAATTGATTATTATAGTCTCTGGGAGTCTGGTACCTGCCCAGTTTGACTTTGTTCTAAACACAGGGTGAAAAATCCACCCCAATCTATTAAATCTTTAGAACAATAGTTGTGCTGTTGAAACTGTTACACACTACTGTTCTACTGCAGTATTTTCTCAGGTTTCGATCTCCAACAGTAATTGCTGTAGCCTAATTCCTAATCCTAGTTTCCCTCACATACTTTTTTATGGCTTCTTTTCCTTAGTCAGACATTTCAATGGCTATACTCTGCATTGCAAATCTTGGACAAACTTGGAAGATCCTACCTGCTCCTACCTCTTTAGATAATTCTTAATTACATTAGTATTTAAATCTGACTTCCAGGAGAAATGAACCTGTCTCAAAGAAGTGAAATCTAGGGAGGCTTCAGTCTTACACAGTTAAACTCAATTTTGAATTGGAGCATATCATCAGATGAAGACTCCTTTCTAGCCTTATTCTGCACAGGAAGCTATTGGCACCACCAGAACAGTACAAAATATTTCCTGT
Organism: Numenius arquata; assembly: GCF_964106895.1. Taxonomy (NCBI): domain Eukaryota; kingdom Metazoa; phylum Chordata; class Aves; order Charadriiformes; family Scolopacidae; genus Numenius; species Numenius arquata. The sequence continues at coordinate 35,906,335 of NC_133585.1, read as the reverse complement.
ATACCAGAAACCTGTTTGAAGTGTCATTTTTTTGTTGGTATCTACAGCACTGCACAATATTCTGTTGAACATTTATGTCAAGGAGGTTAAAGCCAAGCAAAAGGAGAGGAAGGAAAGAAGAACATGCCGCAAATGAGCTGCAGAAGACACCCCTTCACCTAAACAGGGTTGCAAGCCATCTGCCTCCTCTGCTGCAGGTCAGCTTGACTTTCCATCATATTTTCTATCTTGGAGGAATTTTGACAGGTTTATGTGGGACACTAGGTCTGTAATTAGATGCTGCACAATCAGTTGCCTCCCACTGGCAACCAGTCTGCCTTAAATCTGCCATCAGGCTTGATCAAGAAAATGCCTCCAGGGAGGCCAGTGCCTCCACAAACCACTAACTTGTCATCTGTGGGATTTACCTTTAACACATACTGCCACATCTATAAGGGACCTGCCCCGAAATTCATGGGATGGCCACAGATGGAGATAAGCACATGTCCCATAGCACTGCTGCAGTATGGAACAGGGAAAAGCTTTTTCTCCAGCAACGAAGAGCAAGCAGGGCCCCAACCTGCCACCTCTAAAGCCATGAACAGGACCCCTTCAGCACTGCATGTGGGTACATCTATATAAGTGTGTTAGAAGATGTTTTCAATGGTTTCAAAAAGAGTTTTAGTCTAAAAGTGTGTTATTGTATGGATGAAACATTCTTAACCTGTATGTGTTACCATGCTTACCAGCAGACAGCTGTTGGTTTTCATCTGAAACAAAAAAAGTATTTGAAACAGCTGAAACTATACAATGTGAAAGACAGGCATAACAATAAAATAGAATAAAGCTTAAGGAACATGTCACAGGACAGACTGTGTTGAAGAAATGAATTGAAAGATTTTTCCATATAAAGCCATTACAGTATTTATAATTTTTGTTATTTCTTAAATGTCATCTACCAAAAAAAGATGCATCACATATTGGAGAGGTATTGCTAAATACCCAGACACATGCACAAGCCACATGAGTGCCATAAAACTTCAAAGGTGGTTGCCTAGTCAAAACACTAATGTTTTTAATAATACATTTCTTGGAACTGGTTTTAATGTACTCAGATATACATAGATGTGTACTTCTCAAAAGTGCAAAAAGAGAAAACAAGTACATGTACTGTGCACGTCACTGAGACAGTAGCCAGCAAGGAGAAAACACATTCAGAGAGACAGGAAGGAGCTGCAGTTGTAGATTCCAGTTCAAGGTGGGGCACCATAGCTGCCCTGAGTTTCTTGGGCAGGTATCAATGCTTTTGGGAAGGGGGAAGAGATCTTAAACCCAAACTTCCCTCATTAGAGTCAAAACTGAACTTTGGATCTAACTGTTCATGGACTGCAGAGGCAGGTGTGGTATGCATCTCCCATGATACACACATAGCACCTAAGACTGGGTCCCCACCATGGGGACTGGTGGCTGTTCCCTTTGATGACACCAAGACACAGAGGAGGTATTAACAAGTCCTCATAGGGAGCCTGACAGAGCATAGAGGTGGAACGAAGGTGTTATTTTGCTGTCACTGCCTTATGCCGCTTTCTTCTTAAGTTGCTCTGTATCAGCAGAGTGATGGAAAACTCCAGAAATTAAGTATTTCTATGCATCTTTGGAGTTGTTTCACAGGAAGCATGTCTTCGGTGGCTACAAGAAGCTTTCTTAGTCATAATAGATACCTTCTTAATCATAGCAAATGCCAGCCAGTTGGTACTGCTTTGCAGCCATGGTTTGGGTTTGAACATGTAACTACACTTCATTTTATGGTATTCAGCTCTTCAGACAGCACAGCTCAGTTTCTTTAACTGTGGTAACTCATGCAATATTACCTTGCTACATTACAGCATCTGCTTTACAGAACACTAAAACCCTTGGAGATGCAGACTGACCATAAAAGTCCTACTAAAATGTATTTTGTTTTATAGAGGAAAGGTAGCTTTTTAAGAAACAAGCACCCTAACTCTTTGAAGAAAAATTGGCTGTACAAGGCTTGTATATATCAATATCCAATAGATAAACAGAGGAGTTACCTATACTGGCATAAATTGAAGATGATCATAGGCATCCATTGAGACTGGCAGGCGTTCATGTCTAACTTTATAATTTTCACTTCTTTGCTCAAATATCTTTTGACCAAAAAAAGTGTAAATGAAGTCACTAGTTTCAGTCTGATCTTTCATTAGACCTTGATCTATGAAGCCTTCTTTGCCATATTTACAACAAGGGTCAATTTAGACAGCTTCCGTTCTCTCCCAGCAATAAACCAAGTGGAGGATTGGATTACCAAAATCAGCCAAGTAGTTTTGCCAAAGTGTGAGAACCAACCCAAATGATTGCTAATTAGCAGTCTTGAGTGGCATTTGGAACCCATGACCTCTATTTAGCCAAAGCTCAAGCCATATGAAAGTAAATTCAGAGACCACAAAAATTTGGGTACAGGCAAGTCTGAGACAGTGAAATTCAAGAGCAGAGGGAAATGACAAAAATAATTGTACGATTTATCTGTCATAGGAAATTTTAACCCAATGTCTAGGATGGCTTGTCACCATGATTAAGAGCTTAGGGAACTAGACAGAGCTGGTTGAAGTTTGTCACCATCCAACACAAAATTCCTGGTCTGAACTGAGCACAGAATCTGAAAGCTTCTACATTTTAAACCAAACACCCACACAACTCAGATTTTTGAAGTTAGTGTTTTTCAATTGTGTGTTTGAAAAAAACAGACTTTCCAAAAAAAATGTGAAAAACAAGTGCTTCACTGCAAAGGGACTTAATGAAATTTTTTGTCCAGCTGCATTTCACTGCATAAAAATAGGAATAAAACACACAGGAGGGAGCACCCCAAAGCTAATCTGCAGATAACTGAGGGGAAGGTCACACTGTTGTGGTGAGGCATTGATGTAGGTCATCTATGAAAATTCATGTCATCCTCCCCTAACAGGGGAGAGGGTTCCACACACTTAGCTTCCTCATCTTTCCCATACTTCATCCTGGGAGGCTATCTTCTGGTCTTTGTCCTTTGAGCAGGGCAATTCTCTAGGCTCAGTTGTTGTCAGAAGGTATTCAGCTTACCTCCTGATGAAGTTACTACTCTCATGTCATTTGGCACAGACAGGGGTGTGGGTGGGGGGGTGTGGGTGGGGGAGTGTGAGTGGGTGGATGGGGTGGAAATCAACTCAAAATCCTGAAAAAAACCCTAATTTTTCCAGTCTGTTTTTTCTGCTGAACGCCTCAAATTTCAGTCTGGGGATTTCACAGTAGTTTTTAGATTCCACTTGTTTAAGGATCAAAACCCCAGGTCAAACACTGGACTTGTCACTTGGTGAAACTCACTTTGATAGCTTTTTATTCATCCTGATATAAAAAGCAATATTTATGCTGAGATGACTGCTGTGCCAAAAGAAATGAAAAGGCAGGTGGTACTGGATTTCTGTAAGGACATACCAATTTTCCCTTTTGTTAGAGTGGCAATACTTAAAATTATCCGAAACAGAGTACTTCTGTGCCCTCTAGTGGCATCACAGTTTAGTGTAAATTCTTTAACACTTCATCAACAAACCAGCAAGTTCAAGTCCAGTCCAAGGTGTTACCGAATGTTTTATTATTACCACTCAACATTTTTGTGTCAGTATGTCAAATTCAGAAAGACAGGAACATCAGCCAAGTGGGACCACAGCCTGCAAAGCTCTGCATACAGTCCCAGCCTCTGCAAAACACCACAGAAGTGGCAGTGGCTTATCCAGAAACCACCTCGGATAACATTTTCGATCAAAGTGCCAGCAGGTGCCAGCATCCTTTGCAAATCGGACAGCTTCCCTCTTATTTTGTTTCTTGCTCCCTGCAGGAGAATGCCATGCTCCCATCTTTGGGCTGGGAGTGATGGGCACATCTTCAGCATGATTTTTTTTTTTTTTTTTGACATGCACATGCCTGTGGCCCCGTCTTCTCAAGTCATAATATGACGATTGAGAAGTGCCAACACATACCCTTTCAACGATCTCTTTAGCAGATGTTTTCTGGAAAGGGGGTGACATTTCTTTATACCCTCTGGATTAACCTTTCAGTGGTCCACCTTCTCCCCTGCATAACTCAGAAAGGTTGTGGTATAGGACTGGCTTCCAGACCAATTCAGTCACAGCCAAATGTGATATTTTGCCTCTGGCCTGATCAGAAGTTCACAGCTCCAAAGCGGTTTGGAAGAAGGATATGACTTCTGAAAGGAATAATACTTTCTTGAGCAATTAATGCAAGTTCTTTGTATTAAAGCAGTAGTAGTGGCTGAAGACTGTGGACTGTACGGTTACCAAAAAGCCATCCTTCCCTAGGAATACTACCAGCAGCTGCACTTGATTCTGCATACAAGAGTCAGGACCTGATCTTTGGTGCACTAGGCATGGGCTGTCTTAATGTGCATGGAGGAAGAAATCTAACTTCTGCAATTATTCCTTACCTACCCTTTAGCTGGTAAGAAAAGCCTCTCTACTACTGCCTTCCCTGCTGCACACACACTGCTCAGATGAGTCACAGTGCCTCAGGTACAGTCTTCTCCAGGTATTTTGGTGAATGCCTTCTCTGCAGTGGAGTCTGCAGCTTTTCCATGCAGCCCCAAAGGAGAATTTCTCAGTTCTGGTATACTCTATGCTACCAGAAGACACTGTCCTGCTCTTACAAAAGCCTTCATAAGATAAGGGTAAATAAACCAATCCAAATATTACTAAATTCTAGACAAAAACCCTCAAGATTTTAATGATAGGTGTTTTTAAAGGTATAGTGAAGTGTAAAAAATGATCCCAAATGAATAAATGCCATATTTCATTTGAAACCTGGGATCACTTCCTTTAAATAAGAACAATGAACTCTCCCTTGCACAGCAAGATTTACTGATTTCTGTGAAATGCCTGCCAGACAACAGACTTTATAGTGACTTAATGTTGCCTTCTCAAGTACTATAGCAGCCTACAACAGCAATCCAAAACGTGATGTAGTTTTACTAATACAGTGTGCACAAGGAAACTCAGTGCTTTAAGTCAGATGGCAGCTGGGGCAGTTGAAGTGGAAAATAAGCAAATTCAGAGCTGTGCAATGTATAAAGAATCAAAGCACCAGATTGAAACATGCTACTTTTGTCCTTGTCTCCAGTAACCAGACCCCACTAGAGGGCATCCATGCCTTGGCTTTGTCCCTGCAGGCTCCTCTGCTGCACTGGGAGTTGTGTCCCTTGGCTGGTTTTAAAATTAAGAGGCACAGGAAGCATTTCAGGGTCTTTATATAAATTCTTCCCTCTTTTTTTATCTCCTTTCCCTCTGATGGTTTAGCTTTAACACGTAGTAACAGATTTTTAAATGAGCAGTTGTTTTTGTAGTTTAATGCTTGAGTAGAACTTAAAGTTTTCTAGTACAATACACTGTTTTACAGAATAAATAAAAAACTGGATTTTTGAATCCAGACAGCATTATTAGTGCATGCATTTTGCAATTTATGGTCTCTAATAACAGCAAGAAGAGTTGGCTTCAGATGTACAGAAGACAGTCAAACATAAGTAGTTACATCACAGAAAGATAACTTTGTTTCATCACTAACTAAACCTTTTGTCACTGCCTGCTTAAAAAAAAAAAAAAGCTTTACTCATCCTCTTCTGTATTCATTCCAAAAAGTTGTTTCATGGGATGTTAAACACCTAAACAAAAAGACTATGCTTTCTTCTGAAAAGGTCCTAAACTCTGTTGCTGCAAAATTAAAGAAGTCGCTTGTATTTACAAAGCTTCATAAAAAAATGAAATCCTTCTGTATTAAAGCCATAAAGGAACTGTTTTTAGTCTGTCCTCTGTTCTCAAGGTATAGCTGAATAATAGCTTTTTTTTTTGCTTTGCAAGGATTTGATTGTAAAGCAATTGGCATTGACTCCAACGCAGACACCATTAAATAGGAGTTCCTGCAAATTAATGAGGACCATTCTTGTCTAGCTATTTGTTCACAGAAAAGCAGAGTTAAAAAGCTACAATGCAACAAGCTGCTTACATTAGCAGAAAGAGTCAGGTACTTTTGATATTCAAATGTCATGTAAATCTTTAAACTGCAGGCTGGGCACTCATTTTATTTAAAGTCTGATATCCACCAGCTCCCTAAACACAAATTACCCCACTGTGCAGTTCAGTGTTTTAATCCTTCACAAGTTCCCCTTCAGACTCATTTGTTCTCTCTGTCATCTTCTCCCCAGAATACCCCCACCCACGGGGTTCCTCCTAAAGCCAGCCACACAAACCCGCCTCCTTTCTTCCCTGCACACTGGGGTTTGCAACACAGCTCCTCCGACACCTCTGCATTTCTCCCTCACCTTGATCTCCTCTAACTTTCCACCCTTGCTTCCATACCAAAGGTGGTGTATAAGAACTGAGAACAGCCTGATTAGCTGGAAGGGGAAAGCTAAGACAGACTCAACAACCACCTCATATTTATTTTGGAGATGCTGAGCATGATAAACAAGAAACAACTTATAATAACAAAGGAACTGGTCAAAAAGATGGTGTGTTTGTCTGGGTCAGTTCACTGATACCTGTTCAAAGCTGTCACTGTATTCACAACCCTAGAGGCTTCAGGGCTGAAAATGAAATCAAAATGTTCCCAAGACTGCCAGTTCTGTCAAGGTCAAAACCAAGGCTAACAGACATAATTGGATGGACCAAGCTTCTATTTGATGATAGGAAAGAAATCAGTGCTCTGCAGCTTTCATCTAGCTGCACTTCTAGATTGGTATTAGCACAGAAAGGTATCCAGACTGCTCAGACACCCAGGTTTTCCTACTGAAGTATCCTTCAGGAAAAAGTTGTCTTAAAAAATAAGGAAAAAGTGAAGTGGTGGGTTGGATTAATAAGTCCATTATACATCCAATGTCAGAGGGAAGTGAGATTTAGGGAGAAGATATGGAAAACCTAATTCCTTTTTCCCAGAAGTAATCTACAGAACAAGCAAGTGTTGGAAGCAAGTGAGAAGTCCCATCCCTTCTAGATGGTCTCACAAGCCAACGACAAAAACAAAGTTGGGTTTCAGGATCACACCAGCCTGATAAAGCCCCAGGAGGGCTACAGTGTAGACATCAAGTCTTTAGCACCATCCTCTCACTCCACAGATCTGCTCCTCAGGGTCCAGGCTGCTGGCTAATATTATTGTCACCTAAAAAGCAGCAGACCAGAGTCAGGGCCACAGTAGCATCAGCCAGCCCAGTGCAGGTGCTCTGAGCTCGTGCTGCTCTCCAGGAAGGGGCTGTTTGTTCCTAGGAACATCACAGATCTATCAGACTGACACAACCCCTAATTCAAAACCCCCTTCAGATCATCTGCCAATCCAGAACAGAGAACCAAGCTACTTTTTGGCAGCTTCGGTTTTGACAGAAAGACGTAAGAGAGACATAAGGTTGAGGCAAGAGAACAGAATGGAAAGCAGTTTCCACTGAAGCTAAGAATAAACGGAAGTGAAGATAGTGAAGTCATGAGCGGTAGAAAAGGTGCTAACAAAAGTGACAAGAACTAGCAAAACCACTCTAGAGGTAGAAATGTAGTGTTGTTTACATGTTTAGATTGCCTGTGTTTTCGTGACAGAGCTGGAACACAAATGAGGACTCACTGCAGCAACAAAATGCAGAAGACTATATTCTGAGTCACACTGTTGACAAAAAGCTCAGACAATTGTAGGTTATACCCTCATTCCCTTCCATCGCACTGAAAAATCACCTTTGCATGCCTGACTGTTCCCACCACAACTCTCATCATGATGGTGCAGTGGTGAGCCCAGCTCCTGTACCTGGTCACATGTCAAGGCTGCAGTGACAGGCAGAACCAAGCAAGTTCAGCCCTGCTTCAGGAAGGGCTTTGAGCAGCTCCAGACACAGATAAACTGCATTTAAACCAGTGTCACTGCAGCTCTGGCCTGCTGGAACAAATGTTCAAACACTAATAAGCTCCCTTTGAATGAAAACAAGCAGCTACAGTAAACTCAATTCCCACTTCCAAAAGCAAAATTTCCTCTAATTTCATTTAAAATAGCAAATACTCCCCCCCCCCCCCAGCTGAGTACGAAGAAACATCTGGAACTGCTGCATTTTAGGTTTTGTTTATGTAATTATTTAGTGGATGGCCAGGGGTTTAGAAACTGCCAAATAATTCTAGTCTTAGGAGTTTATATTAGCTAATTTCCATGGGATTCAGCATTCATTTGCCAAGTTTCAGATATAAGCAAGGCTTTTGTGATGGAGTTGCAACTCCTGGAAAGAACAGTCAATAGATGGAAGTTGCAGACATACGTCCCTAATTCATCTTCATCCCCAAGTATAATTACTAGAGGAAGCTGTAATATTTAACCCTGCATGAGTTACACTGAATAAGAACTGGCAAACAGCTTAAGCCACTCTTTTGGTCCCAGAGTTGTCTTTGGCAGGGGAATTTGTGGAAATGACTTCAACATGGTTTTGTCTTTGGTAACTCTAATTTTATAGATAACTAAACTTGCATCTGAATTTCTACAGGGACAACTCCTATCACATTATCACTGCCAAAAAAACCCCCCACAATTTACTTGGTCAGCTCTTGAAAACTCTAGATCCCTAAAAAGATGGACTTTGAAACCTGTATTTGAGCAACGAAGCAGGCAGGATTCATAAAAATACTTCAAGACTACAACTGCTTGCAGAATTAAACCTATCAGTGTAATATTTGGCTGCAATGCTACCCACATGTTGGGAACATAAGCGTGTTTTGGAATAGAAGGTTAAAGAGGTAAGATCTCTTGGTATAGAGACCACAGGATCTTAATATTATAAAACTTATAAGTCTTGTAATCTTATAAAAAATAAGCCAGTATTAGGAAAAACTTAAAGGAGATGACAGACCTGATTTCTGAAGAGAAAAGCATATTTAAGTTATTTGTTGTAGAGATAGATTGCAGAAAATAAGTTATTTAATGTAGATTAGTTGTGTTTGTGTGCCTACTTACATGTCTATGTATATAGACATATGCACCACAACTGTACCACTGTCACCTAAACAATGAAAATTCTGCAGAGATAAGTGTTGCATTTAAAATAAAAACAATTGGTACAGAAGTTAATTACCTTTCTATAGTGACAAAAAATTATTCAGATATTACTTGCCCTAATAATACCTTAGTTCTCACTTCCTTACAGCTATCTGTAACTGGGATTTTTAAGGCATGGGATTAACCAGGCCTTCCCAGGCTGATTGTTTCTAACCTGCAGGCCTTGAAATTGCATGTCACTGCTATAAATTCCGTATTTAAATCAGCCACTGCTTCCCATTCCTTCCCTTCCCCAGCCTGCTTTCTCAGGACCAGGAGGCGGCAGAATATGAACTCCCCATGGTGAATCCAGTTCGGTTACTTATGTATTTCCCTTCTATTTGGGAGCTGTTCTAAAACCTCAGAGAATTTCAGTTGCTGGATATATGCTTTCAGTTTTGCCTGCATGTTTGCACAGCTTCAAGAATTTTGATCTGACTACCAGACTTCCCACTGTGGCAAACCCACACAAGCACAGACATTTGAGTCTTGCTGAGAATTTAATTTCTTCATACAGAATCCATTCACATGGGCAGGTTTCATTTTATACACATTTTGCTTCTGTTCTTGAACATCTCCTATTTTAATCCTCAAGAAAACAAATTAATTTCACCTCTACATAGAAAAGTTACTGAAGATCAACATGTCTGTGTTGTCTCCCTCCCTATTATTATAGTGCTGATTTTTCTTTTCCTGTGTACCCATTAATCTCTAATATCTGAAGCACACTATGCATCACAAAATGGCATTAATTTTAAGAGTTGCAAGTGTGTTTTTTTTAATTCAAAGTTAGCTTTGATGCACACAAATTATGCAAAATTCTGATAGTGGTATGGAAAGAGTTCCACCGAGGGAAACAACAGCTTTTAAAATGTCCTGTGTACATTTTGATGGCTAGTTTTGGATTCTTGTTTGATTTCATTTTCCAAATGTGGCATAAATCAAGAATTGCCCTTCCTCCAAACTGATGTACTGAACCTCGAGGAAGAGTGTGTAGCTTCCTTTCAGTTGCCTCCTGTTATCAGGTTACTCAGGAACAGATTAGCTTGCCAGACCAGTGATGAGCATGAATTATCTCATTTTAAAGAAATACAACAGCTAGAAGAAAGTAACAAATCTGTAATATAACTATGCAAAAACGTATCATGGGTTCACAGTTCACTGGGTTTGTACCTGAAAAGTGTCAATTCTGTATGGAATCCTTCCTGATTAAATGTTAAATATAGACTCCTACCTCCATTTTCAACCACAGTTAGCAAGCTGACTCATTTCTGAAGAACTATTAAAAATAGTCATAATATTATGCTTATTAGTCTTCAACCTAGCCACTGTAAGTATACTGAGAAGAATGCAAATTGTTATTCGAGTCTTTTATGGGGTATGGTAGATAGTATTTTAATGGGAAGTAGTATGAAAAGAAAACAATACCATTGTTTCTTTAATAGGTTCCTATTCTTTACAACATACAGAAAGTTTCTAAGCTTGCATTATTAATGTGCCATTATCTTTTATGCATAATAATACTAGAAAAGATTTGCAGTAGTTTTCATAAAACAAGAAAAATGAAACTGGGGCACTGGCTGGTTTAGTGCATTTTTGAAAGTTAAGCCTTTTAAAGAAGGTGGGGGGGGGGAAAAAGCTTGTTCACTACAGATCCTTAAATAAGTCAAGCAGAAAATTCTAATCTGAAGAAAAATAGCTTTTAAAGAACACACAGACTTGCAGCATTTTTCTTTAATTACTGAAAGATTTTGCATCTCACAGCAGTTCAACTGCTGAATGGTAAGTGTAGGCTTAGTAAAGAATGAAATCATTTACATAAATCAAAAATTTTCTTCTACTTATTCCAAGATTTGGGAGCCTAAAGTTCCAGAAAAAAAATATCAGAAAAATAGTTGTTGTTTTTAACACCCCTGCCCCTCTTTGTTTTCGTCTTTTGTTACTTGATCTTACATTGGTGAGCTGATTTCAGCAATAAAAATCCCTATTTTCACTGAAGGCAGAATTCCAATGCTATTCATGAGCAGAAGAGAGAAGACACAGGAGACAGCTTTTCTAAGAGCAGTGGATCAGTGAATCCCCCAAAGCATTAGGATAGGGTAAGAGGTCTAAAACATCAGTGCTCAGACTCAAAGCCCTGAAGAAGAGTCCAGTTTAAAAAGCCTATTTACCACAGAATTTCTTCCTTCCCCTTCAGTGGGATCTACTGATTGCTCAGCACTTCCAAAAATGGCCCTGCATTTCCAATAGCCTCAGTATATATGTACACCCATGGTCTTCACTCCAGACCCTCTCCTTGTGATTAATCATGAAGCTGTCTGTGACAATGGCAAAGTCCAGAGAACAATTTAAAGTAATGAATTCACAAGGTCTTAATGTGGGGAGATGAGGGATTATACTTTCTATAGACTACCTTTTGAATAAGATTTTTCTCTATAATGCATTTGTTTCAGAGAATGACAGACACTACAGTATCTTGCCTTTACACCATCTGCAGTAGTCCCAAGGCACTCAATCCCTGCAAATGGTGTAACCTCCATATAAACACTTCATCACCTTTAAATCTTCGTGTCAAAAAAATAACCAGTATAACTCAAGATTGTTTCCTTGTCTTGTCCCTCCTACAGCGAGCAGCCCACTTCCTTAGCCTTTATCTCCTTCCACTGTTTGCGTAACAGTCATGTCTTTCCTTAGTTATCACTCCACTAAACCATAATAATCTGCCTTGATAAGTCTTTCCAGCCTTCCTGATGATTCCCATGGCTTTTCTCCAAATTCCATTCAGGTTATTCAGTTTTCAGTGTAAAAATTGTTTTTCTGGATGTTCATTTGCAATAGTTTAGGGAAAGTTCTCAATTGTTTCTTGGGCAAACAATAATAGTCTTTCACATTCCACATTTTGGGGAAAAAGTTTATCAAAAATATTCACCTTAATATTTTAGGTTGAAGATGTGAGACATGCTGAAAAAGCACTGCATTAGGAGGAGGTTGTACCAGTTTGCTGTTGATGTAATATTAGCCTCTAGTCCACTGTGATGCTAGTCCAAAGCCAGACAAAGACAATGGAAACAAATCTGCTAAACCTATTAAAATTTTTTGGCTGACTTCATTGAGTTGAATTCTAGGCTAGTTGTGTTTGAAAAATATTATGACAAAATTAAAGCTCCATTGTAATTATTAATAAGCTACATGCCTAGTTATTGTGAATTTTAGTGTTTAAGCATTGACTTGACTACATAGGAATTTCTGAAATGAGCTCTAGGAACAGAGGAAGACAAGCCATTTCACAAAAAGACAGGAAAAAATGTCTTGAAAGATGGGAAAGGGAAGGTATTGTGGAACTTTTAAGTAGAACTTTCCCCACCCCCAAAAAATTCAGAAATGTTGTGCACATCTACTGCACAGCATTTCCTTTCAGATGTGGAGGTAGACTTAGCAACCTTGCACACCCCAGCTACCAGGATAGGGTCACCTCAGTCTCTCTGGATAGCTGGAGGCAACTGCCTCATGGACAGTCAGCTGCTAAATCCAGCAAAGGTCATCTGCTGGAGGTCTTAGGTTAAAGAAAAACCTTTCAGTAGACTATGAGATCAGTCAGAAATAGAAGAGGAATGGTCTGGATGGGCTCAAATATCTACTGGAAGAATGGACCTACACAGTGTCCGCTGTTCACAAGTTCCCAGCTGCAGCTGGAGTCACAAGAAAGACTACTCTGCATACACACAGTATGTCTAGCAGCACATTGCAGAGATGCTTCAGTTGCAGTGCAAAGCATTAATTGCTGTGAGACTATGTTCATCTACTGCTTTCATCATGAATCCAGCAGCATAGCACCTGCAACTACAACATCTGCAACCAAAATTAAATACCTGTTAAAATATTCTACTTAACTGATGATTGTCATTTAATCAAGGTAAATAACAAAGGTGGTGTGTCTTTTTTTAAAGATATCCCATGCTTTTATAAATAAGTTTGTTTTCCTTGTTTTGCTTAAGTGTTAAAACTCTTCATCAAAAGAGCTGGGAAAGGGTGTTGGTATCTATTTTGGTACTAAGAGTGGATAGAGGAAACAGTCTTGGTATATATATTTATTTGTGGTAGTAAATTGTGCCATTTCTTACTAGGTTATTTTGCTTATTTCCATGCAGCACCCTATGCCAGGAAATTGAAAGGAAGCAGAAATCATGGTTCTTCATTACAGAACAAGCAGATGAACAAGCAGCTAGATTAAATTCATCATAGTGTTAATAATCCATATGCAACGGTGAAACAAATGTCCGGTTCCTGGGTCCAGCGTGCAATGAGTAATTTTGGACAGATCATCTCCAATTTGTTTGCATTTGTTATGCTGAACTTGATTACACTCCACCCCCTTACATTCCCTAGGTACCAGAAGAAAAGCAGTAAGAATATTTTTTTACCCATATTGACAACCATTGCACAAATTCATGAGAAGATTTTGACTTTTAACAGCCAGAAAAAACCACAGTTTTCACTAGCTGTATAGGAGAGCAAAATTATCAGTTTAAAATGTACTATTTAGAGGAAAGGGACAGTACAATCCATATGGCATATTTCTAGACTGAACAGTCTGATCAGTACCATGCAGAAGAAAGCAGGTTTACTCCATGCCAGTTCAGGGCTGGATTCCCTGTTAAGAAGAGCTTTAAGCATCAATTAGGCCACAGAGTTTTGCGCAGGAATGGATTTCATCCCAAATGAACATATTAAAGAAGTAGGACACAAATGTCTCCCTAAGATGTCTATGAAATTTGCTTCAGTAAACAAGAAGCAAGGGCCAGAGGATCTGACTAGAGAGGCAAAGCAGCACAAAGAATGTGTGGTTACAACAAAAAAATGTACTATCTTAAGCAAATCCCAGGAAGAGGACCTTTCTGATCCTGGAAAGAATTAATTCCCAGTCACTATTTTTAAACAGATAAAAACATATGCATTTGAGAGATTGCCAGCTGCTGGTTCAGCATTTGTTACATACCACTGTTGGCAGCAGCAACAGCAAGTGACACAGCAATGGTAAGGCAGAGTAAAATCAGGCTCTATTTCCCAATTCACCATCTAAGAACTTCATTGAATTACACAGGATGGAAAGGGGTCCGTGCACATTTTCACCACTTACACTCCTCCCTAGATATTACTGAGCAACATCTTGTTTCCCTTTGAGCACAGTCCTTGAAGCCATCAAAGTGGTTGGGCTTAGGGCACAATAAGGTGATCCAGCACCTTTTGATAAAGGTCTCTGTACTGAACTGCTCATATCATAGAATGGTTAGTGTTGAAAAGGACCTTAAAGATCATCAAGTTCCAACTCCCCTGCCGTGGGCAGGGACACCTCCCACCAGACCAGGTTGCTCAAAGCCCCATCCAGCCTGGCCTTGAACACCTGAAGGGATGGGGCATCCACAATTTCTCTGGGCAACCTGTGCCAGTGTCTCACCACCCTCACAGGAAAGAATTTCTTCCTAATATCTAAATGAAATCTACCCTCTTTCAGTTTAAAACTGTGACCCCTCATCCTATCACTGCACTCCCTGATAAAGAGCCCCTCCCCAGCTTTCCTATAGGCTCCCTTTAGGTACTGGAGAAGGGGCTCTAAGGTCTCCCCAGAGCCTTCTCTTCTCCAGGCTGAACAACCCCAACTTTTTCAGCCTGTCCTCATAGCGTAGGTGCTCCACCCCTCTGATGATCTTCATGGCCCTCCTCTGGACTTGCTCCAACAGGTTCATGTCCTTCTTATATTAGGAGCTCCAGAACTGGATGTAGTACTCCAGGTGGGGTCTCACCAGAGTGGAATAAAGGGGCAATCACTGATTGCAGTGGGGCTGTGCAAGTCCAGCCTTCTTCCCCCCCCCCCCCCCTCCAAAAAATACCAGCACATTCAACAGAGGGACCCCCAATCAGGAGAGCCATGCTACTAGGAGCACCTATATATACACACACGGAGTGTTTTCTGTTTTCCCGCAAGACTGCAGCTGCCCAACAGTAGCCCTTCCAACGCTCTGCTCACATGCACAGTTTTCTGTGAATATCAACAAGCGCCCTTATCCCAGTGTTTGACCAGGATAATCCTGCAGATGAGACGACTCCTAAAAAGGCTTCCTGAAACATTTGTCAGGCCATGCTGCAGCTCTGTTTTCTTCAGGTTTTTCTTCTGTTGCCATAGCTTAAGCTTATAATGTAACTTATAATGTAAGCTTATAATGAAACTTCATATTTTTTTTTGTTTGTTCATTTGATCAACTGCTCTAAAGAATTGTTATTTTCAGGACAGAGCAGGTTAATCACTGACAGCATCACTTCCTACCTTGTTGGCTTAGATGGGCTGATAATTTGTACATTTAATGCCTGTAAACCATTTCCAGGTATTTTTACCCCCCTAATTCTTCAATGCTTGCTACACATTTATCAAAGGAGGCCAGTAAATAATACCTCAGGCATAGTTTTTACTGTAATTCCTTAATTTGCTAACAGTCCATAGTTATCTGGACATACAAAAGGAATTATTTTCTATCCACCAATTAGCAAACCAGGAGTTAAAAAGCCTCTGCGACTGCATTAACACTGAGAATTCCTTAATCCATAAAAATTAATGGAGATTATGTTAAAGAGACTTAAATATTTAAATCCTTCACCACATTAGTCACTCTCTTTTATGTGCAGGTAACTCCAGCTGAAGTCCTCAGGAGCCCTGTGTGTGTGTGGCAGAACAAACTAATCTCTTCAAATGAGAAACGTGAGCTTTTTACCAGCTCTCCCCTGATGGCAGAAGGTGGCTGCTTTCTTTGCAGCTTTTGAGGTCTGAAGCTCTTGCCATATGACTTTAACATAAAGGCTTAATTGGCTCCAAAAGTCCTAAATGGAACCATTTATTAGTGTTGTGGGTGGTTGTCCCGGTTACAGATAACTACAGTGTGCAATACAACTGACTTCACATCACCGCCTGCCTGCCAGACAGAAGTTCTGAATTTTCAGTTTTGTTTGGATCCAAAATTTGGCTTCACCGCCATCTTATACCAGTCCCAGGACAATACCAGCCCAAAGTACTCATACTGCACAGATACATTATACAGCTCTTTTTATGGCTACATAGTTTTCACACACACCTACTAATTGGAGTTACATTAAAAGATTTTGAACTAAATTTTTCCTCTTGGCAGCATAACTTTAAATAGACATATCCTCAGAAACAGAGGAGATTTTTAGAACAGGGAGTAATTATCTTGAAGATTAAAAAAGTTGCATTTCAAAGATTTGCTAGAGGGTATTTACTGAACTATACCTGCCAAATAAAAAAGTTACAGAAGTGGGATTATTTCACTCCCCCTTCTTTTCTTTTCTTCCTTGCCCCTGACTGCATCTCACAAAATACTTGTTTTCTCTTGAAGCCACAGAAGCTTTTTGTGCAAGCAATGAAGGGGCAGATTTCCTATCAGTGGAAGGATGAAAATCCACATTTACTCAGATTGGTTTACACCCAAACTCACAGCTTTACTTGGGACTCAGTTTTTTTTTGGGGCAGCTGAGATACTACCAGCAGGAACCATAGCCTCCGAAAGCTTCCACTACTTCAGAGACAAGATTCATATTTCCACACAGCATTCTGCATGGGTGCTCCCCTCCCTTTGTGCGTGTGAATGCAGAGATACAGCCTTTTCCTCCTTACGCCTCCTGAGGGGCAGAGCCCACCAGCTGCACATCCGCAGTTACAGCCAGGAGCCAGGCCATATATATAATGCGCAAATTATACCTGAAAGGAGGTTGTATTAAGGTGGGAGTCAGTCTCTTTTCCCAAGTAACAGGTGATAGGACAAGAGCAAATGGCCTCAAATTTCACCAGGAGAGGTTTAAATTGAACATTAGAAAAAAGTTCTTCACCGAAAGGGGTGTCAAGCATTGGAACAGGTTGTCCAGGGAAGTGGTTGAGTCACCATCCCTGGACATATTTAAAAGCTGTGTAGATGTGGTGCTTAGGAACATGGTTTAGTGGTAACTTGGCATTGCTAGGTTAATGGTTGGACTTGATCTTAAAGGTCTGTTCCAACCTTAATGATTCTATGATTTATTTTTAGCTATATATATAAATATGTGTAATGTTCATCTATAACACACATTTTTTTTTCCTCTTACAGGGCTTTGCAGAAGTAAGACAAAGTGCATGTCAGCAAAATAAGAAGCTGTTTCACCCCCAAGCCCCCCGAGAAGCCCACCCTGGCTTGCCCTGGCCCCACGGTTGCCACTAGAGGTCAGCCGGAGCCCGGCAAATCCCCCTGCGCAGCCCAAGCCCGCTGCCCACCTCAGCGCAGGCAGGGAGAGGAGGATGGAGGGAGGGGGATCCGGACCTCTCAGGCTGTCCTGATCCCAAATTAACATCAGGCCAGGCACCTGGGAAAGCAAGCCTTCCAGACAGTTCAAGTTGCCACCTTCAAAGGAAAAATGTTGAAGAACCAGCAAAAAAAGCAGCACAATAAGGTGAAGACTACAAGCTACCCCTTTTGTCTGTCAGAGGAAATTCTGTTGCAGTTTTATGGCAGAAATTCAGGTAGCTGCGATTGCTACTTAGGCAGCATTTAATCACACACACCACCTTTTCTGGAAGATTGAACTCACACTTTCATAAAAGCCTGGGCTGAAGACCTAGAGGCTTAAGACCTACTCTAAATAAATATTGACAAGATTTCAGGACAGTTAGCAAATGCAAAAAATCATCACTGCTTAGGAAACTTGAATTGCATTCCCATACAGTAGTTTTACTACCGTGTAAGAATCCAGAGTAGCCAATCGTTTTGTTAGAGTCAATGGTATGTTAATGCTATATTTAAAACAATGTAAGAAAACAGATTTACCCTCTGACATATCGTTAAAATGGACATTACCCAGTAAATGTGTAGCACACAGGCTTGTAGGAAAGTTCATGGAAACATTTTCAGAGCATTTTCATCAAGCTAAATTTTTTTCTATTTATTTGATACTTATAATTCGATGTTTCTTTTGTGAGTGTTGTGCAGATTTTATTATAATTAATTTTGGAGGTATTTTGTTCCTCTTATACAGTTAAATAAGTTCTTATTAAATTTCATATTCTTTCCCAACCTTTTGGCAAGTATTATCCTAGAAACTACTAAATTATTGTAGCATTGTTTCACACTGGATTTTGCTAGAAGCCTTGCAGACAGATTCACATAGCATGCCAAGAACAACAATTAATTCTTGTGAAATGAGAAATGATAGTGCTATGTATCCGAGGTGTGAGAAACTGAAGAGTCCTGACCTTTTTCACAAAGAAAGAGGAGAAAAAAAGAACAAAAAAAATCAGTATCTCATCTGATATCTTTTGGTAAACCTAACCTTCAGTCCCTGGAAGCCTCAAGCTGCTGTTTGGTTTTCCCCTCAGAAAAAATCACCAAGTCTCCTGCTATAAATATCAGACAGCTTTCTGGCTGCTTTTTCAGAATTTGCTTAAATGACCAGAAAACAGCAGAAATTCAGACAAGGACTTTTCATAGTGACACTGGAATGGTTTGAACATCTGACTAGGGGTCACCTGCAGTTCTCAATTTTATGCCAAAAAACCAAGGTTAAATCGTGAACACTCCAGGAGAAACAAATCAAATGTGTGTGGAAGACCAACAATAAAGGCAGCCTCTTAGCTCTGGTGATCACAAAGTATGTGAATGGTAACACATGGAGCAGAGCCTGGTTTCTGGAAAGCAAGTAGCTTATAAGTGGTGCCTGCCTTGCAATTACTAGTAAAGCAGTAAGCTACTTAGCTGAGTAAGCCAAAAGTGAGAGAGAGAACAGCAGGGCATGATTCTCCATCTAATCAAGTGCTTTGCAGTCTGTCAGATGTGCAAAACCAGGAGAGCTGGGATTGGGAATTGACATTGATCACAAGTTCAAAATTGAGCAGCCAAAGAATGGCCTTAAATA
The DNA here is from genome assembly GCF_964106895.1 of Numenius arquata. NCBI lineage: Eukaryota > Metazoa > Chordata > Aves > Charadriiformes > Scolopacidae > Numenius > Numenius arquata. The sequence goes on along the minus strand of NC_133585.1, from coordinate 35,887,303 downwards.
AGGATGGCTCCAGTGGCATGGGAGCTCAGGCAAAATCTAATCAAGATATCTAATGAGCTATGTGGCAGACAGCTTGCCTGCATGGCAAACACCTTTCTGTGCACACAAACACAAGTTAACTAGTCACTCAAACCAAGAGAAGACACTTGATTCTCTAGTCCCATGCTTGTAGAATTGGACCAAAACAAAGGATCTGGTAGGACAAGCCGCTTCCTCTGCCTTTTGTCAAGCAAAAGTCTCTGTTGTAGCTCATTAAGATCTGTAATAGCTCTACAAGCCTGTATACACTAGGCATTTCATGAATAACAAGTTTTTGGCAGCTGACCAATCATCTGAATATTTCAAGGCTTGGCAATATTTCAGCACAGTCTCTATAGAAAAAGAGGTCATTTTCTCTCTATTCCCTGAAGTGGTAGCTTACAGTTCAGTCAAATTCCTTCAACTGACCTTTCCGCATATTTAAAATATTTATCTTTTAAATAACTTGTCGTTCTGTTCCAGTTTCTTGCAGCAGTTATAGGAGAAAACCACAAACCTAGGATAAGGTTCTGGTTAGAGCTCATACCATTACTGAGCCCTCCCCAGCAGACACCAATTAGAAATGACCAATTAACAGCCCTCCAGTCTGTGGAATAGGCCTAATTAGCCAGACTGAGGTGCACCTAGGAAACTAATGACATTTTCCTTATTTGCACAGGAGAGGATGCCCAGTCAGCACAGCTTGGCATCAGTAGCCAAAAGACTCAAGGAGCTAAAACAAGATAACCACTTGAAGGGCAGAGTGGAAACACAATATTTAGTGAAAAGGACCTTCAAGATGAGAAATTGCAGCATCTCACTTGGCAGGAGCAATCTAGCATGGCTTCACTCAGCATAAAGAGAAACAGTAAATTGAAATAAAACTGGAGCAACTGTTAGATTGCCACATAACAACTTAGTCTGGTGGCTGTGGACTGAAGGCAACCTCTCACTTGCTAAAGGACCTTATTTCTCAGTGAGGCAAGACAAACAGCACAGAGCAGGTAATCTCACAGCTTCATAAGCACCATCTTCTCCTTCTGGAGGCAGAAAGCCTTCCAGAAGCTAGTGGTCACAGCAGGATCTCAGTGCCTATCTAGGCACCTCTTTCACTCCTGCCTTTGATATCAGTGCAAGTGGCTGCATTGCAGGGCTTTCTTAGGCTCCAGCTCCATCAGCGCTCTGCAAACCCTCCAGAAGAGAAAGCTCACAGCCAACAGAGCTTGGAAAAGATCAATCTGTGCTTTGTTTCAATGATGATGAAATGACTGAGGATACAATTCAAACAATTACCAGATGAGAGGCCTGGGGCTTCCAGAAGGACAATAGGGTCAAGAAGAGGAAGTTTTCGGGGCAAACATACTTTGGCTGGGTGTGAGAACCCCTATTATGTGCGATTTTTTTTTTTTTTTGTTTAGATGCAAGTCCAGTTTGGCTAAACAGGATCAAGCTGCTTTCCACTTGAATGAACAAGCAGTTTTGAAATAAGAAACAGTCCTTCGTAGTTTCTATGAAACTGTAGGACTGACCAAAATCATTTTGCCACTGTTAAAACTACTAAAATAAGATTTTTGACTCTTTTTGCTGACTTATAAAATGTTTTTTTTACACAGTAATAAGAGGAACTGTCACTTAAGACTGGAAATTCCCACAGTTGCTAAACTGGAAAAGAGAGCAAAATCTTTTCAATGTCATGCCTTGTGCAAAAATATTTAACAATTAACCATCTCGAGTTTCTTGTGCATTTTTCTAAATATTGCAGTTGTTTTACAAAGACCACTGTGAACACAGCTGTGCCAAGCCAACAAACAGTTGAGGCCATTGTTGGTATTTTGGCAAAACTATCTTACAGAAAAGCATGAAAGCCAGCTGGGTTGGAAATTGCAGATCCAAACTTTAAAGCTTTAAGAAATGAGCATACAAAAATAAAAAAGGCTTTATTCTGCCATATTTACCCATGCCAGTGACAGCCCTTTGAGAGCCATTCTCGGCAGGGGATAGATTCAGGCTTCAGGGCAGATATACTCCAGGAGGAAGGGAAAAAACTAGCCAACACACATTGAGGCAAGAGCCCAACAGCCCTGGGATGCAGCCTGGGAATACATCAAACCTCCCAAGTTTTAGACTTAGACATTAACCCCAATAAGTCCATTAATGAAGTACAGGAGTGCTTGGTGACAAAAGTCTGGCATGGAATATATTGTGCCACCTCATGCTGCATTATACTCTGCAAATGGTCCATTGGTTTCAGTGGCTGTTTCCTGCAGCTTTATCTAGAAGCAAAATACCCTCAGTTGCGGGCATCCGCAACTTTTCTGGGCATTAGTGCCATATGTAATCAGATTTGCAGTTCATAGCAGTTTAAAGCACCTTGAAGGGCAAGGTTCAAAAGCACACTGTGTCCTGCATGGAAAAAACCTCAATGACTGGTGTTTAATGAGGAGTCCCACAGACTAGCCCACCAGCAGGTTTACCTAGCGATGGGACAGAAACCAAACAGCACAATGAGATCTGTGGCCTACTTAATGCCTTAACTGGAGATGATGCTATGGTAGCAAAGGTCGGCTTGCAAATTGTAGTCAGTGGGTTAGTATTTGTCACCAGCATCACTGGAGAAAGTACAGATTCCTCCCTCCCACTGGAAAGCAGTTACTTGCAACGAAATAAAGAGTTTAAAACATGGTTAATTTTGATAGGTAGTATTTTCCTTCTAGAAGCATGCTACCACATGTACCCATGCTGACAAAAGATGCTGTTCACTCCTGCTGAAAGATTCACTGTGATATTTCTGACCAATTCCGCACCTCAGCTGTTAGCATAAATCATGCAAGCACAGCTCATCTGCTTCGGTGCCCAGTCCACCAGGGTGATGTGGACTGCCACAGAAAGTCTGCAGTGATTTTGTGACAGTTATGTGAGAGACATCATATGTAGAGCCAGTGGATTACAGACATTGCTGACCATACTTGTGGTTGGCAGAGATTTTACTGTCTTGCTCATTACAGAAAATGAAACTTGCCAGCTAGACCTAATAACCACCAGCCAGTCCTCATAAGCAAAGCAATTACGATGCCAACATTTAAAATGCTAGGGAGCCTACTTGTTTAAAATGGTGGAGGCCAAGAAAACATGATAAAATTTGTGTTTAGGGAAGCTGATATTCTGCTGTGATGTTTGATCTGACAAGAAACCATAGTTCCTTCCTGCAAGCTGGCAAAACACTAAACATGGGGAATGCCATGCACAGTCTCAATTAAGTTATCTTTTTCAAGATGTAAAACAACACTAGGCACACAAACCAGTAGAAAACACATTTGTTTCCTCTCCATCTGCACAAGCATATATAGTGACTCAGGCTTACTCAATTTACAAGACAAGAGGAAGAACAAACATGCATTTAATCTTTGTTTAGGCCCACCTAACTCTGTATTGGCTACTGGCGGATTTCAGTCTCTAAAGCAGTCAGTAGTGCCAACTTGAGCATCCTGCCTTCAGAGGAACTTAAAGCTGGAACTAACAAGTTCATTAATCGTGGCCTGTACTATTCTAAATAGAGCACAAAGCACAATTGCAACAGGGTGCTAGGCAATAAGCAAATACCAAAAAGTCACATACCTACTGCTTTAGTTCCTAGTCATGAAATTGGGTTAGGCAATGCATTTTTAGAGCTGAAGTAATACCTCCTTATACCCTTTAAAAATCGACATTATCTTACAGGCCAGATATAAATTAAGCAACAGGTTACTTAAAATTATAGCAGTTCACGACACATTCTACAACACTTATATGATCTGATGAAGATGATTACATCAATAACCTTGACAATGGATTATATGCATAGAAAGCCTCAGACTGCTGCAAGACAGAAAAATGTAAGCTACTTGACTGTCACAGCAAAAACCTTCTTATTTGATATTTCATGTTTTCTGCCCATTCCACATATGGAGACTTCCATAAATGTTTCCATGTTTATGATCTAAAAATCCCACTGATTGACCTTGACGTTCAGGGACACAAGGCTATTGCCTAGCAAAAGTGAGAAGTGCTCTATGAATCATGCCAGTTCATTCCCCACAGCTACACATTGGTACAGTTGTCAAACCAGTTTTAGCACACACAGGAAAAAGAAAGAGTAGAAATGCAAGAAGAGGAGCAATGGTGGGTGCTCTGGATAGGGAGGTGCATAACACTGCCTAGATGTAGGGTCTTCATCTAGTACCGATTTTGAAATCTTAGTTTGTGTATGGGTTCTCTAATTCACCAGCCTCCAGCTGTAGAGAACATGAGTTCTGCTGGCTAAGCAAGGAGCACAAGAAAACTGAGTTGGGAGACTAGGCACATTAGTCATCTCCCTTTGTGGCAACTCCTTCTTCCACTGTGCTATTTCATTCTGACACATAGTCACCAGAAAACAAAGTGAAACCCGTATGATAATTGTACAATCCAATGCAAGTTATTATCTACTAAGAAAAAATTTAGATCTATATGTTGTTTCCCCTTCCCCCCCATAACTACAATCTACATGATTAATACCACTCAACTATAAGAAGAAAATAATCATATTTAAATTTGGCCTTTGATCAGCAGTGTTTTCCCTTTACATGAGAAAGGTTCAGTCTGGGTTTGGCTGGTGCTTTTGAGATAAACAGAAAATTACCCTGCAATTTTTCCGGCAAGTCTGTGAGGAACCAAGCCAATAGTCAGCTAAAATGAAGTTTAGAATTAAGATACTGTTGCTTCACCATTTACCCTCCCTCTGGATTTTACACTGTAGAACTGGGATTCCAAATCTCATTTCACAATAAGGAACATTCTTGTGTTTCCAGGAATCTCATCCTTGAAAATAAGACTACTTCAGCTGCATCTATGTTAACATGAGTCTGAGGACTTTCCCACTGTGGGTATCCTATCTGCTCTACATCCACAGCACAGGTCCCTTGGACATCTCTTACCTGGCCTAGATGGAGGTACAGTGGACACTACCTGGGACAAACTCAGGTATCCCATTTATTCCATGAGCCTTCTGACAGCCCTGGTGCCTCTTTACAACACTTGTCTCTGCTGCGGTGCATGTGTAGCATGCAAAACTATGTGGCCTTCTGGGAAGAGCAATGCATGACCTGCCCATTTAGCCACAAATGACCTTGGCAAAAAAAAAAATAAATCCTGGGCTAGAAATCCATCTTCAGGACTTTCACAGATCTCCTGTCTGCCTATATGTGATAGCACAGGATGGATAAGTAGCAGCCACCCCCCATGTTGAGATTACCTAAGACACTTCACAGGACAGGACACATTACCTCCTTACACACTGGGCCATGAGATACATGCGAAGACCACAGAAGACATCATATCAACCTGACTTCAGAGGAAATTGCCTAAATGGTTTCTCCTTCAGAAGGAACTTGCCAGCCTGGGCCAGCTCAGTAATATTCAGAAGGAAAACAGATGCTCCCAGAAGAAAACATGCTGTAGTGCCTTCCACGTAACATGGGAAAGAGGGAGCACAAAAGCTGCAGTCCTACCCCAAAGCACTAAGTCAAGAGACAAAACACACAACATTTTTGACAGATCCTCTGCTCTCCTCAAGCAGACAAGTGCTAAAGAAAGTGTAGGCCTTTATACTCAGTCCTCAAAGAAAAGCAGTAGCAGAATTGCTAACAAAAGTCACTGCAAAGCTGCCTTTGAACTGGTGCTCTCAGTCTTTCCTCTTTGTAGTATTAGAGAATGTGCATGTCGATCACAGAAGTCATGTGATCCTTCTTATCAACTGTTTTTATGACTAATCATCCTAACTAATTGCAGATTATACACAGATTGTCTTCTTGTTTATGGCAGGATTAGCACTCTACCCCCTTAGGCAACAATCCAGTGCTCAAAGCTCCTCTCAAAGGCTCTTTAGGATGCAGCCGGTTCCAGAATATGAGATTCTAGGTGCTCAACAGTAGGATCTAAATTACAGTCTACTGAGACTCTGGAGTCTCATGGAATACTGACCTTGGCCAGAGATGAGATAAAATATTCCATTTTAAAAATTGGTACAAGCTACTCAGACACAGTGGGATACAGCTTCTGTAACTACTAACCTGAAAAACAGATTAACTGAAGGCACTTGGATAAATGTTGTTAAGAAACTGAGGGAAGGTTTTGCTTACGCAAACTAAGACAATTTGGCACTGAATGAGGAATTAATTAGAACAGAAAGAACAAAAGCACAAGTCCAAGATGCAGAGACAGCATCTGAGCAATAAGACAGCTGACAGATAAAACTGAAAGCAATTGTGATGTACAGCAGACAAACTCAAACAGATGTCTTCAAAAACATCTAGACTCCAATCTACATGAAAACTAGTATGTCTCTTACTAGATCATAAAGAGAAGAAAAGATACATCTGCCCGGGAAAAAAATAATCTATAGTGCAATGACCAGATTCCTTCCTTTTGGCCAATTTACCTAATCTGGATGGAAAAAAACAAAATCTCTATTTTACAATTAAGCCTATAGTGTGGAGAAAGCCACTTGTTCATTTAGTGTAGAATTGATCAGAAAATAAACACGAAGCTTAGTGAAAGGCACTTGCCACAAAACGCAGAACATGAATGACTTTCACAGAAATACGCAACAATTCAAAAATCAATATATACAAAAGTCAAGGATATACATATATGGCTAAAAACTAAGTCCCAATGCAGTGCTATGAATTATTTATTACTGTTTTATAATATAAATATATTATAAATATATAACAAATATGTTATAAAATAATGGTTTTTAGAAACATGAGCCCTTTGCACATATGACACTTGAAACAAATCAAGTGACTTTGAACACACATGTCTAGTAACAACACACAAAGCAGCCAAGAGTGGAACAGATGATTTGGCTTCCCAGTATTCCCAGCTGCTCAATGGCAGCAAGCAAACCACCACTAACATTGCATATTTTGGCAAAGATACCAAAATAGCAAACCTTTATTCTTTGATAAATGGCGTCAGCATTCCCCTTGGATACATATAAAGTTGTTGTAACATGACATGTCAATGATACCTGCCTTCTATCAACCCTTAAGTTTTGCAGGAGCACCTTTTATTAAAGAAAAATCTTCCCTGTCCCACTGGGGAGGTGGTCTGAAGATGGCAGGGTGGAGAATAAGCACTCTGGATTCATGACCACTTCTCACCAAAGACAATCTGGCCCGGACAACCCCTCGCCTCAGTCATTAATTTCTCTTGAGTTTGGCAGCAGAGGATTCATGACATTCAATTTAGATGCTTGTAACAGACAGCTTCAGTGTGCCCCTCAATTCCCTTTCAATATATACAGTAAGTCGGGCCAAATTCTCCTTTCTCATCCTGAGACTAACCACACACACTGAGCAATAGTATACTATTTTATTGCAAACCCATTTCAAAGGTTTCCCTTCCCAGGCTAAAGGAGAAAAGAGGAATCAGGCAATTATTTTTTAAGGAGAAGCCGTATAAATCCCCTTGGCCCCAGGCACTTTCCTTACAGCAAGGACATGCCAGGAAGTCAGCAGAAACCCTGTCCTTGCATTCCTGGTACAAAATGACATTTTTTGGAGGGCCTGGTAGCAATTAGCATCAAATGCTTAGTGCAGAACCACCATGACAGAGACAAACACTGTTTTGTCCTTCTATCTTAGTAACTTCAATGTCTTCTACAAGCACACTACTTGAATTCATTATGGTGGTCAATGCACTTCAAGCATGAATAGCAGCATTTCTATTCTCAGTACTTCTGGAAATGGGTAAATTACCTTTAGAAAGGGGAACAGAGACAATAAATGACTCTACCAGAGTGACATAAAAAGTCTATATGGAGAAGTTAATTGAGTCCAGAGTCCAAATCTAGCTCCTTAAACCTCAGACAGTCTTTCCCCTTTGTATACTGAAGACACTCCATATGCAGAAGGATGGCATTTGTCCTTCTGCACTGGATTTTATGAGCTGCTTAATATATTGATGTTAAGATGGAAAATAAGGAGCTTCTACTTTATGAGTTCCTCTTTTTACAGTGCTGAATCCTCAGCTGAATACAAATTAATTTTTTAGTCTCCTTAGTTTTTATGACCATCACAGGTATTTGGCAACTCTTGGGGTAAAGTCATTTCCATCAGTCCATCCCTCCCTCTCCCCCACCCTTTCATGTCAGCTATTTATTAGAGCATCAATCACAGCAGTATCTAGGCACAAACTGTCACCTGACTAATGGTCTGTGGCTTTCAGATACCATAGCAACTTAGCAACACACATCAGCATATACCTCTGTCACTGCAGGGAGGCATTGTGTTTAAAATATGGCACCCATGCTACCAACGCACACTGCTTTTTGCAAGGTCAAGACAATCTGTGCCAGACCTCCTGATCCCTGTGCCTGAGACTGTCTCAGAGTAAAGCCATCTCTTCACAAAGTACAAATAAATGAATTGCTGAAGCAAATGGTTTTCCTACAGAAAAAAAAGAAACCCAAACACTCTAATTTCATCAACAGTGTTAATGGGAGCAAGAGTTACCCTCATCTTGCCCCTATGAGGGCAAGAAGGGGTAGCTAGCACACATAGCAGGCACGAGGTGCCTGCATCAACATCATCTACATCTAATTGAGCTGTGCATGCTCCTCCCACCAAGCAAGGGGGCACCCAGGCCACCATGGTGGCTCAGGACAACTCAATGCTCTCCAAATGTAATCTCGGTCAATAATGTAAAAACAAAACTCTTCTATACGCTCATCTAAATGCCTGATGCCTTTCAAAGGCTGCACGCCCAAGTCCCCTCACCCTTCTCCACCTTCCTATCCAGGCGGTTATTTGGTATTCAGTCCCTTTGTCTCCTAGATCAAGCCAACTCACAGAATTGATAGTGGAGCAAACTGCAACTTAAACTCCATATGTTAACATACAAAAAGCAGAACACATTTTGAGAGATTAGTTTCTGGCGGGAAGGAAACATTAGTTCCAGAAAGACTTAAGAATGAAAGAAAGTGAATGACTTTAAACTAAATTAAGGCTTTTATGTCATGATTTTTCCTCCTTTTATAGTAGGACTCTAACCTCTCCCTCCCTCTCTCCCCCCCCCAAAAAAAGCCACAACAAAACCAAAACATAGACATGCCTTACAGAAGACCTAAAAACCCCTCTGTTTCGTTATTTCAGACTTCAGCTGGATGCAGATACATGTGTGCTGAAATACCAAAGCATGGTAATCACAGTATAATCAGTATTTTCATCTGCATTAAAAGCTGATCTTGCATTCATTGGATCAAACCCAATGCTTAGCCTGTGAGTTTATTCAGTGCTATAATATATTCAATTTCTCTTGATCCATCTGTCAGCACATTTCTGCCATGTAGAGAGTATGGATGGCTATACAAGGCTCTGAACAGAGGGGCTGGATTACTTCTTGATCCTCATGGGGAATCACATGAAACAAAGTTTGCTTTACTACTGAGCTTTTCTTTTCACCTGTCTTGGCAGAAGGTCTCCATATGATGCACAAGTACCTGCAGCTTAGCAGGTGCTCTTTGATTCTTACTAAGTTGTTTGACATATTTGCAAGCCATAAACTGGACACTATAGTGTAGTACCTTCCCGTTGAAATATATCCCTTCTAGTTATGAGTATCCTCACAAGATCAGTTTATCACTACTATCAATCTCTCCCCATTCTTTGTTTCTCCATCAGATATTTTTATCTGAAATCATACAATAATTTTGTGCCTTTTGAGCTTCACTGTGCTTTTGTCAGGTCTAGGATGCATGGGGGATGGCCATCTCTTTTCACACAAGAAGACTTCAAACTTATGAATTACAGAGAGGAAGAAATATTCTGAAGTTTCAGCACCTCCCTGTCACCCTTTTGCAGGCCTTGCAGACCCAAGGCCTTTCACTGAGCCATGGCTTTCCTTTGAGAAGGTCACACAGCTGCACACAAGATAAGGTATCAGTCAGCTTTGCTATCACCTCTGCACCAGCACACATTCAGGTTTCCTACCGACAGCACCACTTCCCAAGGAAAGAACTACAGCTTCCTAAAAGGAACTTACTAGTAGGAAAACCATACATTTTTTGCTCACTTCAGGTGTTAACCATAAGCCTGCCAATCCTAAGATACCCAGCTGTAGTACCATTATTGGTGAAATGGAACTTACCACAACACTGAGTGTAGCATTTGCCCTGCTAAAAGAAAGCTATAGTTAGGGGAGAGGGAAGAGGAACAGGCACAGCTTGGAGTAAGCTGGTAAGGAAGCATCACAATTGCTTGGATTTGGAGGTTAGTTTGCTCAGTAGCACTATTTACTTTAGAATTTTAAGTCAAGATGTCACCTGTGCTGTCTGAAAAGTAGACTCTATAAAACTAGCTTGTTTTTTATCTCCTCTTTCAAGGCTTCAGCCCTCTTTGAAACAGTATGGCTAGCAGACTGCCTTTACAGTATTGTCTGCAGGCAGATAACATCTAGAAGCTGCCCTTCCATTTAGGCATGCAGGGTTTTCCTTCCTCTGCCCCAAAACTTCCAGCTCTCCCCAAGCAAGCACAGATAGTTCACAGGCAGTTGGCTGCAGCACAACCTGATCTGGCTCCTGGGGAGCCCTGCACTGTGAGAGCCTTTGCAAATGAAAGCCATCCCCCCCCCCATCACCATGGCACATAAATGTGCTTGATGGGGGTATCAGCATTTCCACCAGATAACCTTGTATACATAGTTTTACAAGTGACATGCTTCAGAGTTGACTGATAAAATTCCTTTCCATAACTGCAATGCAGGGATTCTATATCTCTCATTTTTATTTATCAAACCCAAGTACATCAGTTAGGATACTGCTTAAACCAAGATGTGTATACCAAAAGCAGCTGGAAGTAGGCTTCAAATGAAAACAAACCCACAGCTTTAACTACAGAAGAGCTACAGAGCAAGCAATCCTTTGATAGTTCCCCCACCTATAAAAATAATATAGGTTTACACAGAGAAATGTTGAGCTATTTTCAAAGTGCCTTGGAAATATCTTGGAGGGCATTGAGGGTTTTTTTTTTAAATTTTATATTTTAGGAAATTGTTTTCAACTCTCTAAGGAGACTTCAGTTATCGCTCATAAGTCACTTTACACAGTTCAATCCATCTCAATCTTTTTCAAACCACTACAATTCTCAGATAAAGAAAACTTTAAAGAAACAGGCATTTACCAAATACTCCAGAAGGAAAGACATACTTATGAAGTAAGCATAAATCCAAGCTGGCAGAGCAAAGCCTGAAGACATTCACTGCAACCTTCGAGGCTTTTTTTCCCAAATTTACTGCTATCACTTTTACTGTTATTTTTACTTTACTCAAGCTTTCTTACAGATTACATTATACTTCTCACCACTATTCAAATGTCCTCCCAGACCAAGCTTCAAGACCACCAGCACAGAGCCCCTCAGTTACCAGCGCTTGTCTTTCACAAAAGTTAGAAGCAAAAAAGAAAAAAGTTGTCATGCGACAAAACTCACATACTCGATCTTCCATCCACCAGCCAAAGAGCCTCCTCTCTCCACAGAAGATACCAAAACAACTCTCCAGACGAGTAGACTAACCTGCACCCCCTGGAAAGCCCCCCGGATATACACTCTGCTGCTCCTTGTGACCTCACTCCCACATTATCACATCATTGGAATCAGCTGAGGTCATTATGTGAAACAAGCTCACCTGGAAGTGTTGGCCAGGGAGCTCCTGCTTCCTCTGCCCTGCTGCTGAGCACAAGGAGTTTACAGAGACATAAAGTACTCAAATTTTGCAATAAAAGTATTGAGGGCTATTTTCCATGGAGTTAGCTTCTTTTACCCCTGCAACTCCAGTGCTTGGTTGGCCCAGGGTACTAGGTCAGTAATGATAGTTATCCTCAGTCTCAAGTAAACAGTTCCTGTTGATACAGCCTTTCATCCTTTTCTTGTGTCAACATCGTGTTGGATGCTTATAATTATACAGCAAGTCAATTAATACACCCAAACACATAGGATGTGTCTGTCACTTTAAACTGTCGAGTTTCTAAAATCTGTTTGAGCCAGCAAATCTTGAACCATTCTGTCATAGGGTAATTGCTGACTCTTACTGTTGTTATGTCTTAATTTTTTATTTTGTTAAATATAAACAGAAATTAAATATAAAAGATAATATAGCCATCCATTTCCAGACAGTACTCTGAAACCTATCTTTTAACAGGGTTTTATAGCTTTCTTTTCTCTTTATAGAGGTGATTTATCTTGAAATCCTGCTTTGATTTCTTTTTTTTTTAAAGTCCTTATTGTTTTCCTAGTATTGATATAATTAAATTGAGTTTTCCTGTCCAGGTGTTTTCACACCTGTGCCCTCGCTTTCTCGGTTTTTCTGTCTAAAATACCAAACCTATTATAATGTAATTCAATTTAATTTAGACTGAACAACACATGATGGCTTGATCCAAAGTTACTTCCAATGGTGACAACTCAGTTGTTTTCACTGACCTCATTCAATTCCCTACCCAGACTAGATAATAATGTATGATTAGCTGTCACCTACATAATTACAGCTTTCATAAATACTGTGTTTTGCAAGAGGCTGTTCTCTGACAGTCCCACTATCTTAATAAACAATTCTCCTGATGGTGTACAATGAAGATGAAAATGAAATTCAGCCTTTTTAGTAGCTCATTCTAGCACTGCACCGGGAATTAAATGGCAGTAAATTTTTTGGTTTTATTGCTAACATATAGGCACGTATCTTTTACCGTATGAAACAAATAGGCTGATAAGCACATCACCAACCTTTCAGGAAAGATTTCTGTAGTATATTTCAGCTCCACACTGTTTCTGAATTTGCCTGTCCACGTGTTTGAGGCAGTTAATGTGAATGCTTGTCCTACATATTCGAATCTTGTGGTGGAGTGACTTTGAGGTCTAAGAAAATGCCGTCTGGGATTGTGAATACTCTATATAGATTAATACCTGAAATTACACCAAATGAGACTTCTCTTTTTAATGTCATCACTGACTTTCACAAAGAATATAAGAACATTATCAGCCTTTGAAGCTCTACCTCTGACAGTTTTGGACCATACCTGCTGTTACGGTTTAACCGCAGCTGGCAACCAGAACCATGCAGCCACTTGCTCACTCTCCTTTCCCTCCTCCCCTCAGAAGAGTGGGAGGGAAGAGGGAAAAAAAAAAAAAAATAGGAAAGGGAGGAAAAAAACCTCCTGAGCTGAGATACAGACAGTTTAATAGAAACAGTAACAGAAAAGAAAAAAATAATAATGACATGGGGCATTCTCACTGCCGGGTGAATTGGCACCATCCCAAGCTGTGATCGCAGCTTCCCGTCCCCTGGCCAACCCCTATTTGTATACTGAGCATGACATCTATAGTATGGAATATTCCATTGGCCATTTCTTCATTCTGTCTAGGCTTCTATGGGAAGCTGAAAAAAAGTCCTCGAACAGTGTAAACATCACTTAGCCACAACTAAAACCAATAGGTATTATTGACATTCCTTTCACAGCAATCACTAGAAAGAAAAAATAACTCTTTCCCAGCTGAAACCAGGACACCTGACAATGAGTGCATAATCTTGTCTGGGAACAAGATGAAGAATAGATAGATGTTGTCTTTACATGTAGTTTCTTTCCACAGGAAAAGAAACAAACCAAACAAAACTTTACTGGGTAGAATATTTTAATATAATGTGCTTTTATGAGGTCCCTTTGGAATCTAGTCTATATTACAATCACAGCGAGATGGATCAGCGTACAACATCTCATATCTTATAGTTATTAAAATCAGGGGTGAAAGAAAAGGTAAGTACAGAGGATGGCTAATGGGGGCTTTGTGTGGTGGTGAGATAGGGATTTGTGTTAGAGTAACTGTGGTTTCTACTTGTAATTTTATTTGTGCTGTTCACTCAGAAAATACTCATTGAGCACTCCCTTATGGCTTTTCTCTACAGTTCCCACTCTCTCAGCATCCAGCTGCTAGACATATGTGGTAACTAACACAAAGGCTGTTAAAATGTTTGCATGCATGAAGGCGGAATTATGCCACTTAAACTTGTTTTCAGCTAGGCTCTAAATTTGTATGTGCATGTGAGTGACCTTGTGAAGTGCTCTGTATTATCAGACCATCAGACAGTCCAAATCACTGGTTTTTATTCACATCTGTAATCTTGCAAAGAATTCTGAATATATGCACTGCTGTTCAGTATTTAGGACGTTAATGAAGGGTAATGGTATGCTCTTATAAGCTGGTAAGAATGTACAGATATAAACAAGCCCAGTTGAGTTATCTTCCAAGTGAGGCAATGGCATGTGGATAAAGAGGCCTGCATACTTAGGCATCAGAATGAGGAAACAGAGGGGAAAAAAGCAAAACAACTAAACAAGTATCTGTTTAATGGACTACCAAAACCAACCTTCACTATATTGTTATATCCTTCTGCTCTTGAACAGTATAATGCACTTGTCTTTCAAGTAAAGGACCTACTCCAGGTCTTTTTTTCTTCCCCTACAACTGAGAATATTTCATCCAATGCTCAAACGATTTAATACCATTCTGGGCAGAGACATTATACTAAGAACAAATCTTCAAGCCTTGCCTTCTTTATGGGAAAAATTGTGTCTTTCACTCTCTACTCACCCAAAGAAATTTATGAGATATCAATCAAAATAAAAGCAAGGTAGCTCATAATTTGAACATGTTAACAGGCCAAGGTGACATCCCTCCTTATGAAAAGATGAAGAGGCTTTGAGGTGGACAAAAATGCAAATGAAGCCTTAATAAACTCATTTAAAAATGAGTTTCAAATTCTTAAGGGCTGGCTGGCTTGGCTTGGAAAATCCCTGGCCATTACAGCATCACAGGACTCCCAGGAATGCTTGAAGATATTTCAAAGGTAACTGATATTTCTGGCAGCAAAATTGAAGAGAAATGCCATGGGACTGCTCTGTTCTTGCAATAGTTTCAGTTCCATTTTGCTGGAGAAGAGCTATAGAGCAGATATGGCTAGAGTTTAGTGGTGCTACTTTCTGGGTTAGCTGAATTTCCAGCTGGGTGTCATTGCTGCTATTTCAATCATTTTAGATTCAAGGGCAAGCTGGAGTTCACTACAGGTATTCAAATTCTTAGCTTTCTAATATGAAGTTCAACAAAACTAACCATGTTTTTACCACTGGGAAGGCTGGTGAATGCAACAAAAGGTTTTAATAAAATTTTTTGCTTTTTATTTTATTAGATGTTTCTTTCTTTTTTTTTTTTTTTTTTTTTTTGAATATATGCTTTCAAGTTCTTAGCAATTTAAAAAGGATCTTTCCCTTTAAAACCAAAGAAAAGGCTCTGTCTTGGCTGTCCACGGGGTCGATGAGAAGGGCAGACAAGAAATCTCAAACAGCCCTGAACTGAGAGCTGTGTGTGTTGTTCAGAATAGCAAGTTGTGGAGAGACTTTCTCCACCAAAATTCATAGTAAACGGCAGCAAGAGCCAAGCCGAGCCGAGCCAAACTGACAGCTAAGCAGCTGGAAGCAGGATATCGGGATGAATCCTCCTGGCCTGGAAGATGAAAAGCCAGCTGCTCCAGCCCCACGCAACCTGCAAAGTAATCCCTTCGCTCAGCTCTCTTTCCTGCTCCCCAAATCCTGGGAATGACGGAGAGGAGATGAAGAATGAGGGGCAAAAGTGGGTCTTGGGGGAGGAAGGGTATTAGCGAGGGAACAGGAACATCTGTTGCTTATACCCAGGGTCTTCCGCACAGGCAGACTGTGGAAATTTTGGAAATCTGGGGTGAGCATGGGAGGGCAGAGGGAGTACGTTAAAGGAAGTCATAGGGGCAGTCTTCCAGCACAATAGGCTACTTGCTGCCCATGTTGCCAGAGGTTGAAGGGGTCAGCTCGATGATAACCTGGCAGTCCTTCTGGGCGCAATTCTGCTTGGGGGGAGCCGTAGCCCTGGCTCCTGCAGCCAGCACAGGCATTGCATTGCTCTCTCTCAATTAACCAATTTGTTTCCTTTCATGTTGGGTCAATGAGTTACAGTGTATTATGGCTTTAGTGGATACAAACTAATTAAGGGTGAATGAACTAGCAAACGTTCATTTAAGCTTGGATTCCTCACTCAAGCGCTGGGATAGCTTTGGTATCACGTATGTGGGGCCTTATTCCAGGAGCACTGAATCTTTCCCTGGTCAAGAAATGTCACGAACAGCATCTGCATACTGTATGTCACTCCTCTCTAATGAAAAGTGCCTATGCCTGTGTTCTCCATTCAATCCGGCAGCACATTCATAACCATCAACAGAGCAAGAATGCCCACAAGATGTTCTTAATAGGAAAATAAACAGGCGACACCAGGGCTTTTGTCGGCGACTCCAACTCCAGGCACTCCAGTCAAACGTTATTTTTAATACTGCAATCCAAATCTTTGTATCTGATGTTAGCATTTGTTTTTGAACAAGCTGCCAAGTGTTCCCACAAGTTCTGGTCTCGCTCACTGCTGACAGCGAGACACCCCTCTGGAGGCAACACAAGGCATTTGCAGTTCAACATCTTTTTATCAGAGGACATCTGCTTATCGAGTATGAGACTCCATGAGGGAATATGTCCACCTGGGTGTGCGGGTGTGTGTCCATTTTGGCAGTGTGCAAGGTAATTGAGAGTGGTTTCATTGAGAAAAATATCATGTACTTGTGTGTTGGACCCGTGTTACTACGAACGGCTTCATCTCAGTGGGAGGGGCATACAGTATTGGTTCACGAACACTAAGTTTACTTAGGAGGCTTTGAATAAATACAGTCTAAACAGGCCAAGTATATGCGTCTGGCTCAAGAAGATATAACAGTCTCCATAGAAGAAAAGCTCTATGTGATTGTTATTTTCAGGTTTTATAGCAGCAACGCTTTGAAAGGCAGATAATATCCAGCAGTTTTAGTCTCAGTTTAGCAAGCTATCTGATCATTTTTTACTTAAAAAGACATGGATACTGACCGTGTTGAGTTGTTTTTCTCAAAATTTGGTATGTGGTTACATACACCCTGAAGAGTTGGGGTGCAGGCTGAGAGACACTATAGCCCTAAGAGAGCAAACTGGTGAGTGGGCATGATGTACCCATATGTCCACATCATTGGCTTTATCTTACAGCAACAAAACCAGTAAAGAGCTTATGCTCAGACAGGCTACAAAATCTTACTGCCTTCACAGGAAAAAGATAAAGGACTTATCAAGAAAAATCCCATACTCTCGTGGCCAACCTGTCTTCTCACTACTGATGGTGCCACTTCACCCCAAAATCAGAATGAACACATCTGGTGCATGCTGGTGGCTGCCAAGGGTCAAGTCATGGTCTGGCAAAAACATGCATGGCGTTGTGCTAAGAGTATGTTCATCCCATTAAGTTTTCTTCCTCTGTTTTCCTCCTTTGTGGGGCAAAGTGGATTTGCCTCTAAATAGTGCGGGTACGAGCGAAAATTAGGGCTGCAATTCTGCCAGCTGGACAAAATAACACTAGACCTACGCCTAAGACTCAGTCCTAATATGTCAAAGGGTAAATACTCAAGTGAGGTCCTCAACTCCAGGATTAGAAGATGCTATTTTAAAATCATTTGTATTTCTTTTTTTTTTTTGCTTAGGGGATCCCAACATTTTCCAGGAGCAATTACCCTGAAGCCAATGTCTTGTGCAATGCTGGTAATGGTTATGAGATTCCAGGATGCTATGAAATTTGGCTTGGCTTATTTCTGCTTCTTATTTCCTATTTCTGAAATTATAGCTTATTTCTGTCAAGAACATAGTCACAGTCACATTATCACAAAACAGGAATGCAATTGTTTAACACATCCCTAGTTTTTGCAGTGTGTAAAGTTAACAGGCATTTTTTATACTGCCTCTGCCACATAACGCAGGTGTTGTTGCTTTCAACATTGTCTTTGTTATTGGAGCACAGCTGAAGAATAATTTTAGTCCCCTATTTTATATAGTCTCTTTCATGTGCTATTGCTGCAGCCATCAGCCGGGCAAGACATTTGACTAAGCAAACTGTCAGTGTATTTCACACATCCCTGGGATATGAATAAAATCAGATTCCAAGTTTATGTATGAGATGCCTCCAGTTTTTTCCGTTTTATGCCAGATTTACTTTCCCCATTAGTTTCCCTTTTGTTATAGTTAGGAGATTTTTGACAACACAACTTTTAAGATGAATATACTGAAATCTTTCTCCAAAATAGAAATATTTCACCCAAATGTCTCATGGTTTATGACATCCACAGATTTCTTTTTGATTTATTCTCTTGAAAGGCCAGGATTCAATGCACCTCAGCAGCTTGCCCGTATTATCTGTAAGATGCAAGTGCATTTATATATTGTAAATCTTAACCCTGTTTGTATATGCATGCACACAGGAAAATGTTGGAAAAATTCAGGCTGAAGAGCTAACTGTTAAGTTCTGATCTGGCAGTTGGTGCAGTGTTGGATTTTCCTAAGGTCCTGTCCTTATGCACTTTGCTATGCTACATAAATGTGAAGCAATGCACTTGCAGATTAACTGGATCAGCAGCTGAAAGCTGAATCTCTCCTCATTGCAGAGCAGTCTGCCCCCAGGAGACCAGAATCCCGACAGTAAAGACTTTCTCTACACTTTGACCAAAAAAGTTAGCTTAAAAGATGGGAAATCCAAAACACTCAAGACTTTCTGCCTGGGTGAAAATCAACCATGAACTGGAATCTCTGGAAGTCACTTGACAGACTGTAATTTATGTGAGAAATGATCTGTTTCAAGAGATTTTCTGTATTCAGTTCCCCAGCAGATAGTGCCAAAAGAAGGCACTTACAGCATTTCAACATCTTGCCTTCTGTTTGAAACCAGTGAGTATGGGAATATGGAAATGGAAGCTAATTTTTAGAAGCATGTTCTGAATGCTTCTGAAGCTTCAGAGCAATGTCTGTTTATACATTCGGGAAGAGGAGAGGGAATTGTCTCTCCAGTTTAGGTCTCGTGCACCAAAATGATCTAGATATAAAATGGAAGAAGGATATACAACAAAAGGGTTTTCCCTACCATTCCAAGGAGCTGAAAGACAGGGAATGTGGCAATTCACAGCTTACTGCTTCCTGGCACCCAAACGCACAAATGTGACAGTAATGCTGTAAGGATAATCAGTCCAATTTATGTTCCAAGTGTGAAATGTCCAAATCCCGCACAACAGGGAGCCTTTCATCATTTCATCTGCGTGCAATGAATGCAGAGAATAACTAGCAAAATGAATGAAAAGGCTTTGGACTCGATTTTAATCCACCTCTACCCAATGGTAATAACACTCTAATTCATTAAGCATCAGATGCACATTAGTGAAACACAGTGGCAACTTAATTCAGCTGGGAAGGGCATACCCCTAGGGACAGCTGAAACAAAGAAGCCCATCATTTCTCCATAGGTGGTTGACTTTAATTAAACTTCTCAAACCACAAATTTGTACTCACCTTGAAAGAAAATGTGTGAGAACAACTACTTAAAGCACCTTCTAGTTGTATTTCGAGATGGTTTCCTTGTCCTGAGCAGGTTGAAACAGTAGGAGCAGTGGAAATTTTGATAGAAGGGAGTTCAAGCTCTGGAACAACGTATTCAGGGGAACTCTGTGATAGCCAGAACAGAATTTGCAATATCTTTAGGGAATATTATTATTAAATTTCAGTTTCATTCATTCCTCTGGATTGTTCTACTCTTGCCCTTGTCACTTCTGATAAGTGCTCCTTCGTGTGTTTGTTTTCTCATTTATTAAAGGCCAAGCAGTATTCTGTTTACCCAATTCCACGGGAAAACACAGAGTGACAGTTTGCTATGGGCCTTGGGATTAAATGCTGTATCCTGCAGTTTCATTTCCTTGCAAACCCTTCTACTAAAGCAATAAGTGGGAAGGCTGAGCCAATTTTCCTTTTCTCTTAATTTTCCCTAAAGGTTTGCTTAGCGTCTTTAGCTTAGACAAAATCTAGATGGAAAACACTTGTGTGTTCTGGTTCTTGTTTTCTTGGTAAAATATCTTGGAACTTGGCAAGTGCAGTGGCTGAGGGGAAAGTTAATTTAACTGATATCCTGCTCAGTTGGAATCCTCTTGTCTTCTGAGGTCTCGGTTTGCGATCCTAGTACTGTAAAAATTGGCCATTATAGAAATTGCTTATTAATTTTCCCAGGGTTTTGTGTTGCACCCCTGACTTCTTCAAAATTCTCAGGGATACTATGTAAGAAAACTAGGATGCGATACTCCCAGGGTCTGCCCTTGACTCCAGCGCTGACTCATTTCTCAGTTCTCCGAGAGACAAACCTCCTTCTCTGTCTTGGCGATAGGGTTCAGAATTGAGGACACAGAGTAACTGTTGTCCCCAGAATAGTACAGACACCCTATGGCTGTTCCAAGGAGGGAAAACTATGCTTGAATAGTTATCCTTACAACCTGCTTATTTCTATACAAAAGACATTTGTGACTCAACAGCAGACATAATAGATGCTTGTCACCGCTGGTGTCTGGTTTCAGGGAAAGCTGTCCCTCTCTTCTGTGTCAGCTGAGAAGGCAGAAAGCTGGAAGAACTGCTTCTTGCTCCACTGAAAGCTGGAAGTGGGTAGGCATCCCAGCAGCAGGATGCAGGGGACATGTTGACATCTAAGAGAGAAACTTTTGATGGGGCTGTGCTGTCACCCCTAGCTGTGTTGGTTCCATACATTATCACCCCTATAGACCTGCCTTGAGCAATCCCTTGTGGTCTTCTTCCGAAGTAAGAAGTACTGTAGAGAGAAACTCACACTGGCCCAGCTCTGAACAAGCAGCTCTTGTTTCAAGTCCAAAGAGGAAGTGATGTACTGCCTGCTTTATCTCTAAAGCTAACAAGTTCCATGTAAATGAGAGAATGTCAGAATTTATTCCCAGAGAATAAATTCCCTTGGAGAAGAAAACTGGACATGGCCAGGAGAACTCACAGTACCTGAATTCTCTGTGACAACACCAAATGGAAAAAAAAAAATAAAAATTGCCCAAAGTTCTAGCTATTATCTTACTTAACAAACTTTGGGGAGGCTGAGGAATATTCTATGTCACTCACCAAAATTGGCCATTGGACTCTATTTTGAGACTCAGGTTACTGAAATGATATTGATATGCCATAACTAATGTGGAAGAAGACAGGGGAGCAGAGTCCATAAAATAACAGTCAGGGTGGAGATGTCCTTCCTCCATCACACTCCTCAAACAACTCTGTGCCATTGAGACACCTTTCCACCACCACTCGTCTGACACAGAGGGCATATCAGGCACACTTGGCACATATCAGCGAGTTTCTCCAGGTCTGGTGCTTGTGGTGAAAGGGTAAATCATTACCTTTCTCATTCTTCCCACTGCTACATAAATGAGCCCTTTTGTAGGAGCCATTCCTGGACAAAGAGTGGTGAGGGGTCAATCTCAGGGAAAGGGAAATGCTGGTGCTCTGGGTATTCCTCCAGCAGCCTTAATGGTAACAGACATTTCTGACACTTGTGATTAATCTCCTTCTGATACTGATTGTGGTCATGTCACTGTCATTTCTTCCTACAGCTTCTCCAACCTGTCATACAGCCCATGGACATGACAAGAACTGCAAACTGCAGATGCTCCACCAAAGTTGGCTTTAAATAGTTTAATGCTGGCAAGTTTGTGCTGCTGAGGTTTTACAGAGCCCTTTGGACGTGGAGGTGATGAATAGCTGCTCAGTATGGAAAGCATACTGGAAAGCCATCAGGAGATGGCAGGGGCTTTTAAATTCCTTTCCTTTTTAACATTTCACACACAGAGGAAAGCCTTGAATTCAGTGTGATACTTGTGTCAATGGCAGCGTGGACTGTTTGTAAACATAGGGCAAGGGAAGATGATTTAGAGGGTAATAATTCTATGGACCTCAAAATTTCTCTTCTGTAGTTCCCATTCTGCATAAACCACCACAGGTAACTAATGGGTAAAGTAAATTAAACCCAGGAACTGTTCTTGCCCTTACAGTCCAGGCTGAGAAGCCCCCTTTCTCTTTCTCAGAAGGCTCTCTGTCTGCAAGGTTGATTTCTTTTCCCTCTGCAGGTTGGAGGCCCAGCTTTCCTTCCTCACCTCTTCCCTGCCTCCTGGTCCCCTTTACAGATCCTGGGGCCAAGACTGGAAATGACAAAAGGACAAAGCAGGCTTCCTTTCCCAGCATGAATAGGAAAAGGTCCCTCTGAGACAACAAAAAACAGTCAGCTTGATCAACTGTGGGACGGCAGGATTTCCAGGCTGCAGAGCTGCAGAGACCAGAGGGAAGGATGGGGGCTGAACACTGGCTTCTCAGTGCCCCATGGTCAGTTCAGGGCAGAAAAGGGGCCTTTTTACAAAGAGACCCACGTAGCATCTTAGAGGTCCTATTATTAGTAAGCACTGTTTAGCCTACCGAAGCATCCTTCAACCCAAAGCATCACGAAAACACTCCCCCAGCTGTTATATTACATGGATAATTATAGTCTGCAGATGCTAATGTAAGGAATGGATGTCGCTTACGATACATCACGCTAAAGGATGAAAGGGTTTTTTTAGGCTTCAAAGCAGCAAATTGTTAGTTTTTCTTTCCCTGTTGGTTTTTATCCTGCAGAGGTAGCAACCTAGCCCCACACATCAGTTTGGATTGAATTAATTTTTAAAGAGGGATGGCACTTGGAGGCTTCTTGAGGATGAACATTTTGCATGTGGCTGTTGCATGAGTGCGCAGTCAAAGAAGAAATCACCCGAGTCAATTGTGATGGTGCCTTTCAGGGACACTACTCAGCTTTGCTGTCTTTTTGTGGATGAGGCATCAGGCTCAGGCAAGGTCAGGCTTCAGCAGCTCAGAAATTCTCTGGTGCAAACCTTGGCACATCCCCAGCCACCTCTCTCAGTGCCATAGTTTCCTTCTTGGTCCAGTTCCCCTCTTGGTCCAATCTCCTACCTCTTTGCTTGACTGTGTCCAAGGAAAGCTGAAAATATCTGAAAATGTCATCTATCCATAGGGTTTTAATGGACACATTTTCTAAATATCATCCTACGGGTATGTGCAATTTCCTTTTCCCACTTGTGTTACAACCACAAGAACAGTTGCTGCCCTGTGATTATAGTCTTGAACTCAGCCTGGCCTACAATAATTTGGAGAGTATGGATTAGAGGGCTAGCCACCCTACAGAATTTTAAATTGCTCAAAGTATTTATGAATGTGTCTCCAAATCAGAGAGCATTCAGCCAGCTTTATTTTACAAGAGGAAAATCAAGGCACATTCGTTTGACAAAAAGACTCCTGAACACTAAAGACAGGAGAGGCAGGCAGGCACATTTTAAAGATGCTCCTTTGCGCCATTTTCAAAATGAATGCTATTAATTTTACATTCACACATTAATTTTTCACAAGGTTTTATTTGAAGCAGAGGGCTATAATTTTGGCTCAGGTTTCTGGTGACTTGAGGTTTGTTTTGTTTATAACATCACCAGAAACCCTTGATGGAACTATCTTTCTGTAATTCATGCTGGTTTGCTATTTATTCTCCCTCTTCAGAAAATGGGAAGCTTCTGTAAAAGTCACAGAGGTAATTGCACTATTGGATTTGTATTGTGTGATTAAATGTGTGTATATATGAAATTTGTCAGGAAAAAAACAGCAAGACTACATTCCACAGAAAAGTCTTGCATACATGAGCGAGTGGATATACTTCTGATGCTGACATGTCAAACAATCATAGTTCAAGGTTTAACTAAATCAGTAATAGGCTGTCTATTAATGCATTCACCATTTTTCTTGCCTTTCTTTCTGTTACGCTGCCCAGAGACTGCATAGTAACTGGCACTGGAGAGAGATACTGGCACTATATAGATGACAGAGCCTAAGGAGAGCTTAGACCAGGTGACAATAACATTAATTATAAGATAGGAGGGAGAAAAGACGCATATAGAGAAGACTTACTGCTTTCATTTTTTTATTCTCTCCTCTGAAAAAGAATGCTAAGGATTCAAATTGAGTTTAATTCTCTGCACACAGTGCATCACACATTATTTGCATTAGGTAAGTAGAATTTTCTTTCACCAAGAGGAGCTTTACTAGTCATGGACATTATAAAGAGCATTTCACGTAGCACACGATTAGGCTTTTTTTCCCTTCAATTTAACTGTCATGACATCACAAATAATTTCTGATGCGGCATTTCCCAGGCAGTATACGAGGTTCTGAAAACAGCTTTAATAACTTCATCCCAGCCTCTACCTCCACATCATGCTTCTGGCTAACGGACGTGCATGTTGGATGACTGAGGTTTTCACAGTATCACGTCTCTGATCTCTGACTGCCTATGTCGTTCTGAGCTTGCTTTTATCCTTAATAATAAAGAAGGAAGCAGGATGCAAACAAGAGAGCCAGATAGGCTGTGTCTCTATTGTGGAATGAGAATAATTGCAACCGGCTTAAAGCATTTTCCCCAGTGTCCATCTGCTTTCTGTCTGTATTGCTGTAACCACTGAAGCCACATCTAAAGTGCATGGCACGTATGCTCTGTGGTCAGAATACACCATAGCTTATTTTTCAACATCCTTTATAGTGTTTCCCACTTTACAGAAAGCAAGATATTACATGAAGGCAATGCATGCCCTGATTTCCCTCAGCACAGAGATGAGGTGGGAGATATCACTGTGTCCCATGAGTGGGAAATGATCTCTGGTATCACCATTTAGAGATTACCAACTCAACATGACAATGTGAATCTCTGGGCTGCCAGCTGTCAACCCAAATTTGAGTGTTGAACATGACATCCTGTTGAAGGTAAGTTGGTATTAACATTTGTTTTCTCATAGTAGAGGGTCAATGTGTTCATATGACATCAGACCGATTACAGTATTATGCTCCTGCATTTCTGAGGAAGAAGTAATAATTTTCTAATGTTCTCATTTAGGATTAAAAAGGTAACAAGCAAGGTTATGGTAACAAACCAGCTGGTGTGTTACCTGACATCCCACCCATGTATGCAGTTTGAAAGTAGGGACTAATCCTTGTACCTCTGAAAAGGCGTGTTAGGTATTTGCTCTCACTCATGAGGGTGTTTTTTGTTCAGAGCCGAACTGAAGTTAACTCAAATAGTACTAATTGCCAGCGTGTCTATAATAAAACTGAGGCTTACTGTGTACACAAAAAGAACACAGCATATGCCCTTCTGTACCTATAGATGAAGTTTAGGGGATATACAGTCTACGTCTACTAAAAACATCCTGCAAATATTCCCCCTCTCAGGAATTTGCTGCCTCACATAATATTCCTTTTGAAGACTGACACTAAACTACTCGTTATTTTTCATGCAAGAAGCCTCTTTCACAGATTCAATTCTCCTGGCTATCAACAACTCTCTTGTCATTCTCTTACATCCTATCTTCAGTTACCCATCATGTAAAAACAGATTTAATTACATCCTGCCCTTTCCTGGCTATGCAGAAAAAGGCTAGCACTAGTTGTTGTCCTTGTGAGACATACATATGGAAATATTTATGTTGAAAAAGATATTCTTGATAAGTGTGGGGTTTAAATTTTTTTTTAATGTGTAAAGACAGACAGAGGATGAAAAAAGGAAGATGCATCAGATAGAATGCAATATAGCTACTGCGTTCGGTTTGAAAGTTAATTCAATCAGAAAATTAATTAAATCATGGACTCTGAGTTTATGTTGGTTTTCTTTTTGCTCTATAAAGAACAGAAATAGTAAGAGGCCTTAGAAAAAATGCACATTGACCTCCATCCTTCAAATATACTTAATATATTAATTAACAGCTGTTGTATCTCAACCTAGTTGGCGAAAATGTATACATTAACATCTACACTGGAGATAAAGCTACCTTTAATCTTGTGGCAGGCAGCTGGCAGGATCTATGACAAAACTTTACTGAACTCACAGCATTTGTAAACTGTTCCTTTTTTCTGATTGCCTTTTAAAGAATAAAGTAGCACACAAGCAAATGTTACACACCTTGTTAGCACACCATTGATGGGACTGTTGCAGATGTATTCAGAAGGAAAAAGACTTATTCCTCACAAGTCCACTTGCGGAAGAAATCTTTGCTGAATGTTTGACACACAAAGACTTATGATATTTGAGGAGCATCCAGAATAAAAACACATGCCCAGGCTAACTTTCAGATGGCTGTTCTAGCTTGAAAGAAGGCAACAGGGCTGAGGCAATTTATCCTCTTAGTTCTGGTCTTGAGTACCAAGCACAAGCAAAGAAATGGCTCTTATCTTTGCAGTGGTTCATCCCACCAGAGCACGCTAACGGTTGCAGGCAGTTTGGGATCAAAAAATAGTCTCACATTTTCCAGTCTCATTTTCCAAATCTCACCTGAACCAATGTCTGAGGATCCTTTGTACACAGACGTAAAAGTCAAGTACCTTCATAAAGACAGCGTTGCGTAGGCTAAGCTGCATGTGCTCATATCTAGAGGCTCTCAAATGGCTTCCTGTCATTTACTATTTTCAAATAAATTGGTCCTGATGCAAGTGCTATACATGCAGTGCTGGCTTCATCTGCAACTAAGAGGTTTTACCCTATTTTTTCAAAGGTCACGGCAACTCACGAGGGTATAGTTTACTCCTGGAAGTGTTGTTTCCCTGTTAAACATCCTCCTTCCTTCCTCATTCTCAGCAAGTAAAAAGAAATGCCAACGATCTGAACTACATGACAGAACACACAGCAGGAAGGACACAACGTGATTTGTTGCTGTGGATCTGCGTGAGTCCCTTCATTCAGTTGTCTCAGAGTGAACACGCTCTACAAATTTGCAGATTAATATTTCCCAAAAGCTGCCTTACAGACATTTGCTGGTAAACTGTGGCTGTAGAGGGTGGTAGAATCTCTTTGAAAATGTGACCAGCTGGAGTATGTGCTCTGTTATATCTGAAATTCCCAGGCAGGAAAGCCATGCAATGTTAGGGAAGCACTGTGATAAATTTAGCAAGTGATAATGTAAACAGCATGGAAAAAATGTGTGCTGTACAGGAGGGCACAGGCACATTTGCTAGCTGGGACATTACTGACCATTTGGAAACAAGATTGTAATACATTTAAATCTGATCCAAAGTCTTGTATGTGTCCTCAGTTTTATGCTCTAGAGGTCATCCCTCTGGAGTCAGTGAGACTGCAGAGCATGCAGTTAAATCCTATAGAATTATTTATTTTTGTAAGGATTGGGGACTTAGGGGGTAAAATGTCCTTGGCTTCACCTCCCAAACAGATCAGTAATGTAAATAGGCAGTTACTCTTAACTAGTGTCAATGATTAATTTGCCTAAGAAGAACCCTTACTTTCTCTGGTTAGCTTTACCATTTCTTTGTTCATATTTGAGTGACTTGTCACTTTGCTTGGAACAGGAAAAACATCAACTTGCCAGAAGCCAGAGAACATCTCACCCTTTTTAATTTGCTTGTTTTCAGTATCAATTCACTTAGAAGTCTAAAGATTCAGCCTCATAGTATATTTTCCTGCAGCTGCATTCATATCCCTATCCATAAACTCAATGCAGGTGAATTTGTTGGAAGACATTTGAAATGTCACAGAGAGTTAGTCAAATTGCTAAACTGCAGGCATTAACAAGAAACAATTACATAAACTCTCAAACTGTAGCCAACCCTGCCTGCAGCAATTTGTTTGAATTCCTTTCTTTTTGTGTCTGTTGCTTTGCTAATGGTCTTTAACTGATAGCTTTATAAAAATCACTAAATATCTTAAATGCATCCTTATATTATACTGTAAACACAAATGGGACTGTTAATTCACAGTTCTAGGTTTCCTTCCCGAATCACAAGCATTGCTTTCTTGCCATTGTTTTCCCACAGTGACCTTCAGTGCCATTTGATTTTGATTGATAAAGAGTGATATCGTTTCCTCTTTTAACCAGCCATTGTTCAGATCTGAAATGGGAAATATCCACACAGGCAAATCCAGAGAGCCAAGTGCACTGGGAATGTATAACTCACTTCATAAAATAAAGCCTCCACAGAGCTTGTCTCCTTAAAGAAATCAAAGGCAGTCACTGTGCACACATGCATGTACGCACAAATACAAATACCTATGTATGTATGTGGGTTTGCACACTTGCATGCACACACACACACAAATCCTATTTGTATTTAAAATACCTCTAGTTCCCTCCAGGATTTTTTTTGTTCTTTCTGACAAAAAGGCTGAGACAGGGAAGCAAAAGGATGCAATAAGTGAAGTCAACATGAAGAACCATTCCTAAACCTTAAAACTCCCAGGGGCTTGATTTACTTTGAGGTCTAGACTTGCACAGAGCACAGGATGCAGAAAAAATTTGGAGGTAGCTATATCCTTTCTTCCTTCCATCCCAAGAGAAATGTATTTCTCAGTGCCTTGGCAAAAGTAAAGTCATGGTGTGATCCAGTTGGAACCAATGGGAATCTTTGCAAGGATCTCAGCAGATTATGGATCAAACTGCACATGTATAAATATCTAGCACATGTAATTTTGTAAATTGCTCATCCTGTTTTAATGACACAGGATCATAATTCCGTTTCATGTAACTCTTTTTTGGATAGATTGAGTGAATAGAGAACATTCTTTCACTCAGCAAAAAGTTGACTTGGTTTTATTTTCTTGGTTCACCCACCTAGCTTCACCAGTGAAAGTGAGCAAAATGTATGCAATTTCCGCTGTATGATAAATAACAAATTTCCTATGAAAAGGATCCTTGTTTACTTCTGTTACGTAATGTCATTGCTAATTGTGTTAATTATTTCAAACCTGTCTTGCTTTCTTTCCATATGACAAAATATAATGTAAAATGGCCCAGTGAAACAGGACACACCATAATCCTCAACAGTTAATTCAAAGCTTTGCATTAGCACCAGAGAGCAATTAGCTCTTTGAATTCAGACAAATTGGTAGGGTCACAGTAAATCTACTGTGAAGAAGGGGAACCGAGTGAATTGAAGAGAAACTTCCCAGACTGCAGTAAATATGTAGTAAATCAGCTCTTGATAATTCAGGATGCACAGAGACAAAAACATACCGAAGAATCCAGAGAAGGTTTTTTTTTTTAAGTATCTATCCTGGCAAAGGGAGGCATAGGAAAGGGAAAGGCTAGACTGTTGAAAGGGCAGAGGGAGGGATAGTATTTTTTCTGTGAACATAATTGTAAAGAATAGTAAATGTCAGTGATATTGATAGGAGAAAGATGAAAAAGAAAAAATATGGGTTTGTTATACACTGAACAGTGACCGGTGCAGCAAAGCTCAGCTATGCAGCAGAGAGACTATAATGGGTATGAAAGGCTGGACTGCTGATGTGGATGAGAAGAAGACAAATTGTTAACAACATGAGACTTGCTCTTGTTCAATTGCATTTTAATAACATGAATGGGCTCAGTGGAACTGGCAAGAGGCATAGAACAGAAATTACCTTATAAAAAGATCGTCTGCCTCAGGATCTGTCGCCACTGAGCAGGAAGAATACAATAGCAGGGGAAGAGACCAGGATGCCCTTGCTGTTTTTAACACAGTGGTATGAATGCCCAGATCCAGAGGGTTGTGGTTAAGGCAACAGACTGCCTAATCTCAGTATCTGTTTTTGTCACAGATTCTGGACAAAAAGATACTGAGGTTGCCCAGAAACTGAGGTTTGCAGAGGCAAATCCAGCAGCAGTCAGGGCTGAAGGAGCCAGAGTGGAGCTTGCCTCTGGTCCAGCTTCAAAATGAAGTTAATGCACTTGCTTTCTTTTCATGGTGGTCCAGATCATGCCTTTATATTTTCAGAGACAGAAGTTCTATAGTAATTGACTATAAAAACAGATAGACTAAAATGAAGGTGCAAAGGCTGTTCCCATCTTCCTTAACACATTCCCTGTTTTCCCTGCCTCATTCCCTCCCTAAAACACATGCAGAATAGAGGTGATGACATTTCTAGCTTTCATTTGACGTGAAGACTGTCATTTCAAAAGACTATTTCCTACTCTTTTGGATGCATAAGTTGCTGAAGTAGGGGGAGAAGAGACTGGAAGGTGGCCTGTACCAGTCCTGCTTTCTTTTTTGAGGTGGCATATCATTTTCATTTCTTTCATGCTTGCCAAAAGGCACACAGCAGGGGATGACACCTACCAAAACACTTTCCTCCTGCAAAACACTTTCTCTGGTGCAATATCCAAAATACTTCAGAAAATAACTCCACTGCAGACCTAGGCAGAGTGTGCTCCACGTTCCTGCTGGTGTCCAGGATCTGAACAGCATGTGAGCTTTTGTGGGTTGTCTTGAGACAGGCGTGTCCTCCACTACTACCAGAAAGCCTTGGAGATGCTACAAATCAAGCCTGCAATCTTTTGCTGCATGCTGCCAGTGAGTGAATGACTAAGCTAACACCACTGTGGTATAACATCCACATCAAAATTAAAGGATCAGTATATGGCTTACCAAACCTCAGTCACGCCTGCCAGCAACTGCACGGACTGAACACAACTGTAATATTTATCTCTTCATGCCGAAAATATTCTGTTGCCACCTGTGAGAACAGTTCTTCAGTTCATATGGTATTTACAACATTTGCACACTGAAGGATTCCCAAAATCTGGACAGCTATGAAGAGGACAATAAAATATGTCAAGTATCAATTACCAGCCAACAAAATGGCTCAGTTCTCCCTCCAGCTTTGCATTGAGCCTTATGTACTAAACAGAGAGCATCCTGCCTGAGATGAGAGGCAAGAGGTTTAATTTTAACCTTTTTCCTTCCCTTCCCAAAGGCATTCAGGCTCCAGAGATGGCTCCGTATTTGAGGGGGGCAACATGTTCCCTACTGATGAGAAAGCTTTCATCAAAGCAGCAGGGCCTGGGATGAAAGAGCCAACACCCTGTCATGATTTAGACCTCCGACAGTCCTGCTGAAGCTGATAAGATTACACAGAATGTAAACCAGGGCAGAATGTAACCCCAGAGCACTTTTTAATCTTACATAATCAAAAAACAGGAAGATATAAGGTTTTAAGTCGTATTTTTCCCTGTTGTATCCATGGAACATACACCAATGTAAGTCAATGTTCGTTCTGAAGGAATAATCCACGCTCAAGACCTAGTCCCCAATTACAAAGGCACAGCTGGCTGGTTACAGATGATGACCTGCCTACGAAGGCAAAGTGTAAAACTTTAGTACTTCAAGCAACACATGATTTGTGACATTCCTTGAGTAAACTGAGTCCACCCAATCAGTGGGATTGAAATTTCATTCTAATAGTTCAAGTTCTGCAGGAATTTTTCTCTGATATTCTTTCACAGTGATTTCTTTTCTCTTTTTTTTTAATGCTGGCATAATTCACTTTGACATAACATTTCCATTACTGCATTCACACCAAGGCAGCCTTTCTGGGAAGTATCCCTCCGTGTGGCAGAATAATGTGGTTCTAATGAGATTACTCACGGGGTAGAGTTAAGCGTTTATATGAATCTTTGCAAGAGTGGGGTGTTAATTACCAGCTCACATACCAGAACCCAAATAATGAAACATAACAATATACACATTTCCCCCAAAGTTTCCTGGGCTCCTCTTGGTCAGAGCAATGGTGACACAGGAAGGCCTCTGCAGGAGCTTGAGCTCCATTCACTGCCACTATTGTGTATAATTGAGGGAATTTTTTTGACACAAGCACAATACAGAGCAGTATCAAATGTGAAGATCTTAAAGTCACAATGCATTTAAAAAATGAAAACTCTGCACTGAAAAATATTAAAGGTGCTTGTAAATTTTCCCTGTCCGAGTTCTGTATCAAGATTTTAACTCAAATGAGTATTCTCAGGTGAAATAAAACATAATAGTCATTATTATTAAAAGAAAAAGAACCAATTTAGTAGTATTTTGCAATCTGGAAATGAAAAAAACGTCAAGTTTCCGCTTCAGGTTTCCTTTCTCCTCACCCTCTGCTCTCTCTGCCTCCCTGCTTTAGAAGGCAAAGGGAAGGAAGTGTGCAGGGACATATTTTTCATCCTCTTTTATTGTTCTTTTTCTTGGACATGTATAAACTTTA
Source organism: Numenius arquata (assembly GCF_964106895.1). Taxonomy (NCBI): domain Eukaryota; kingdom Metazoa; phylum Chordata; class Aves; order Charadriiformes; family Scolopacidae; genus Numenius; species Numenius arquata. Next base: position 35,855,216 of record NC_133585.1, on the reverse strand, counting down.
CTGAGCTGAAATTAATTTTCAATAGACTATTTTTTCAAAACATGCTTTTAAACATTTCTCTTGTTTTACATTCTCTATATTTTTGTTCCACCTCATCATCTCAAAGCAAACTATTCTCTGTCTCCCTTAATGTTATCTTTTATGTTCTTTCTGAGGAAAGCCACTGAAGTGAACTTTGCATTGCGCAGATAAGAGCAGCAAGCTGTAGTAAGGTTTTAACAATTATGAATAGTTTCATTCTCTGATTAGCCTATTACTCCCATATCCTCCCTCTTTTCAGTACTGGACCAAGAAATGACTTTGAAAAGTCTACAGAGACTTATGCATTCAGTGAGAAATACCAACAGTTAGCAACTTGCACATCAGCATTAGGCAAAACCGAGGGAACATTCACATTGCCTAATGCAACATGGAAATCAAGTAATTACAACCAGACACAACACGCACCAGGAACTGCAAAATATGTTATGAGAGAAGGGAAAACTGTAGGGACAAATTATGTAAATAGTCCATACAGGAGATATGTAAATGACTAAAAAAAATGTTATTCACAGGTTCCTAACTGATTCCTGAGGGAATTGTTAACTGTGTGTAAAATACGGAAGATTACTTCCAGGTCCTTTTCTCTATTGTATCACTCTTCCCATTGTCTCCTTAATTAACACACTTCTCACACTTTCTTCTTTGTTTCCTTCAAATTGTTTCCAGCTAAGAATAAATGAAATCTACAGTCTAAACTAAATTGTATACCAGTTTCAATCAATAGGAAGCGAAGAAGAGAAAGTCAGAGGAATACCTCTACCTGCACTATGAATAAATTATAATAACCATATATACTTGACTGAACATTGCCATTGCCTTTTCTGAAAGGAGGGATGGGGGACTGAGGAGTTCTTGTAGGACCATGTCGGGGCTATGTGAAACCTTGGAAAAGCAAAGCAACCCTAGTTCATCCAGAAGGATAACAAGCCCTCGAGCTCCTAGGCAGAGCAGGGAGAACCAGAGCCTGTGCATGGAGGATGCATGTGAGGCTGGGACGGGAGCTGATCTGGGCAACTGGGGAAATTTCTCCTCTGGTGGGAATCCAAGCCCAGCCCTCAGGCTAGGCATCGTCCAATGGAGACAAGGGCAGACGAGGCTGGCGGTATCACTGAGGCTGCCAGGAAGGTGACAATAAAGAACTTGTGCCATGAGCCCATGGCACAGGTGGAGATAGTGAGAGTGGGGTGCCTTGGGGCACATGCTCCATCCCTGGAAACATTCAAGGTCAGGCTGGATGGGGCTCTGAGCAATCTACCTAGTCGAAGGCGTCCCTGTTCATTGCAGGGACTAGATGACCTTTAAAGCTCCTTTCCAACTCAAACCATTCTATGTTTCTATGATTCTAAATGACCATGACTGTATGATGGAGAAAACACCTGAGCAGCAAATTCTCCCACTCAAACCCAGCAGTGAAGAAAAAAACCACCAACAAAGCCCTTCCAATATTCTGATTGTTCATGATTTTTAAAAGTTCATATGCAAATGTGAACTGAAATGACATTTTAGAGCTATAAGATGCAATTCATTTCCTTCACTGGTGCTGAGTGACCAGCCATTCATTGTCATGCAGCTAATTGCTTGCCAACTGCTAATCAATGAGATCTGAAATACCATGTATGCATAAGGGCTAATTCCAAGATAAAAAGGAAAAAAGAAAAGAAAAAAAAGCAGATAAAACATCCAATATCGCTGTGGTATTCATCCTCCAAGAGGTATCCCATGCAAGATAAATACTCAAATTGTATGTGAGCCTTTTCTGGAGGATGTGAGAAAGACAGAAGTGATAGGTACACTTTACATTAAATCTCTAAGTTTTTCCTTAACAAAGAAACTCCTGAAGCTGCTCCCTGACAGACATTGCAGAGGCAGGAAAAAGGGCAGCTGAATCCCTCAGTGATGGTGTAGCTTTAGACACACTGCAGTTCTCCAGTTTCCGCAAAAAGACCATCCAAATGACCGCTGCCCCATGGCTTAACAGATCTGTCAGATGGTGGGGCCCATTTGTTCTTATTGTGTTCTGATGATCCAGAGTATCTGGGCACAAACTGAAATCTTTCTGACTGGGCTGAAAATGGCTCTGAGAGCAATTTCAAGCTGAAATTATCCAGACATTTATCCAGACATTCTCAGGACTGTATCAGCCAAATGGCTATCTCCCAATGCAGAATTAAAAGCCTGATGCTGAACAGATTATGTTTGAGAGAGTCAAAAGTACACAGAGTGTATTCTTCTGTAAAACTGGAATGTGATTATGACTTCTGGGGCATGGTAAAAATAAATTATTGCATTTGTCAAATATTTTGAAAAATACTATTTTGTATCTGATCCAATAGGCATGCAATATTTCCGTAAACACAACAGTGCAAATTTATACTGTCATAGCAGATAATAATAGATTGAATTACCATGCTGAAACAAAGACTTGGTCTGTCTTCATCCACAGCACCTTTGCACAGTGTGCAATTCCATAATGCATATTTTAGAGAAGAGTGGTACACCTCCCAAATCTTTAGCAAAAGTTGATGAAATTAATAAAATTAAATAACTAACTGATCTGAAAGTTTTCTCTCTCTTTCTTGATACATTTTGGGGATGCAGGTGGCATGATTTATACATAGTGCTATGCTACATCTACTTGTGGTATGACTTTTGGGCTGGCTATGGTTTCACTGTTTTGGTTTTTAAATGCATGCATGGTGTGCTGAAGATGGAGAAGGCACAGGGAGTCTCAGCAGCCACTATAAGAGACTGTTTCCTTGTGTACTTAACATACACGTGCCTCTTGGAGGACTGCTATGTGTGAGCAGGGACTGGCCGGTAGGACCCATCCAAGGAAACTTTGCTGCTGGTTTTGCATCTGAAATTCCTGGGAAATACAGGAGCCTTCCTCCCTGGTGTTTTTCTGCTGTGCTGGGGATTTGCCAGTGTTTAAAGCATAGGTTAGGCACTAAGAAGGAAATGAAATGATCCATCAGTGACTATAACCTTCACTTTCTCCTTCCTCCTGTTAACATTGAGACACAGATGGGCAGGAACAGTACAGGAGCCTCTGAACAAGCACTGCATCTGACACCTCCATCCTGTATCCTTCAGTGGCAAAGATCAACTAAGTCAGAAAAAATGAGTTGCACTAAGGTGTTTTTGAATGAACTATAGACATTTGTAGCTTGTGAAGAAAGAATTACATTCTCTTCAAAATAAGCAAAAGCAATATTTTTCATCAAGGATAATTAGAAAGGAAATAAAATTGCACAGCCAGCGCTGCCTGACCCCATTGACATGCATTCCCTCTCCCCCCAGGATGAACCTGTATCCACTGCTCTGCTTTTTCCTTCCCTCCTGCTAGTGAATAATAAGCCTCAAGGACACAGGTGTGCAGTGATACTGAAAATAGACACCGCTTTTCAAAACAGCCCCTAAAAGGGTCTTGTCACTGGAACGAACCTCCGCCTGCATTAGCCCATCCATTAAATACTCTGGTTTTCAGAAATGAAACCAGGCTTTCAGAAACACAGCTGCCCCCAGCTAATACTGCCCCTATGTTGAGAGGAAGGGACGCCTCCTCCTCCTTCCTTCCTTCTTTCCTTCCTTCTTCCCAAAATAAAAGCACCGTGGACAACTTGAAAGAGAGAAAAATGTAAATGCAGATTTTGATAACACATGTAAAGGAAAACAAATTTCTCAAGATTAATAAAAGATGAAGAAATTCAGCCCCCTGATATAATGTCTTGATGTTTTGATGACACCCTTTGTTGGTTCAGACATGAGTAGGAGACTAGTATATTTCATATTTCATAGAAAAACAGGAAAACAAGCTCAGAGATTTATGTTTAACCACTGAAGAACGGCATTTAGAAAGCTGCAGCCTGGAAATGAGTCTTTTATCAAATTGCAGAAGAAACTGAGTGGGAGGATTGTACAAACTAACCAGAAAGTGATGGTCAAAGGGGAAATGAGCATACTCTCATTGACAGAGTGGGAAATGTCAGGGGGGGGTGGGGAGAAGCAGGTTCGTTTTCTCTCTCTTTTTTATTTTTTGAGAAAATGACTTAGAAATATTAATATCTAAGAAAAACAGTAGAGGAAGAAGACAGATATCATCGCATAACTGAAGTATAAGATATCAGATAGCTGCATTTGCAGCTGGTGGAGATTATGTGTAACATATAACCTGTTGCCAATTCCTTTGATGAAACCAGTGCTCCCTTTACTCTACACTTGCAAATAAATGAGGTGGTGACCAGTTACCATTAATCTTGTGAAAATCACAAATGAAGGCCAACAGTTTTCTATCAGCCTCCTTATGAAAATACAGTTGAGGTAAGATCAAAGCTCTGGGGTTACAGCAGGAATGCCTGACACTGACCAAATCTATCTGGAGCAGCAGGCAAATGAAGGATGAACACAGGACTGGATTTAAACAGGTATATCAGTGTGCCTGGCAAAGGTGGCACACCCAAGGCTCAGTGTGAATTTCCTCCAGCTCCTGAGAGGACACAACCCCTTCTCCAAAACCTCCTCCTCTCCCTTCCTTCCTACACTTCTTCTCACCAAGTCTAATGGAAGAACTGGGATGAGTGATCCACAAAGGTTTCTAATCCCACCCTTCCCCGCAGCCATAAGGGCTACAAGCAAAACCCTCCATGTCCCTCTCAGCTTTGGTAATAACTTTGCTACAAATTCCTCATGCCTACACATTACTGACATTAATTTCCAAATCCTTCTGTTGCTCATAAACTATGTTCCCATGATGTTAGGAGGAAAATACACATACAGAGAGAAACCCCTGTCTGCCACCATCATCACAACAATCTCCACAAACTGTCAAGCAGAGTATGATAAGAAACCCTCCTTTATAAAACAAAGATGGTGAGCATAACCTCTAAAATGGGGGAAAGAGTCCAAAGGGCCAAGCAGAGCTTTAACTGATTGGAAAACTGAGGTGCCCAGCACCAAAAATCTCCTTTTGACTGGCTTAGAGACAGTTTCTTTCTTTGCCTTTCCCATTTGTGCTTCCCCACTTCTTTGGGACTGCTCTCCCGCTGGGTCAGATTTAGTCTCTCTCCAGATGAGATGGGATATTATATTTTATAGAGAAAAAAATCCTACATCAGCACAGAGACATGAAAGCTCGAAGTTGCTCCCATTCCCACAGATACAGAGAACTGTGAGAGACTTGTGGATGCTGTCTGGAAGAGATGAGGGACAGCAGGCAGGTTTTCTGCTCTTTTTTGGCTGCTGCAGTGTATGGGAGATAGGAATTTGTGCATGCCTGGTAAGCAAGCAAGCAAGCCGGTGTGAAGAAACACCAAACTCATCAGCCAATTTCTATTTTTTTCCCCCCATTGGGACAGCTTACCAGACTTTGAAGTTCTGCTAGCCAATGAGTATTAGTGTGCTGTGACAGCTGGCAATGCATTCCAGTGGGTAAGTGATGGACTGGCTCTGGAGAGTAAAATAAATTATGAAGTGGGTGAAATTTCAGCCCTCCAAATAACAGTCCAATGATTTCATTGGAATGGCTGTGTCTGGCAACATATTCAAACACATACAGCTGGGCAGAACACACAAACGTTCCTATATGAAACGGCCACAGGCATAGGAGGAGAGGGAGTTCTTGCTGCATAAGTGAGCCCAAGTCCACAGACAGTGAGAGAGGATTTTCAAAATATGCATGCTTGAGAGGCAGCCATGTATAGTTCTATGTAAATGTAAATATCAGAGCCAGTGATGAGTACTTTATACAAGCTGCTCAAAACCAATATCTTCACTGTTTCTCAGATGATGTGTATGGCCTATGGAATGTCATTTACTGGTTGCATTGTCAAAGCACCAACATATCCAAAAAACTCAATTTTAATCTCGATAAACAGAATTTGCATGGATAGTTTTGCACTTGGAGACCTGAATATGTAATGCAAATTAGAGTCCATGATCGAGAATTTTCTGAGCATCTACCTCCCATTTGGAATTAAATAAGTTTAGATAGCACCACCCTGCCAGATCCCTCTAAAACTCTCAAAACCTTGCCTCTCAAAATGCCTGACCTGTGACTGTCAGCACAGAGTGACTGATAAGGAGTTAATTGCTTTCTTTTGTACCTGAGAGGAGGAGGAGGGCTGGTGATGGACCTAGGCTGACTGATGGAGGTGGAGAGGGCAGAGGACAGGAGAGCAGCTTTTCGGGACAGGAGGTTTCCTATTTGTACCTGTAGCCCCTTCCATGAAGTTGGATATTCTGAATGTATCATCAACAAACAAACAATGAGCAGCCTGTTCTGCCAATATTTGTTGTTCCATAGGTTCTTATTTTCTCTTTTTGTCAAATATAGTCAATATAATTTGTTTTGATCAGGGAAGGACTGTGGAGCTTAGTTCTCCAGAATTCATAAATCTTTTTCAGCCTCTGGATGAGATCCATGGAAGTGTAAAACACCATTATAAATAGTTGGAGGTGTGTTTGCTTCTGTCTTTTATCTACTCCCATTTGAAGCAGAAGTAACTAAAATCCATGAAAGTCCAAATGTTGAATTAATGTGTTTTCACTGATACAGAAAACACACACATGAGGAATTTCTGCAAGTTTTACATTTGGCCAGGGACACTGAGGTCTGCAATGATCTACATCTATGCAAAACTGTCTCCGTGTTACCAGCTACTGCACAGGCGATGAACACTGTGTGCGAGCCTGCATGCTTTGGGCTGACTCCCTTGCCAGAGCAGCCGGTTCGTGGTCTTTCCCCTCTACACCGTGGTGACACTGAGCTCTAACAGCTTTGCGGCTCATGTGTCAGCTGCCTAAAAGAAAAATCTGTGCACTGGGAAAATTCACTGCAAAACTCCTAGCTACTCACGTTTGTTTTGCAGTGGTTTTAATCGCCATTAGCCAAAGCTAATGGATACATATTGACTCTTTCAAAAAATCAGTTTCTTTCAGTTGTTGAAAGCTTCATCAGGAACTTAAACTTCAGGGATAAACCACTCCTTGCTAATATGACATCATCCCGTTTCCTCTCTTTTCATCATACACTGGCATGATGACTTTTGTTCTTATACCAGGGTAATTAATTTCTCTGATACAAGGTAATTACTACTTCTTGTCTCAGGAATACCTATGTGACTCTAAACACATTCTTCTGTTTGGAAATCATAACTCTGATAATTCTGCTACTATATATCTACTAAATTAAAAATCAAACTAAATCACAATAGATTTCATGTCAGCCCATTAAGCAACTCAAAGTTGATGTACTTTTGCAAAGTCCTAGAGGACTCTAACAATATAAAATCTCTTTAATGCCATCAAATTTCCAAGTTTAAAGCCTGGGGAAATGTTTTGATTACTCTTAAATGGTTCTCAATACTGAAGGAGGAAAGGCTTGCAAAGAAGTCGACGATCTTGAGCTTAAAAAAATATATATACATTGTAGCCTTTTGTTTTCTTTCGAAGTTAAACAAGAGGACTGAATAGCCCAAAAGGGAAGTTAAAGTATTTCAAGCTGACCTACAATGACAGAATGGTTGGGGCAGAGCTTTCTTTTCTGTTTCACTTCAATCTACATTCACTTTCTTTCCAAATCTTTCAGCTAAGCTATCAAAGTAAAGATTGATCTTTCCTGATCTCTGACCTTTTTTTTTTTTTCGTAGGATCATTTATGCTGCCAATATTCTTTGCAATATTGTGGGTTTCAGTTTCTCCTCTGCTCTCTTGCTGTTAGACCTCTTGAACACCCTTCCAGCTAGGAAGCCCAGAGATCATGAACTCACATGAATGCTTTGATAGCAGTCAGAAGCACTGAGAGCAGTACTTCTGTTTGTTTAAATAGAATGTATAATTATTGTCTTTGGTGTAGTTGCAAGGAGAAAAAAAAGGATTAAGATACTATTGGACACCATCCCAGCCCTGCTGGAATCCTCAGTGGTTTTCAGGGTTTAAAATTACCAAGATGTTCATTTTCACTGAGAACAGTCAGCTCTGGATAAGGAGATACATCTGTATGCTCTGTTTCAAGTGAGCAAATTGCTAGAAGTATTCTGAGGGGCTGTTGCTGATATTCAGGCATGTGAAATAACAATGGGACAGTCACATTCGTTTCAGTCTCCACCAGCTCCCTTCTGTAACATGCCTCTCAGTTAAGCTCTATTCATCATTGTGTTATTTTTAGCCTGGTTTCCAAAGGAAACAAGGGCGTATGAGACCGCGTTGTCTGTCTGTCTGCTTATCACTGCCTCCATAATAATGCACTATTGGCCAATTTGACCAAACTTGACAGCGGGATAAAAATCTGCAGGATGTGAAGTAGCTGCCAGTTTCCCAAAAGTGGTGGCCGATGGAGAAACGGCAGTGGGAGCTGAGCAGCTGCCTGGTTTCTGGGGCTGGCCAGCACCTCGGTGGTTGGCACACACACAGCTCGCTCACAGCACCAATCGCCCTAACACCAAAACTGTGCACAGATACAGGGAAGGGATGAGCCATTGGGAGCCATCAGAAGCTGGCTGTTCTCTCCTGGGCTTCCCTCTCTGGAGTTTCTCTTTGACTTTGGTATCTGCATACAGAAAGAAACCTTCCTGCCATTATAACATTTCAGTTGGCTGTGCTTCTTCATCTTATTGCATATTACCACTTACTTTACACTACACATTTTTAAACTGTCACAAATACAGACTTCATTATGCTAAGGCACAGAACTTCTCAGGTTTCCCCCATTATTATTTTTGCCACCACGTCCAGCTTCAGTTAGTCTTTTTGTTTTAAGGCACATGGTAAGAAAGACATTTGTTAGAAAACAACTTTCCAAAATGACTCCTTTGTCAGGTGTCATTATTCCTCTTATCAGGAAAAATTATAAACGTGAAGCCCAGTCCTACTCTGTTGCTGATATTTAATTAGGCAAAACATAAAAATGAGAGGGAAAAGATCAGATTTCCACCAAGCATCACCTACTACATTCACAGAGGGTACAGACCAGCCAGTGGAAAAGGCAGGGTCTTGACTGGTTGGCCAGAAATTAAGTCAACAGGATAACTAACTCCAGGTGATGACTGCTGGTGAAAGTCAGGAGGACCCCATCCTCTCAACCAGCTCACATAGTGGAGCAGAGATGCAATGCCTGATGGGCAGCCAGGACCCCCCAGACTCTTGCTGCCAGGTTGGGCCATGTCACCCTCCATGATCACGGAAGTGAAGCTGATATTTGGCCAGCATTGATTCTACTTGCTAGTGAGGGCGTCAGCAGGCTGCTTCGTAGCGCTGCCATTGTAAGAAAGATCAAAACATTTCAGTATCAGTTCCCCTCCCCATCCCATTTTTCCTCCGAGAAGAACAATTTAGTGCTCAACAGCCTTATTCTTTTCATACCTCAGCACTGCAAAGGCAGGAAGCTTGGTTTGGCAGACCCGTAACCAGCAGAGAAGAAGAAAACCTCTGAGGAACCACCAGCTGTCACATTTACATTCCTAAAGGAGACCAGCACCCCAGGAGCTGGTGCAGGGACATCAGAGAGGTGCAAAGTTTGAGTCATCCCCCAGCCTGAAATCAGGGCTCCCACTCTGACCCAGCACGAGAAGTAACAGCACTATGAAGAGCTATTTGTGGTGCCTATAGTTTAAATAATACCAAACTGGATAAAATGTCTGTTTTGGCCAAAGTGAACAGACCTGGGAGCCTGGCTGCTTTGGGGCTGTTTATTTATTCATTTATTTATTTATTCTTTGCTTTTTAATGGCAATCAAAAGCTTCACATACAGAAGCATAAACTAAAACTATATTTAAGCCTTTAAAGCAAGCCGACTGCCAGAATTGTGAAGTGTCTGCAATTCTTATTAAGAACCAACTGATGTTTTCTCATTTGAAAATGCAGCTTGGCATCTCTGGAATTGAAGCACTGGGAGAAAAGCTTTGCTACTCAGTTCAACTCCTCAACAAACCAAGGAACCCACAGAATATGGGGAGGGGCGGGGTGAGAGATGCCCACTGTGTAATGGTTCACTGGGGTCTTTGCTTTTTTCTTTTCTAACAGCCTATTTTGAGTCACCATAGCACAGAGTCATCAAGTACTGAGGCTGTTAGGTTCACTGACTCCGTTGCAAAACATAGAATTATTTTCCCAAATATTTATCTTTTCAGCTGAAAATGTCTGTGCTTGATCTCTGACTGGAGCTACATTCTTGGAAGCAAAAGCAAAGTTCTTTCAGCTGTTTGAAATAACTTTAGAAATGCTTTTATAAAAAAAAGTCAGACATAGTTGCATGTATTTTGCAATCCCAAATGAAAAAAAAGGAATTAAGTTTGACAACTGGCTTGGGCAATGCTTTCATGTAGATCTAGTGCCTTTGCTGGACTTGAAATAAAACAAGGATCTGCCAGAAGCAATATGCAACTTGTGCATTCACATGAGGTATATCTTTACAAGGTGGACATGAATGCATTGCTAGTCATAGCGTGGACACAAGTACGCAAATGACAGCATAGCAATCGAAAAGAGAACCTGGCACCACAGTTGTGAGTTTTCATGTCTCATACCCTCTTTTAGTCTTGAGACGGGATGGATTAGTGGGGCAGTGGAGGAAATAAATATACTAGAGTGAAATGAGTACAGAAGTACAAACTGGGAAGACCGAGATTAAATAAAGGTGAAGGAGGCTGGAATGTATCCCAATGATTACTGAAGGGAACAGGAGGCTTGAGAGACCTTATTCCCTTTAAAGCTGAGTGAAGAGAAGAGATACCACTCAGTTTAGCTACTGAGCTAAACTTAGAAACACACGGTACACAACCTCACTACCACACCCCAGATGACCATTAGCTATCATAGCACACGCCGTGTCATCTGGTCTCTGTATATCACATCACTTTAACAGAAGCACACTGGTTAACAGAAGCATATTATTTTTGGAGGTAGGGGTGGAGTGAGGAAGAGAACAAAAGAAGGAAACCTGAGTCCCAAGACCAGGGATAGTGCATTAAAAAAAGAAAATCCACTCTAAAAAAGAGATGCCATAATATGCTGGAAAGCAGTGATTGTCCTTAAAAACCTTTCTTCTGTATCTGGAATTTTCACTGCGAAATCAGACTGAAGTTACACCAATGAATTACTGAAATCTCCACATAAAATTTGCACTCGGGGTCCTGGATCTTGCACTTCTGCTTATTAAAAGTGCAAATATGTGAAAAACTTCTGATCTTTTAATTTATGTGCTTGTGCCAAGAAATTTTTGTGACATATTCGTAGGATGTCATTTTCTACTTTTTTTCCCCCCCAGATTTTTTTTTTTTAAAAACCTTGTTAATTGAACTTCATTCATCATTAATTTATCTGAAAGAGGGAGAGGATGTGTGAGATGCCCCCTTCTTTCCACATGGGGAATAACTTGATCTGTGAAGCTCACTGCCAGATATTATGGAGACCACTTAGGTTCCTTGGGGGACAGGTGTATGGGTGCTTCTTATGCTGGGTGCACAGATGCTTGTCAAGAGCCGGGAAGGACCACATCCTATGTGCTCTATTACTTGCATGACTTGCAAAACATGACTGCCTGGACAAGATGAGTTCCTCCTCTAAAACGTAACCAGCAAAGAGCAGCTCCCTCCATCTCCTCCATGGGACCTGTCTTTCAAAAGCCATGGAAAAGAGCTAAAGCACGTTGAAGTCCCTGGGGAAAACATCTGCTGTTGCACAGGTCTTCTGCACTAGTGAGTCTGCCCCAACCTTGCCTGGTGGCCACACTACCCCCCTGCCTCCTGCTCGGCTCTGGTCCAGCACAGCTGGCAATTGCTGTGCGAGGAAGCAGACAAAGCATCTGTCCTCTTTTTCATTTAAAAAACCGCTACAGCATGATTTTTCTGCTGAAGGCCTGCTGCCTCTTCTAAGTCATATTTGTCCTGATAAAATGGAGAAGGCTGAGAGAGGATTTTGTCTCATGGTGGAGGTGGGATACAATTTCTGACTGCTATCGCAGGAAAAGTTGTTATTCTCATTAAGTCATCCTCTCTGCAATATCATGCAGCATTTGTGGAGTGCTGCAACTGTTTCTTTGGCAAATGTTCAAATTAATATAAGCAATCATATTGTTCTAAGGTCATCCAGGAAATCAACAGCCTCCCTTTCCTCCTGACCCTCTCACCAGTTTCCTGCCTTTCCTGCACTCTTCCTAACACACTTGGCCGGTTTCAGCACAGCATTGCCTTGGAGAAGTGAGCTGCTCAGAGACTCCTTTTGCAGAGACTCCCTAAGAAATAAAAAAGTTCTTCTTGGAGCTTCCCCTTAGCCCCTTGAATACAGCATCCTTCCCGAACACGGCCAAACTCCTTTGCTCAGGCCCATAAACATCTTGCTTGACCCTGATGGAATAGCAGCACTCCCAGGAATTTGAAAAGAAATTTGCTCCTGAGGAACCTTTTTGCTACACCCACAATTGCACCTCTTCGTGTCCCTCAGGGTACAGGGAAGAAGAGGGGTAAGTAGATGTTTCCCTGAGGGCAACTTGTTGACCAACAGCAGGGAAAGTGATCTGTGCCCTTCATGATGATCTGCCACTGCCTGCCTTTCCAACCTTGTATCAGGAGGCTTCTCTGCACAGGAGAGACAAGAAGAAGATTGGAGGGATACTGATTGGTGACTCTTCACTGGGACCTCATGGCTCACCTGTCAAGACAAAGCAAACCTTGCTAAGAATGAAAATTAGGGCATTACAGAGAAGGTTGCAGAGGGTGAGTCCTCTCTTGAAGGCTGGTGCCTGTCCTGTGAGACATAAGGGAGTGAAATGGGGCCAGCTGGCAACAGGGGCAAAAAGCAACTGGATCTATCAGGGAAGAAATCAGGAAGGGTGTGTGGGGAACCTAGACCTGTGGCTGGTCTTTGAGTGGGACCTTGAAAACATCTGGAAGAGCGCCGATGTTTATGTTGTGCCAGGGGCATGCCCCCAGGGACAGGATGATGAGTCTGGCAGCATGTTCACCTTGTTGTGCTGACCAAGCCACTAGCAATTGTGTTGATTAAACAAATACCCTGAGAGATCTGAGAAGAGCTGGGCAGCTGTAGGCATGTTGAGTGCCTGTGCTGGTGGGAGCAGCTCCAGAGAACAAACAGAGGAGAGGAGAGCTGCTGGCATGTGAAGGGCTTGCTAGGAATGGGCCTATGAACATGAAACCGCAGCAGGAGGGAATGCATGGCCAGGCGAAGGGAGGGGGGAATTTCCACAGCGCACTTAAAGATCTTATAAAATGTTCATTAAATTAGGTTTCCAGCAATTGTCAGCACTTGAATTATAAGGACCAAATGCAATTGAAAAACTACCTTTTGCTTTCATGTGAAATGGTAACTGCACATCAAAGGTTTTAATCTTCTCCAATGACTAAATATGTGGAAATCTGTAGGTCTATTTATATAAAAACTTCCAAAGGATATGTTATCTCTGTGATTTACCCCCACTCCTTCCCCAAGGGATTTTTCTTTCATGTCTTCTTGCACTGTCTACATTTATTTACCAGTGAATATCACTTCAAATGAATTTAGTAGCAGGGATGTTTATAGAAATAGCACATTTTCAATGACTTGTGGGGAATACTTAAAAAGCGAATGCTGTAAAACACAAGTGTGTTTACATTAGAAAACCAATAACAGACTGGTTAACAACCAGTCTGGGTGTGGAAGAAAAAGGAGACCTGTTCCTCCACTCCAAACTAGTCTACAGTCTTGAATATCAAAATGCTTTTCAGTGGTTTTTACCTCTTTTGTGACAAACCTGTTTCCTAGTAAGCTTTAGATCATGAATTTTTCACTGAAACTATTCAGAGGATCGCTTGAACAATAATTTGAATAATCATTTGAAAATACGTTATTCTGGACGGAACGAAATAAAGCAAACCTTTTCCAATAAGCAACTTGCAATAAATTATTCCATCACCTCTAATCAAAAGTGCATAGCCTGAAGGAGAGTAAAGAAAAATATCTCAAAACAGCAATTAATCTGCTATATTAATGAAAGGAACCATGTGTGACAAGTGTACAAAATGAACTTTCCCAGAAACCCTTGTACATTCTTGTTCCACTTTGGAGAACAATGATTTAGATATTAATTTCTTTGAGAAGGAGCATTTTCTTCCAGTTCATCAGCTGCTTGGTTGTTAGAAAGCAGGAGCAATGTGACAAAAGAAGGGACAACCCCATTACGCCCTTTTGTAAGTGAAGTTTAATTTAGCTGATGAAGCCTACAACCCTTCGTGCCCTGTGGAAGCCCTCTACCATCCGGCCATCAGGTTAAACTCTGTAGCTGGCACCCAGAGTTTAGATAACTCTTTATGCTATGTGAATGGGATGGAGAAAAGGGCAGCAGCAAAGGGATTTAAACTCTCAACAACAGACAGCATTCATAACCCTCTTCTGGCCTTGTTCTCATGCCTCAGCAAAGAGATGAAACCTCTGTAACCCCTACAAGTGCACGTGCAACTCTGCAGCACCTCCTCCCCTTCCTCCCTCCCAAGTGAGACTGTTCAGCACGTCCGGTCTCTATTCCTGAATGGCTGCAGGATGACTGAGGTGCTACTTCTCAGTATGCATGCTATTGCTGGAAGTATTTGCCAGAGCTCTCAGATGATGAGCAATTTAGGTGACTTTGTCAGCCCCTCTATGACTCTGATTTGAAAGCAAAGAAAAGAGGAAAAGAAGCCACTGACACTTTCTATGTTCTTCTCTTGATGCACTTGGGAAGGAAACATTAAGACACCAGGTTTCACTAGATATTCAAAGAGTCCTTTTCAGTTTTTTTAGCATGCTGTAGCCTTTTCTTATTTTACTCTATTTTGAAAGCATAATCTACTAGGACCTAATTCTTCAGTGCATATAAAAGACTGCTGAATCTGTGGCCAATTACACCTCTGAATATTTACAGTACCAAGAATCGGTTTCACTTGAAATACACATATCTCTGCATACTTAAAGAAACAATCACATAGAACCATTTTACTTCCAGCTGTAAGAAAGCTGACATCTGAATTGAGGCAAACTGAAATGCTCATTGTAAAGGAAAAGTTGCAACAAATACAAATTAATGTCATAGAATCGTAGAATGGTTCAGGTTGGAAGCCTACCATGGGCAGGGACACCTCCTGCTAGACCAGGTTGCTCAAAGCCCCATCCAAACTGGACAACATTTCCTAGGCAAATTGGAAGTAAAGCCCTTACTCCGAGGGGAAGATAAATGGTCCAAAATGTACCGAAATGCATTAATTATACTAAAGCCACCATGGGAATATTTCCAGTATAGGATAGATGAACAGTATGGATTCACTCAACAGAGGAACCCCGACAAAGTTAATACTGTCATTAGACAGGCAGAGCATGTAGATGGACACAGTTGACATATCTTCAAGACTAGTAACACGCTCCTTTCTTTTTGGAAAACTAACTTTCATTCCTTGCCTTTATTTACATTTGCTCAGGACAAAATTAAATCAAAGTTTAATCAAGGAAGCGACAAAAAAATAAAGAGGTACATACTGGTAAATATGGTCTTGAGTTACCTGAATACCCAAGGCAGAACCAGAAGGCAGGTCAGAATTAACACAATTGGGGTGGAGAGCCAGCATTTTCATATAAAAACCAGAAAATTATCAACACATTGCTCTCTTTAATTCATCAAGATAGAGCCACTACTATAACACTAAAAGAAGCTCTGAGTATCTCAGGTATATCAGGGGTGTTTTACAGAAGTACTTGGTAAGCCACCAGACACAGCAGTGCTGGTATCAGGACAAGTCTAAGTGGGGAAAAGCAGGACAGTCAAAACAAATACACTGAAGCAGTGATTTTTAAAGCACGTTAAACCCCTGACTAAAAGGTACCATTTAGAAATACAGTATCCTTACTTTTTAATCAAAGACCACTAAATGAGCAGCTTTTAATCTATTTTAGCCAGCAGAGAAGCTCTTCTGTGAAGGCTTAACAAAACTTTCCAGACTTCCCAGTACCTTGCCAATTTTCAGCAAGGCCATGAAGGGAAAGAGCCCTCCAGCCATCATCCCGCTAAAAGCAGAGGGTTGCTTTTAATTATGCATTGACAAGAAGGAAGTTGCTACCCAGAGGTCAACTTATTAAACAGTTGTCCAAGGAAATATCCTTTAAGACCCTAAGGTGACTTTGTCCAATGACTGCTTGGGGGGGGACACTGCTACTGTCAGCAATACTGCAACCACTCCAAAAGCAACACACTGGAAAAAACAAGTCCCAGCATCCAGCCAAATACCAGGTAAAAATTCCCCTTCCAGAGCCTTGCAGAGATGACTTGATAATGTCTAGAAGGAGTCACTGAACTCATAGTTTCACTGGTACACAAACTTCTCTCTGGCTGCCTTACCAGTACACTGTCCTAAACCAAAGTAGCCATTGATCTAAAAAAGAATCCTCTGGATCCATGATATTCCCTTTTCCAAACCTAAACCAGACAGTCATATGATGTTCCAGCACAGTTTCTAAAATGAATAATTGCATTCTTCAGAACTTTGCAATATAATTATGGACACCTTTAGAGAAACCAGATATCCTTGTAGTTTTGGACTAATCTACTTGCAGATTGTTTACACAGAGTACAGTTATCTCCTTCCATTGTTAAACCCAAATAAAGTAGACATCGCTCACATAAAAAGAAGAAAAAAACCTACTCTCTTTCAAGGACAATTTATGTGGGGATCTTCAAGGGTTCTGAAAATCCAAAAGAAATACAGACATATAAAAGAGTAGAATTAAGAAGTGAAAACAGCATTGCTGAAAGTATCCCTATTTCACTGACACAGTACATGTAAATGAGAACATTGCATCCTTGTTTCTTCAAGGCAAAAAACCCCTTCATGCTAGATGAAAGGAGTTTCTAAATTATAGCTATAAGTTTTTAACAAGAGTTCACAAGGTTTCCTTCCTTAAGTACTGTTTAGATAAGGTGCTTTAAAACAGAAACTCATCCTTTCTCAGGTTCAAACAAGACTGTAGTTTCCTGTCATTCAAAATTTCTCTGTACCTCTGTCAAACCACTACTACTCATTCTCAGCAGTGAGGGTTCACCACCAACTAACAACTCGGTGTCTCACCCACAGGGTTGGATCATTGGGACACTTCACACGTTCGAGATGTAGTGTTTCCTTGGGTGGGAAGGCAGGTAGAGTTAAGCATAACGAAAATAAGGGGGAACAATGTCCATGCAAGGCCATCTGCATAATAAGCAGCAGTCTCTCTAATGTTTGTTGCTGTGTCTGTACACTTGGAAACCAAAACTATCTGCCAGAAATTAAGTGCCACACAGTGTGACCAGTTTACCTGAATTACCACTATCCAGGGCCAGGAAAGAAATCTGTGGCAGTGTCAGCAAGGTCTCACGTCGTGCCTTGATGAGAAGAGCTGCAGAAGATTCTGTGTCCACCTCTCCATCCCTCCCTATTTCTGAGTCATAATTTCACCTCATCCGTCAGTGAGAGAATGGTGGAGTGTCCAGGTCTGCAGCCTTCAGGAGTAAGAGGTGGGGGGATGAGGTTTACTGGAAAGCTGCTCACATTTCATTCGAGTAATCCTGTCTGCTTCCAAGCAGATTTCAGAAAAATATCAGTGTTCTGCTGAATAGCTTTAATGGGATTACCTTTAAGGCTTCTCTAATAAGTGGTGTTATTAAGTTGTCTGGCTCATACGGAGACTTATGCATAACCACTGGCACTCCCCCTTTTTCCTGGTTTTGTTACAAATTGGAATTACTGTCTACTTGGTATTGGGTTTCATGTTTTAAAGAGGATTGCGTTAGGGGAAAATCTGTTGGGTAAAGCCCTTTTTAAATTTTTGCCTATGTTAAGAAATCCCTTTCTTTCAGCCTATGAAACATGCCTTAAAAGGGATTAAAGATGCTGTTCAGTACAAATCTGCCAGGAAGTTCAAATCAAGATTTCGCAGATCAAACACTGGTATGAATGATTGCAAAGGCCTAAGATTTTGCAGGAAAAAGAAAATTATCTCAGATTTCTGAAGTCAGTCAGAAAGTCCAGTAGAAATTAAAGAGAGTGGGCAGAGTTTGAAGTGATGTAATTTTTTCAGCATCTCAAGGTGAGTAATTTAAAAAATATTTATCTATAAATCACTCAATTTTTTTAAGAGTGAATGCACTTAGACAGCATTAACTATAATGTTTTGAACTTGATGGAAAGTCTCTCTAAAAGTGAATGAAAAAAAGACTATTAAATTCAAGGCGTTCTTGATTATATCCCTTCAAAATAAATTAAAAAAATTACGTGGTATTCTAAGACCAAAGCACATTATGTTAACATGAATGAAGAACTGTTAAAAACAGGAAAGATTCACCCCCATGAAGACAACCCGTGGAAATGACACAAAACCCCAGAGCCGCTGTATCCCAATAAAGTGTTATTGGAGGAAATTCCCCAGAATATTACATTTAAGGGGCTACACACTTGTGGGACATTCACCAGTAGTAACGGTGATCATCAGGAAGGTTACAGCTGTGTTGGTAGCGTTGACACCTGCAACATCATTCTCATGTACCTGTGACAGGAGTCAAATAGGCCGTGACTCCAACACAGTGACTGCAAATGAGTTTTAGCACAAGGCAATTTATTTTCCTTCTTTTATGGTTTGATCCTCCTCCACCTCTGTTGGCAGCAGAACCTTTTGTTGACTCTAAAACGTGCCTACTTTGAATAGTTTCATGTGGCATTGCTGAAGGAGGCAGAGCTGTTGATAGCTTCAAAAGCTTTTTTAAATTCTGTTTCCATCGCTAGGCTTATGGGAGAAGATGCTCTCTACATAGATACTGGCTGTTAAAGTTTTGGTAGGCATTTGCACATGGAGACCAAAATCCTAAGGCAATGAGTTTTAGGAAAAGATTTACTTATTTATATTTATTTTATTTATTGCCTTAGAAAAACAAAGAATGCTGATTTTTCTTTGGGGTCTCCATCTTGATATATGGGACCTCATATGAAGCTGGAACTTCAAGTGGAAGAATGTTAATACAGCACAAGAAACCTGCGTGGACTTTGTTTTTCACGTGGGAAATAGCACAGATCAGTTTTAAAGTGGTAATAAAAGTAATTGAGCAATTGCCAAGGCTTGTAGACATGATCTCAGGATTTCACTCACTGAGCAAATACTCTTGAAACTCCCATTATGGTTTGTGAATAAGCCACTGCCTTACTTTCTTAGAGATATCATCACTACAAATAAAAATATTGAATCCCTGGGGAGATCAGAAGATTCTGGTCTCTGTTCCCAGGTACTTTTATTTTCTGGGGTGTGCATGGGATTCCTGCTCTATGTCTTGGAAATGGAAAAAAGGGCCCCAGGATTTGCTACGCCAACCAGCCTCCTGTTTTCTTAATGTACACCTGACCTTTCCTAACTAGCTGGTTGAAGGAGGAGTTCAAAACACAAGAAACCGCACTCTGGCAGCTCTATAAGCCTTCTGCTCAGCATTTTATGCTGTAAGAAATTTCATTGCTGTTAGTGGGACTCCTCATGCAGAAAGGTATTTTTCAGTGCCATCAAAATCTCACCCTACATAAATCTAGTGGTGTATTAAATATACTGTGCATTATCGGTTCAGCTTGAATGTGCCAATAATTAAGGAAAACATATTCTGAAACTGTATGATTCTGAGACTTCAGGACACATTTAAACGACTTCACCTTTTTACACAACATAAGGTGAAATCATTCTTTTTCCAGTTGCATTGGAAAATCTATTCATGCCCAGGTTTTCTGTGTTTTTCTAGTGACTCCCAACGGACATTACCAAACCAGCATCACTGCTGAATTTCCAGGCAAAGGTACGGGGCCCTGAGGTATAACAGAGCTGCTTGAGAGAATGACTGCTTTTTTAAGGATGACTTCTTTCAAAATAGCATTATTACTATATTTGAAAGATCAAAGAACTGTTATCCAGGATTCATTTTTCACTGACTTCTCAATACGTATATTTAAACAAACAAATAGCGGAAGAGCACGAAAAATAGAAAAATAATGAGTAAAAATTTCATAAGGAACTTAGGTTCTAAGGAACTACACTCCACTTTAAAGAATGATTTATACATCATGAGCACACTAAAACCCATCTTCAACAATTTTATGCTTGTGAATCAAACACATTTTCATCAGTTGACCTGTGTTTCTAAATGGATGGTACAAGCACTGAGTCATTTCTGAAAGCAGTTCAACTTTTTCACTCAATGACCTAAGCATATTTATGGACACAAAGTTTTATATATCTCTTTGATATTTAAGCACCTGTGTTGCACATATTACCACAGAGAGAACATTACAGTTCATTTTTTGTGTGTGTTAGGACTATTGTGGCAAGAAAAAGGTTATATTTACTTGCAAGTAAGTGGAGAAACTTTTGATATTAGGCGATACTTTCTCCTAAGGGATAGAAGCTGGCTATGATCAAGAGAAGCTGGGGACAACACTGACTGTGATAAATGAATATACAGAGATGGAAAAAGAAGGGCTTGCTGCTAAAAATTCCTCTGTTGTAATTCAAAGTGTCAAGATGCAAAACTCAGCAGGGCTGTTCCAATATCTGATCAAGTCTAGGATGCTCTGATGACCTTTCTCATTCTTTTTTTCTCTGAGAAGGATGGAAAGTCACAAGTATGAGTAATAGAAATGTCTTTCACCAAAAGGACTCTAAGTCTAGTCCTTTTTTAGACATGCTAAAAATTTCCCTCTCTGTTCCTCACAACCCGTTTACATTCCTAATCTTCATGTGGTGCCTATTAACAGAGCATAAATATGGAATGCTAAATCTCTGTGTATCCCAAGCTATCTACAGCCTTGAAGGATTCAGGAAAAATTAAACAAGAGAGTAGGCATACTTCCAGAAATAACACAGCTTTAACAAAAACATGAAATATTTATAGAACATGTAAAGAACAAAGGAAATGCAGCATTTCCTCCATGTACAATTTCTATTAGTGTTTCAGGAATACTAGTCCCCTTCCATGTTGCTACTCTGAGGAGAGGGACCACAGCTAATACACCTAATAAACTCTCCTGGATTAACTTGATTTTGTTGAGAATACACATTTCAGTGGCATATCTAGTGCAATCCAGAATTGCCATTTTACTTTAGTTAAGTTTTTGAAAAAAGGAATCTTATAGTAAACCTATTGGCTGCAGATAGGTGAGGCTAACAGGTAGCAAAACTGCAGTGGTGAAGTAATTGCATATCTTATTTTGTAACCACATAATGTTAACTGAATATGCAAAGTGTCTGTTGCCATAACAGCAAATACTGGGCTAGTGTAACCAATAGGAAGAAAAAATAAAAATGCATGACCAGTGTCTCCTTCAGATATCTTGGGCCACACAGCATTTCTGTAATTAATGGACAGTAAAATATCATGCAGATCATTCTAACTTTGAATTGGTAGATTGGTCTCACTTAGTATGGTGTGGGTATAGGATTGCTCAGTCCATTTTAAAATGGGATATTACAAAATAGAAGGCACTTTAGAGAAAACTTAGTGTAGGATTGCAAGACAAAAAGGATGGTTATGGATCCAGGGACTTGCCCTGATTGGCATTTCCGCTGTCAAAAATTTAGCAATCTTCAGAATGATTTTGAATATTTACATCAATGCCAAAGTGTTCAGATTTTTTAATTTAGTTCTGAGAAAATTTTTAATAATTAAGCTTTTGTACTTCAAGTTTAAGCTATGATCTATTAGAGATGCAGATAAGGCCAAGTGTGGAAAGTAAATGATTCTACAATTGCATGCAGCAGAATTCTTGCACGGCCTACAGTGGTGCTTGTGGTGGGATGTGGAGTACTGGAGCAAAGGTACCTCAGTTCAAGACTGAAAAGCAATGTGCATCTATTTTTGCATCTGTTAAATGAGGCATAGAAAAGTTAAGCAACTCCAATTTTAAAGACACTTACTCAGTGGTAGAACAGAAGAAAACTTAGATTGTCTTCTCAGTTATGTAGTATCCTTAGATATTTGGATAGCGAATAAAATGGAACCCTAGGGTGAGAGAGGAGAGACCCAAGCTGGAGCTCAGTGTTGGAAGAAAGATTTCTTCAGGGTATATGGATGGAGCCCACTGCTCTTCAAGGTGAATGGGGGTGAAGTTGAAGTTCTTTAGGGTGCTTCTCTGAAGCTTGCCTATAGTTTTAAAGGCTCATCAACCCAGACTCCTACAGTTTATCCAACACCATGGGGAGCTGGCGATGACAGTTCTGTAAGCATGAGAGGATTAGCTACAGATAGCTCTTCTGCCCATGCTTCCCTCTCACCTGACAAGACAGCTCTACTTATAAAAAAAAAGTTAACTTTCAGACAAAGCAGTTCTCCAGCTTCTGCTGAGTTATGATGCTAGGTTTAAACAGTGTTACAGTTTATTCTCAGTCCACCTAATGTCTTAGCTATATTAGCTAGGCACTGGCCTGAGAGATGGAAAAAAAAAATCTAATTTCCACATTAGAAATATTCCTATAAAAATGAACCAGACCAAACTGAAAGCCTCATTCTTACAAGCACAGGAGAACAAAAGTATGTTTTTATTTTTATTTTTTAATTTTTAAAGCAAAAAAAGAGCACACCACCAAAGAAAAAGCCATGGCCTCTACAAATGTACTCTCCTGATAAGACAAAAACTAAAGGTAAAAATGTTCTCTCCCAAATAACAGCCCAGGGACAATCAACAAGTAATCGAAAGGTACCTCAGACTCAGTTTGTCAACCAGAGTCTCTTGTATAAGGAGGTTGGAGCTAGTGAGCTTCTCCCAGTGCTCTTTGCTGATCCAGTGGACTGTGCTGAGCCGTCTGCAAATCCATGTAGAGCTGTGGCTGTTCAAAGTTTAAGCCTCACACCAGAGCTTTCTTAAAATTCCTGATCTCAAAATAAACAGCCAAAAAAGGAAAAAAAGGTAGAAAACTGGACCCAAAGGCTGACCTGCACTGAAAAGTTTGAGCTTCTTTTTAATATATCTAAAAATTAATATGGAAACAATTACAACAACTATTTGATTTTTCATGTAAGTCAAAGATTATATACAGACATACTTATGAATCTCTCTTGCCTGGACTAATGGAAATCTTTAGGCAACTTCAATACTATTCCTGCTACAATAGAGTCAAGTGCAAAGTGCGTTGTAAATACTAGAACTGTTTATAACCTGAAGGGCAAATTCAAATCCTGTTTAATTTCCTTACCGTTGTTAATAAAACAGTCATTTCAAGAATAGAAGCATGATGTGCAAACATAGAAAATCTCTCACTTTTATCATCACATCAGAACAAAACAGCCCTCATTTCCAGCTTCACTACCATTTTTGGAAGTGGGAGAAAATTTTATTCCTGGTGATGGAGAGGTACTCCTGACTATCCAGAGCTGTCCAGGCTTAACAACAACAACAAGAAGTCTCTTTCAGATTTCACAGATGATTTGTTTTAGTATTTCTTGGCACTGAAAACCATGAGTGGTTGCTCATCACATTACCCTTGCTAATTGGAAAGGCACCACAGCAGCATTGTGGCTGGTGGTACTGGAGGTTTGCTGGCACTTGAGAGCAGGAGAACCCAAGGGACACAGCAGACAAGTCAACACTTTCTTGACAAGGAGCTTGCTAAAAATAAGTGGTTGTACACATTCACAGAGATCCAGGCCTAGTTGTGAATGATTCATGCACATGGAAAGGAGCCACATTTGCTGGATGCATTAGGTTGTTGCAATTAGCTCATGAGCTGCACTCCTCATGCTGAATAGTGCAAACATGTTCTGGAAAATGGAGATATGGGTGGAAATAATTCAATACCATTTTTACTCTGAGAGAAAATGGAATGTTTAGGATGTTTGATAATAATATCTAATCCACTGTGGCATTTATAGACAGTCTTAACACAAGTTAACACAAGTCTTAAAATAGCCAGGTTGGATGGGGCTTTGAGCAACCTGGTGTAGTACGAGGTGTCCCTGCCCATGGCAGGGGGGTTGGAACTAGATGATCTTTAAGGTCCCTTTCAACCCAATCCATTCTATGATTCTAAGTCTAGAAACCAGGACTAAAGCAGAAGACAGAGCAATAGATGACCTTTCATTACTGAATATATATTTAAGTTGAATCCTACAAATAGACTTCAGGCAAAACATGGAAATCTAGTATTAAAAAAGTAGTGAAAATCTTGGGCCAGACTGGGATTGTGGGTGCTCCCTACGTCTAAAATAATTGACTTCTAAAACATTGACTTCTGTCTGGCTCTCTGATTGTTAAAAGTTCTTAAAACACTTTGCCCATTTGCCAATTTATCAGTCACCATTTTGAGAGTCAAACTTGTAACTTTTATTCTAGCTCAAGAAACTAATTTTTTTCTTACTGGAGGCAGTGCTGAACCATCTGATTGGTGATTACATCTGTAATCAGTGCCTTTTAGCCGTGTGAAGGAAAGAAAAACATTAAAATAATGATGAAAGTTTAGTTAAAGATGACAGAGTTAATTTGAAAACCCTGACATTCTGTAGGTAAACTTTCAGAAGATCCTAAGGGAGGATCATTTTGTTATCCATTTGTTATGATCGGCTTTTGCAGCAGTACTTAAGCTTAAATGGACTAGATTAAGAACAGATTTCCAGCTTTTTAAAAGAATTTAGCAGTTTGCCATGCAGAGAAGCAAAGCTGGAAAGAAAATAATCTGTAGGAGACAAAATATCATTTGCAGTTCTCGTTTTCCATGCTGTCTGTTATTAAACCCTATTTAGGTGAAAATAGGGCCTTTTGTATCCAGTTCTCAGCTGTTCCTCTTTGTGATGCCCCTGTGAGGTCATAGACTATTGTTATGATGACAGTCTGTGTTGCCATGGTAACGTGTCTGCATTCTGGACTGGGCACACCAATATCAGAATGGGACCGCTTGAGAGAAGTTTGGTTGTGAAGGTTATTTAGTCACTGATGGCACTGAAAAATAGCACATGTAGCAAGAAAAATGACCTGTGAAAAGAAGATGGAATTATGTGCAGAAGTACATACTTCAAAGTTTACCTCAACAGAAAAGGCCCTCGGTAATTTGTTATTAATAGGGCTTTTGCATGTAGTCCGTGTTTTTAAAATGAGAGAAGGAATACATCTCTTTCTTGGAAACATATGTTTAATTTCTGAATCTTCCAAAGCTTTGAACTGCCTGGACAACAGCACGTGTCAGGATGTCAGGATGGAAATTCCTTTGAGGTTCTCTGCTCCTGTCCTTTCCTGGAGCAGGGACTGGGAGAATAGAGCCAGGAAAAGCAAGCCTTCTACAGGCGGTGCCCGTATTTCTGCTGTACGGGGCTGCCATTTGCCAGTTCAGATTATTTAGGTGTAGTAAATCCCACTGTGTGTCAGCTCTTTTGCAAGCAAGGTCTGCAAGAAGGATGATTTCTGCTCTCACAGAGAGGAGGACAGCGCTTGAGAAACAGTGATACTGTAGCTGTCTGCACTGAAGGAGCATGTTGACAGGCACCAGGCCTAAAATGTTGTCTTGGTCTTGGAAAAGGACCAGCTAAAGTATATTAATGCCACATACAGCCTTAGATGTAAATTGTCAAGCACTGGGAGCCAACAAAGTGCTATTGTTGCACTTTCTCCTTCCTAAATCACATACACAACTTTGTTGTCCAGAAGGAGGAACTATGAATATGATAGGCTAAAAAGATTGTTGTTGACTAGCACATACATTGATTTGAGTCTATGGAATGGCGCCTCTGAAGTGATTTTAGAAAACAACAACGAAAACAAAACATAACACAACAGATTACGGATGAGAATTACATTTGCTATACCCAATACATGATGCATTTCTTTCTGCATAATGATCTGCAGATGTCTACTTATAGTGCAGGTTAAGTACAAATTAGGAACCTCTTAACAGTTTGCTCCTTGTGTTCATCTGCTTGCGATTTGTAAACAGTCTACAGTCCATGTGCGCTGGGCAAAATCCTGACCCCTGCTAAAGTCAGTGTAAATGTTGCTGCTGAGACTCAACAGGGCCAGCATCACCCGTGTTTTGTTAATTCCTGAAAACACCCTGCAACGTGTTTGAATAAAACCCTGGACTCTGCAGAGATGTTTATATCATCCCAGTTGATGTGAGAAAGAATGACCGGATTAGTAATAGAAAACCCAAACAACACGCACCAGTTTTTGACAATTTTTGATATTTTAAGACAGAGTGATTGGAAGAAATAATCACAGCACAGAGTTTGCAGAATGGCTAATGTCTTGAAATGAGCTATGCTGGAGAAACTGGAAATAGGGCTATAATAATGTTTTATACTGTACTTATTTTTATGATCCCTGCGTAGCATATTGGAAGCAGCTGCGACATTTTTGAACACGAGGAAAATGTGATGGACCTATTTATTAAAGGGGGTTAAGAGCCCCAGGTGGTCTGGAGATTTAAAGACCAGGAAATACCAGAGACAAATGAGAAAACAGGATGATCTAAGCCATACCAGTTGAAATAGATTTTGATGATAAGGCACAGTTATATATCTTACAATCTAAGATGGATATGTCACGGTAGGGACAACATGACTGAATGGCATTGTGGGTGATAATTACATAGCTGTCTTCCCAGAGATTATATGCCCTCTCCACACAGATTCACCAATCCTTGTTATACTCCCTGGAAAACCTGCAATCCTTTAAAAGCACAGAAATACCTGGGATTTTTATATCCCACAGTTATAAAACCATAATAATTCATATACTTCATGTGAGAGTGTTTCCTTGCCTGGAATTGAACCCTGAGAAGTCTCAGCCCATTCAGATCAACACAAAAACACAGAGCCAAGTTTGCCTTCACATAATACATGGACGTTGCTGCTTTAGTACAGAAAATCAGGCTTTCCTCTTTCTATCAATCATATTCTGTGGGAAACACACATGAAAGAGAGAGGCTTTTAAAATATATTTTAGTCCATCATATGCATCTGTAGCTTATCTTGCCCTGGAAGCTTACGTATTTTGCCGTATCGCTGGCGTTTATCCAGCCTGATAACAGAATTTCATCATTTAGACTTATTGCTCAGGGAACTGTTTAGCAAGACAATTGTGAATGCCTACAGAGAACTACAAACAATCTCCACATATCTGAATTGAAACAATTCTGAGTGAAAACTGCCACAAAGTTTAGACAGTGGAATAAATACAAACCCTATGTATATCAACTGATTTCAGAGCTCATTTAGTAGGGCCACGGCATCATGCTGAATTTAATGCCATTTAATCTCCATTGAACTCAGTCGAGTGTTCTGGGTAAATACCAACAGAAAAGCTAGTATTTGGCCAAACTGAAGGCAGTGGGAAAGCTGCCACCCACTTCAATGAGGCCACAATTTCATCGCGAATATCTTAACTGCCTACACATGCATAATGATGCCACACAAATCAGCCTATAGTCTGCCTCACAGGCAGATCCGCCCTGGGCTCTTTGTTTGTTTGCAAACAGACTCAGAGCAGCATCACCTACACAAGTTTTCTTTAAATGGGTCAGCAACAGACCATTATCACTCCCACATGCAATAAGTATCAGTATAAAGCAACATACTAAGAATGTCCAGCTGGTTACTCATTTTTGTACTCTCTGGAAACAGCAATACATAGTTTATAGTTTATAAATAAAGCCTAGTTACAGTGGTGTGAGTCTGCTCAAAATACAGAACATCTCCATTTGACCAGGAAGATCTGGGAGTTTGAGCTCCTACTCAGGATGAGAAGCGGGGTCCCTGAAATTTGTTGCAGAGGAAGAATTCTGAGAAAACCATTAACTACAAAAGCGTGTAACTGTGTGAATACAGTGGGGCTGACCCAAACCCACAAGCCTGGCAGCTCCAGGGACATCTCCTGCTAGAACTAGCCTGCAACTGTTGTCTCTGGCAAGCCTAGGATGTAGGGTAGCCCACCAGATACAATGCCAACAGAGAAGTCTACCCCGGGTGGCCTTTTGAACCCAGGTGGCATTTTGATCACTATTTCAATTGAAGTTCATGCTTTGCCAAAAGCCACTTTGGTTCTGAATAGCTTCAAGAAGTTAGCTTTCATACATACATAGCACCAAGTTCTTTCTTTCAAGGAAAAAATGGTTCTACTGGCAAGTTCTTCTAAAAGTACTCTTATACTGAATTTAGACCACTGAGAAATGCAGAATCAATCCCTCTTATAAATTACTGCTCTTTAGTAATTGCTTGCTGAGGTAATCCAAGAGTTACATTCCTTTCCAGACATTTTAAACCAGCTGCTCAGCTGTTACAATTTCATACTAGAGCAGTCTGTGCAGGTCCTGGCAAATAGACTGATGTTCTGGGTGACCAAAAAGCTTCTTGGTATTCTCTCTATCAAGACTACCTTGTTCACAACGGACAAAAATAAATCCTTCCCCTTTTTAGTGCTGGGAACTCATCATGTGTTTATCCCTCTACTTGTCAGGAAGAATTACCACATTAATCACCTCACAACATTTTTTTTGAGTAAGTGCTTCTTGATAATAGTTAAGCAAGATATTTGGGCTAAAACACTGTGAGTTCTAAAAAGCTTTCTATAAAATTGGACAAGGAAATGAAAGTACAATAAAAATAAATAACAAGTGGCAATACAAACAATTTAGATAACAAGCGTGTTTTACACCTTAGTGTCTTTGTCTTTTAAGTTCATAATAGTATATTTTTAATATACTAGTTATATAGAGCAGGAAAGCATGTTTTTCTCAGTTACCCACAGACTGGATGGGCAAATTTGAGCCATTGAGACTCTCTGATCAAATGAAAAGAAGTCACCTCAATGTCAGTCCTGCTATTGCTTCATTAGGAGTTGATGTGGCTGATGAATATCAGCCTTGGTTGATATTGTAGCAGTGACTTACACTATCGCTATCATTTCGTGCGGTCAATCAAACTGTGGTCTGACAGTCACAGGTTAAGGCCACTACTGATTACTGGTTGTCTAAGTGATCACCAGCTAATGATGCCAAATTTCACCATCACAGTAATGATTTCCTCGCTCAGGCTACAATTTATTCATTTTTATATGCCCAGGTCTGGCACATAAAAGAGACAGACACATAAGGTCAAAAAGAGTTACCCTTTCCATATTAGATGTCCTCAAAATTTTTCATCCTATAATATGTTTCCTCATTTTCAGAATATTTTTTGACATTTAAATCATTAAAAGCATGGGTACGGTGGTGATAAAACTGAACTTACTGTCCTGGTTAATAGAGTGATAGTCAAGCCTAGAAGGAACATCAAAGAAGCCCCTTTCCAAGAGACTGTGTAGACATGATCTGGAAGAGATGTTTCTTTCAAGACTTCCTCTGCTCTCTTGAACCACAACAAATGTTATAAGACTCTTCAAACACATAACAAGCTTAGTAACGACAATCTCCAATCATCCTATTAAGAAAAGCTGAGTGTCTGTTGGAACAACCAATAAAGCTTTAACATACCTTAAGGACAGAGATTATAGAAAGTAGATATTTAATCCCTACAGAAGACGCTACAAGCAAGAGAAAGCAGTGAAATATCTTCTTTCCCCTGAATTCTTCAGTGGGAGCCCAGGGCCAGCAATAAGAAGCATGGAAATAGAAAAAAGGGCTTTAATTCATAAAGATCCTTCTGTAAGATATCATCCAGGAAGAGAAAACAAGGACAGGGAAGGAATTTCACTTCCTAAATCATCTTTGGCTCATGTTTATGGCTTTGAGAAGCAATAAAAGGTTATCCAAAAGGAAAAGAGCAAGAAAAAACCCTTTTTTCTTCCACCATTTCCCAATTCCTCCTTACTCTATGTCATTCCAATAGTCCCAACAGAGAATGAAACCTTTCCTAGATATTCCCTTTCCGTAGCTAATGTGTAGCTGGGATTTTGTCAGTTCACTTTCTCCCACTGCTGCTTCACAGCTCAGGTACAAGAAGCATCCTAACATTTACTATTATAAAACACTCTTTGGATAGCCTACAGCAAGGATTAAGAAAGAAACAGACAAATCCAGAAAAAAAATTTCTTTTCTTAAACTTTGCTCGCTCACAAATTTTTTATAAGATTGATCTTTTGAAGAATGGTGACACATGCATCTACTGAAGTTAGTAGGAACTAAGATGCTACTTAAATATTTCACTTTCACATTCAGGCCCAAATAGAATCACAGAATCACAGAATCACAGAGGTTGGAAGGGACCTTTTAAGATCATCTAGTCCAACCAATGAAAAAAAAAAAAAAAAAAAAAACACAACACAAAAAAACAAAAACAAAACCACCACACACGCAACCCACACACACACCACCACACCACCCAACACTAATCCATATTCCCAAGCACTATGTCAACTCCTCTCTTGAATACCTCCAGGGATGGTGCCTCAACCACCTCCCTGGGCAGCCCATTCCAATGCCTGACAACCCTTTCAGTAAAGAAATATTTCCTAATATCTAACCTGAACTTCCCCTGGCGTAACTTGAGGCCATTGCCTCTTGTCCTATCATCTGTAACTGTAACAACTAACAAATCTAACAACTGTAACAATCTAACAAATAGATTGATTATAAAGCATATGACAAATCAAACAATACTAAAAAAAAAAAAAAAAAGTTCAAAATTGTTCCATATCAGGCATCAAGGAAATCCTGGGGAAAAAAAAAAGAAAACTTCTTGCAAACAAGGACAAATATAGCCCAATAGTGGTGAGGGAACAACCATCAGAACTATGTGCTTTTGTTAGTCAGAGAACTTTTCTTTGCCTGAAAATAAAAGCACAAATTCCTCTCATTTTTTAGCAATTCAGTCCAATAAATCTAAGAACAATAATGCTACAACCTCTGACAAGACAAAACGGGTCCAGCGGAGGGCCACGAAAATGATCAGAGGGCTGGAGCACCTCTCCTATGAAGACAGGCTGAGAGAGTTGGGGTTGTTCAGCCTGGAGAAGAGAAGACTCCGGGGAGACCTTAAACGACGGCCTTCCAGTACCTAAAAGGGACCTACAGGAGAGATGGGGAGGGACTCTTTATCAGGGAGTGTAGCAATAGAATCACAGAATCTTCGTGGTTGGAAGGGACCTTTGAGATCATCGAGTCCAACCACAAAAAAAAAAAAAAAAAAAAAAGGATGAGGGGGTAATGGTTGTAAACTGAAAGAGGGGAGATTTAGATTAGATATCAGGAAGAAATTCTTGAATGTGAGGGTGGTGAGACACTGGAACAGGTTGCCCAGAGAAGTTGTGGATTCTCCTTCCCTGGAGGTGTTCAAGGCCAGGCTGGGTAGGGCTTTGAGCAACCTGGTCTAGTGGGAGGTGTCCCTGCCCATGGCAGGGGGGTTGGAACTCTATGATCTTTAAGGTCCCTTCCAACCCAAACCATCCAATGATTCTATAAAACAAGAAGGGAAATTTCCTAATTGCACTGTAGGCTTGTGCAGTCTAAACCTATACCACACCTGGTGTCAGAAAAGGGAAAGACCAGAGCTACAGGGAATATATTTTACACAGATCCAAAATTCTCTAGCCAAAGTCTAGGTCAGGCAAGGCCAATTATGATGACTAGGTTGAATGTAAAGCTAAATCTAATTGTTTCCCGAGAGATGAGAATAACATGTGGGAGATTCAGTAATATTGTTATGATTTAAACCAATATATTTTCATTCTGGACATCATTCCTTTGATATATGTACTGCTGGCTGGTTATAGAGATTGCAGCTGGATGCTACCACTTCGAAATATCTGTGTACTTTGAACCAGTAAAATTGCAATCATTGAAAGTCTCTTATATTATACTGGGAACATAATCCATGATTTAGGTTTCCAGGGCAACAAAACCAAAAATACCATGTATCAATTGCAGAAGAAAATTATAAACATTTCCATTTGCTTAACTTTATTTGCCTTTAAGGGTTAGGCATATAAACTGGATCAATACAAGAAGTAACTGAAGGTTACATGATCGTTTCTTCAAAATATGAAGCAGTATTTTCTATGAGTTGTTCTGTATTTAAGTAGAGGTATGAGGAGGGTGGGCCCCTTGCTCACTCATAACAACTTGCATCAGCTGTTGACCAATTCAGCTGCAGCCTGCAAATAAACTGTAGCTAAATATGGATCAAAATTTTTCATCTGCTTTGAAATAGCTGTCCTGAGTGCATGGTCTCATACTGAATCTATCAGTTAGAAACTGCAGTCCTAATGTCTCTTTATGCCTTCTGATTTACATCTGAAAGTAAACAACCACTCTCTGTATACCTCTATAAAATGACAAGTTTATACTGCAAAAATCTTATGCCCCTTGCATCTATAAATATCTATGTCCCCAAAACCTAGTGGTAGATAGAAAAGAAATGATGGCTTTTCCTCTGACGTCCAAGGTCCTGGACATCATGTGCTCAGATCCATTTGACTGTAAATACTTGCACACCTCAACAACTCACAAGGTAGAAAATGCATTTTTAAGGTAAACTCACACTCCAGGGCCAGACAACATAAAAATACTCAGACTTCAATTTTGTGACTGTCATGTTATTGGCAACTGTAGAAGATTCATATGCATTATAGCTCTTCTTTACAATAATAGCGTATTGTCCTCTTCTTATAATCTGATAATTTATGGTACAATTGCAATATTCAGTAATGTGGTGTCTTTACGTGCAGTTTAACACCTGAAAAAACAGCTTCAGGAGCTGCTTTGGATCTAAATCCAATATAAACAACATAGCCTGCCATTTAATGCTTAGAAACATTTACACCACAAATACTAACAATGAAGTCCTTTCACTCTCCTTTGGACATTGCTTAAAAAAGCATGCTGATTTTGATGTTCCTAAAAGTGACAGAAATAATATGCAATTTAAGACACCCATTCAAGATAGGTTCTTTGTATTCAATATTATTTTTTTTCAGTTTTAATGATTACCATCCTCGTTTGGAACATTGGTTTGGAATATTAGATTTTGATCACCTTTCAATAATATTTTTTTTTTTTAAAATTACTTCCCCCAGTTCCATTGTCACAAATATCTAGAAATCTATTACAAGTAGGTGAAAAATGCAAAATCATTTGCACCATAATTTCTCTCTACCTTTTATGTTTATGTATCAATGTATGCAAACCAATAGATTGTGATTGCCAATTCTTATAAATCTCTTCCAAATATTTTCCATACTTAATTATTGATGTGGAGTTTCTTTGTGAATAGATCATTGCATCTGCTCAAGTCTCTGAAATGTAACTTGGGGCCCAAGGTATATTTCTTTTTACTGTTTGATTAAATATCACTTCCAAATAATTTTCTTGATACAAGCTATTATTATGAACTCAAACTTTGTTTCCCATGATTATACTGTAATATTTGCTTTAGATTCCTGCCATTGCTCTCCTTAAATTGAGGGGCTGAAAAAAGGGATTCAAGCATAGCCAGAGACAATTAATCTAAAAGTCAAGCACAAGAAGTATCATTCAAGTCTGACTTTGATACTTTTAAAGCTATTTAGTTGTGGAAGTTTCTCAACCACCGAAATACCAACTGATCTAAAAGTTCATCACTTGTCAGGATACCACTGAATGGAGGACGGTGTGGAAGGCAGCATGGGTTAAAGGAGCTTAACCAACAGAAAAGCAAATAATAACCAGCAGATTTTATTTCTATAAACACAGATTAGTGCCAACTGGTGACTTCATGTCTATGGAAAAGTTTAAATATTCTTGTCTAAATTAAGCCTTGGAGATTTTATTTGAAGTGGTGTTTTCTAAAACATTTAGTAGGGCAACTGGAGTTCTGCCATGGATGGGCTAAGAAAGTCCTGAGAAGAAGCAAAGGGAGGATGCTGACCCTCCCTGAAGCAAGGACAAGAGGCATTAGCAATGGCGAGGTTTGTGGTTGAACGCCAAGACCCATCCCTCAGACACCATCAGCACAACTGCTACGCTAAGGTGAAGCAATGAAGTTTAAACACTTAATTTTCCCATTAGCAATATCCTTCAGTTTTCTGCTGAGGAAGAGGAAATCATGCTGGGACACAGCTCTAAACTGTATGGCAGTTACCCTGGAAAGGCAGAGTTCAGGCTGGGATTTCTAAGCCTCAAGGGGATTGTGCTCTCCAATTCACCCATGCAGAGAGCCTGGCCTCCTGCCCAGCTGGAGGAGCGCTGCAGAGCTCAGGTTGTAGCTTATCTGTCAGACCGACCCTGGTAGAGATGCTCTTGGCACCGTGAAACTCCTGCTGCCGCTAACCTGGAAATGAGAGGTCTGTTGGAAACCTGCCCGGCTTCCTGCCTGCCTGTTTGGCACACCCTTGGTGAACTCCTCTCCCAGTGCCCCGGTGCTCTGCAGCAGCTCTGGCTCGCTGCTCCCAACCAGCTCACCTGGAGGAGGGCTGCCAGGGGAACAGAAACCCAATTCACAAGCAATCTGGCTTCCCAGGATCCTGTGGTCACCGGCTCTGCCAGTTGAGGAGAGCCCATCGTATAACCTCCTTCACAGCTGAAGTCTCACAGCTGTAGGAGAGCCAGTGAGTCCCCACTCCCAGAAGGTGCTGCTCTCTTTCACGGAGAATTCAGAAGTGTTTGGGTTAGGTTTGGATTGGAATGGCACCAAAATGATCAGACTCCCTATCCCCCACAAAAGAGGATTGTGTTTCGTTGTCCTTGTCCAAGATCAACAGCTGGGAGTCAGCTGTGGCTGCCTGTGCCATTTGCTGGTGGATTCACCCCGGCCAGCCGCTCTGCCAGCAGATCAGGAAGGAAAAGCTGCCAGAAATGGAAGTGCAGGGAGGAGGCTTTTTTTGCCTTTTTTTTTTTTTTTTTTTTTTTTAAAATAAATCACTCTTCCCAATAAGAAAAAGACATTACTTAAGCAAAACAGCTCTGTATCAACTACTGTCTCCTCTACAAATGCAGCCACAGTGCAAAATACAAGAACTACAGCTCCTTCCCACGCACCCTCCCCCAGAATATCCTCCTCCAGATTTGAATGCATTCAAACTAGAAAAGTAATTCAGGCAAAATATAATTTCTTGGTATCTGTTCCACTCTCAGTAAGAGAGGTTAATCCTCCTTTCCCTCAAGCTATTTTCTCCTCTAAGCTTCTTATCACGTTCTACACCATCCACAATATGAAGACACAGTTTTCATACATCTCTAAAGTTTGCTGCTGCCAATAATGTCAGGAGATTGCATTAATATAGGAATGCAATTTGTTTCCAAATCCTAAAGAAGGAAATACTGAAATAATATAGAAAAAGGTGCTGAACAGTCATAGCTACTGTCATCATTTTAGATGAATTTTATAGAATAATAAGGGTGATATATTAAAAGACGTCTATACACAAACTTTCTGGGAGTTGTTCTCACCAGAGAGAAAATTCAATTCCCAGGAGACAGCTATGATTTTACTGCATGTAGAATTAAATGTAAAATTTGTTTCTTTTAGTTATTTTTCTCATTACAGCGTCTTCTCTTCAGCATCTAACAAACAAAAACCTTTTAAATTAGTCAGAGCTATTGTTTGCAATGTGTGGCAAGGAAGGAAGCAAGTTTTTTTTTTTTTCCTTTTCTTTTAAAGAAACCACAAAATGGAGACTACAAATACCTAGAACCATGCAAGAAAGGCAAGATAGTACATGCTCATCCATGAAAGCTACAGATTCCTTACACAGATATGCATCAACAAAGTGAAAACTCAGTTACACAATAGCTTTCCCTGGCACCTAAGAGTCAGTCTTACCTGCTTTTTTAGAAATCTCAAGCTCACAGCGGGGTTAATGAGATCTACAGCCTCTTTGTCAGAAGCAGTGAGAAAAAAAGTAGAGCTACACTCCAGCTTTAATAGAGGAGTCTAGCTTGGTAGACACCTTTAGGAATATCAAGTCCAACCATTAATCTAACTGCCCAAACCACCACTAAGCCATGTCCCTAAGCATCGCATCTACTCATCTTTTAAATACCTCCAAATGGTAGAAGCAGCAAAGTCTTCAACATTCTTGTTCAAAACAGAGAAACTAAAGTTTTTTATTTTTGCAGCCTATTTTGTCAACAAAAACAGAACCTGAAAAAAATTCTCAGTCATGTTTTTAAAACAGAATGAAGACACAAATGCTATTAACTGTCGAAACTGAAGCTAGAGTGTAACCTGGAAGAGTGGGCTGGTCATACAGTGAATCCAGATTAAAAACAATGTTTGGAGGCAGATCTGCATATGGGGCCAAACCAAAGCCCCAGATGGAAACTTCTCCAAGGTTTGGTATGAATCAAAATGTGGATGAGGACTGTTTCCTAAGCCCATCTGACTATCATAGTTTTCATGAATAGGGTATTATATCTCTGTAATTTGCCTTCCTCTCCATGCTTTTTACCCCTCAAAAATCTTTATTCTCCATAAGGGAACCCATCAAGAAGTTGCCTCAGATACATTATGCTCAGCTACCACCTCTGTACACATAAGAAAGGCTCAGAAGCAGATCGTTCTTGATGGCATGCACATTTTCTCTTGTCATCATAGATGGAAGACAACTCTTCTGTGCGAAGGAACTCTGTGCTGTCACTTAAGGTTCAGCAGTTTAATGGCATCCTTTCATGTTCAAATGCCCTGCCAGCATCTGCTAGAGAAGAAATCATCTTACCTTTGCAACCCATCCCTGCCACCTGATCCTCAGCCATGATGAATGAAAACATGACCTGTTTAATTCACTTATCATATGAGACAGAGCAGCTGTCTTACATTTTTAGAACATGTTTGTACTATCTAAATTAATCTAAATCTAATTAAAAGTACTTTGGTTTGAAAAAAAAGTTACCACAGAAATTAAAGCTGCCGGATGTAGCTATAAGTTTCTGGCAAAGTGAAAACACATTATCCCTACAATTTATATGATTGGAGGGCGTTGTGGGCAATAGCATAAAATGCTTGTCCAGTAGAACAAATATTTCTGCAAAAAGAAGGTCACAGCAGTTTCTCCAAATGATGGTGCTATCTAGATAACTTTCCAATTTTATTTTTGCGTGAAAAGAATTGCCTGACATAGATTGGATCAACATTCAAGGCGGGTTTCATGATAAGGATAGTTTTCAGAAGAAATTATCTTTCCTGCTCAGCAAAGCAGCAGACGGGTCAGGTTCCTTCTGAAGCCAGAACAAACAAAAAAATCAAGCTCCCAGAGCCTGGGAAAATTAATTACTCCCTCTCTAAGGTGGAACTTTCCCTGCACAGACAGCAAATCTTTTGTACAATTAAAAGGTGATTTTACTGGGGAAGTCAGGGAAGAGCTTGGAAATAAGCCTGGGAATTAGCAATAAAGCTAATATTTCTCTCTCCCCTGCCAAGGTACCTGTCCCAACTGTGGCCACCCTCCCAGAAGGGGTGGAGGCCACATGGCCTGGTGTCCCCACAAGGGATGACTACTGGTCCCGGTGGTTGGAAAGAGCTCCCCTCCCCCCTTTTCTCCCCAGGGAAAGCTGTTCTGGAGCTGCCTGCTGCCTTTGCACCGTCCCACCTGGGAGGTCGGGGGCCTTGGATGGAGCCTGTGGGCACTTTCTCCATGGGCAGCTGCTTTGCGTGGCATTTGCTTTACGTGGTGTTCCGTCAGCTGCAAAAGTCTCTAGACAGGGTCGGGGTGGGCCACTTAACCTGACGCATCTGGGGAACTGTTTATATTATTTGCCATGGTGATATAATTCTGTTAGTAACACACTAAAAACACATGTAATTTCGATTCATGGTTTTCCTCAGGAGCAATGACAGGAGGGGATGCTGCCAGTGAGCTGCAGGGCAACAGGAGAGAGAACGGGGACTCCCAGGGCAGCACCCCATGTCCCCAAGGTGCACAGCAAGGAGGGTGGGAGAGCAGCCTCATGTGTCAGGGGGTACAACCATCAGAAACAGCAACATGGGTGTCTAGGGGAAGGTTTGGGGGAAAAAAGAGGAAAAAAGAGAGAAAGATTGCCCCAGACAGCTGTCAACTGTTTCCGAGTGAGCATGTGCCTAATGTAAAGGCTTAACAGGACCTGGGTGGTTCACTCTACCTACACCAGTGACAGTGGCCCTGGGCATCCACATGGACCTCACCATCCAATCTCATCATTGCAGGTGGGAGTGATGGGTTCCTTCACCCAAGGCAAGGATGGACCACCAGGGACATCTGACAGGGAGGAGTTATTCCTGCTTGGTCATGTTGGAGCCCTGCCATTTCATCACCAATCCTCCTCATTCACCCTTAGACTTCCTTATCAGCTCATCAGGGGAGCTTTTTCTTCCCCTTCTTTTTTTTGTGAAACTCTACAATGTTTCCTTCTCATATACCCATTTCCATTGTGCCTGATCCTGATTTGAGCACAAGAGGTGGTGGGGACAAGAGCCTATTTTATCTCCATGGTGATAGTCTGTTCCACAGCTATCATCTTTAACTAATTTCCAGTAGTATATAATTTTATAAGATTAGCCTATTTGCCTGGCTATCTAAGGAAAGCCATACTTTCTATAACACGGAAAGCCCTTTCATTTTCTACTCATACATATTATAATTTTTCTTGCATAAGGTTTTAAAGTCCTGCCCTCTTTTGTTTTTCAGAGGAACCGCTAGCTAAGTGTACTTGAAGTGCAATATAGAGTTAGACAGGCAGACACAAACTATAAATGAAAAATAAGAGGCACTGTAAATAAGCATGGAATATATATAAATAAATACAGAAGGAATTTGTACTTCACTTCTCTCGAAAAGGAGAAAACATGTCCCATATCTGAATGACCCCAGGTATTAAATGGCACTGTGTCTAATTCGGCTTTCATACATGAAAACATTGGGTATTTCCCATAGTAAACTAAAATGATTTCTGAGGTCTTAAACTGTATATTAACACCAGAAAGTTAGAGTATTCATTAGGTATCATTTGGTATGGGTTAGCAGGATATTTGCTATGAATATGTTTTCTGAGCTGCAGGTTGTATACTTGCAGTGTTTGTTTTTCAAATGCTGACTTTTAGCATCTGAAAGGAACTAATATTGCTGCAGTATTACAGTCATCCCCTTATTAATCATTTGGCAGCCTTCCCTCTTCCTAAAACAAGGCATCCACTTAACTTCCAGGGGTGCAGCCTTCAGATTGTTACAAATACAATGTAAGAAATGAGTGTTAAAGCATTACTTCTAAGACTCTGGCTAGCGTGTTTTGACTGCGTGGGTGTAACACAGCACTGTACCCGTGCTCAGGGCTATCAATTCTTTACAACCTCTGTTTGGCTTTGCCGCCGTTTTCTGTACAATTCTGCAGTGATATACTGAAACAGGTATCATAAGGGGATTGATACAAAAGAATAATGAAAGATTTCCTTATTTCTACTAGGGAATAACAATTCATAAATAATTGATGTCATTACCACAAATACAAAATGATGAGAAGGATTTATAGTTGTATTTAGTAGAGACCATTAACATCTGCTGTTTCAGTCTAAGAAAATGAGAAGTGAAGAACCAAACTTGGGTAATTAAAAATGCTGGTAGACTGAAAACTTATGCATAAATTATTCTCTCTCCCTGCCTAATGTATTTGGGGTTTGCTTGTTTGTTTTTACTAACAGGTAATATAAACCACAGAAATGCCAGACTTGTCAGCCCAGTTTTTCCATTCAGAAGATTTGTTCTGCATTTCTGCCTTGTCTCATGGAAGGCACACCTCAAAGACCGCAGCAAAGAATGAAAGCCACATTGTGAAACCTGCAAGAGCCACGCGCTGCAAAGGGAAGTGTTGAATACAATATGTTTCCTGCCAGTCTCAAAGAACTAACACTGCTAATGCTGGGGAATGATTAAGAAACAGAGAGTTCTAACAGTGACATTTAAAAAAGTTAATTAATTCTCCATGTTTGTATTTTTGATGAAAATGTGGGGTTTTGTCCAGTCCTCAAAATACAGCACATTTGCTTGCTATTGCTTTGATAATTTCCAGATTATTCTGTAAACTTTGAATTCTTCTTGAGAGAATAATCTGCAAAATTAAAAACTCAGCTGCAGACCAGTCCGAATTGACTTCTGCTATGAATCCTTACATGTCTATTTTAACTATATAAAGACTATAGATGGTGAGGCAGTTATTTGTCATGGAGTTTTGGAAAAAAAACAAAAGTAATTTGACTTTCGGGATTGTTGTTATTTTGCCAGATTCATTACTAAATGTTAAGTTCACCACTGATCTCTCAGTACGTAGCTAAGACATGCTGCATAAAACCACATTAACGGGGATAACTAAGTGTTGTAGAAATGAGGATTTCTTCCAAAATATCAATAATTTTTAAACAATGCAATAAGAAAACTCAAATCTTTATCAATTATATTAGCCAGCTATTTTCACAAGGTCCCGCAGCTGGTTTCAATCTTCAATGATCAGATTCAGAGCAGATTCACCATTAAGTGTTCATATCTTGATATAACCCTATTCTACTGCAGTTCAGTTTGGAATTGAGCCACTGAAAAGGTTTTTTTTTCACCTTCTTAAACTCTGTCTCAGGACAGCTGGAATTACATCACATTAACACCTTTAAGAGCACAGGTCAAACCCACTATTTTTTCTTGGGAACCAGCTATATGTGAAGGCTGATCTAAAATCTCCTGCCAGCTCAGGTCCTTCAGCAAAGCCTGGATCACATTCCGGCCTGAGCAGATGTGGGTGGACTCACCAACATACTGAAAAGTTAGGCAAGGCATGGTCCTGTTGGCTCAGCGTTTTCACCTGACAAAGTGCATGTCTAGCTAGAAGACCACTTGCAAAAAGGAGAAAGCAGCTTTAATTCTGACAGATTAGAAAAATGCAATGTTTTTAGATGGTTAATGGGCAAAAGGACGGGTTTCTCCAGACTGACAAAATACTTCAGGTCTATATCTTCCCAAACTTAGTCTATCAAAGTCAAACACCACATTCTGGTTATAATAAGTACAATATAAGTAGGTTATAGAATCATAGATTTGTCTAGGTTGGAAGGGACTTTTAGGATCAGGGAGTTCAACCACCTACCTAACACTGCCAAAACCACCACTGAAACACGTCCCTAAGTACCACGTCTACCTGCCTTTTAAATACCTCCAGGGATGGCAATTCAACCACTTCCCTGGACAGCCTGTTCCAATATTGGATAACCTGCTTCCTAACGTTACTCTGGGTCTGCAAGAGGTCTACTAGTCTTTATATATAGAGAAGCAGAACTATTGGTTAATTTATGACATATAGCAATAATAGCAGAACTATTGGTTAATTTATGACATGTAAATTGTCTGAAATGTGCATGCTATTTCTGCCTCAGAAAGTAATTTCAGGCTGCTCAGATGAGAGAAAAATCTGTTTGCTATTCATAAACACTTGCTGAATAGCATAGGAAAACATTTTTTCAGTGCATAGTCAGTTCCCAAGCTGTTTGCTCCAATTATTCTCCCTTCATGCCACGTGGACACTTGGGTTATGCAGTATTTTTGTGCTTCCTGGCTGGATACTTAGTAATAATTCAACAAATGGCAAATGGTGATAACTACTGCCAGTTATTTTTCTTCCAAAAAGCTAATGGTGTAGGCGTTCCTCAGTAAAGAGCAGACGTGATGGAGCTGAACCACTCTTCAGGCTGAGGTGAGGGCTCAGGAATACTGGTTTTGCAATAGTTGACCAGTTCTAAGCTGTTAACTATATTTACATTGTAAGGCAGAAATTTTAGCTAAGGAAAGGGTGGCAGCTAGTGCTAGCTCATCCAGCTATTTTTGTTTCCCTATTAGTACCTTCTCTCTGTCCCAATCTGGTTTTAATCCATCTCTTTATAGCCACCTCTTTATAGCAGGAGTTTCTGATTTCTTCAAAGAATTGGAAGATAGACTGAGAGTATTTCTCTTTTCTCTTTGATCAGCAGACACAGAAAGAGCTGCTCTGTGTCTCTTCCGCTTACCTCTCCTCCAGGAGCACAGACATGGTCCGTGCCTGCTGACATCGCCTTTCAAAGATAGGCTTTCCTGTACTGCCAGTGACAATGCACAAAATGAAACTTTGCCCTCAGAAAGATGGCTTAAAATGGCTCAGACAGGTGAAAGGGGAGATTTGATCACCTTTATGCCAAGCTGAATTGATATCATTACATCTCTTTCCAGCACTGTAGGATTGCTCAGGTCCAGATGGCTTCACTGTCTTGTCGTTTGGTAGCTCCTCTTTCACCCCTCCTGACCCGTGTTGTTTTAGCTCCCCCATGGAAAGATCTAGACATGCCAGTCAGAAGGACCTACAAAGAGAGCTGTCCTTAACCCTACTCCAGACAGTCAGAGCCAGCCAGGCTGCGTACCTGCTATCCAGTCCTTGCTCTTGGGAAAGCCCTTGTGTATACCATATACTTGCTTTCCTCCCACCCTCTTTTGTTGCCGAAACTGGTTTGAACATGCAGTCATTGTAAATCATTGATTACAAACATTTTCCTGACATTTAGTATTTGTCTTTCCTGGGAGGATTCTGGAGCCAAAAAGGCTTTCAAGAAAACAAATATCTGTTTTATTTCCACCCTTCCGCACCTCTCTAGGAAGCAAACCTTCTGGGATTGCAGGCATTAGAGAAGCATTAGGCTGCCTGGCTCAAGCAAAAAGCAGACAGGCCTTTAATTTCTCCTCCCTAGAAGAGGAACCGGTGAGAGAGGGAACCCTTGGGAGGCAGAGCTGTGTGGGGGTTTTAGTTGGAGCGGCATTACTGCTGTAACGTGGCTGCCTTTCGTTAGGTCTTGTTGGATATCACAGAAAGCTGCCAGGCGGATACAGAGCTTGAGGGATACCAAAAATACGGCAGCTTTCACAGTAACCTCAAAGTTTGTCATGTAAGGAGATAGGGATGAGCAATAGGATTCCTAGGGGATGGATGCGAGTCTATAAATTGCCTGCCGCAATGTACAAAGCGGAACTCAGGAGTTCAGCATTGACGCGATGGGACGAGGCGGAGAAAACATGCTCAGAGCAGTGGTGGGAGTTGGAGGAGAGTTCAAGATTAAACTTTTGCCAAAGTAGCAATTAATATACCCTCATTAATTTTTCTCTAAGCACAGCGGTGTCATTTGTTGAGTTGTTTGTATTTTATTGGCCTTCAGCCACCCTTACCTATCTCTTGAGTGAGATGCTGCCCTAGTAGTGCAGCATTTGTAATCGCAGAGAACGAGGGCCTGTGAGACTGCACAGGCACTGTGACCTCCCACGGATGGTGCAAATCACCTACTGTCCACCATCCCAGCTTCTCCATCCGAAAAAATGCAGAGAAAGTCTCTGACCTCTTTCTCAGGCACATTTCAATCCACTGCCAAAAAGTTACCTATAAATTCTAGACACTTATTTTTTAATTACTCTCAAGATAATTTGGGGCCCTGCCTCCTTTCTGATTTTTTTAAGAGATTCCCCTTTCCCTGAAGCATGTAACCTTCCAGCTGCCTTAAGTGATTTGGTCCATTTCTATTCCTTAACGAATCTACC
Source organism: Numenius arquata (assembly GCF_964106895.1). Classification (NCBI taxonomy): domain Eukaryota; kingdom Metazoa; phylum Chordata; class Aves; order Charadriiformes; family Scolopacidae; genus Numenius; species Numenius arquata. The sequence goes on along the minus strand of NC_133585.1, from coordinate 35,811,710 downwards.
ATAAACCCCATCACAGCTCCAAGGTGCTCTTGTAGAGCTGATGTCTCACTTGGTACACCCAGCTATATGAGGCAGCTGCCAAGTGGTATACCCGAAAAATTAACAAAAAATAAAAAAATCCAATCCCCCGAAAACACTTTAGACCTCCTTTAGGATCCCATCAAACCTTGGAAAATGGGTTCACTATCTCATCCCACAGACAACTGCAGGACTTCTGTAATGAAGTGATCTGGGTCAGCGCTAGAGTAAAACTAGGAATTTTCATGCAATAAGGCGTGTTTAGTTTCTGTTCTGTATATGCATGTAGGAGGTTATTTACAACTTTCAAGGCACACTATTTGACTGCACTATATTTTGAGATTGCGTAGTCCAGACACTATGCTGCTGTTACCCCTGCCCTCTATAGCTTCTGATAAGAGCAAAGATGACATAAATTCATGCTTCCAAGAGCACATGCTCACTGATTAAATAGTCTGCTTAGGTTTTCCAGTGTGTACTTTTGCACTTTAATAAAAAAAATATATGCTGAGGTTTCCAAACCCAGTTATTTAATGATACTTGTTATCAGATGAAAACATTTAATGTGAGTCCATATCCCTTTGCAAATAAGAGAGTTTCTCACTTTCTAAAGTTTCTCACCTTGTGACCTCAGAAAAAAAAACAGTTTCTCTGACAGGAACTCTAAGTCATAACAGCATATTTCCACAGTATAACACAGCTCTTACTGCCGTACTCTCTCAATATTTCCTGGCTAGTACGGATTAAGAAGCAGTGAAACAAAACTATTTTTACAGGTTTGGTTGTCTGGCACACTCACTATTTACTTAAGCCGGCAATTTATGAGAAAGCAGTCTCTCTCTCGCTCCACATTGAAGAGCGTTACTCCCACCATCCCACACTGTTAAAGTATATGCATTTTTAGGGCAAGACAATCACTCTAGTTTAAACACAAGTTAATATCTATATCATAAAGAACAAAATAAACCAAAGCCCTTTTCCTGAGGCACCCACTTTCAGCCCCTCAGGCTATTAGAAATTCAGCAATTATCGTGATGAAGAACATCACCCCTCCAGACTGATCTGATCACCCACAGTTTTCCCATCCCGGAAAGTCCGGAAACCTGTCTCTACATCAGGAAGACATCATCACCTGAGGAAGCAAATACTAGCCTCTTGTGAACTCTTACCAACACTGAGCTGTGGGTGAGAGGCATGAACAGAGAGGGATGAAAGCTCTCAAGACGTTTCCATCCCACTCTGTTCTGGAGGGGCTGATTGGTTTTATATTTGTTTTGTTTCTGCAGGAACAGACTGCAATATCCATGGAGATGACATTAGCATGCCGGGAAACCCTAACAAAGATGACTTCTTGTGGCTTGCTCTGAAAAAAGCAGATGTTTATTAAAATGTCAGCCAAATGACTTATGTGTCACTGACTCTGAGGACAGTACAGCAGTCCTGAAATGTTTAAAAAGTAATAATGAAAAACGCTCACTCATTGCTATTGAGTGATAACTGGGATTCTTACCAAAATGGTCATTTTTGTTCAAGTCTAAACAGCGGGGAGATGGTTGGCATCTCAGTGGCTGAAGACTCCTATTTATTTTCAGTATTTAGATCCATAGGTCAAACTGGTTATTTGGAAGGGACTGAAATTGATACAGACTGCTTTATAGTTCTGACATTTCTATTTCCCCAATGGGTTGCATTAAAGGTTATTGACCTGTTTAGGGCTGAGTAAACCCATAGAGGATGTTCTCTGGGAGACTTTGGCACTAAAAGCTGTAACATTTTTTCACTTTAGTAACATTTATCAGATAATTCCAATTACTGGTTGCTTTTGCAGTTTCATACGGAGGGAGAAAAGGATTTACATTTACGACTCAATTCCCAGCATGCTTTACAATATATGCACCATCTCTATTATTTATTATGTGTCCTTCGTTCTCTCCCTCCACTCTTCCAGATTGATACTATTTGATCAATCACAGTTTTGCAGCCTGACTCCATAAATTTCAGTCACTTCAGCTTTGTCCAAATGTCACAGAAGAGCTGAGAGTGCTTTCTGAGCCGTGAAGAATCAATGCTTAAGCCATAGCCTGGTGTGATGATGTATTTAGTAAACAAGACTAAACTAGAATACACCAGTAAACTCAGTCCCCTGGTTTCAAGAGCTGCAAGCACTCAGCCTATTGAATAATTTCTTGTGGATGAAGTGTGTGTATATGATCTGGAGGACAAGTGGGAAGAGCACATACAGAAGTAGCTTTCTCTCTGATAATAAGGGAGTAGAGGCAGTAGCCAGGGATCCCTCCTGCTACTGGAGGAGCTACACCATACTACTGGAGGAGAGTGCCTTGTCAGAAATATTGTATTGATTACCAAATACTTTAAACTTCATAGATTTGAACTGAAGCAATTGGATTCCCAGTAGTGTATTGGCTGTTAATTCCAGATGGCTTTTCTGAATGTTTCTCATGTTTCATATAAATATGTTCATAATGATGCAAGTTCCACCTGTATATTATCTGGAAATAGATACTCCCATTGAGTAAGTTAATACTCCTATTATTAACTAAAGCAACAGTATAACAATCTTAAAGTGGTCTTGAGAGGTTCCTAAGCAGTAGGTAGACGATTCCATTAATCCTTCCCTGGCCACAACAATTTGGAAGATCAGTAAATTAAGTGTGGTTTTTCATGGGCAACGAAGTTTACAGTTGGGTACTTTAGTCTCATGCCTCAGTGCTTTGGATTTGGTTAGAAACCCCAATAAACAAGTATGCAATAAATATTGCATTATATTTGGGAGAAACAAATCAACAGTTACTGGAAGGTAAATATATCCAGATGTGTTTGTCAGTCATTCATTCAAGTATTCAAATGTAAATAACTAATTTGCTTTAAGTTACATTTCTGACTTTTGCCAGGAATCACACTGACAAGCTAAGGAAGTTTAGCAGTTTTGGAATGGACACAGGAGATTGCATTTGCTGATGTTGAATATCCAAATAAGTACACAAAATTGTGCTTACTTTGCTTGGTATTCTTATCAATCAGTGCCTAAAACCAAGAGAGAACCTTACTGAATATCTATAACAGCACAAAGAAAACCAGGTATGCCTCTGGATAAGGGCACTGTGGCATTTGCAATATAATTAGTGGACGCTGGGAACTGCAAGGTGGTCAATGCCTTTGCACGTGTGATTCAATAGAATTAATGCTAACCCACTCACCCCTTTCTGGTAAGAAACTCTTCATTTCCTATAACTAAATGACTGACAACTGCATTGTTACCCAAATTTCACAATAAAAAGTGTTAAAATTTCTGGACTACTACACTTGTATGGATTAAAATTATTTTTATGAGATATTCACATCTGCTGAGCTTCCCTCTCCAAATCACAGGCTAATTATTAAAAATACTAGCTACATTCTTCACAAACAAACAAAAATGAAACTCTGAAAACAACATCTTCCTTCTCCTTTTCCTCCTTTTCTGCCCAACAAAATGGAAAGCTCTATTCTCCGCCTTCCTTTGGTCCGGTTAGAAACAGCATAAATCCCAATGGAATGGCTGAATTCTTGATTTTTTTTTTAGACAAAGATCCCAATTTTGCAATTGGTTATAGTCACATGGACACCCAATTATGTGACTACCTCTGACACTCAACATTTGGTGGAGGAAAATCCAACCCTGCAAATCTGTGTGCTTCAGAACTATTGAAAAACATTGTCCCCATCATAGTTATCCTGATCGCAAAGAATTTAAACAAGTCATAACTAAGCAGAGGAAAAAGACTCTAAAACAGGATTTACACTGAATTTTGAGAGTTTAACAAGTGTAGCAAATAAAAAGCTGATAGTTTCCTACATTACAAATAACTATGGGTGCAACTATTATGGTATGAATGGTGCTTCCTTGGGTAGATGTTTGGCTGTTTGAAGATGCAATCTAGGAAGATATTTTAAGATGCCAAGTAGGTGCCATGAGAACAAGTAGGGAGCCTAGTCCACAGCAAGACCTGGAATTCACATTTCTGTCTGGAAGAAATCTTAGTTAATGAGAAGTTCTTGATTACTTTTTTATCTATAACCATTTGGAATATCTCAGGCTCTCTCCAGAATCAAACATCAAGGCAAAAGTCTGTGATTACTGCCATCAGTTCCAAGCTATCCCTAATCCTTAGGCCAGTGACTGGGTGTTTTGCGCTTGGGCTGTACTAGGGAAGCTGTTCTGCTTTGTGCAGTCAGTGGGAGCAAGGGCTAGGACATGGCATCAGTCCAGTATCCTAAAAAGGGAGTGAAAACAATTAATCTCTTTATTTTACACCCATTCTAAAGGAGAACAGCTTCACCAGGATAAACTGGAAGTGTGGAGCACAAGAATGGGGCATCATACTTCTTGGGAAATGGGCTCACATTCAATAACCAAGGAGAAATTTAGCCAGGATCTGTCACAACCCTAGTGAGCACCCTGTTGAACAGGAGACTCCTCCCTCCTAGTATTTTCATGTGGGTGTTAAGACCATCTGAGTTTCAGTGAAGGGTTCACAGCTGCAATTTCATTTTGCGGTTAAATGCATCTCTCTAGCCTGGAATTACTTTTCCAACTCTCTTTGAAAGACGGACTGCAAGCAAAAACTTTCCTCTTGGCCTTTCCTGCTACCACTTAAGAGAGCCCTGGCTTAATGTACACTCTTCTCTGAATTTACTTCTCAAATATCTAACTCTTCCCATGCATCATAGGCCATACATAGGAACCTACCTGGCCCAGGAGCTGGGAGCTTGACGTGTTACTGTTGTTAATAAGGTGTGTTGCATCCCTGATCCTACAGCTTAACTTATAAATTATGTGAATTTAGCGACTATTCTATGTGTGGGCTGACCATTTAGGTCAAAGTTTCTTGGTAAAACAACTGGCTCTAGCAACCTAACAGCTGTGTGAATCTGGGCTCACAGTGTGACTGCTTAAAGCTTCTGTGTTTTATTTGAGTGAATAAGCTCCTAATATTCTTCATAGGAATCGAGGCACTATTCCTGTATCATGTATCATTTTCCTTTGAAAAAAGTCAACATGAGCTCCCTCAGAAATCAATAGAAACTTTTCAAGTAGGATGGACAACATCTACTCAGCTAATCTTGTTTTAATCTCTACTCAGGGAACAGAACTACTTCTCCTCCTTGTCTCTATTTTCCCTGAATTAAACTCATCAGATTGACTGCTAAACCTCTTCATCAGCCTGAGAATATGGATGAGTAAAACCTAAGTATAATTTTTTTTAACCCCATTTACATTCACATAAATATGCAAAAGCTTATCCATAGAAAACCTTTCTGTGGAAAAGTGAATTTCAATCCTCCTTGTTATTTTGTGTGATTTAAAATCTAAGAAAAACATGCAAAAAATCCCCATTTCTAACGGAAGAGTACTTATTTATTCAAGTCTCCACATATGCCTCATACCTAAAATGAAATTGCATTAGTCTTAGCAGAGAATTACACCTACAAACCCTACCTTTAAAAGAGACTTTATGGTGTTTAGATTGAAATTTGCTATAAAGCTCAGCAGCAATGTTTTTGATCCCAGATCTAAAAAAAAAAACCAAAAACAACAACAACAACAAAAAAAAACCCAAAAAAACCCAAACACAAAAACCAAAACCCAAACAAATTTATTAATTTCTAAAAGCTGTGATTTGGTAAGGAGGTGCATGACAATGTCACTGGAAGAGAGGAATGAAGTTTCTTGGGTTCAGCAGTTGTTCACTTTGGTGATACATTTTGATTCCTTTTCAGTTTCTCCTTGACACCAAATATTCAACATCTGCAAAAGTTTCTTTGGAGGGGAAAGCTACAGCCTAATATTTAGATAAATATTCAATCATAAGAACCATTTGTTTTAACAAAATATTACCTTATAAATACGAGTTTCAAAGCAGGGAAAACTTCGAAACCGTCAACATACACTTTCCATTTTAGCAATTTGATCTGTGCATTTTACTTCAATTCAGACCAACTTTTCAGTCCCCCAAATAATGCAAAGAATATTTTCAGACTGTTCTCTGGCCTTTAAGATTGCTAAAGGTTGCACAGTGCTCTTATAACTGCTACATGCAACATGATGCCAGCAAAAACAATTTATGAAATACATTATTGTAGTTTCCAGCTCACAATTCAGAGACTTCATGGCTGGAATCTAAATTATGTGCCAGCATGCGTTCAGTTGTTATTAACCCACAGTTTGAAACGCAAGCCAGTTTTTAGTAAGATATATTCTTCTTTATGAACTGGTGAACTATTTCTGTAGATGCAAATTACCCTAATAATTTACCAATTCACTAATTTTGCTCAGCAAATGAGCACTGATAAATTGTTTAGTCTTAGAGCTTATAAAGGTTACTTCAGGTAAGTTTTTACCTGTACATGTGTATACTGGTCTCAGAATTTCTTTTTTTCCTCTGTCTGATAATTAATCTCTCAGTCTTCCAAAATTTCCTGACAGTAGAAAACGATTCTCAGCCTGTCTTACAGGCTATGACATTTCACTCACTTGCACACAGATTGCACTGATTTTCTTTCTTTAAAGATTATGATATAATTATACTGCTCAGTAAGCCATTGTTTCTCTAGTGAATGACAGCTTTCTGGCATGAGCTAGTACTATTCAGAAAGCGACACTTGCTCACTTAAAGTGGTGCTGGGTGAACGCCACAACATGGACTGGGCAAACAGATCTTACAGGAATGAGAAGATGATTATTAAGTCCCAACTTCCAGCAATCCTTCATCAGGTCAAGGTCTTACAGAAATACCACAGAATAATTTAGGCTGGAAGGAAACTCTGGAGGGCATTTGGCCAACCCTTCCTCTCTCATATCCATGCAACCACAAAACCCAATCCCAGGAGCATGATATGGTGCTCTCCTTTGAAACACTCAGTCCTGAAATGTGCGTCTCAGGTGTCCTGTGCATGATACCTCAGGATGAGTAGCTTAGAATATGCCAACTTCAGAAGAGAAAAGCAAGACTTGATTACACAAATAAAGCTGCTATCTTATCTCTCTGCTCTCAATAAATCAAGGCATCCTGTGTCTTCTCTGCCAGTAAGGCCACCAAATCCTGGAAGGCTTCTGACTTGTTCCAAGACCCCAGACCCCTTCTTTATGGGAGCCATCAAAATTAAATTGTTCCTTCCAACTCAATAATCATACACAGCTTAGTGAACACAAGGATACTGATTTCTCAAGTCTGCAAAGCCATTTCAGTAGCAGCCTCAATGCACTTTGATGCTACTAGAAGACCATCATTACGCTCTTCACTACAAGAACTGTCTAAGAAAAAGCCACTAAGTACTACTGCCTCTCAGATCTACCATACTAGTGGTTCACATCAAGAAAACCAAATTCCCTGAGCGTTGCTAATGACTGCTTTCTTTTTCCATCTCCTTTTTATTATGGTAGAAGTCTGTGTAAGAAAGCCTCAAGCCTGGTGAATGGCAAACTTAATTGGATATGTCCTGCTCAAATATTTCTATTTTTGATTGTCTAATTAGAATGGGCAAAAGCCAAACCATTTTTATATTCAGATGGCTTTATGGGCTGCAGTATTTTTCTTTTATTTCTCAAAATCATACGTGGCTATTTTAAGCTCTTCTTCCTAAAATATTCCATCCGGGAATCTGACAGAAGCTTCCTGAAGAAAATATATGAATGGTAATTTGAGAATTTAGGTAATTTATAATCAACAATTCAAAGCAAGACACTAGAGACAGCTGAAACAATAGGAAAAGTACTGAGCAGAAGGGCAGGAAAGGGTATTCCTGCTCAGATTTCAAGGGAGCAATACAATGATACTTCTACATTTAAGATAGGTATCTCTATAAAAAGTTGGCATGCAGGAAATCCAGCACTTCCATCTCCCTGACCCAAAATATACATGCAATATTCTCTTTTGCCAGTTGAGAGAACAAGAGATTTTTCCAGCTAATTTATGCATAAAGATAGCATCAGATAATTCTTGGTCCAGCCTTCCCTGATCTAGGGCAGAAAGATGCCACTTAATTATGTTAATGAAAATTTCATCCCCTTATAAGTAAACTAACTGCAGACAACAAGCAGATGCTGTCTTGCAATTTCTTAAGGTTGTCAGCCTATTGTAATTTGAGAATTTGATTTGCTGTCTACTCCTTAAGTTTGTGGAAATTTGCAATTTTTTTGGCCAGGTAGGACAGAAATGCACAGTGAATGTACTTTGTTTCTTTCTCTCAGCTGAGCTACAACTTTAAAAGTAAGGGGGTGTATTGTGAAAAATGGAATTTGAGCCTGAAGTTAATTTGTAGCAGGATGTCAAGAATAAATTTAAAACTGGTTTATTCCAAAGGAAAAAAGATGAAGAGTCTATGTGTAGATTTTTTCAGGAGTTGTATCTCCAACAGAGACAACAACAAAGACACTGATAGACTTTGGAGTTTCTCTCTTACATTGGATAACTAAATTTAAATTGTAAATGTGTGCACAGTTGCTGATGGCATAAGAGGCCATAGGAAGGATTTTGAGAAGTAGAGCCTAGAGGAATAGTATCACTCTACCGAGACCTCACAACCCAGCTGGTGCCAGTACCTGAGCACGAAATGCTTCATTTCCCCTGGAAAGTATCCTGATGTCTCAAACTCCATGAGCAAAGGTTGGATTTTTGCTTTGTAACCCAGGTGCACATTGTTCCTCCAGCTGCTGCAGGAGGAACAAAGGACAAGGGAGGTTGAGGGATTTGGGGCAAGGCTTTTGCCTATTTCTGTTAAACTAATTGATACTTTGATAGAACTGACACCTTTTCAGATCTGATTTGAAGTTACCTGCCTATAGAGTGAGCTAATTTAATAGATAATAAATGCGGGAGAAGATGGATTAGTTCATTTTTTTATTTTATGAAGCCCTTAGTCTCTGAAAAGCCTTTTTGTATTTCACTACTGATTCTGAGAAAAAAATAAATAATGAAAATATTCATCATATTTAATGAACCCAAAAAGTATTTTACACCAGCAAAAGCATAAATTTGAGACATTGGTAAGAAAAATACTATCTTCATTTGCCTCATAGTGCTTAGTTTCCTTTAAAATATTTTGGGTGAAATTCTGTATTATCACACCCAGAGTGAGTCTGGAAAAGGACCAGGAATTTTTAAACGGCTGTAATAAAATGTGATAGTATTCTTGGATGGGAAACATTAGACAGATGGAAGGAATCCTACTAATGCCCAACAATGCATCAAGCAATGTAATTACATGCTGTAGCCAGGATCCAGTTACTAATGCTTTGCAAGGCATAAAGGTATATGGAACCAACTATTTTTACAGCTGCCATAAAATCACATTCTTCATATTCCTCCACCTTTCTTAAGATGCTCTGTGCATTACAGTAAGCAAAAATTCTAGATACTAGCAAAGAACAATCAGAAATTACAACAAGACAAAGTCTATTTTAAACCCACAGCACAACAGACAGTGTTGTACCAGTGTGGTATGGTATATGCAGAAATCCCCTGACCTAACCCAGTAAATTGTGTTTACTAATTTAGAAGCAACTTCTTAGCAGTTTAGGGTTAATCCAGGCCCATCCTAAAAGCTGGAGGCAGTCTTTTCCTAGTAAATAAACGTAATGCCAGCAGAAATCCCACAGTTATCCCATAAACGCATATCACTCAGCACTGCCAGGCTGATGCATCCCTAGGTTTGTAGGAAAGTGCTGCTGCCCCAGGTCTTCCACCCTGCCCACACCAGTGCAGACTTCCTCAGGGAATAAACTCAACTTCTTTTCTTATATCTGTGTACTGCATAGACCTAAAAATAAGATATATGTACATATCTATGTGTAAGTCTCTATATCTGTACTCTTACAGGCTACATCTTTGACTCCAGATTACAGGTGTGGATTTGCTGTGCACAAAACTCCAGTGCTGTGATTGCTCAGTTATGAAAGTGAACTGCATAGCTAGCATTGTAACTAGTTGCACCTCCATACACAAATATAGCTTTACTATAGCTGTGTTTGTTTTGCAAAGCGTATTGAATTATAATTATTCTAGATTTGTCACCTTTTTATGGACTACACATCTATAAATAACTTTAAAAGAATATATTCTCTTGCAATTCACTTTTGTTTGTCATTTTAACTTCATTAATTCATTTAGCAAAAGGTCAGCTTCAGATATGAGGAAGCCAAGGAAGAGATTAGAAGCTAAGGCTCAATACTCTTTATTGCATATGGTAGCATTATTTTCTGGAAGATTTCACATTCTTCTCTTAATAGTTTTTCCATTAATTTCAATCTCACTACAGCTAAGTTATAAACTGGTACTTGCCAGAGTCACAGTTTCTATATATCTGAAGTATACAACGATTCATTATACAAAATTAACAAATCATTATATACCAAATACGCTATTAGCTTTTTAAATTTATTGTAACCGTTCCACATTTCCGCATGCTGCTGTTCTAATTCAGTTCACAGTGACATAAATGATACTGTCTAATGACTATTGCTAAAGAGGTCATGGAACTCGCTCAGATAGCTTTTCTTGGCTATGCTAATGAAAAACTCAAGTTCAGAGGTGAACAAGCGTCATTCCTAGCTATATGATTTTAAATGTATGCTGGTTGGCATTGTCTTCCAGGTTATTTACACAACAGTTTTCCTGATTTGTGTTTTGCCTTCCTGTATTACAAGAGTTCTTGTTTTGAGAAAGTTAAAAGATACAATTGATGTGATCGTATTATATGCTGCGATACTGAAAAGGCTTCTCCTCACACTGAACTCGAGCAATATTTTTATTAAATAATTTTCTAATCGAATCCATGCAGCATTTGTTCCCTTTTAAGAGAAGGGAAGATGTCAGCTTCATACCAGGATAGAAGTTATTAGATAATTACATATTTTCAATAGCAGAATCTTCTAGAAGAATTGTTTCTGTGGCGGCACTTTATCTGTTGTCCCTTTCTTTTCAGAGATTTTGCTTATTGGAAATACGTCCTTGGGCTTTTCTTTAACAGGCTGACTGAATATTGTTATTGAAAACTTGTGTTCCACACATGCCAAGGAGAAATTAAATATAAACAAAACCACTAGGAGAATATTATAGAAGAAGATTGCATATGATGATAAACCAGTAGCACTTTTGCATATATAGTACAAAGCACACCCTGCACTAACACAAATGCCAAATAAAGCAATTTCTATGATCCTTCAGGCATATTCATCACAGATTTTGTTTTGGACTTAGAATTAGCATGGATAGTAGCAAAAATCAGAGATTTTAAGTCGATTTCATTTTCAGAGATTAAAGCAAAGAGATTAAATGAATAGTAAACATTGCTGAAATTGAAGTTTGGATATAAACATTGTCATTCTTGCAAACTTTTCCAGTGCTATAGATCTTCCCACATTATGCTCAAAGATTACTTTTTTTTTTGCAGTGGCTTGATGAAAGGTAGCAGTACTTTACACATGTTATAAATTGTGTAAAATAATTGCTGGCCTTGGGAATTCTCCTCTCTTTGAATGACATTTAAAATCGATGAAATTTAATTAAAAATACATATATCATAATTACTCTGCCTAATTTTCCTCAACACTTCCCTTTCATATCTAAACCATCTCATTTTCTATTTTTCCTACACAATGGTTCTCAGCTGGCTGGCACGAACTATTATGCCTATGTCAATAGTAGCTGGTGCAATGTCAAAGCTTTTTTTCTCTGCTAAACCATGTCACAAGCGATTTAGCGCAATACAACTGGGAGTTCATAATCCTTAACACAGCACACTGTAAGCATTAAGCTACTGACCAGAGGTCTCTTCAGAGATATTCAACTTGTACAATCCTGAAGATAGCTGAAGCTTGAAGGCTTTAAACCTGTTTCCTAGCAGACCAGAAATCCCTCTTGAAGCATAATTATGAATGTTTTTTTTTTATCTGGTACTCATAACAATGCAGATAACATTTTAGAATACAAATGAAAAATGTTTTCCAAAAAAGTGTGTGTTTTTGCACAAGCACATATCTCCATTACAAGGATGAGCATGTTTTGGAGAAAGCATGTGATATTAACTCTTTTCTTTTTCCATCCAAGGAATACTGTATGCACAGTAGCAATAATAGAGATTGTAATGTTGTTGAGCAGCATAGATAAAATAAATCTGAAATTTTTGCCTGGATATTGGTTTCCACACCATAAATCTCACATCTTTCCTTTTCCTACACTCAGAAACCTTCCTGGTAACACTAAATGTAATCCATTTTATTAGATTGCTATGAAATCTCCTACTATGTGTCAGAATCCGTGATAATCCTCACTAACGTAACAAGTCTATGGATGCAAAATAGATGGAAATCACACTGATAACTTTTCCTTCGCATTGACTCAGTGAGAATTTGGTCATTTGTTCTTACCTGAGCATCTGGAGGGGATGACTTCAGTAGCACTGTCATTGCTTTTGGCCAGCACTGCACCCACAGCTTCATCATTCTTGGGCTTTACATCTTTGTACCAGTGCAGGTGAGGGGGGGGAGTCAGGGCTGGGAGGTGGGAAGACTGGTGTCTGCTCCTGGTGGTCACTGGGGCAATCATAAGTATTTCATCTCCTCCACACTTGGATTGTCCTCTCTGTAAAACAAGAATCACAATACTAACCTCCTCTGTGGTTTGTGTTGAAATCCATTGATGCTACTCTCAGAACCACTCTAAAACTGAAACTATTTCCTAATTTAGTCCATTTTTAAAAGATTTTTTTAAAATAAGAGAATATCTTTTTTTTTTTTTTAAATAGCTCATTTAAATTCATATTTTATGAGTTCCTGTCAGAGATATTACCTCTCTTTCTTAGCAATTCTTGAAGTGGTAAAGATACCGCTTAAGTATTACAAAGTAAGTAATTAGGCCTTCAATTACCATTAAAATTGTTTTTTAAACTGCTGTCTACTGAAATAAGAACCTTTTGATCCTATAGTGGGGAATGAAGTATCTCACTGTTCAAAATACAAGATCAGGTTACTCTTACATTAAATGTAAGAGTATATAAATTATATTTATATATAAACTGTTTCTAACTAAATGTTACAAAGGAGTTTGTATTATCACAAGCAATTATTTAAGAAATAATCAAAAGACTTTTTCCCTTCAAAATGAAATTTGAGCCTACCTGTAATCAAAACACTTCCCAACTTTGCTTTTGTTACATTAGTAAAGACTTGTTAAGTCACCTTCAATAAGAGTATCTGTAGAATAACTTTTATATATTTAAAAGAAAGGTTATTTTCTTGAGGGAAAAAAAGCTCCATGCTTTTCTTTTGTTAGCTTAAGGCACCAGCTAGAACATATTACTTCTCTGGGAGATGTCCTAATTAAAAATATCCTCTCAAAACAACTTAACAAGGAGGAGGTCTCCTGTTCTTTAAAAAGATACTGCTGTTACTTGATTGCCCCCTTCTTTTTTTTTTTTTTTTTTATAAACCCAAATGGCTGCCTTAATTATAGTCTGCAGTAGCTTCTCCCCAAATTAAAGGTTATTGTCAAACACTCTCTGCAATACAACGCTAAAGCAAGCTGAAAAATATAAAAACCCATCCTGGAGTTTATGCTGTTGAGACCTGGAGGCAATAGGCCTAGTTTTATGGTGAAGAACAAAAGCATTCTCATTAACAATCGTTATGTCTGCTGCTTTCTGAATGGAGCCAGTAATTGCCTAGAAGTCTGTATAATTCGCTTTAATACTGAAAAAGGGTAGATTTAGATTAGATATCAGGAAGAAATTCTTTACTGTGAGGGTGGTGAGACACTGGAACAGGTTGCCCAGAGAAGTTGTGGATGCCCCATCCCTGGAAGTGTTCAAGGCCAGGCTGGATGGGGCTTTGAGCAACCTGCTCTGGTGGGAGGTGTCCCTGCCCATGGCAGGGGGCTTGGACTAGATGATGTTTAAAGTCCCTTCCAACTCTAATCATTCTATGATTCTATGAACCAGAAGGATGCAAACTATCATGTTCTGTAGGTCTCGGGCATGCAAGGAGTCTCTAAATACCTTACACTAGAAAGAAGGACACAATTGTTATTAATTACAGTAACAGTAATAAAGGATAATAATGATATTAGCAACTAGGTTTGCACTGGCAGTGAAATTAGTGTTTCTTTCTGTCAAAAAAGTGGTGGTAAGCAACACAGAAGCAGAGTCAGGGAGGAAGACACATGCTGTATGGTTTCTGGGAAGGCAGCCGAGCCAATCCCAGCCCCGCTGCTGGAGTTATGGAGCACTGCAGGGAAGTTTCCATCCCCAGAGCACGTTGGGGACAGAAGGACTACCTCCTCTGCTGGAGAGAGACTGTGGAGCTGCTGCTTCGCGTGGTGTTGCAGTGTTGGCAGGTGCCAGCTGCACTCATACCAATCCCTCTGTTTTCAGCCCGTTCCTCTGGCTGTTTTTTAATTTTTGGCCATTAGTCTGAAGATTCAAACCAACAGCTCCTGTCTATGAGGAAGAAGGCCCCAACTATGAAGGTAAAAGGGGATTAAAAAGAGAGAAAAGAGAGGGAGCATTCCCTGTACCTTCTTATTGCAGCTGTGATGTGTGCAGAAAATAATTTTTGGTCCCTTGAGAGACGCCCAAGAAGAAGCATAACCGTCTAGCTGAGATTCAGATGCCTTTGCCTGCAGCACTAGATATATTTTGAAGGACTCCCATCCACACACAGATCTGCTGTGACTCTGTTTAACTTGTGAAATCTGATCACAGCATAAGGTGATATGACTTAAGGCAGAGCCAGGGCTCTAAGTAAGAGAGAAAAATTATTGTAGTGCAGTAAATAACAGCACTAGAAATGCTGTACACTATAACCTTCAGACAGATTAAAACTGCCTTAGATTGCAAATTTGTATGATCTTCTACCAGTTACATTAACTGTTTGGAAGCTGCTATTGATGGAGTCTTTAGGGCAAAAGAATGTAACTAAATCCTGAATCATGCATACTGAGATCATACACTGATTACTTGATCTCCTTATGCAGTTAGCTCCAAAGAGATTACTGTGATTATGAGAATGGATAATTATGTTTATTTTAGAGGAACAAAGACATTATTTTGCATTATTATAAATCAAATCAGCAAAGTTCACTGTAACATTTTCCTAGAAATAGAGATTACTTTCTTTTCCTCACCACTGATTTTAAATGGTGGTTCTAACCATGCATCAATCTAAAGTAAACCTAGTCTAGATGTACAGTAGTGTAAAGGAAATTTGGTTATACTTGAGGATTATAACGCTCATGAGTTTTCTTGGCAATCTGAGATGATGTCCCCATGTACTGTTGTTCCCAGACAAGTTGTCAGCCATTATACTCTCTGCCTGTTGGACCTGCCAGGTTCCAGGCTTACATATTCTTATGGCCATGAATCTGACTCTCCTTAATCTGACCAAGGGGGATAGGAAATGCTTGAAAAAATATGTACTAAAATATTCTGGAAAAGTACACATGCTTCAGTTTGTTTATGCTGAGCAGGAGCTCTGAAACTTTATACTTGAGCAGATAAGATGCCTCTGCTCGGAATTGTATCTATAGGGTCCTTGGAATGATTAAATCAAGAGGAAAATATGCAAGAGGGGGAAATGATTCTCCTTCCCCACACACTATTTCCCTTTGGTACTGTCTCACTTTCTTATGAAACCTCCCCTCTGCTTCCCATAAAGCCAAACTGTATTTGTGCCTCTTTACCCCTCTGTAATGGACGTCAGCCAGAGGAAAGTCAGAGAGCAGAGCAAGGAGAGACTGGAATACGCTTGTTCATGTTTCCAAATGATTTGGACAAAAAAGCAAGCTAAAAGGAGGTAAAAATCTCCACTGTGGCAAAGCTGGCACACTGTAAATTTAGGAAGCCTATGTGGCAAAAAGAAATGAAGATTGAGTGTAGATTAAATTTTTGGTCTTTGAAGACTTTGGTATCAATAGCTGAAAGATACCCTGACCCAGAAATCTAAAGAGGAGGAAACTACATCAGATCAGCTAAAAAATTCTGACTGCTCATCTTGAGCTCTAAATTTTTACGCCTG